>NW_027527920.1:10623393-10681971 GCF_008692635.1 Crocuta crocuta | reverse complement strand
GGGCTAAGGGGCGCGCCCCCCGCGCAGTCTCCAGGGGCCCCCGACCCCGAGGCGTTGCCCCAGGCCGAGTCGCTGCCGTCGCAGGAGCAGCCTCTCGCTCAGTGGTCTCCACAGATCCCGATGCCGTCCCCCACCCGGCGCTTCGCCAGAGCCATCGACAGCAGCCGCGACCTGCTGCACCGGATCAAGGTGCGGAGACAGGGGCGTACGCTGTCCGGCCCTTCACCACCGGCGTCACCTCGGAATGGGGCGCCTTGGTGGTCATCTCCTGGGTCCGAGCGGACCCCACCCCTGGCGGTGGGATGCTCGCGGTCGGCTTCCGAGAAGGACTTCCCGTTCCCCGACCGCCCGNCCTCCCCCGCCTCGGGGACCGCCCCTTAGCCCTCAGTGCGGACCAGGCACGCCCCTCACCGTTAGCGCCGGGCCGGGCCGAGCCGGGGTGGGCGGGGCCCAGGCGGAGGGGCGGGGCCAGGCGGAGGGGCGGGGCCTCGAGAAGGCCCCAGAGGTGGGCGCTGGTTGCTGTGCTAGGTGTTTCCGCCCGTCTTTGAACTGTCTGTTCTTTCCCCTTCGCTCTTAGGATGAGGTGGGCGCCCCTGGCATAGTGGTTGGAGTCTCTGTAGATGGAAAAGAAGTCTGGTCAGAAGGTGGGCCCAGAAAAGTGTTGTTTGGTAGTTTGTTTTGTGCTGGTTGATGACTGAAGGTTTGACGTTTTACTGCTTGGAGTGAATCCCATGAAATGTTCAGTTTTCCTAAGACCATACGTGTTGTAGAGAAAACAATTCTAACAGAATAAAGAATCGGGCTCTCTCTAAACAGCAAGATTTAAACGTGAGTCTTGGAGTCATAAAGATGGCTTGTGTCTAAGGACTGGATTTAATGACCCTGACTGCTAGATAAATTTCAATTAACAATTTATTGAGTCCCCTGTTCTGTAAAATGCACTAAGAACTAGAGCTATATATGATTCCTTTTCCTTAGTGAGTTTACAATCTACTTTATTACTTTGTTTTTTCAAACAAAATCTAGAAGTTTTGAGAAAGAGATATCTAATCATTTTAGGATACTTTTATCAAAGCATATTTTACAATTTGATTTACTTACCCGTTGCACACAAACTCGTCCATGCCAGGTTTTTAGGAAGACTAGTTTTAGAAAATGTGTCAGATATCATTTAAAGGAATGAGTACTTGGGGGGCAACTGAATGGCTCAGTCCGTTGAGTGTCAGACCCTTGATTTTGGCTCAGGTCATGATCTCGTGGTTCATGGGTTCCAGCCCTGTACTGGGCTCCATGCTGGCAGTGCAGAGCCTGCATAGGATTCTGTCACCCTCTTCCTCTATGTCCCTGCCTTGCTTTCTCCCTCTCTCTCAAAATAAATAAATCAACATTTTAAAAAGAAAAATAAAGGGATGAGTACTTCGTAAATGTTTATTTATTTTTGAGAGATTGATTTGGGGAGGGGAAGAGAGAGAGAGAGAGAGAGAGAGAGAGAGAGAGAGCGAACCCCAAGCAGGCTTCACGCGTCAGGGCAGAGCCTGATGTGGGGCTTAAACTCAGGAACTGTGAGATCATGACTTGAGCTAAAATAAAAAGTCTGATACATAATCTACTTTGCCACCCAGGTACCCTTAAAGGAATGAGTACTTTTAAGAGAAGTTGATGGGAACAGTAAGGTTTTGCATTTAAAGAAAAATGATTCTTCCTCCAAGTATAATTATAACCTAATCAGAATACCCAATTTATGAAAAATATTATAATCAAAAATTATGTAAATGTCAGCTTTATGGGTGAGGGCTTTATTTTTATGTAAGTATTTTTCAACATAATCTATATTTACAATTTACAAACAGTCATTGTATCCTGTTCTTCTCAGATCTCAGTTCTTACTGCTTAGATTTTCACACTTTTAGCCTCCAGAAGATGAAATCAAACTTAAAAAATTCACTAGGAGCTTTAAATTAGTAGTGCTTTTTTTTTCTGGTGTGCAGCTTAAGTTAACTGATGGTTACCTAGATTGGGTTTGCAGGACACCTTTTCACATTTACTTTTTTTTGAGAGAGAGAAACAGAGTGCAAGGAGAGGAAGGGCAGAGAGAGAGAAAGAGAGAGAGAGAAAGAGAGAATCTCAAGCAGGCTCTGGGCTGCCAGTGTGGGGAAGCTCATGAAGCTATGAGATCATGATCTGAGCAGAAATCAAGAGTTGGTCGGTTAACCCACTGAGCCACCCAGGAGCCCCTCCCATTTACATTTCCTGGGTGTTTATTTTAAGGAATTTAGTGGAAACTCAAGAATCAAAAATAAATACAATCTGAGAACAAAGATATTTTCTTTAAAGAATATAGAATAAGTTATGTAAAATGTGGAATAACTAAACTGTTGAGATAAACTAAGAAAAGTTAGGATCTGAAGTAATCAAAATTACTATTGTGTACAGTGTGCAATTTTGGCTTAATTAGAAGATTCTTGGCCTTACTCTTGGCAGTGTTACTGAGATTCTCATCCCTTATGTGTTCACTTTTTTTATAAAAGTGGAGTATCGGGCCACCTGGGTGGCTCAATCGATTAAGCATCGACTTCTGCTCAGGTCATGATCTCGCAGTCCATGAGTTTGAGCCCTGCGTCAGGCTCTGTGCTGACAGCTAGTTCAGAGCCTGAAGCCTGCTTTAGATTCTGTGTCTCCCTCTCTCTCTGCCCCTTCCCTGATCCGTCTCTCTCTCTCTTGAAAAATAAATAAACATTAAAAAAATTGTTTTTAAGTGGAATATCTTTTCCTTTAGATAAATATATGGATGTTTTAAGATAGTATTATTTCAGTTTCTGAAGACTCTTCCTGTTAATAGTGATTTTTTGCTTTTCTTTTTCTAAAGGTTTAGGTTATGCTGATGTTGAGAACCGCGTACCATGCAAGCCAGAGACTGTTATGAGAATTGCCAGTATCAGCAAAAGCCTCACCATGGTTGCTCTTGCCAAATTGTGGGAAGCTGGGAAACTGGATCTTGACATTCCAGTACAACATTATGTTCCTGAATTCCCCGAAAAAGAATATGAAGGTGAAAAGGTAATGAAACTCACAGTTCATTTTACTGATGGCTTGTTAAGTGGTTTCAAAGGTTTCACAAGATTCTTCAGTTTGTTTTTAATTATTGTTAATGGATTAAAGGTGTTTTTTTATCAGATGACAAGTGATTGTGTATTTTTCTGAAACTTAAGGCTGAAGATGTACACATGACCTGTTTTTCCAGCAGCAGTTTAAAATGGAAAATATTACGGAGGCATTATTCCAAGGCTACTAACTTTTTGTTGTACAGTTTAATATTATAATTGAATGTCCATGTTTTTGCAATTAGGTTTCTGTCACAACAAGACTATTGATTTCCCATTTAAGTGGAATTCGCCATTATGAAAAGGACATGAAAAAGGTGAAAGAAGAGAAAGCTTACAAAGCCTCGAAGATGATAAAAGGGACAATGGAATCTGACCAAGAAAAAGAGTTCAAAGAAAAAGGAAGCAAAAGTAATGAAAAGAGTGACTTTGCTAAAGCTAAGATAGAGCAAGAAAATGATGCCAAAGGCCGGAATTTAAAACCTGGCAAGAAAAAGAATGATTTTGATCAAGGCGAATTATATTTGAAAGAAAAGTTTGAAAATTCAATTGAATCACTAAGATTATTTAAAAATGATCCTTTGTTCTTTAAACCTGGTGAGTGTTAATTCCTTCTCTTAACAAAGTCATCATTATCGAAGTATTAATTTTCAGAAAATCCGAAATGATCACACCCTGAGCACTGGATGTGGTAGATGGTGGCGGCATGGGTTTCACGGTTAGACCCCTGGGTGCCTTTTTTTTTTTTAATCTTTTTTTTTTTTATTTTTATTTTTTATTTATTTCCAGGAGAGAGAGAGACAGCGTGAGCAGGGGAGGGTCAGAGAGAGAGGGAGTCACAGACTGAAACAAGCTCCAGGCTCTGAGCTGGCAGTCAGCACAGAGCCCGACGCGGGGCACGAACCCACGAACCGCGAGATCATGACCTAAGCGAAAGTCGGACGCTTAACCGACTAAGCCACCCAGGCGCCCCGCTGTTTTGTCTGTAGTTTTTGATGAAGCCTAGCATCCAGGTAGTGAGTTGTTTACATTGAGCCTTGTCAGTCCTTTAGTGGATTTTCTGTATCAAGAGATTTGTGGAAAATTATGGGAAGATGTTGTAATGTCCTCCAAATAAAATCTAGACCAGAGGGCATGATAAAATATTGCTAATATGTCAGTATTTAGTGTTTAATTTAGTGTTTAAATTGCTCCACTTGTTTTCTGCCTTCATTCCTTAAAGCAAATAGTTTTCACCA
Organism: Crocuta crocuta; assembly: GCF_008692635.1. NCBI lineage: Eukaryota > Metazoa > Chordata > Mammalia > Carnivora > Hyaenidae > Crocuta > Crocuta crocuta. The sequence goes on along the minus strand of NW_027527920.1, from coordinate 10,677,632 downwards.
ACTTAATTTTATTTCCCAAAAAGCTGATGGTTAAAAATTTTGTAAGCGTATTTTTTGGTATGATGCCTACCAAAACCACTTAGTATCTTTCAGTTTACCATAAGCTTATGTACTTTTATTCCATTTTTATTTTAAAAGTTTTTTTTTTACCATGAAGAGATATTATATAGGTATAATTAATAAGGTCAAAGAAATAGATTCTGGATTTTTGTCTTAAAAAATAAGGTTACAATTATTAGTACCTATCATATAATCTGTGTTTCCAGAATCCCAATGAAATAAAGGTGTGTTTTTGAAATATATCTCTACTTGAACATGTATTTGTATTTTAATGTATATTTGAAACAAAGTCTTTATGCCTACATATACTTTATTAAAATAAGAGTGTGCACAACTAATTTACACCTTAAACAATTAGTTTAGATATACTAAGTATTAGATATACTAAGAACAAGACCATTAACTCAAGAAACCAAATTTGCTTTTCTTGCTCTTCCCTGTTTTGTTTCCAGATTGAGAGACTTTAATTTAGTTTTGAGGTAGGATGAATTTGTTTATTCATTATTGCAGGAGTAGATTCATGTGAAATTTTCAGTATTCCAATCTTCATTGAATCATGGAGTAAGCAGGGCCATTGCAAAGTTGATGAAATTTATTAACATATCATCCATGATCTTTTTCTAAATGCTGAAGTAAAATATTCCACATATAAAGGTATGGCAGTTTTCAGTGGGAAACATTTTACGTTTTTTTAAATAATAATGAAGCATTTTCTTTTCTTCCCTCCCTCCTTGCAATGATGTCTCAAGGTAGTCAGTTTTTGTATTCAACTTTTGGCTATACCCTACTGGCAGCCATAGTAGAAAGAGCTTCAGGATATAAATATTTGGACTATATGCAGAAAATATTCCATGACTTGGATATGCTGACAACTGTGCAGGAAGAAAATGAGCCAGTGATTTACAATAGAGCAAGGTAAATGATGCCTTCTGGTGTGTCTAGCTGTATCACGTCTTAACACTGTGTTGTTCATTAAAAGTCAGACTTTCCTTGTCTCTGTTCCAGAATCAAACGTGCTACATTTTGAGAGCTTTTCCACATATCTGTTTTTCCATCTCTAAAGTAAGAAAAGAATGTATTTGCAGAGTACCCCAAGTTCCTTAGATGAAAGACAGCAATAATAATTTCAACTCATTATTAACTGAACCAAAATTGCACCTTTCCTGGGCATCTATAATATGCTCTTCCATCATCCCTTTTCTTATGCTGTAGCTAATACTTTGTTTACCTTTTATTATTTGTTTTTAAATTTTGAAATGATTTAATACTTAATAGAAAAGTTACAAGTTGAAGTACAAAGAATTCCCATATACCCTTCACCTAGATTCCCCAAATGTTGTCTTTTTACCACATTTGCTTTATCTGTTCTTTTTTTCTCAAACATTTGGAAATAAGTTGTGGACATGGTGCTCCTTTACCCATAAATACTTAAATATATTTTTCTAAATATAAGGACATTCAGGGAACAAATATCAACACAATGCTTATATCAAATCTACTCACCTTACTCAGATTTTGCCAGCTCTTCCAATAATGTCTGTTAAAGCAAAAGAAAAGGAAAAAAAATTATTTTCCAGTTCAGGATCTAGTCTACGTTCATACATTACATGTAGTTGTCATGTCTCTCAGAAGTCACATGAGGTCATTTTGTCCCATTATTGGTGATGGTGACTTAACTGCTTTTTGAGGTGGCACTGCTAGGTTTGTCCCCTGTAACAGTTTGAGTCATTTAATTGAAGTGTATCAAACTAAATTTTTATCATAATTTTTAATAGTGATTTGTAAGGAGCATTGGGAGAGAATTTTGAGACTAATGATTATGACGAGTTTTATGGTTATGTTTTCTTTTGCATTTCACTCATTATTTGTTTTGTTGGAAAGGTAACACATTTAACAAATCAACCATTACTTTTACTTTGTATATTTTTCTTAGTACATACTTTGCAAATGGCTCAGTGGTATTTCAAATAGATGAAATGGTGAAATTATTTTAGCTTTATCTTCTTATCCCTTTATTGATTTTGTTCAATCTTCTGTTATATTTAGTTAAATTATCATTTTTAAATTACCAATTTATTTAAAAAGATTAAATGTGCATTCCAAATCAGCCTGAAAGAGGTTTTTTGGACCTAGAAGAAATTAGGTTAGTAGCAAGCAATGAATTTTAATTTTAAAATGGCCTATAGTCCTCAGCCTCTTCAAACAGTTAGTGTTTATTATTTTTAGATCCAACATTACGTTCTCCTGGAAAGCGTAAGAAAAATTGACAAATGCCAGAGTCTGTCAATTGAATCTAAAAATGATTCTCCAATAAAGATGGCATAGATGCATGACCTTGTTTTGATTTAGATTGAGGCATTGATGGCCCTACACTTACACATCAGCGGGAGAGAACACTGGGTGCAATCACTGAGCTGTTTTTCTAAACTAAAAATTAAGACTCTATGAATGTACAGACTGCAAGGCAGTTATTTGCTGTTTTCTTCATGAGTAATTAATTTATGACTTACGTAAAAATCTAGATATGGCATGTGATGGTGACTTAATTTCATTTTATCTCCCCTTAAAAAAAAAGACTATGAGTTTCCATTTCTTCTGTTAAAGGTTCCTGTCGGCTCAGAGTTTGTTAGATTTTGATAGTACCAAGTGGTAATAAAGGGGCAGTTGATTTATTTTAGTTATATTATATGGGCTGCTGAAAAAGGGCACTAAAAGAAGAAGGAAATATTGTTACCTATGAAAATGGTCCGTCCGTTTGCTTTGCTTTTATTTTACTTGATGCAATATCTATTTGGGCCTCTAAAACTCAACTCTGATTCTTTTTTTGATAATAATTATTTTAAAAGAGCTTAAAAGCACTAGCTTTTTAAGGTAGTTCAGGGAGTATAAGAAAATATCACAGATATGGTTTTTTAAAAACAAAAAACCTTAAAATAAAACTTAGTAAGTGCATATGTTTCTATTCTTTATGTTAAACAAGTTCACAGCTTTATTACTTAGTCTCCTGACTCCTTGATAATAATAAGTTTAAATATATTTATATTATCATAACATGGGCTTATTAGAGTTATTATAAATACATATCATCTTTATCACTTCTCTGTGTGTATATCTGTGTTTTTAAAATGATATCTCCTAGTGTCTGTCACCTGTTTAATATATTTCCCTGGAATCCCATCCCAAAATACTACTTAACATTTCTTTGGCCAGAATTTTAGCAACAGGCCACATTTAGCTGTAAGAGATGCAGAGAAATTAGTTTTTAGCTGGATAGATTGTTGTCTTGAATGAAACTGGGATTTTCTTAAATGAAAGATGAGGAACATTGACTTAGTATACACAAATAGGTATATTAAATCTGTATAACAAGTATATTCTGTATAGGCAAGTAAACTAAATAACCCTTTAAGCAAACACCCATGGGGGACTAGACTGATATTCTTGTATTGAAAGACACTCAGTTTGTTGATAGGAGAATCCCTAGTCAATGACTAGCTCATTTTTTTTTAAAGAATTTAAAACATTCTTAAATTTTTATTTATTTTTGAAAGAGACAGACAGACAGACAACCTGAAGCAGGCTTTAGGCTCTGAGCTTTGACCTGTCAGCACAGAGCCCTACATGGGGATCAAACTCACAGACTGCAAGATCATGACCTGAGCCAAAGTCAGAAGCTTAACTGACTGAGCCACCTAGGCCCCCCCTTTTCTTAAGATTTTTTTTTCCATTAGCTTATGTTTAGATTCTGTTCATATTTTCTGTGTTTTGCACAATACTTGCATCAAAAATCTCTTTTATAGTTGGATGGGACCAAAAGCTAATACAGTGGATGCTTTACAAAGTGTTTGCTACATTTTGACAGTACAGATATGGTCTTTACCTCCTGTTATTATCTTTATGATTATTACTTATTGGCTTTGTTTGCTACAGTATCCCCTATAGTTAAGCATAGTTACTTATGTAGCTCTTTTCTGTACCATTAGCTGTTAGGCTCTCAAGTAGTAGGTTCAACCCAATGTTAATGCTAAATGTTAANGAGAGAGAGGGAGACACAGAATCTGAAACAGGCTCCGGGCTCTGAGCTAGCTGTCAGCACAGAGCCCAGCAAGGGGCTGGAACCCACAAACCGTGAGATCGTGACCTGAGCCCAAGTCAGACGCTTAACTGACTGAGCCACCCAGGTGCCCCAAATTCTGTGGGTTTTTAAACTTCTCATAACAATAAAGCACAAACTGGTTCATAATGATTTCTAAAGGGATTTAAGAAGCGTTGTAAAAATAAAAGTATTTTGAATTTCTCAGTTGGTAGATAAAGATTTCTATAGTTATATAATGCTCTTGTGCAGAATCTAGAGATTCTTAAGTAGGAAGAGGCTATTTGTCATCTGGCATCATTCCATCAGTTACTCAGTTACAAAGATGTCTCAGTAACTTACTCAAGAACTTGTGTCTATATTCCATTCTTTTTAGAGCAGAAATTCCTTAAGAATTTGAAATGGTAAATGTATCCTTTAGCTGAACAAAATTATATTCATGAAAAGCCATTAACTTGTCCTCTGTGAAAAGCAATCAAAAGATTAAAGCCTAGAATTTGTTTATTTAAGTTTAGAATTCTTGATTGAAGTCTGGAAGTCTCCATATTTTTACATTTTAAAGGAGGAATGATTGAGGAGTCCTAATTTCCAGCTCTGATAGAAGCAGTTTGGAATGCTTTACTGTTAAAAGAAAATTACACACAGCTGATTATCAGCCAAAATATCCTGGTAGTTCTCCCTTGTTTACAAACTTGGAGTTCACTGTAAGAAATACATTTCCCACTGAGAAAAATGTATTTCTATTATGTGGTTTCACTTAGATTTGACTGGCTGGAAGTAGAAGTGTAATCAAAGTGTAGGCAGAAAGTAAGGAGGGCCTAAAGGATGGGAGAGGCCATGGGAACACAGGAAGGGAAGAGGGTGAGTCACAAAGCAGAAACTGAATAATAGGATTTAGCATCTTGATGGATGTGAGAGTTGAAGGGCCAGAGAGTCAACCAGCATTTTAATGGAGAGGGGAAATATGAGAAGAAGGTTTGGAAGAGACTAATTAAATTTTGGACTTGTTCAGTATGAGCAGTGAGACCACATACATATCACGTGACTGGTTCTCAAGAGAGCATATTAAGATTCTCGGTAGGCTTTTTTTTCGATCTTGAAAGTACATACATTTCCCTCCCACCCCACCCCACCCCCCGTTTAACCCAATATTATGACTTGGACTTTTAGGGGACATATACGATTCTTGAAGGAAGAAAGGAGTAATTTTTCAAATTTTATATGCCTGTGGATCCTCCAAAGTTATGAATTTGGAGGGAAGGGTACCATTTTGAGAGAGAGGAGGCCCACGGGTGATTCTGATAAACAGCTTTCCTGCCCTTCCCCAAAACCAGATCTGAGAATTATTAATGCTAGTAGAAAATCTGACTGTAATTTGGAACAGGGGCCATTGAACTGGTGCAGATTTATAGTTCTCTCTGTAGAAGAGAAGTCCCGGGAAGGCGGGGCCATGGTGATTGGGAGATGTAGGGAATCAGGATGGAGATCTAGAAGAGAGAGCAGACTGCCCGAGGGAGAGTATGGAGTGCTGCAGGGGCAAATAGGATGCAGACTGGACAGGGAGTTAGGAGAGTCTTGAAAACTCACAAGAGAGCTGTTGAGTGACTGAAGACCAGAAGCCAGATTTTAAGGAGTTGGATGACTAGAGAGGGTGAGTGCATGGAAACGGAAGGTGTGGGCTGATCTGTGTAGTTGGGAAGTAAATGAGGAGAGAGAAAGGAATGGCAACTGGGAGCTGTAACTAGGATAAAAAGATAAAAGTCTTTTTTTTGTCCTTAGAATACAGAAAACTAGAGCATTTTGTGAACTAAGGTTCACAAAGCTCCTAGCATGGTATAGAAAGTCTTTTGTGACCTGTCCCCTGGCCCATGTGTACTCTTCCAGCAATACCTTCTGTCACTTATCCCCTCAAGCGCTCTGCCTCAGCCAAAAGATCTACTTTGCTCCCCAGCCTGGCCTCTGTAATCAGCCACTTCAAAAAGGCCCACTCTCACTAGTGCTCGGGATTTCTCACATTCATCTTGCTAGTCGCCCCACAACCTGTTCCTCAGAGACTGGTCCACAGTCGAGCAATATTGGCATCACCTGAGAGCTTGTTAGAATTGCAGAGTTTCGCCCCCTCCCCAGACCTACTGAAGAATCTGCATTTTAACAAAACCCCCAGGTGATTCACATACTGCTTTGAAATTTAAGAACTGTCCAACAAAACTGTTAGCACCTTCAAAGCAGCCACAATGTCGGGCTTAACCTGTGTTTCCAATGCCTTCCAAGGTGTCTCCATTAAATATTTGGCCAACAAATGATGCTTTCATGTATTGAACACTTCTTAAAATTTTTTTAGGTTTATTTACTATTTTTTGAGAGAGACCTACAGAGGCATGAGCAGTGAAGGGCAGAGAGAGGGAGACACAGAATCTGAAGCAGGCCCCAGGCTCTGAGCCATCAGCACAGAGCCCGACGCAGGGCTCGAACTCACAGACCATGAGATTATGACTTGAGCCAAAGTCGGATGCTTAACTGACTGAGCCACCAAGGTGTCCCTGTATTGAACATGTTTAATGCACACTCAGTGAATGTCAAGTACTGTTCTTGGCAGGGGAATCGTCAAGGAGCAAGATAGGTAAGGTTTCTGATTTTATGGGGAAAAGAAAACAGGTAGACTAAGAATTTCAGAAACTGATACGAAGAAAATAAAAGAACGGTGGGATAAAGAGTAACGTGGAGAGAGGTATGGGATCTATTAAAATACATCAGTTTTAGACATGACTGATAAGGAAGGCTAAATTGCCTTGTTGCAAATACAGAAATAAGTCTGGCACAAAAGAAGTAAGGCAAGATGTTCTAAGTGATGAGATCAGAGAATTTAGGAGGGGCAAAATCATATTGGATGGTGAGTCTCAATGCCATTAAGCCCCCTGCCCCTTAATTTTTCAAATATGTTTTTATAATACTTCCTTTAATATCCTGAAATGAAAGTTGTAGAACGTATAATCTATACTCACTACTCTAAAATAAAAAAAGAGGGGCACCTGGGTGGCTCAGCCATTTAAGCATCTGACTTCAGCTCAGGTCATGATCTCAAGGTTTGTGAGTTTGAGCCCTGCATCCAGGGCTGTGAGCCTGCTTCACAGAATCTGGAGCCTGCTTCAGATTCTTTCTGTCTCCCTCTCTCTCTGTCCCTCCCCTGCTTGCACTTAGTCTCCCTCTCTCTCAAATAAATAAACATTTAAAAAAATAAAAAGGAATAATAGAAATATAATTTATAATATTTAGAAAATATTTCAATATGTTTGTTTACTCAGAACATTAGATGACATGATAAAGTTAGATGCATCTTAATACATAAAAGCCTCATAAATGTAACTAACAACTGTAAATGCAGACCAACACAGGTTTATTGTATTGGTGCTTCAGTTCATGCCTTTGTTGGCCACCTCTGGCTAAAGGTTTGAGCAAAATAAAGTGCAGTCCTTCAATTTTCACAATGGTCACTTTCAAGAAAAAGTCATTGTAGAATAAAAACATGCAAAGGGTACTTTGTGTTTACGTCTCAAATGGAGAGCGTTCTAGGCTCAGCTCACTATAAACAGATTTTTTACTTACATGAGTATCTGGTAGAATAGTGGAAGGTCTTACACGATATGGGAGAATACCACTTTGTGGGACTTTTCCATACATCATAAGACATTTAGGACCCTTGAGCCCTTATCCGCTAACTGTCAATAAGAGCCCTCTAACAATTGTGACAACTAAAAAAATGCCTCCATAAATTTCCCTTAAGGACTTGGTACCCGTCTGTTGAGGACCATTGCTTGTGTTGTGTCTGTCATAAGAAACTTGGGTTTTGTCCTCTTAGTGGTAGCCATTGGAAGGTTTCAAATGGATGGAAGGAGGGAGACACAATCTCAGGCTTCTGCGTGGAGAATAAACCGCCAGGAGATAAAATGATCTAGGAAGTGTAGCTGGTAGAGGCAAAAAGGCAGAGATGCAGGTGGTAGAATTAGTCTTAAAAATAATAGGACATTTTCATAAGTGACTGGAAAGAAGGAAACAATAATGCCTGATAATGTTAATACATTTTAAGATAAAAATGGCAGTTTGAAGCCATCTAAAGCATCTAAAGTAGGCTGGAATCTTTTTAGTAAAACAAAGGATATAGTTGCCCACTGGCCAGAGGGGGGGTAGAGGACCAAGGGTGGAAGAGATTGGGAGTAGCTATTGTGAAGAACATACCAGAGAATAATCAGGGAAAGATTTGGTAACAGCAGTGAAGACCCTTAGCAAAAGTATGAATTGAGACCAGTCAGCTTTGTTGTGTGAGTATCCGCAGCCTTTGTTGGCAGATAAGAATCCGAAGAAAGGGGTATCTAAATTTATTCAGGATTAACAGATTGGTGAGTGAGGAACCCAAATGTGCTAGTGAGACCACAGCTGAAACAGTAGTTGAGGCTAGAACAGAAAGGCAGGTGAGATCAGGAGGAACTACCCAGGCAGTTTGGGACCTGGGGAGATTGGGAAGAGTCCAGGGGAAATAGACTGGTCACAATGAGGGCAGAGAGCAAGTTCAGTTGGAGAGGTGGCAGGGCTGGAAATCACAGTCCCAGGAAGAAATTCCTGAGTTTGAGATCCTGCTGAAAAAGCAGCTAAAGATAATGGTAAGCGTGAGTCTGACCGTGTTATGAATAGCCAAGGTGGGAAGAAGATGAAGGTCATTACAGGTGGAGAGCACACTGAAAACCTGAGAGCACATTTCATTACGCATCTTGAAAGAAAGGGTTGTCATGAGCCCTGTTTCATTTTATGTTTAATTATTATGTGATTTCATTCCATTTGCCTAATATGGATGGTGCAGTCTCTTCCTGTTAGAATATAAAGCTCATGAGGTCAGGCACTTGGTCTCTTTTGTTTAACATTGCATTCCAGCATCCATGCAGCGTCACATAGGTAGTAAGTGCTCCATCAGTAATTGTGGAATGTGTGAGTAAATAACAGCTAATGTTTCTTAGGTGGCTACCAGGACTATTTAAAGGGATTTACACGCACAGTCCTAACTCTGCAAAGTAGGTATTTTTGTCACCACATCACAGATTAGGATGCTGAAGCAGAAAGGCAACAGACAGCCTGGGTTTGAATCCAGCTCTGTCACTTGGAAGCTTTGTGACCTGGGACCAGTTAATTTATACTGTCTGTGCCTCAGTTTTCTATCTGTAAAGTAGGAATTATAGTGGCACCTACCTCCAAATATCATTATAAGAATAATTAGTCTGTATTTATATAGTTCTTAAAACAATGCCTGGCACAAAGTAAAGAACTGTTTAAGTATTAAATAAAATAAGCAGCTTTTACTAGCTAGGAAGGGTGAGTTGAGATTCAAACAAGTTTGCGAACTCTGGTTTCTCTCACTGCACCAAGAAAGTACCACATCACATGCTATACACAGTACCCCTGTGGCATTATTACCCAGGAGATATAATCTCCTTACAGATATTAGTTTCATTCTTGAACATCCCAATGTGTACACTTTTAGTTATAAAAGTCACATGTGGCACATGATTCACTGAGCCAGAAGGCTAGGAATACATACCAAGCAGTAAGAGTTTCTGCATATACACAGGGCAAATATATCATGTGTAATAATTAGTACATTTTTACAGGTATTAAAAGAATGGGCAAGCCATGCCAATAGGGAAAAAAACCCCACTTTCTATGCTTTAATTACTCAGTTATTTGTGTTTTATTAGACTCTGAATCATACTGAAAATCAATGATTTCTGAGAATGTCTGATCATTCCATTGAAACACAATATGTCTCATGTACATATTTTCCAAATCATTTTCATATGTAAAGTCAAGTCATTAAAAGATTAAATTTTTAATGACCATTCTCATTTCATTTCAGATTTTACGTTTACAATAAAAAGAGACGTCTTGTCAACACACCTTACGTGGATAACTCCTATAAATGGGCTGGTGGTGGATTTCTGTCTACAGTGGGTGACCTTCTGAAATTTGGGAATGCCATGCTGTATGGTTACCAGGTCGGGCTCTTTAAGAACTCACATGAAAATCTTTTACCTGGATATCTCAAACCAGAAACAATGGTTATGATTTGGACACCGGTCCCTAACACCGAGATGTCTTGGGACAAAGAGGGTAAATATGCAATGGCGTGGGGTGTCGTGGAAAAGAAGCAAACGTACGGTTCTTGTAGGAAGCAACGGCATTACGCCTCCCATACTGGAGGCGCGGTGGGCGCCAGCAGTGTTCTGCTGGTCCTTCCTGAAGAACTGGATGCAGACGCTGTAAATCACAAGGTTCCCCCGAGAGGAATAGTTGTTTCTATCGTCTGTAACATGCAATCTGTTGGCCTCAACAGCACTGCTTTAAAGATTGCTCTGGAGTTTGATAAAGACAAATCTGACATAGCTTAACCTCCCAGGTACAAAATGAGCTGTTTTATTCTTGTTGTTGTTTTTGGAAACAAAGTCCCAAAATGCCTGAGGTTTTTAAAAATAGATTTGTACTAGAGTATAACTGAACGCAGAGAATTATGCACCTCTAATTGCTTACTTTTGTAATTGTCTTTTATTGTAGGATTAGTTCTTTATACTCAGGGAAGTAACTATTATTTTTACTTTTTGAAAAAAAAAGTGTTAATCTTGAATAAAATGTTCTGATAAAAAATATATTTTTGAATGTTAATATAAAGAAAATGTCGTTCTACAGGAAACTCCAAATACTGTTATTTTAATATGACAGCAGAAACAAGTGTATGAGAAATTGTATGTTATCTATTACAGTTTAAAAGAACAAAAAATTATCTCGTGGTTTCTGAGGCGTGAGAATCCAGTGGCCTGGCTGGGTGAGTCTGGCGCCAGTCTCTAATGAGGTTGCAGGCAAGAGGTTGTAGTCATCAAAAGTCTTCTCTGGAGCTGGAAGAAATTCTTCTAAAATGGCTTATTCACTTGACTGGTGGTAACAGGTCTCAGTTTCCCACCGTGTGGGCCTCTCTTAGGTCTGCCTAAGTACCTTAGTTACCATGTTAATTGGCTTTCCCCAGAGCACATGATTCAAGAGACATTGAGAGAGAGGGACAGAGAAAGAGGAAGCGAAAGAGGGAAAGCCCTGAACCAGGCAGAAGTCAATGTCTTTTATAACTTTGCCTCAGAAATCACATCCCATCACATTTGCTGTATTCTCTAGATCACGCAGACCAACCCAGATACAATCCTGGACGGATTACACAAGCTATGAATGTCAGGAGGTGGAGACCATGGGAGCTCATCTACCACAGTCTGACCTCTGCTCTCAATGATTAATGTCCTTCCTACATACGAAATACGCTTACCTCCTCCCAGGCTTTCCAGAAATTTCATTCCGTTATAGTGTCAGCTCAGAACCCAGTATTGATCATGTAAATCAGGTCTAGGTATGGATGAGGTTCTTCGGGGGGTAGTTCCTTAAGTGTAATTCCTGTTTATCTGAGACCTGTGAACTAAAGAAGTGATTTGCTTCCCACATGGGGAATATGCAGTGGCACATATACAGTTATTGCTATAGACCCTCCTCTTCAGAAAGTGGGGATATGGAAGACATACATGAGTTCTAGCAATTCTGAAATCCAGCCAGACACAGGCTGGCAGCTCCGTGATTAGTACTCAAGGCCTGGGGACGATTCTTGGCACTTGGCTGTGTTCTCCAGGCCCTTGGTTCTGCCCACTGAAAGGTAGCATGTTTTGGTAGCTGAGTGGTTTTCTCAGCCTGCTCTCTGCTCATATAAGTTTGAGGCCCAAAGGCCTCTTTTGTACTCTTTCCTTTCAGTCTTAGTAGTATTCCTGCCAATATAATTTGTTTCAACTTGGCAAGTTTCCTACACATGTCATGGGGTGGGGGGGAGGGTAGGAGGGGGACTCATGTTAGTAAACATTAGAAACACTTGTTTCTAATAAACCCTGTTGTTTATATAGCCCTCTGAGACACCATCTTGGTGCTTCCAGCAGTCCAAGGATTTTATAGTCAGACCCTCAGCTTCATCTTTAGACCACGTCTTCCATGAAGTGCCCTACATTTTATCTTTGCCTTGAAGCCATTTCTTAATTTTAGCTTCATTTGCCATCTGGAGAGTCTGGGAATTTTCCAAACCATCCATTATTGATTGTTTTTGTCTAGTAGTCCTTCCTTTAGCTTATGTCTCTCGAGCCTTTGATATAAGCAGCAGGAAGAAGCCAGGAGGCACATTCAACACTAGATATCTCAGCTGGGTCCCCCAGTTCATTGGGCATATTTTCTACTTTCCATGTTCCTGCAGGCAACAGGGTGGCCAGGTTCTGGTGGCCGACAGTGTGGCCAACAGTGTTTCTGCCACTGCAAAATTAGAATTCCTTTCCTCCAATTTCCAACAAGATTTCCCTTACTGTCTTTTAAGTCCACAGCTTCAGCCCCCTCAAAGTCCATCATACTTCTGAACAGTCTCTTAAGGCTCCTGAGGCTTTCACTATACTTTCTTCAAAGTCCATCCAACTTTCAGCCTCTGCTCGGTTCTAAATCCACTCCCACATTTTAGGTTTCTATTATAGCCACACTCTACTTCTAGGTAATAAATCTATAATGTGAAAAAATACATATTTCAGATACAATTCACAATTCGTATATCTTAAAATTCACCTTTTCAAAGTGTACAGTTCATTGGTTTTTAGTATATTCATAAGGTGCACACCCATTCAATTCTAGAACATCTTCACCCAAAAAAAAGAAATCTTATTAGCATTTGCTCCCCATTCCTTTTTCCTCCAAGACCCTGGAAGCCACCAACCTACTTTCTGTCTCTTTGGATTTACCTATTATGGACGTTTCACATCAATAGAATCATGTAATATGTGGCCTTTTGTGTCTGGCTTCTTTCATTTAGTGTATTGTGCATTAGTTATCTGTTGGATTAACAAGTGATCCCATCTCTCAATTTCTGTGTTTTGTGTGGCTAAGCTGAATGGTTGTAGCTCAGGGTCTGTTCTGTGCTTGCAGACAAGATGTGAGTCATCTGAAGGCTTGCCTGGGGCTGGAGGATCTTATGTTAATGTGGTTTACCCATGTGGCTATAGACAGGAGGCCTCTATTACTTGCTGGCTTAAGGCAAGAGATCTCAGTTTCTCACTACATGGACCTATCCATAGATCTGCTTGATTGTCCTATAACATCCCCAAAGTTGAGTAATTGAAGAGAGAACAAGGTAAGTGCCACAATCTCTTCTATCATCTAGCCTCGGAAGTCTATACCGTCATTTACACCAAATTCTCCTGGTCACACAGACCAACCCTGATTCAGTGTGAGAGACTGGTTCCACAGATGGTTTGTTATAGTATTGCTATACTAGGAAATTTTGCTGTAATAGCCATAGATGAATATATTGGAGATATACTCAATTCAGGAAAATTAAAAAATAAATCAAAGTTTTCCTATACTCTAATAAAAGGGGGGTTTTCTATACTTCTGAGCCCTAAGTCTGTTTCTTCACTTTCCACTTTGTTCTGTAAAGGTAAATAGATGGATATTTCTGAGTTGAATGAAGTGTAGAGAAAGCAGCTCCCTAAAACAGATCAGTTTGATCTCCTTGTTTCTTTATGTCTTCTGATCTCTATGTCTTGTATTCATATTTATCAAAATTTTCAATCCATGCTGTTTTTGACAAACATAAAAGGGTCATGCCTTTCTTTAATTTATTAAATTTAATATTTAAAATTTAAAATATGTTGTGACTAAAAGCAAATAAAGTTATGGTAATTTATTTATTTTTAATGTTTATTAATTTTGAGAGACAGAGAGAGAAAGGGAGAACACAAATTGGTGAGGGGCAGAGAGAGGGAGAGACAGAGAATCCCAAACAGGCTCCACACTGTCAGCGCAGAGCCTAATGTGGGACTCAAAGTCACAAACCATCAGATCATGACCTAAGCCAAAATCAAGAGTCAGAAGCTTAACCAACTGAACCACCCACTCATCCCCAAATTATGGTAACTTAAAACCTGGGTGGTTCATTCGGTTGAGCTTTGGGCTTCAGCTCAGGTCATGATCTCACGGTTAGTGAGTTCTAGGCCTGCCTGCATCAGGCTCCCTGCTGTCAGCACAAGAGGCCACGTTGGATCCTCTGTCCCCCTCACTTTCTCTGCCCCTTCCTCCTTGTGTGCTCATACTTTCTCTCTCTCTCTCGCTCTCTCTCTCTCAAAAATAAACATTAAAAAATAAAAATAAATAAATGTTTCTGATATTGAAAGATATATATGTTTGTAATTTGATCATGTGATATTGTACACTTCGAACTTTTGTTCAGACCACAGAGTGAACTGCTCAGAGGCTCCAAAGAGGGGACATTTGAATTAGAAGAAAAGGATGAGGAAAGAACATTATCTGGGCGTTTGGGGAGAAGTGCCCTGTGACTGAACTATAGGTGCAGGAGATCCACAAAGTGTGAAGAGCCCTGTGAATCTAGTGAGTGTGTACTATGAACAAGGCACTTGCTTTTTCATCTTGTTTAGGATTCTTGAAGCTCTGAGAAGAGCTGTGAACTTGCTCAGATAGTGAGCTGTTATGCAAATGTCAGGGCTTCACAGACCCTAAATGAAGAATTCTGCTTTAGATATTTTTGCCATGGTAACTTCTTTTCTCACTTAATATTGTTAGAAACAGTCTTGATAAATGGACACATCTCCCAGAGTGCTATGTCTGGTGTGGTGGATCCTTAATATTAGGGAAAAGAACTCAGGAGAACTTGACACAAGTTTCTTGTGTTTTGATATTTTTTTCCCTGCAGTTTACAAGCTGTCAAGGTGATCATTAGCTACAAATGATTTGCTTTCCCTTTCTGTATTAAACTGATCTTTTATTTTATTTTTATTAAACTGTTATTTTGTGAAATTGGGGGAAAAAAACAAAAAGCACATAAGAGTCATATGGCAAACAGTCAGTATAGTCCCAATCCCCAGAATTCAAAATGTTAACGTTTTGTTAAATTTTCTTCATTAAAAAATAGGAACTAAAACCTGAGAGATAAAGCTGAAGACCCCCTTTATGGCCACCGAAAGTTCCAGCCCCTTTGCCCTACAGGCAATGGTTATCAGAATTGACGTATAACCTTCCAGTTCCTTGTTTCATTTTCACAGCCATGTATGTATCCGTATCTAATAACAGTATTAACTTGTATTATTTACATTTATACAAATAGCATAATTGTATACATGTTTTCTACATTCCCTTTTTAAACTTAACATTGTTTCATGATCTGGTCGGTTTATTTTAACTGCTATAAAATACTACATTGTATGACTATGTCACATAATGTTTTCTTATTGGCAATTTTTTTTAAATGGGCCGTGCTGTAAGGAACATCTTTACCTTGGTTGAACCATATGAAATTGCTGGGTTTATAGGTCAAAAATATTCGAATAGGGAGTTTTTTATGATTAACCATTAGCCGTTTAGATTTCCTCTAATGTAAATTTCCCACTTACATTCTGTGCTCATCCAGAATAAGAGAAATGAATGAAGTATTTCTTTAAGAATTTATTGTGGGGGTGCCTGGGTGGCTCAGTTAGTTAAGTGCCAACTCTTGATTTTGGCTCAGGTCATGATCTCACAGTTCATGGGATCGAGCCTGGTGTCCAGCTGTAAGCTGACAGCATGGAGCCTGCTTGGGATTCTCTCCCTCCTCCTTTCTCTGCCCCTTCCCTGTGCTTACACACATGTGTGCACACACTATCTCTCAAAAATAAATAAACTTTATTTTAATATCTTAAAAAATAATTAACATAACTATAGTATATGGTAATTAGGTGGATAAATAATTTAGAGAAAAAACTTGAATAGGATCCTTTTTAACTAAAAAAATACTATTAATAAAGTGCTTATTATGTGTCAGGCATTATGCTAAGCACTTTGTTTATGTTACCTCATTTGATCTTCAAAACAACCCTATTAAGTGGAAATTATTCTTATTTTGCCTAAGGTCACACAGCCATTAAATGTTGGAATTCATTTCAAACCCAGGTATATCTGGCTGTAAAGCCTGTTCTAGACATTATCTTGCCTTCCCATTAAAAAAAAAAGTCTAAAAATTAACAGATCCAATAAAAGTCACACTTACTGGCATGCAATTTTATAGATAGTAAAAATAGGTTAGTAAAAACTATTTTATGTATTTATAGTTTATAAAGAATAAATAGTAAGTTCTTAAGGTACATAAAATGAATAAAAATAAATATATATTTGGATTGTAATCAGTAAATCTGGCTGCAAATGAAGAGTACACAACTTTTGCCGTTAGGAAGCACACAAATTAGTATAAAGACAAGACAAAGGTGGCATAGTAGAGTAATGTTTTTACATTCCACCTCCTGAGTACAGAGCATGACATATAAATGGGAAGTGGGAAAATGAAAAAGACATTCACAGACTGAAGAACACAAACCCAAAACACTGAGCAGGGCTAAAGTCAACGCCTGGTGAGCTCTGGGTCCAGAAGGCAGTAACAGCTTAAATTTCTCTTTCTGTGGAATAATCAAAACTAAAACTGCTTCCATAAGGAAAGATTTAAANAATTAAAAACCTAGCGAGGTTTTGCTAGGCAAGAAAATAACAGTAGACTTAGTATAGCAATGAGGGAACTGAGCTAGGATAGGTAGAAGGGATAAACTGAGAAAATTATTCTGGCATTCCCTTAGAAACCAAATTCAAAGGCTATCAAGCCTGGGTGTAGCTTGATACAATTTTTTATGCCTATAGTTATGAAAATGTAGGATTAAAATCCTAAGAAAGTATAAGGTACATTAGTCTTTAAAAGTAATCGTTTTTCTCTATAAAATGCAGTTATAAAATCTAACCCTTTCAGACAAAGATTTCAAAGTTTTTATATAGGTTTTTTTTTAATGTTTATTTACTTATTTTGAGAGAGCACATGCGTGTGCATGCACATAGGCACCTGAGCAGGGGATGGGCAGAGAGGGATGGAGAATCCCAACCATGTTCCACGCTGTCAGCTCAGAGCCTGATCTGGGTCTCTGTCCCACAAACTGAGATCATAACCTGGGCCAAAACCAGGAGTTGTATGCTTAACTGACTGAGACCCAGATTTAAGATTTTTCCACTGAGAATTACAAAGACATATTTCCAGAATCTCAGTTTTCAATTCTAGGATAGAATTTTAAAGCTTTGTATTCTGTGACAGGCAGAATACAGATGCCCTAATCCCCAGAACCTATGAATAATTTACCTTACACAGCAAAAGGGACATTGCAGATATAATTAAATCAAGGATCCTGGACAGGGAGATTGTTGTGAATTATCTGGGTGAGCCCAATGTAATCACAAATGTCGTTATAAGAGGAAGGTAGAAAGTAAGGACCAGAGGCGACGTGATGACCTAAGTAGAGGTAGGAAATGTGGGGTCAGGGACTCAGGAATGTAGGCAGCCTCTGGAAACTGGAACAGACAAGGAAACATCTCCCCCCAGAGCCTCCAGAAGAAACACAGCCCCACTGACACCTTGATTTTTGCCATTTTGGAATTCTGACCTCCAGAGCTGTAAGATAATAAGTTTATGTTTTCCTCGTTTCTCTCTCTCTCTCTGTGTGTGTGTGTGTGTGTGTGTGTGTGTGTGTGTGTTGTTTTGTTCTTGGAGAGATGGAGGACCATTTACTAAGTTTGATGATCCATTTAAGCTGATGCTGTTTTAAGCCACTAAATTTGTGCTAATTTGTTATAGCAGCAACAGGAAACTACATTCTAACTCTTTTTAGACATATTTCTAATATGGAGAATTTGTTGTTGTTGTTGTTAAGAAAAGGCAAATGAGAAAGAATTTTAGGAAGATAGCAGCTTATTCTGTCTTTTTTACATTCCCACACTCCTTAGTAAGCAGATATACAAATTAGAGTAACAATGATGTATACGTAACCTTATAGTCATGAAAATGTCAAAAAATTTAGATTCCATTTATTAATGGAAGAGATGGAGAAGGAGAATGTTTTCATATATTGCAGGTGGAAAGCAATCGGTATTACCTATTAAAATGAAAAATACGTTTATCTTTCCAACCAGTGATCCCACTCCCAAAAATCTAACCCACAGAAATAAAAGCACCTTTACTAAGGACATATTTAAATACATTTATGGCATTTGACTATAGTGGATCAGACTAGAAACAAAGTCTCCATCAACAGGATAATACTTAATAAATTTTAGCGCTTCCATACCATAGAATGGTATGCAACCATTAAAAAGAATTAAAGAATAAAGTTAAACCCCTGTCTCACACCATATGTAACGATTAATTCAAGGTAGTTCAAAATGGATCAAATCCAAATATAAGAACTCAAACTACAAAGTTCTTAGAAGAAAACAGGCATGAATCTCCATAACTTTGAATTAAGCAATTATTTCTTAGATATAACACCAGAAGCAGAAGAAACAACAAGAAGAGATAAATTAGGCTTCATAAAAGTTAAAGATGTTTGTATTTCTAAGGACAAAGGTGAAGATAACCCACAGAATGGGAGAAAATTATATATATGTGTTATACCTAGAATAAACCAGAATTCTTACAATTCAACAATAAAACACAAGGGTAAAGGATCTGAATAGACACTTCTCCAAAAAACAAAAACAGACAGCCAACAAGCACATGAAAAGATGGTCAACATAATTAACCATTCGGGAAATGCAAATCAAAACCACAGTAAGATAACGCTTCACACATACTAAGATGGGGCCATGATCAAAAAGACTGATAAAATCAAGTGTTAGCAAGGATGTAGAGAAATTGTAACTAGTCAGAATGTAAGATGGTTCAACCTCTTTGCAAAATAGGCATTTCCTCAAAAAGTTAAACACAATTACTGTAAGTTAGCAATTATACTCCTAGTTATATTACCCAAGAGAATCTAACTTATGTCTACCCAAAAACTTGTCCTCACATGTTCACAGTACCATTATTCATGGTAGCCAAAAAGTGAAAACAACCCACTGTCCATCAACTGCTGAATGGATAAACAAAAGGTATATTCTTACAATATTATTCAGTCATAAAAAGGAATGATGTACTGATATATGCTTCAGCATGGATGACCATCTTAAACTCTATGCTAAGCCAAAGAAGCCAGTCACAAAAGGTCACATATTATGTGACGCAATGTACATAAAGTGTCCAAAATAGGCAAATCCATGGAGATAGAAAGTATACAAGTGGTTGCCGGGAGCTGGGAGGAGGAACGAATGGGGAGTGAATGCTAATGAATATGGAGTTTCTTTTTCTTTATGAACTAATGAAACAGTCTGGGATTAGACCAAGGTGATGGCTGCACAACCTTGTGGACATAGTAAAAAAAAAACAAAAAACACTGCATTCCATGTTGAATGAAATGTTTGATGTTAAATGTTGAATTCTACATACATTATATGAAGAAGGACAAGGACAAGAACTTTTTTAGATTTGCAGGTGCCACCAGGTAAGAAACCATTTATCATCTATCTGATCAAGTCAGAGCCAAGAATCCATTTTCGTTTTAGTTATCTTTATGTAACTGGATTTTCTGCTTACAGAAGAGATAAATGTTTTCCTTTAAAAATATATTTACATCTGGGGCACCTGGCTGGCTCAGGCGTTAGAGCGTGTGACCCTTGATCTCAGGATTGTAAATTTGAGCCCTATGTTGGGTGTAGATTAGTTAAAAATAAAATCTTTAAAAAATGTTTACATTTTTTAAAAATGAAGTCAACATAAGAGTTTTAAAGAAAAACATTCAGTAAATAACAAGGTATATTGGCAGACTCTTGACACTTGTAAAAGTCCTAGTGTTCAAGCCCAGGAATATTGCCTGGATTAAGAATGAAGTAAAAGTCAGCACACCATTCACTTCTCTGTGCCAAGTATCTCCATTACTTAATCCTTGGATATGTTCTTTGAGGTACAACCCTTTGTTTCAGTACTATTTCCAAGGAAATTTTCAGGGATTTGCCCTTTAAATTAGATATCATAGGTTTTGCTCCTTTCCATTTCAATAGCCTGCCATCCCCACTGGCTCTCCATGGGGCCCAGGTTCCGGAGGTGAGTTGAAGCACAAATAAAGCACTAATACTGGATACATTTTGGATACCATGCCAACTTATAGTTCCAGGTAGTTAATATGTGACACCACATTCCTTTTTTTTTTTTCTCGTGTTTATTTTGAGAAAGCTGAGCAGGGGAGGGGCAGGGACAGGTAGAGAGAGAATCCCAAGCAGGCTCCACACTGTCAGTGCAGAACCCAACACCCAGTGCAGGGCTAGATCTCAAGAATCATGAGATCATGACCTGAGCCAAAATCAAGGCAGATGCTTAACCAACTGAGCTACTCAGGCACCCCTGATGATGTCGTATCTTTGTGAAGCTGGGTTTTGGTCTGTTGCTGTACTATGCAAAAATGAATGTGGAAGAAAGGAGATGGCACTGTCCAATCTGATTCCAATTTTGAGAAACTGTGCATTGCCCAAAAGGGACACCCATCCCATTACTAACTGTGGTCATTTAAGAATGAGATAAAAAATACTTTTGTTTTTAATTTACACGTATTAGAACCTAACTACCTAAACTGGTGTGTGTGTGTGTGTGTGTGTGTGTGTGTGTGTGTGTGTCAAGGAACTCTGAAAAAAATTACTGAGACTCTAAAGATGCCATAAACCAAGCAAGTTTGGAAACATTTGGGTTATTTACTTCATATATTAAATACACTCCAAACTTTGGATAGTTCTTCAGTTTGGGTGTTTTGGTTTTTTGAGAGAGAGAGAAAGTGGGTGTGAGCAAGCAGAGGGAGAGAGAATCTCAAGCAGGCTCCACACTCAGCATGGAGCCCAGTGCAGAGGCCAATGCAGTGCTCAGTCCCAAGACCCTGAGATCGTGACCTGAGCCACCCAGGGGCTCCGAGTTTCTCAGTTTTCACTTCTTGTGCTGCGATCCTCTTGTACATGAATCGATATGTTTAAGGATCAGCCTTCCAGATTGGGAGTGAATACGCAGAAACATCTCTTGAGAGGAAAGGACCATCTTAAGGGCCTACTTTAAAGGTAACCAGTCAAATACAAGCAGTTATCTTCCCAGTCCAATGTGGCTAGAGGGAGATACACTCCACTTCCTAGTACCCTAGGATCATTCCATAAACTATCAAAATGATAAGGAGACACCAGAGCCACTCAACATACACCTGTAGTCAGGTGTGCTCATGTATCTGGACCAGAGAATTCCATGCCATCTACCATTCCCAGACAGGATATCCTGGGGTAAATCATGCTACTCCTGATGCCTCCTCTCCAATTTCCTACCCCAAAAAGAGTTTCCTGTAACTCAGACCCCAGCTGCAGTTATTCTTCTAAATTACGCAGCATGTTAGGGCCACATAAATCCAAAGCATTACATTATAATTAATTACTGTGTAATTATACTGATTGTTACAGCATTAAATATATACTTCTATAAATGTTTCCATAGTTACAACAGCAAACTATTTTTAATGGTAACAAATAATGGACCTCTTTCCATTTTTTTATTTATTTAGCCTACTCATAGCAGTTGGAAAAGGACTGAAAATCAAATGTTTAGGATTCCTACTGCTGAAATGAGATAAACTGATCAGAATACACTTCCTAAAATATTTATACCAAATTCACACACACAGTATATGTAAACATATAGTAAATTCACACATACTTTAATAAGAAAAAGGGAAATTTGCCCATAATCAAAACTTTATTGAAAAACTGACACCAAAATAGGAGATGACTGTTGTATACCTTACAAAATTAAACATAATTACATTATCTTGGTAGATTAACTGGAATTATTGAACTGATAAGGCTTTCTGCGATGTAACACAAATTCAAGAGATTGTGTGGATCATTAGTGTTGCTTTCTTCTAAATGAACACCCTGAAAAGGAACCACAAGAGCATGTTACACAAGTGTACTCTATCTCTAGTATAGTTTTAATGACAAAAAGTACTTTTTAAGTTAAAAAAAAAAAACAACAACCCAAAGCTTTAGGAATATTAGATTTTCATATATAGGTTATATTTCTTTTATACTAGAACTTTATTATAATAAGTCGTATATATTTGAATTTATTCTGACGTGACTTTAACTGTTATTCCGGTTTCTCAAATGCTATATTGGAGTCTATAGAAGACCACGCGCCTAAATTCAATAGTTAAAATTTTAATGCAAGCTATCAGGAAATGCAATCATAGTTTTTAGGAATTATTCTGAATCACTTTCCTAAGAAACTAATTTTGATTAGGATTCTCTTCAAATCTGCTAGGAAAACTCTAATACCCTATTAATCAGCCATCAGCACATGGGCACAAAACTCTAAGATCATGGCATGATATATAAAGGTTTAAAACCTCATTTATAAGTATACTTTTGAGAGCAATACTGCACTTAAATATCATACACTGACCTTGTACTTAGATCTCACCAGCTCATACAAAATAGATTAGTTGCCAAACTATAGCTCTTCTGGTGAGAACAACATGGAATTCACAACTCCCCAAAATATCACAAGCAAATTTCAAATATCATTATGGAATTATAAATCTACAAGTACTACTATGGAAAACAATATACATAATTACTATTTTTTTCTTACTGCACAAAAGTGAAAGTGAAAATGGGATTTTTAGGGGCACCTGGCTGCCTCAGTCAGTAGAGCATGTGACTCCTGATCTCAGGGCTGTAAGTTCGAGCCTCACACTGGGGGTAGAGATTACTCAATAATAAAATCTTTAATGTGTCAAATACATATAAAACATTTACAACAGAATTTTTTAAATTCTATGGTTTTAAAAATCCATATGTCCTATTGTATGTAATTATTGTTTTGCTCCACTTTGACTTACATTTAATATTCCAAGTTAAGCAAACTAAATGACTAACTACAACAGAATTAGGTGTTCCAAACAAAGAAAAATAATAGTTAAATGAGTTCTTTACAAAGTCAAGAATATAAACTTAGCCATCTGAGCATGGTACTCTTTACTGAAAGAGCATACAATGAAAGATAAAATTATTTTGGCAATAATGAATTTAAGATTTCTTTTAAACTGGTTTCTGGTAAAGGTAGATATTGATAATCATAAAATCTCATCACTGGGTTAGAAGATGCCAAATGATGTACCTTCTGTGAGTCTGGCCTTTCCTCCCGTAGGCTGGCACAACACTGTTGAACAGCCTACACAAAGAACCACCGTCTGAGCATGGCTGAAAACCGTGGTAATCTTGTAGCAACCTAGAGAAAGGGCAATGTTCAAAGTGAAAAGCAGAAGAAAATAAAGCATACAGTTCAACATGTTTCTAGCAAAGACCCTGTAAAAGATGAAGAACTTTAGGGGCACCTGGGGGCCTCAGTTGGTTAAGTGCCCAACTTCAGCTCATGTCACGATCTCATGATTTGTGGGTTTTAGCCCCACGTCAGGGCTCAAACTGTGCTCAGCTGTGCTGACAGCTAGTGCAGAGCCTGGAGCCTGCTTCATTTGTGTCTCCCTCTCTCTCTGACCCTCCCCTGCTCGCTCGCGCTCTCTCTCTCTCTCTCTCAGAAATAAATAAAAACATTAAAAAAGATTAAGAACTTTAGTGCTTGCAATAGCAAGTTACACATTTAATGCAGTCACATAAGAAAAGTTTTTAAAAGCCAACGGTGAAATTAGTAATATATTTTCTTGAACTCAGTATTTCCAAAAGATTACCATTGCAACATGTAATCAATATAGTTTTTGTGTATGTGCTCCACCTTAAAAAAGCAGGTATACATTTTACACTTAAGGAGTACTTTCCATTTTGGCCACATTTCAAGTGCTCAGGAGCTACATATGGCTAATGGCCACCACAGCTTTACACTAAAGAATCAACATACTGTTCATGAAAAAGAAAACTAATCATCTGAACAGCTTACACACTTAGTAAGTCAAATGTCATATCCCCTTTAAGGTCTCCTCTTCACCACCCCCTCCCCCAAATCTTTATCCAACTGTTTGAATCGTTTATTAGGAAAATGCCCCTTTTGACATTTCCAATTCTGTAATCCCACTTCTACTCAACAAAGGGTCCTAACGGATCTAAACAAACACACCATACTAGCAATCCCTTCAGATTTTCCTTGAGAAAGGAATTAAGATCTGAAAATCTACCTGGACATTTTACATCCATAAAATAGGAATTGGGGCTTTGAACTAGCCGTTTCTTTTTATGTTTTTTCTTTTCCTCTTCCAAGGACGGGTGGAGTAAATCTCTAGCCAACTGGATTAAAAAAAAAAAAAGCGTATTATTATTCCCAGAATGAATCCACAATGCTGGCAGATTTAACCAGACGTAAAATACACATGCAAAAAAGGGAGTAAGTCATACTCGGCAAACGCAACACGCCAGATATCGGTTATTTTTTTAGCCTGTTAACCTCAATGTTTTTTGTAATGCTTGTGTTCTCCAAGTCCCGGTAAAGGAACTCTGTGACGACCAACAAGCATATGGTAAGGTTAATCCCGTTTTTCTTTAGTCCACTGAGTAAGTCTCCAATATAAACAAAACTGTGGTGCTAAGTAAGAACTTGACCCCAACCATTGCACCCGCTGAGAGTAGAAATCGCTGAGGTAGACCGGAGAGTGCCAAGCCTTGGGGAATTTCTAATCTGACAGGAACTCTGAGCGGCTGAAGCCTGACTGTCCTTGATGGAGTTAACAAGGTAACTGCGAAGACAGTTTTGAAAAAGGAAACCAGCAGAAAATCGCTACCGAGAAGGGGGAGAACCACCAAGCGCAAGGAAAGCAAAAAGACTCCACAGACTACAAGTCTCGCGGGCGCCCACCCAACCCTAGGAAGGCTGAGCGTTACCGAACGTTGCCAATGAGTCCCTCCAGGCCAGGGACTCCAGACCTAAGCCCAGGGCGGCCCCGGGTCCTCCCCGCTCCACGCCCATACAGGGCCCGACGCTCGGCGCCGTCCAGGCAAGTCCCAACAAGTCCGCCACGCGCGGAGGAGCTGCGCAACCAGCACCTCCGAACCGCGTTCGCTGCGGCCCCCGAGCCCGCGGAGGCATCGGGCTAACCCTCCCCTTGGACCCCTTGACAGAGAAACCCGAAATAAGCGCAAAGCCAGAAAGTAAACAACTCACAGGCATGTTGATCCTTTCGCAATCCCAGCCAGTCCGATCTCTAACGCGACTCCCCTAGCGAGCAGCACGCGATCGCGCGAGCTGCATCAACTTCCGGGATAGAGGCGGCTGGGTGGAGCGGAGCGTCGGCACCGACGGGCCGGTCCGCTCTAGGCGCTCCTCTCGGTGGTGGGGTCGGCTTTGGCCGGGTCAGCCAATAGGGGGCTGCGGGTGAGGCTGCGGTTCCCCTCGCCGCGAAGGCACGAAGCGCACCAGCCCAGCCGGCCCCTGAGCGAGGGCCGCCGGCTGTAGGGCTCCGCGTCGGGCTAGCGGTGCCTGGAATGAGGCTCAGGCGCTGTGGTCCGGCTGGGAAGCCGCGTGGGGCTTAGGCCGCGAAGAGGGACCGGGGACGCGGCCGCCTCAGCCGCGCGGCGTAGGGAAACGGGGAGAGAGGGGGAGGGGGGCGCGGTGGGTCGTCCCCACCACGGTCCCGGCCGCCAGGCCCCCAGCTCTCGCCGGCGTTCTCTGTTCGTTTGTTGTTTGTTTTTTGTTTTTAAACAGTAGCATCAATCTAAACTATTAACCCGTGTCAGCGAAACTATCAAAGGTTCCTATACTTGAGCTTCCAACTTCCAAGGTATCGATCGGTTAAGTTCTTTGTGGGATGGGCTGTGGGCTTGGGTTTGCTTCGCCCTGAGCAGGATTCGCTGCCAGGCTTAGTTCACCGCAACGTTCCTTCCTGCCTCTCAGGATTTTACTTTTCAGAGCGGATAACTGGGGCCTGAAAAAACGGTGTCGCTGAGAGCCAGACTTGATTTATTTTTCTAAATTTACATTTAAGTCAGCTACTGTACAGTATAGTCTTGGCTTCAGGAGTAGAACCCAGTGATTCATTTCTTACATACAGTGATTCATCCCTGACACTCTGCGCATCCAGAAATGTGCCCTCCTTTTCTTAAAATATATTTAAGTTTATTTATTTTGAGAGAGACAGAGATAGTGTTAGTGGGGGAGGGGCAGAGAGAGGAGACAAGAGAACTACCAAGCAGGCTTTGCACTGTCCATGGAGCCCAACATGGGGCTTGAACTCAGGAAACCATGATCAGAGCCAAGACCAAGGGTCCGGATTCTTAAGTGGCTGAGCCACCCAGGTGCCTGCCGCCAACTCCCGCCCGCCAGAGTGCTTTCCTTAATGCCCATCACCCGTTTAACCACCCTTCTAGCAACCCTCAGTTTGTTCTCTGTATTTAAGAGTCTCTTATGGTTTGCCTCCCTCTCTGTTTTTATCTTACTTTTCTTTCCCTTCCCCCATGTTCATCTGTTGAGTTTTTCAAAGTCCACATATGAAGGAAATCATGTATCTCTCTTTCTCTGACTGACTTACCTCACTT
The DNA here is from genome assembly GCF_008692635.1 of Crocuta crocuta. Lineage (NCBI taxonomy): Eukaryota > Metazoa > Chordata > Mammalia > Carnivora > Hyaenidae > Crocuta > Crocuta crocuta. The sequence continues at coordinate 10,650,931 of NW_027527920.1, read as the reverse complement.
GGCATAATACCCTCTGGTTCCATCCACTTATTGCAAGTGGCAAGATTTCATTCTTTTTCATTGCCGAGTGGTATTCCATTGTGTATACATGTATATACCACATCTTCTTTATGCATTCATCAGTCGTGGACTTTAGAGTTTTTTCCAGAATTTGGCTGTTGTAGATAGTGCTCCTATAAACGTTGGGGTGCATGTGCCTCTTCAAACTGAAATATTTTTGATGAGGATGAACTTGAGGGATGGATGTAAGCAAGTGTAATTAAAAGGATATCAGGAGACACTTGATCAGAAAAATGTCCTAGATAACATTCTCAATCGCCTTTTACTTCACACATTTTGGCAAATGCAGAAAAATTGAAGAAAATTAAAATCACCATCCAAAGCTAAACGTTATTGACATTTTGACCTGTAACCTTCCAAACATTTTTTATTTACTTGCATAGAGGTTTGTTTGGGGTTTGAGTTTTACATAAGTGGTATCATCTTGTGCATGTTCTTTTGTAGATTTGATTTTCCCCCATTCATTATATACTGAACATTGCTCCATGTTACATGTTTTCCTACATTATGACTTTTAATGTGCACACAGCATTCATACTATGAATACGTACCCTCCTTTAATCCATACACTAAAGTGGACATTGGATTTAGGTTTTTAAATACTGAACATTTTAAATATTACAAGATATTCACCATTTTATAAAGATAAGTATATGGTCTAATGGTCTAACACAACAGTGTAGGCAGAATAATGACCCCCCGCCCCAAGACTTCAGTACACTAATCCCCAGGGCCTATGGTAACATGACAGCTGCAATTAAGGTTGCTAATTAGCTAACTAGGAGCATTATCTGTGTAGACCCAGTGTGATCACAAGGGCCCTTAAAAGTGGAAGAGGAAGACAGAAAAAGAGAGTCTGAGAAAGTGATGCGGTGATGAAAGAAAGGTCTGAGGGATGCTATGTTCCTCTGTGTGAAGATGGAAGAGGGAGCCAGAGCCAAGGCATGTGGGCAGCTTCTAGAAGCTAGAAATGGACTCTGCCCTGGGGTCTCCAAGAGGAACCTCAATTTTAACACCTCAATTTTAACCCAGTGAGACCCAGGTCAGACTTTGAACCACAGAACCGTGACTTAAAAAATTTATGTTGTTTTAAGCCACTAAATTTATGGGGTTTTTTGTTACTGTAGAAAATACAATGATGAAGACCCATGTAGCCACTCCCCAGTTCTGTCCAATCTTAACATTAAATACTCCCCAGAATTTGTCATTGTTAAAATAACACTGTGGTAAACATTCTTGTAGATAAGTCTCTGTACACATCCTTGATTACTTCCTTAAGATACATTCCTAGAGGATAAATTACTGAGTCAAAAGTGATGCCCATTTTGGGGCACCTGGGTGGCTCACTTGGTTGAGTGTCTGACTTTGGCTCAGGTCATGAACTCGCAGTTTATGAGTTGGAGCCCTGCATCAGGCTCTGTGCTGACAGCTCAGAGCCTGGAGCCTGCTTCGTATTCTATATGTATGTGTCTCTCTTAAAAATAAGTAAACAATTAAAAATAATAATATAAGCTACTATTTACCCTCCAGAAAAATCAAACCAATTTATATTCCAGTTGTAAATGTTTGAGATGCCCCTTTCTTTTACCCTTAACAATGCTAGATACTATGTTTTTCCCTATTTCAGTCAATCCTGAAGAACTGTATGGTATTTTATATTTCAGTGTTATTTTAGTTAATATCTTTCAGTGCTTATTGGCAGTTTGCATATTTCCATTGAGATGATCGTCTGTTTTTTTCCTTATGTATCTTTCTATATTAATGACATTAACCAGTAATTACATATGCTGCAAATATTTTCCCAACTCATTACTTAATGTTAACTTTATTGATTTTTTTGGTGATTTTTATTTATTTTTTATTTTGTTTTATTATTGAGACAGAGAGAAATAGAGCATGAGTGGGGGAAGGGCAGAGAGAGAGACACACACACAGAATCCAAAGCAGGCTCTAGTCTCTGATCTGTCAGCACAAAGCCCGATGTGAGGCTCGAACCCATGAACCCTGAGATCATGACCTGAGCTGAAGTTGGACGCTTAACCAACTGAGCCACCCAGGCACCCCTGATTTTAAAACTATACAGAAATTTTTAATTTTGTGTGTATATGTTTATTTCAAACCCATTGGTTTTTCCTTGTTTTGCTATTGTGTTTTGACAGGCCTTGGCCACATTAGAATCAGCTAAATTTTCTTCCAATTCTTTTGTTATATTTATTCTTTAACTTTTTAATTAACCTCGAATTTATTCTGGCACTTGATATGCAGTAGGCCTCAGAACACTTTTTTTAAGTTTATTTTTTTATTTTGTGAGAGAGAGAGAGGGAGGGAGAGAGAGAGAATCAATACGGGAGGGGCAGAGAGAGGGGAACAGAGGATCGAATTGGGCTGTTTGATGACAGCATGGAGCCCGATGTGGGGCTTCCGAACCATGAGATCATGACCTGAGCCAAAGTCAGACACTTAACCGATTGAGCCACGCGGGCGCCCTCCCCCCCACCAGAACACTTTCTGATGATTACTCCTAGTTATTGCTTCAGTTCCTTACTAATGCCCAGTACAGTGTCAAAACCCTCAACTTCTGAGACACTGTAATTGCATGGAAAATAAAACTCAAGGTCAGAAAGACCCTGTAACTCTGCCTCCTTGAAAACTTAGTGTCTCCTTAAATGTCCCATTATCTTTGCACTGCTGGCAGATGAAGGGACCCAGAGCCCCTTTGCCTTGGCAGCTCGCTCTCAGGGATCCAGCGGCAGGAGCTCCCGCCAGGCGCTCCCGCCAGGCTTTCCAAGGGACCACGAAGTGCCAGTTGGAGTTCCTGTACTGCTGAGAACTCCCTGACGGTTCCATCTGGCGGTGGCGGCCAAGACAGTGCTTCAGTTATCTCCTGTTCAGCACCAGCCTCCCTCACCTCACAAGTGCGCAGCCATTTCCACTCCCTTCCCCCTTGTCAACTTCAGACCCTGGGAGAGCTCACAGGTGTTCCAGTTAAGCTGGGAACTTACCCGGTGCTGAATTTCAGGCTAGCCAAGACCGGTTCTAAATAGGTCAGATCCCTACATGCCCTGGGCGGGAGTGCACCTCTGGCTCCTGCCCTTCTTTTCCCAAAAAGATGGTGGGAAATTCATTCTGTCTTAAGAAATTCAGGGTAAGGGTATGAGGTGGGGCCCTAAAGATAACTTTTCACACTCCTGCCTTCCTAAGTATTTTTCAGAGACACTCAGAGAAATCTGTGTCATCAGCAAACTCTAACCAGGTCGTGTTCTTTTTCTCTTCCTCTCTGCTCCACCTGTTGTTAGGAGTCAAAGCATGTGTGGCTTACTGTCAACACATTCCTGAAATCAACAGCAACTTCTGAAAGCCCGCCTCTTCCCTGCTCACCGGTTCTCTAACAGGATCACAACCACTGTCCCAAAAGCTCCATTGTAGAGGTTGAAACTCATGGAGATGTTAGACATTCTCAGGTAAGCTCCCATCTAGAAGGGTTAAGAGTCTCAGGGGCGAACTCTGTTGTCATTTTCTTTCTTTTCCACACCAACTGAATTTCTGGCAGAAGCTGGGCCCCACTGGGCTGTACTATAGGCTGAATGTGTGTGTCCCCCTGAACTTCAGAGGCTGAATCCTAACTCCCCAGTGTGAGGGTATTCAGAGGTGAGGACTATGAGAGGGGGTTAGGTCATCAGGGTGGAGCCCTCATGAATGGAGTTCATGCCATTATAAGAGAAGCCTGAGAAAACCCCCTCGTTCCTACCATGAAAAGACACAGTGATAAGACTGTCATCTATGAACTAGGCTCCAAATCTACCCACACCATTGATCTTGGACTTGCCAGCCTCCAGAATTGTGAGAAATAAATGTCTGTCCTTTAAGCCACCCACTCTAGAGTTTATTGTAATAGTCTAAACAGGCTAAGCAATCTGGCCTGCCAGAACATTTCACCTCATTCTTGGAGATTGTGCTAGGTTTTCCCAGACCTGATCTGCTCTCCTTTCTTCACCCTTCTCTGTGCCCAGGAAGCCGACTTTGATGGGCTGCATCTGCTGAGTTCTCCTCTCCTCTGGTTTCTAGTTGAGTTGGGCCAATGGGAGGTATCAGTAGGAAATCACAGGGTGGGTGGAGAGAAATATTGGGGTATTCACTCCCCTGGATCTATCCTTGATGGACCATTTTCTTCCACATGGCTATTTTTCTCTAAAAGAAATAGTTGTGGGGCACCTAGGTGGCTCAGTGGGTTAAGCACTTGACTCTTGATCTCAGCTCAGGTCTTTTTTTTTTTTTTAATGTTAATTTATTTTTGAGGGAAAGGGAGAGAGAGTGTGTGTCTGGGAGAGGGGCAGAGAGAGAGAGAGAGACAGAGGATTTGAAGTGGGCTTTCCACTTTCAGCGCTTTCAGTGCAGGGCTTAAATTCATGAACCGTGAGATCATGACCTGAGCTGAAGGCAGACACTCAGTTGGTTAACTGAGCCACCCAGGTGTCTCTCAGCTCAGGTCTTGATCTCATGGCCCTGAATTCAAGTGCCACATTAGGCTTTGTGCTGGGTGTGAGGACTACTTAAAAAATTAAAGGGACACCTGGGTGGCTCAGTTGGTTAAGCATCCAACTCTTGATTTCAGCTCAAGTCATGACCTCACAGTTTGTGAGAAGGAGCCTATGTCCGGCTCTGTGCTGACAACGTGGAGTCTGCTTGAGATTCTCTCTCTCTCTCTCTCTCTCTCTCTCTCTCTCTCTCCCTGCCCCTCCCCAAATAAATAAATAAATAAATAAAAATAAACAGTTGCTTCAGGCATCCCTTTCCTACAGCTCTTATGGGACTCCAGTCAATACATCCTCCCCTTTTGATTCTTCTGCCTGAAGGATGGTGTCTCACCATCTTTTGTTCATTTCTGTTAACCCTGCCTCAGCCTTGTAAATAATACCTACATGAAACTATCTTCAATCATCTCTTCTGAGTGGGCCATTTGTACTCTGCTAGGACCTCGGCATGGGGATCCCTTGCCAGGATATGCCCCTCTTTAGCCTGCAAGGCTTTGTAGATCTGTGGATGGGGTCCGTCTGCCCTTCAGCTATCAATCAGACCAGGTCACCGCAGGGATTTCCTTTGCCCCTAACTATGGAACCCTTCAAGTTTAACAGGTTGTGGCTTGAGATGGAAATGGGAATCGTAACAGAAACAGCCTAGAGTCCTAGCCATGAAGATCTTTGACGCATTACGGGCAGCATAGGGATCACCTAGGAACTTTCTGGAAATGCAGAAATGCCCCACCCCAGACCTCCTGAGTCAGAATCTGCATTTTAACAAGATCGCCTGGCAATTTGCATGCAGATCCCATGAGGAGAAACACTGCCCTAGTGTTTACCAAACTGGCATTCTCTCTGCAGTGCTCCCACCTTCTCTGTGAGACTGTCCGGAAGCCAGAACCCAGAGTCCCATGACTCCAGATAACAAATCAGGGCTTTTCTCTAGATTGGAACAGAGAAGTTTCCCTTTTCCCCTCCTTCTCCAAGATGTTGTCCATTTCAGCAGATCTTATTGTCCCTTACTATGTCCAGGGAACCTTTAAGTCTGTGATCCTCAAACTTGGTTGCATGTTAGAATCATCAGAGAGCATCCTAGGTCAGTTGAAGAGCATTTGGGGGTGGGACCCAGGTAGCAGTATTTTTTATAACTCCCCAGGTGATTCCATGAGGAGCCAAGGTTGAGAACTGCTTCTCTCGTTTCCATGGAGGGCTCAAAATTTTCAAAAGCAAAGCCCAGAAGAACTACAGGCTACTCCTGCTGAAAGATAGAAAGAAGGAAAAATACAGAGGGAAAAAAAATCATTAATATCCAGTACATCCAGACTGGGGAGCCAGGTGAGACCTCCCAGCACCATCTTGCTTGTCGTGATGGTCAGGCGCCTGGTCTCCACATCTGTCCAGCTGTTGCCTCCTGCAAACCATCTTGTCCCCTGCCTGAGTCTTCAGGGGAGAGGTGAGCTGCTGAGAGCCCAGGTGCTCTCTCAAATTTCATTGTCTCCTCCCAGCTCGCAGTGAAGATATTTTATGAAGATGCTGAGGTCACTATTGGCATACAGTGTATGCCAAAGTCACCTGCCCCTTTTCTGCAGCCCTTACTGCCTACATTAATCCTTTCTCAATAACCACTGCTGTCTGATGTGGTTTTTCTTTTCACGTTCTTGTACTGCAGATTCGTGCTCCTCATGTCCATGTGTCTGTGTGTTGTCTTCCTTAGAAGTCCATCGGCTTCTTAAGAGCAGGATGTGCTGTCATTCCCCCACTTGCCTAGTAGCATAATAGGCACAGGAATATGTCCTGAGTGGCATCTACTCCACGTAACTGGCTTGATGGTCTTTCTTTGAGGACTCACTCTTCTCCCTCTGGTTTATCCAGAACTCTTCTTTTTCTGTCGTAACTTTATAGGTCCTTCTTGATGCATGCCTTTGGTATTTCCTGTGCCTCAACTCAGTGTGATGAAAAGACTGAAGGACCATGGAATTTTGGCCAAGCCCAAGTTAACTTGTTTTCTGGAACTGAAAAAGTGAGTGTAAGTCATTATAGGGTTACTGAGATAGTATAGTGAGCTCTTCCCTTGGAAGGCATGTTCGAGCAAAAATAAATGAAAATTATTCTGTTTTCCCATTAGATAAAAGCTGATTAAAAGGATAGTGGGTCAGCAGGCTCAGAGAATTAAGAAGAATGGTGCTCTGTTTATTCACATTTAACAACTTATTCAACTATTTGCAGAATAGCTATATACAGAACAGGCAGGCAATGCAGAAAGTTTTTAAGCCTAATAGCTACTTACCCGTCTTGTTTCCCTATCTGTAAAATGAAAATATTTATGTATGCTTTATAAGGTTGTATGAGTGCTCGCTTCGGCAGCACATATACTAATATATAAGGTTGTATGAAGGTAGAATGAGGTAATAATGCTTGTAAAGTGCACAGTATACTGTAAGTGCTCAGTCAATGCTGACTAATTCCTAGAGCTTGTTGATTATAAAGGAATCAGTTGGCTCTGGGAATCTTGGGCTGTTGATGTTTTCCCTCTTAGTGACTTGTAAAATGCAAAGTTTTTAGAATAGTTCTGACTTAGGGAAGACCGTGAATTTGTTCTATCTGCAGAAAATACTTACTGGAGTCTTACTTTTGAATCAAAAACCGAGAGATCGTTCTTTCAAAATCCAATAGGTGGCATAAGGAGCCACTTGTCATGCAGGACAAGCACTGGCCAGCAGAGAGCTTTACCTTCCCTGAGTCCCAGAGCTTTACCTTAACCCTGGCTCTGTCTCCCTACTCTGTTACCTGGTCACTCCATAAACAGCTGTGCACAATAGACTGGGGTTTAAATATATAGACCTTGGTTATTATGAGTTTTCCTAAAGGAGAAATAGATGTGACCTAGAAGGCAGTTGAGAGTGAGTCTAATCTCCCCCAAATACTTTCCCCTAAATAGTCCACTCATCTGAAACTAGTTAACTCTGTTAAACTGCTTAAATTCCAAATCTCCCATAGGTGAAAGTTAAATGCCGTTGGCTCTAAGTGTATTTTTCATAGAGACACATAGTCCAAAAATGTAGTGGAAGGTCTATCATCATTGTGAATTGTGCCAGCTCTGCAGTCACTGTGTGGCATAGACTCGAAAGTAAGGGAACCCTGGGAGACAGTGTTTGCTAATTTCCCTAAATGTTTCCAGAGTGGTCAATTTTAAGAACTAAAAAGAAGTCACTTCACATAGAGCGGGGACGAGAGGAGCATAGTCCTCCTGAACAGGTAATGCCAGAGTCTTATTTTAGGAGTATTTCCACCGTCATCAAAACTGCTAATAAAATATCCATATGGACCCTTTGAGGCATTCTTTTCTTTTATACCAAAAGCAGGAATGAAAAATAGGAGAAAGAATGAACTACTTTACTAACCCACAAACTGAATGGTTGACCTTAAGTGAAGAAGGGTTGACCTGCTGGATCATTTTATCCACCTGAGCTCAACATAGTACACAGAACAAGAGCTCTGTCAGCCATTGCTCTCAGACTTGCTAATAATGTAGCAATATATTAAATATGGAATTTCAGGTTAGGAAGGGACAACTCTTTCCTATTTTCAAGAGGAAATCCTTGTATCCTGTCGAAGTTTACTTGCTTTTAAATTCACCTATTGATGGGACACCTGGGTGGCTCAGTCGGTTAAGTGTGACTTCAGCTCAGGTCATGATCTCGTGGTCTGTGGGTCTCTGACAGCTCAAAGCCTGGAGCCTGCTTTGGATTCTGTGTCTCCCCCTCTCTCTGCCCCTCCCTACTCACGTGCGCATGCACTCACACTTTCTCTCTCTCTCTCTCTCAAATAAACAAACATAAAAAATAGTAAAATAAATTCACCTGTTGGCTTTCAGGCCTAGGAAAGGAACATAGAAAACACATGTCATTCATTTTCCAACCGAATGCCCTGAGCTAACTGAGGACAGCCTCCCTCTTAGAATTTAATTTACTTCTCCAGAATGAATAGCAGAGTATTTGCAGTTTCTCATCACCCTTTTCATGTTTCTTTGGACATTCTCCAATTTGCCCACATCTCTCTTAAAATGAGCCCAATGACTGAACACACTGCCAGCTCTTAAATCACAGGGAACTATTACTCGTCTTGTTCTGATCATCACATGTGTCCAGCACAGTCCAATAGCACATAAGCCCTTTTGGCAGCATACTAGCATCGTACCATTTATTTATGTAACCTTGTAGCTGACTAACATCCGAAGTCTTCTTAAGTGTTATTAAGCCTCATATTTCTCATGCTTTAATTGCATTTTAAGAAATCTAAGTCTAGGGACACCTGGGTGGCTTTTTCGGTTAAGCATTCGACTCTTGATTTCAGCTCAGGTCATGACCTCATGGTTGTGAGATCGAGCCCCATACTTTGGGGTCCACACTGGCCATGGAGCCTGCTTACGATTCTTACTCCCTTTCTCTCTCTCTCTCTCTCTCTCTCTCTCTCCCTCTCTCTCTCTCTCCCTTTCTCTCCCTCTCTCTCTTCCTCTTCTTCTTCCTCTCTCCCTCTCTGCCCTCCCCTCACAAAAAGAAGAAGAAGAAAAAGAACCCTAAATCTAGTGAGTATACTAAAAACCGTTGGACTGTACTCTTTGTCAGTAGATTGTATGATAGGTGAGTATCAATAAAGCCGTTAAAAAATATAAGTTCAGGAAAAAAAGCCATATGTATTTTATCAAATAACTTCAAAATCTTGCCAGGTACATTAACTCATATAATCCTTTCAACAGTCCTTTTCTGTTCTAGAAGAATTAAGAACCTTGTGTAAGTGGAGGAGCAGGGATTTGAACCTAAGTCTGCTCAAGATGCCCATGCTTATTCCACCACAACTGCTTCCCTGTCACCCTGCTAAGTGCCAGGCATCGTGATTGGTGCCCAGTTAAGGTGACAGGGAGGAGGTCTTCCAGGCCAGCAGAGCTGCAGGACCATGGACCCTCAGAGCAGGAACAAATGATATGGTGATTTAGAGAGATTCAGGTACCAAAAGAAGGTGTCCCATAAGTAAAACAAATATGACTTTGGCAGTGGTGAAAGTGGGGGTGGTATTGTGGAGGGGAAGGNGATCACAAGGTCCCCAGCTTGGTCTGTGTTTCAGGTGTGCTACCTACAAAGAATAGAGGTATGCACATTGCAGTCCTGCGTTTGAAGAGATCAGGGTCCTGGCTGGGTTGTAGAGGCAGGGGCTGAAGCCTGAGGAATCAAGAAGCCAGGTCCTGTAACAAGGAATGTAACCAACTCAATCCCAGGATGAAAGCTGAAGCCTGGTGGCCAGAACCAGAGGGTTTGATGAAAGAAGAACAAGTCACAGGGTAACCTAACAGTGTCCCCTGAACTCCTGAAACAGGGCTCCTTGAAACCTTCAGCTAGAGATAGGACTTGCTCCTGTATCTGGGGCAGAGCCAAAGCTGAGTGTCAAGTGGCCCAGAATGGGGGCTGACAGATCATTAAAGTGACCAGTGCCTAGCCGGTTTTTATTTTTCCCCTGCAACATTCATGATCAATGACAGCTACAGTTACATGTACTCCTGTAGAAGTATTTGGGGCTAGACAAAATTTGGGGTGTGCCATCCATAATGCCACTTTCTTCCCTATTACACAGGAAAGGATATCAGGAAATGACTAAGAACGTTGTTTCAAGAATAACTGTGAATCTGTTCCATTCAGTTTTACCATCAGCAAAAATGATTCGTGTGCATGTCTGATTTGGGCAGGCCGGTGTGATGGGATCACCTGGGTGGGCATCACCAGGCAGGCCCTGCCTGTGCAGCCCCAGTCCCTGGCTGAGCTACTCTCTCTGCCTGACCACTCCCTCAGCCAAGACTTCTTGGGTTTCACGTAACAGATACATCTTAAGGTTGCCTGAGCTCAAACGGAGAGTGTGTTGGACATGGGCCAGGGCAGGAAGGGCAGCTGGGCCTCAGGGGGGTCAGAACAAAGCCCTGAGAGGCCCTGGGAGTGGAGACAGCTCTTCTCTTGCCACCTCCCCTTTTCTCTCAGGAGCGACCTGGTTTCTCATCTCTACTTCTCCCTGATACCCTTTCAGCCTCCTCTCCCTCCATTCCTCTTTTCTGCCTCTCAGGGCACGTCATGACAATGGCCATGCCAGCCCCTTGTTTTATGCTGTCCTAGTTCTGGGGCCAATAGTGACTGACCAGAAGGCCTGTGTCCCAATTGCAGATGCCCTGGTTGTCTCCACTTGAGTCAGGAGCGTGTACTCCCAACAGCCTGTGAGCACTTGCAGTGATAGTGACTCCTGGGGCCCATGCCTGTAAAAGAAAGTCGGGGAAGCTCAGAAAAGGAGGCATGGGCTGGACAGAGACCCCGTAAGGTGACTGAGCCCCCCAAACATTGTCACTACTGCCTTTGGCAAGGCAGCTGATGGTCTAAATCCTCCCCTCGGGCTGCCTCAATGTTGTTCTGTCTTTTCCCTGAAAGATCGAGTGTTCACTAGACGTACTTGTTAACTGAAAATACCTTCTCCACAGTCTTCAGCATGCTGACGATGAATGTATACAACAACTTTTTTGGTTCATGTAGAAGAATCAAATCTAGGGACCACATGTTGAGGAGAGATGCCGTCTTAAACTAGACACTTACCAAGTACATTGGAACCGAACCCACTTCCGAGGGTCCACATTGCCTAGCAACATGTTTTACAACCTACAAAGTGCCTTTTAAACAGCCCTTACGTTATGTCTGAATGAGAACTATCTTACTCATACTTCAAGTATCTAAAGAGCAAAATCTGAAATCAGGGGCCAGAGGCAGAGAACTTGGAATTTCTAACCTGAGTGGTTTCCTGTTTCACATTTATAAAAGTCAGTATTAAGGGAACGGTGGGGTAGGCTGTTAAATCTGGAGGCTGTACTCTGAGGCTCTGAGAGCAACCAAGACTGTTCCCCCTACAATCCCTAATGGTGACGACAGTGATACCATCTGAGTGCTTATTTCTTGCTTCTTTTGTGTCAGGCCTGGTGCTAAGCTCATTTAATCTTTACACCATCTCTATGAGTTGTTATCCCCATGTCACAGATGAGGAAACTAAGGCACAGAGCTTGTTAAGTACCATTCCCAAGAACTCATAAATGGTAATTTGCAGAACTAAGATATAAGCCTAGGTCTGGCTGAAGCAGAATTTTGATCTTAACCAATATAATATACTTAGAGATTCCAACAAGATATTTTTAAAAATTATTTGAAAATGAAGCTCCCTAGAAAGAAAGAAAGTTCCTTATGAACATTAGGCCTTTCTATAATTTCATCACTCGTTAGGTCTTTTAATTTTCAATGTATTTGATTAAGCGTATTTTTGTGCCTCCTTTACTGATGTAATGGGCAATATAATAATGGTTAAGACCCTTTTGGGGTTTTCAAGGAGCTTCAGGTTATCTAATAATAAGGAAGAGACTGTATAAACATAATTATAACATATGATATGCCATCCTAGAAACATATAGTCTTGTAGACATTAAGAGAAGGACAATCATGTTCACTCACTATGTAAAAGTTAGGATTTGTTGCATATGAATGTTGTTAGGTGAATAGTGTAAGAGACACAGAAATCCCGTGTTAGCCAAAGTAATCAACCGTTCCAAAGTGCAGTGCTTAGCAAGGCCAGTATGACTTCTGGTCCATCATGTAGCCGTGTGTTTAAGTGAACCATGGAATATGACCCCTATAAATAAGACACATGACCTTAAAGGAAGAAATACATCCTCAACAGGCTTGATCCTTGTTGCATATTTTCAGTAAACTGTGTCCCTGAAGAAAACACCTCTAGGGGCGCCTGGGTGGCTCAGTCGGTTAAGCGTCCGACTTCGGCTCAGGTCATGATCTCATGGTTCATGGGTTCAAGCCCTGCATCAGGCTCTGTGCTGACAGCTAGCTCAGAGCCTGGAGCCTGTTTTGGATTCTGTATCTCCCTCTCTCTCTGACCCTCCCCTGCTCGCGCTGTCTTTCTCTCTCTCAGAAATAAATAAAACATTTAAAAAAAAAAAAAAGAAAGAAAGAAAACACCTCTACTCTGAGTTGTCAGCCAGCAAACTGAGCCAGGGACAATAGGATGAAGTGCAAAGGAGATCTTTGGGAAGAGCTCTCTACTCAATGTGATGCTTGATAGCTCAAGAATCTTTCCAGAATGGAAAAAAAAAAAAAACAACCAACCTTTCCAGAATGGTCCCAGGAATAAATGGATACACCTGTTTTTTGTACTTTGCTTGCAGAGACCAGTCCATCATCTGCCACCGGCTGGACCCAGCGGACATTGGTGCTGCCTGCCATCCAGGAATCTGTGATGGGCACTGATTACTTGCCCCAGAGCTCTACCCCCATTACCAACCCTGCTTTCTGCTTCAGGTAATGTGAGTCCAGCTGTGCTTTTCCACACTCCTGAAGTCTGCAGCAATCTGTGATCAGTACTTAGAAGCTTAACTGTGTCATTGGATAGCAGGATGCACTCCAGACTTGGGAAAAAATAGCTGTAGTGCCCCTTTCTTTTATGTATGACTTTACATTACAAAGCCCATCATGGTCATCATTAATTAACCCTGCAACTCAGTGCCCTCAGAGGTAGGACCGAATTAGTCTACTCATTTGACCTCCGACAAAACAGATAGAAAGGCTTAGGGATTTGCCAAAGTGAAGTGATTGAATCAAGGAAGCTTGGCCCAATTCTTTTTTTCTAGCTCATTCTTTTTCGCCTGGAAGAGGCCTTCACGGTGCCCAGCTCTTAACTCCAAGCAGCTTAAGGAAGTCAACTGGGAAGAGCGGCTTGGCAGGGAAACGGCAGCAATCTAGAGCAGAGCAGCAGTGTGGGGCTTGAGTTATTTGAAAACAGCCAAGTCATATTCTTCTGATTCTCAGTGGATGTTAAACGTGCACACACACATGATTTCCCCTATCAGGCCAGGGAGCAGAGCCAGGACATTGGGACATAGTTGGAACATTGCTTATGAGCATGCTGCCTCTGACCTGTGACAAAGCTACCCACCCACCACCCACATTTCAGCCCTATGTTACCAGATCCTTTGTATTCAGATTTTAAGTATTTTTATTTTTTATTAAAAAATTTTTTTATTGTTTTTGTAATTTTGAGAGACAGAGACAGAGTACGAGCAGGGGAGGGAAGAGAGAGGGAGACACAGAATCTGAAGCAGGGTCCGGGTTCCAAGCTGTCAGCCCAGAGCCGAACGTAGGACTCGAACTCACCAACTGTGAGATCATGACCTGAGCTGAAATCAGACGCTCAATCGACTGAGCCACCCAGGCACCCATATATTAAGATTTTAAACAAACTCAAAATCAAGCCTACTCCAAGAATGGGCCTAGTCCTGTAATTTGTGGGGCTTGGTGTGCAAAAAAGTGAAAACAAACAATAGCTACAACAAACAACAAAAACAAAGAGTGCAAACAGAGGCTCACATATCTTGTGGCTAAATATTTAACAACTATAGGTGAAGATAACAAGTTTCCTACCTTAAGAAATAAACATTTATAATGACCTAAAAAAATTGGTATGAAATTTAGAATATTTTGGCTCCACAGAGCTCCACACCAGAATGTGGTGGTTCAGGGAGAGCAGTCCTGGCCTAGATCGATGCCCTCTACCCCCCTCCCACCCCTCCAGACAGGGCCTGTAGTATCATGAAAGGCATCATACACATGCAATGAGGGATCCCAGACCCTGTGTTCAAGCTCTGGCCATGTTAGGACCCCCTTTTGGCCATTGCTTATGCCTGTGGCACTGCACCAATGAAACAGTATGCCCTCAGGAGGATAGATCAGGGGAAGAGCTCCATATCATTCCTGCAAGCAGGTCCATACCACTCTTCAATAGAGAATTCTGGGGTGTGGGTACCTGAAGTGTATTCTAAAAGGGGAGCATGGCTCTGAGTGAATATACCCCTGGCCTATGGATTCCCTGCCCTATTTGGAATAGTAACCAGATGAGGGCAAGGGTAGGGTTGTCTAAAGAGTGGGCCCCTGGGAAGGGGGCCTGCTTGCTAAGACTTAAGAGCAAATGCTATCTGGCCAAATAATAGGTCAAAAATGTGAGTTAATACTGGAGTCTGCACAAATCTTGATCCTATAAGTAATTGCTACCTCAACTATAAAACACAAAGGCATGAGCTGCTTCAAGTGTTTTGACTGTTTGCATCCCACAGATAACTTACTCTGGGAAGTGGGCATGGTCTCCGGTAGATATAAGGGCCAGAAATCAAATGAATAAACTCCATAATTAAATATTTTACTGGAGAGGTTGAGCTCCCATAAAAAGCTAATACCAAAGCTCTAGGTGGTGATCCTAGCACAGATGACCCTTTTGTTACCTCTGCAAAATGGACCAAGTGGAGGGAGGAAGAGATGCATGACTCCCTGGGACCCTGAGGATGTGCTTCCCTGCTCTTTCAGCAGCCAGACTTGCAAGGAGCTAGGGGACGAAACCAATCCCTCTGTCCTCATAATGCCCCTCCGAATCAGAATCATGATCCCAGTCCTGGTCTGACATACAAAAAAGTTAAAATTATGAGCTTCCTTGTTAACTCATCTCTCCATTTCATTTAATGATTTACAACATTTAATTTTTTAAAAAAATCATGTCCCTACATAAAAAGTATTTTTAATCATCAATTTTCAAGGCAAAAGATGTAAATAAGGAAATGTACAAGGTGTGTACTTTTTTAAAAAAATTTTTTAATGTTTTTTATTTATTTCTAGGAGAGAGACAGAGAGACAGCATGAGCAGGGGAGGGTCAGAGAGAGAGTGAGTCACAGACTTTGAAACAGGCTCCAGGCTCTGAGCTGGCAGTCAGCACAGAGCCCGACGGGGGGCTCGAACCCACGAACCACGAGATTATGACCTAAGCGAAAGTCGGACGCTTAACCGACTAAGCCACCCAGGCGCCCCATAAGGTGTGTACTTTGATGTTATTTTGTTGTTGTGTATATTTAAAAGATGGCAGTATTGGGACTCCTCAGTGGCTCAGTTGGTTAAGTGTCCCACTCTCCATCTCGGCTCACGTTCACGATCTCATAGTTTGTGAGGTTGAGCCCCACATTGGGCTCTGCACTGACAGCATGGAGCCTGCTTGGGATTCTCTCTCTCTCCCTCTCTCTCTCTCTCTCTTGCATCTCTCCCACTCATGTGTGTGTTCTCTCTCTCAAAATATATAAATAAAACTTAAAACTAAAATAAATGATTATAGTATTGAATTCTGGATTCTTGGCTCAGACAAAGGCTTTAGACCAACTTTCTCTGACAACATCATTCCTAATGTATGAAAGACCTGTTTCCATAATGATCTTGGAATGTTGGGGATATAAATAAATTCCTTACTTTTTTTTTCTCTCTCAAAATGGAGATAAAAATACAGCTCAAATCAGAAAAAAACAAAGAGTCAATTCACACCATCAGGTAGTGGTCACTTCTGCCCCTACAGATCCACTCTCTATCAGATGGAGCCACTCTGCAAGCCAAGGATAATTTGTGTGCCTTTGTTGACCCCATTTCTGGATGTCACTTGACAGTGACCCATGTGTTACTGTGTTGCTGCCCAAAGTACCCACCTTCCTGTCATCGTGATTCATCCTCCTCACCCATCCAGTTCAAGTGAATTACATGTCCAAAGTAAGGGACTTAGTGCTGGTCAATAAGACCTTGTTGGGAAGGCCCTGTCCTGCTACCTAACAAGAAGCATGGCTCTCAGACAATGGAGATCACTGCTAATAAAACCTGATGTCACAGATGCTGTTTATCCAGAATAGTCAGCAGACGGGGCATTCTAATTCACAGGGGAATCTGCTTACCCATTTTAAAAGAAAAATAAACTAATTTTGAAAGAACTCTAAATTAACACAACAGCACATTACCAGCATGTTATAATTTTACCCAGCATTGTAATTACTTATGTGTGTGTCCTACCTCTCCTGCAAGACCACAGGCTTCTTGTGGGATGGTCTGTCTCAGTTTCTTTACTCCCTTTACAGTACCTAGTGAGTTCCTTTATATATTGTAGGTGCTTAAAAAAAAAAAGTTTTTATTAAGTGAATAAAAAGACAGAAAAACTGTAATTTACCCACATGACTTAATCCTTTGATGACTCCGTAGGCCCTTCAGAGCCATACATATTATTATGTGTGTTATCTCTGGGGATAACAGGCCACGTGGCTGACAGGGGAATCCTACAATGACTGGAAGATAGGACTCAGTATCTACGGACTCATTCCAGGTCTAAGTCTATGTGTGTGTGTTTAAAAGTCAAACACAGAAGTGACCCCGCTTATTATTCCCTGGAAGAAATACCGCATCACAATACAACTGTTTATGAAAATAGAAGATTACAAATAAGGACTGTTAACTAGCTTCTGCTTTTAAACCTTAACCAGGTCAAGGAATTTATCTTTGACATTTTGGAAAAGATAGGATGTCATTAGTACCATTAATGTATTATTACCATTATTAAAGTCTAATCATCAGATTATAATTTACTAATGAATGCAGACATATTTCTCACTCTGTGCCTAATGTATGCCAAGCCCTGTGTTAGTCATTAGGGACACAATATGAATATAATTCATGCCCTCAAGAAATGTAAATAATCTATCTTTAAAAACATTTTATAATACAGACCATTTTACAGAACTTTAGATGTCACTGTAGAAAATTAGCCTGGGTATGATGTGACCTTTAACATATCCTATCACTGACTCAAAATACAGAATAATAGAAAAGAAAAAAACCACAAATGTTAGCTTAATTACTTGGAATCAGCCTTTAAAAAATTTTTTTTGAAGTTTATTTATTTAGAGATAGAGAGCCCAAGCAGGTAAAGGACAGAGAGGGAGAGATAGAGAGAAAGCGAAAGAGAGAGAATCCCAAGCAGGCTCCACGCTGTCAAAATGGAGCTCGACTTGGGGCTTGAACTCACAGACCGTGAGATCATGACCTGAGCTGAAATCAAGAGTCAAATGCTTAACTGAGTGAGCCACCCAGTTGCCCTGGCATTAGCTATTTTTTTCCTGAAAAACTCAACCTCCAGAATGTTCATTTAAGAATCTGGTTTTTGTACTTTCAGAATGCTGGGTAAACTTCCTTCTGCACATAAGGTGATTTTCATTTCAGTTCAGTACAATGTCTCTCCCCCAGGACTTGGGGAGCAAGTCAACTGCTCCATGTAAGGAGGAAGCAGCCATGACAGCACCCCACGCCCCTTGGCTAATCTTTCTGTGGGTGTGATTGTGACAGAGGCAACATGAGGGAACCCTGCCCCGGTACTCAGGAGAACCCTGAATAGGGACAGATGTTCTCAGTCCAGTTTGTCAGGAACTCTGATAAATGGATGTTGCCTCCCTTCCCAACAGCTTCCTGTAAACATGCTGATACTCATCATGACAGCAGGACTGTACAATTCAATCTTCATATCTAAAACCAACGGTTTAGATTTAATCACTTTCCCAACATATATCTACTGAACACAGGTCCCATAAGATGCTCCGTCAAAAAGGTGGCTCGGAGCACAAGTGTGGGAAAAGCTGCACTCAGCACCACACTATGAATAGTCACAAAGCACGTCAGCATATTAAGTGTCCTGAGAAGCCATATCATCAGAGCACCGTGATAGCAGAATTTGTCAAAAGGGTTTGGCGGTGAAACCCATTCTTCTAGTTTCATCCACTGATTCACTTAGTATTCTGAGATACGAACTTTGGAAATGAAAAACGATCTCTATACTCATTGGTTCTATAGCATCTTAAAGCAGAAAATGGTCTTAGAAAACAGAGGTCTGTGAGGTTAGGATCTCATAGCTAGTCAGTGGCCAAACCAGATCCATTTACTTTGTCAGTTTCTTACATTCTATATTCCAGTAACCCCAGTGAATGAAATGTACTGAGAGGGCTCCAAAGAGCATCAGTAATTGAAATCTACAGATTTTCTCTAAGCTCCAGAGTTTCCGCTTCAGGGTAAATTCTTAGTTGAAGTTACTCCTGATTAAGGAAAACTAATGGTGTGTATCCATTGGCTAGGAAGGTGTTACTGAGCAGAGAATTACCCACAATTCAAGAAACTAATGAGAGGGAGGGAAAGGCAAAATGAACAGCATAGAGTCCACAGCCCAAGTAATTATCTCCTGTGTGACTAAGAGTAAATTCCTTTTTTTGAAAATACTGAGTTCATGGAGATCCTTTGATTTTTTTTTTTTTTTTAAGTATTGAGTCATATATTCCTTTGGTGTCAGGATTAAGAAAAGAGAACTGATGCTTGCTATACTGACCTCAAAGTCCAGTGTCCCTAGATAGTGTCTCCTTCATGCCAACTTAGAAAAGTCTCACACATCACTTCACAAGGGACTTTGCCTTGAGTTTAAAGGACAAAGATAGTTTTAGGCTTCAATTTCTTTTCATGCCATTTGCTTGTAAAGAACTCTGTAAGTTTGGTGGCTAAGTAAACAACCGTATGCTCCTTGAAGTGAATTGGCTGTCCCACAGTCCCAGCTATAGTACAGCCTAACCCCAAAGTAATTAAAGAACCGAGCAATTTGCATTCTTTTCCTACGAAAACTACTCCTGAGTAGCAGATGGCAAACACAAATGTTTTGCTTTAGAGACATATGGAAACCTCTCTGTTTCATAAAAGCCTCAATGAATATTAAATGCTGAATGATGCCATTCATGGCAGAAATAAGATGTTGTGATAATCTCCCAAACAGGCCTAATTAGGCCATATAGCTACTTGAGTTTCAGAAAGCAATACGTGGGAAATTACTATGTGATTGGGAGTTCATTAGCAGTTTTTCTTAATCTGAATATTCACTCTGGCCCCAAAGAATCACCTCTTCAGCCTTTCTTTAGCATCCTATTATGTTATCACCATCACTTATAATTGTAAGTCTTAAAAATGAGTAATCAAAGAGTTCTACTTGATTTCATACTAACTGCTGAAGTTCTGTCTGGAGAGTGATAGGCAAGGAGTTTAAAGGAAGATAGGGTGTTTTATCATAGGTTCTGGAACATTCACCATGCACCCTGATTAACTCCATTTATAAGCCTTGCTGCAGTTAAGTTAGTGGGGGGAAGTCTATGTTTAAGGTTATTCGGGAAGTGCTTATCCATATTAAATAGGAATTGGAAGCAGGATATGACTGGATATGGCTCAAAATACAAAGCAGAATCTCATTTTTCTCTTAACCTTCTAGATTGGCAACCTCATAAATTGCTGTTGCCATCACAGAGAGGACTGAAACTTTGCACTCCTTGGAAAGAGAGAAGTACGATAACTGAGTCATAGGGTGAATTGAATGCTATTTGCAACAAGGAACTAGGTGTCTTGGGCTCCTTTCCCAGCACCACACCCTGCGTGGCCTCCAAGAGACCCTCCAGGCCTTGGGCTGTTGATAAATCCTCTTGATTCAATAGGGTGTTTGGTTCCTCTGGGAGACCAATGTCTATAAAACCAGAATCCCCAAGGCAGGTCTTGGGTCACCTGTTATAGGGGTTTGGATTTAAGAGCCAAATGATTCTATAGACAAAAAGGGATCATCTAAACAAACTCCCCTCATTTTACAGATGAGGAAACTGAGACACAGAAACGTTGTTGTCCTTGTTTAAGGTCACAGAGTTAGTTAGTGGCAGAGCTGGGAACAGAACCTCAGTCACCTGATGCTTAGTCCACTCTTTCTATCACAAAACCCCAGAACTTAGAAAGTTCAAGGCTGCTGAAGTGTTTTACCTTAGCTGCTTGCTGAAGTGGGGTAGAAAGGGGCCAGGTGTATAAGTGCCTATGTTAATTCTAGCTTTGGACCACCCATCCCCTCCTTAAGCAAACAGTTATTTCCGTCTTGCCTCTTCTCGCCAGTTCAACATCAATCTATTTGTTTGAGAGAACAAGTCAGAATTTTCCTGGATTCAGCTCCATGACTTCTGGAGAAATTCCAACTTAACCAACCACTTAGAGGTACTCAATACAAATATCAGTATGCACTTGACACTGAAACAGGTGGTAGTATTCATTTGTTGCTTCTGTAGCCTTGTCTCCTCCTCTTTTCTGTTTCTAGCAGAACCCCATGATTTAAGTTGAGCTTTACCCTACACTCAGCCCCACCCCAGTTAGTCTAGGCCAAACTCTTAGACTCTAGGGATTGATTCATGGAAGGGCAGTCCAGTCCCATGGAACCCAATTTTAGGATATTCATTTAAACTTTTGAGGAAGAGGACCCTCTACATTCTGCTTTGTTGAATCTGGAAGCAAGGAGTCTCAGGAGTTTCAGGAAGATATTTTGCAACCGCACTGGGCTGGCCTGTTGAAATAAGTGTTACTCTGAGAAAGCATTGCTGAGAAAATGACAGAGAGTAAAGCCAGGTCCCAGGCATGTCATTTGAGCTGCTGGATTACTCACCTGTCATTAGTTTTATATCTGATTGTTTTAGTATGTGATTAAATATTTTTTCTTATTCAAGCCATCTAGTGTTCTATTATTTACTGCCATAAGCATCTCAATACTTGTTGTGATGCTGATTGTGAGTTTCAGCATACCTTGACTTTGCCATTGGATCAAAGTCCATTTTAAAGTTGCTCCCACAAGGCTTTCTTTAATCACCCAAGCTCACAAGAAACCCTACCCAAAATGCATAGTATTTTGTGCATATGCCTTATTTGACACAAAATCTTACATAGCAATGTCTAGGTAACTGAAAGGAATGAATTTTACTAGAATCTTTTATCATTTTCTTTGTAAAATATTTTGTCAGAAACTTTATTATCAGAAGAAGACATATATAAAAGTTAGTGGAATGGATTCCTTCCAGTCCACCCTTTAGTAGAGTAAAATATTGATTCCAACTCTCTCTGCAGGCTAAGCTTGACCTCCCTTTTCTGTGGGCTGGACACTGCCCAGAAACAGAGCCACTCAGAATTGTTGCAACTTGGGTGGCTTCTTCTGCATTCTAAATGATTAGGTATTCACTCCTGACACCCAAGAAAGGAGTTTTTCCTTCATCTGGGCGTTGGCTGTGGTCCTTGCCCATATTCTAAGGGCCTGTGCTATAGATGGCCTCCCATTGAGTCATGTTCATTAACCCAGGCCTGAAAGATGCAGAATATCTTCTCATCCCTCTACACCTTAGTTATATACCTACTGACTCTTTTCTGAGAAGCTAGGTTTATAGAAATTTGTTAATCAAGCAGATACTGTAATTTCATGCAGCAATTTTTTTGTATTATATCATTTTTATTTAACTTTTGCATCTGGTCGAGATATGCAAAATATTTAACCATCTGTCTGGCAAGAGCATTTGATCAATCAGCCTAGAAGCCTGACCAATCAGAATGTGTGCCCAAATAATCAAAATGGACACCCAGCCAATCAAAATGGAGGCCTGACCAATCCAAATTAAAAGCCAACCAATCAGAATGAACACCTGACCCATCAAGATAAATGAAGTATATACAGCCAAATACCTATCTCCCATTTATTATTGAACTAATCACTGGTGGATTCTCCCCTCAATTAGCTGGGAAGCAAACTGAGGGCAAGGACCACTTGATAGAACCCTTTGTATTCTCCAAGTGGCCTTGCTGAGCTGGTTTCATAGAGTGAGCTTAATGGATATTTGTTTGAATGGACATTATTTGCCCCATGATTGCTCAGGAAACATCAGTGGGTGGAAAGGGTACAGTTTGTCTCTCTGATGAAGATAATTATAGAATTATCCCACTGGGATATCACTAAACAAATAGCATGTTTTTGGATGACACACAGGTGGTAAGAGGAATTGGTATTCTTGAGAGATTATCATTCAGAATGATCTTGACAAGCTAGAGAAGTAAGATACAATCACACTGATTTCTTAAACACAACAATGAACATTATACTTATAATATGAATGAATAACATATAAAGTACAGCCAGAAGAGTATTTGTGATGCCAAAAATACTCAAGTCTTATAGCAAATAATAAACTGAAGGTGAACCAGCTGTTTAAAAAACTAGAAAACTGGCATGATAATCAGATGTTCATTCATTTATTTGACAACTTAATTGAGTACCTACTGGGGTACACAGTGAGAAATTAGAAATGTCCTTTTCCTCAGAGAGCTCAAGTTGTAAGGGAGAGGACAAAGAAGTACACAAACTATTAGATAACAGAGAGAGAACTTATTCAATGGCTGAGTCATCAGTCAGTGAAAATAATCACCATGAAGGACATCTTTGTAGCCCACCGGGACAGCTGTGCTCAACAGATGGCAGAGGACCAGAACCCAAGAGTGCTTGGACAGAAGCGTCAGCAAGCTGGGTGCACACAGATGATCAGATGCTGCTTTGCCCCTCATGTTTCAGGACCATGCAAGCTCCTGGATTTGTATAGGATATTGTTAAGAGGAAGAAAAGCCCCAATAATGATAGATACCAGTTTTGTCAGCCCTTGCCAAGTAGGGGTCTCAGCCAAATTTAGTTTCATGGAGGCAGTTAAGAAAGGTAACTCTTCTTACGCGCAAGTGCTTAGAGCAATTCAAAACAGTTAAAGAATGCTTGAATTAATTTGAAAATTTGCCTAGAGAACACACAGACCCTCAAGAATATGTGTAGATTCTTAGGAGCCTTTGATCCTCCAAATGAATAAAGTGTGAGATGTGCATAATGCCCCTGGAATTGTGCAACACGGCAGTCCTGAGGAGAGCCAGCCCAAGGACAAAGTGAACACGTAGAGGAGGGCAGCAACAAGAGAATACAGGAAAATGATCTAAAGCTCTGATCCAAACCAGCCTGGAGCTCACACAGACCGCCCACCATTCAGATCGCCCTTCAGTATCATTGCCCCACGTCATCAGAAGATTCACAGGGAAGAACTCAGGTTGACCCAGCTCAGCCTTATGTCCACCCCTTTGGCTGGAGGAGTAGAGTACCATGATTTAGGCCATCGGTGGGGGAGGAGCACTTACCAAAAGCAGGAAGAAAGAGTGTCGGCCTGACAAAAACCACAGAGAAAATTCCTTGGACATCTAGATTTCTGTAAGTCAAGTTGCCACGTACATGTTAACCTTATCAAAGTTTTCAGTAAATATTTACAGAATCAGATTGAATATGCTGGTCTTCCTAGTGTCTGCAGTGATGTAGCATTTCAAAGATGGATTTGGGCAACTGGCAAAAAATACTGAGGTGCTTTCCTCAGAGCATGGTAGCATGGGTTTTTAGAAGGGGGTCCACCAGTGCCACTGGGAGAAAGCAAGCAACGTGGCAATCAGTGACCAGTTACATGTGGTACTCTCAGCTCTAGAAATACACTTATTGTCGAGTCCTTTGAGCAAAGTACCTTGATTAAAAAAAATTTTTTTTAATGCTTATTTATTTTTGAGAGAGAGAGACAGAGTGTGAGCAGGGGAAGGGCAAAGAGAGAAAGGGAGATGCAGAATCCAAAGCAGGCTCCTGGCTTATGAGCTGTCAGCACAGAGTCCGACATGGGGCTTGAACCCACAAACTGTGAGATCATGACCTGAGCCAAAGTCGGATGCTTAACTGACTGAACCACCCAGGTGCCCCTTGGTATGATAGTACTGTGCCTACCACCACATCTCTAAGTAACATTGTTGCACATATTTAAAAATTAATAATTCATAAAGAGAAAAATTTGGATTCTTCTTGAAATAGAGTCCACATCAAAATTTGTGAATGGTTCAACAGTGATGCACAGACTTACCACCTAGAAAGTCCCAATATTATATACTTGGTCATAGAGAAAAACCGGGGAAGTGAAAATAATACAGAATTTTTTTTTTTAATTCCCATCAATTAACAAAATTCCCCTAAGGAAATTTAGGGACTTTAAAATTCCTAACTCTAACTTTTTTTTCCTTCTTTTTTTCTTTAGAGACCGAGAGAGCAGGCAGGAGAGGGGCAAAGGAGGACAGAGAGAGAGAATCTTAAGCAGGCTCCATGCCTAGCACAGAACTCGATCTCACCGATGTGAGATCATGACCTGAGCCAGAATCAAGAGTCAGATGCTTTCCCAACTGAGCCACGCAGGGGCCCAACTTCTTTTCTGAACTTAACTTCTATGCTACATCAGTATGTTCTTATTCATACAGAAAAAGAATGGCAATTGTTGCATGCAGATAGTAGGGCTAAATTTATTTTAAATCAGTACCCGTTTTATAAAAGAAAGATATTTCACTGGTCTTTGAAGATTTTTTTTTTTCCTGCTTCTTTCCCAGAATGAAGGTGAAGGTATAGACTGAGCTGTTCACACTTGTTCAGCCCTGGTTGAGGCCAAATTCACAGACTTGCCCAAGAACTGACTGGGGCAAGGAGGTTCAGTCCATGCCAGAGGGCAGAGCCCTTCCCTGAAGGGGGCAGAAATTGACACAGACCTCCTTAAAGCTTTGTTTCCATCAAGTAGGCTCTAGGAATTAGACATTTTATTAGCAGCAACTCTCTAGGTACTGTATTACCAATAAGTGTGAGTTAATGACACATTTCATCTGTTTTCCACATAGAAGGTGAAGGCCAGTACTAAGACCAACTGAATCTTCTACCACAAGACTAAGAATAGAATATCACTGACACTGTACATGAAGTCACGATTCACTCAAGGTGTTTCAGAAAAGCCGGCTGTCAGGGCGCCTGGTGGCTTAATGGGATGAGTGTCCACCTCAGGCTTAGGTCATGATCTCACAGTTGGAGTGGGGTTGGAGCCCTGCGTCAGGCTTTGCTCTGGTAACTCAGAGCCTTCTTTGGGTTCTCTGTCTCCCTCTCTCTGCCTTTCCCTCCCTCCTTCTCTCAAAAATAAATAAACGAAGGAAGGGAGGGAGGGAGGGAGGGAGGAAGGGAGGGAGGGAAGGAAGAAGGAAGGAAGGGAGGGAGGGAGGGAGGAAGGCAGGCAGGCAGGCAGGCAGGCAGGCCCGCCATCTTGTTTAACTGTCTCAAGTGTTTTCTTTATTCCACTAATGGTGAGCCCACTGGTTTCCTTCATAACCCCCTCTAACCTTCCAGAAGGTGTTTCCTTAAATCGAAGGTAAATGCCTAGGCCAGTTGTTCTCCAATATTTTGGCCTCAGGACCCCTTTATCCTCTTAAAAATTACTGAAGTGGGGCTCCTGGGGGCTCAGTCAGTTGATTGACCAACTCTTGATTTCGGCTCAGATCTCCATCCCAGGGTCATGGGATCAAGCCCTGCATCTCTCTCTGAGCGTTGAGCCTGCTTAAGATTCTCTCTCCCTCTGCCCCTCTCCCCTCTCTCTTTAAAATGAAAAAAAATATTGAGGACTCTGAAGAGCTTTTGTTCATGTGAGTCTTATCTGTCGGTATTTGACATATTAGAAATTAAAACTGAGAAGGGAGAAAAGTCGGGAGACAGAGCTCTGACTGGATAGTTTCTGGTCTTAGACCTCCTTAGCCATTCCTTGCCCTTTGGCTTTATTTGAGACAAGAAACTTCCTTTCCGGGAGAACTTGTTCTGCTTGGGTTTCTGCCAGTAGCAAAGAAAGAGACCTTAACAATACATCCACAAAACAATTAAAGAATAGTCTAAAACAGTAAATAAAGGATTACAATGATGACTGAATGCACCCCCCAGCCCCCCCTTCGTCATCCATGCAGAAGGTAACTATCACCTTAAACATTTCTGCACTGCCTATGGATTTCGCAGTGCTTTCATATTAAGTATTTCATTTAATTTTCTCTACAACCCTATGAAATGCTTGTTTTATACCCATTTTACAGATTTGAAAACGGGGTCGCAGCGATTGAACAGTTAAGCCGCTGAGCCAAGACAAAATCCGAATCTCATTCTCGATTCCCAACGTCATAGTTTGGGCCTCACATAACGCTTTTCATTTTATGGGACACAGACCTGTAGCACAAGTCTTAATATTTTCAATTCCCACTTTTTTCTTTTTTTTTTTTTAATCCATCCTCTTGTGGGAGGGGAGCGGTCTGCATAGCAGATCCTCTAAAATACCGATCGTATTGGGCTCTGGTCTGTGGGGTGTGAAGAGAACACAGCTGGGGTTCAAGTTAGAACGGCAGTCATTCTTTCCGAGATCTGTAACTGAGGAGCTGCGGGAGGGGGGTTGGGGTGGTGATGGGCAGGAATTGCAGGACAAGCCAGGTAATGCACTCTGCAGATAATCCACAGGCTGCGCCGCAGAAGCGGGAAGCAAAGAAAGCATCTCTGCTCCGGGTCCGGACGGGAGAAATACGGCAGTCGTGGGACTCCGATTCCGAGGTCCGGATTTGAAAGGCGCCCACACACAAAGAAAACGGTGAACTTGAGTTCCAGCGGCACGACGCGCAGAGTTCGAAAGGGGGCCTTCCTTCCCGGCAGGGGTGGAAACGTCTAATCCACCCGGTCACCGAGCCCAGAGCAGATCCTCTTTTATCCCTTGGGGCTGCTCGGACAGCCCGCGCAGGGCACGCCCGAGACTCCCCAAAGGCACTACAAATCCCATCAAGCCCTGGGACGCGGGCGGTGATGACGAATCCCCCGCGGATTGGCCGCACGGGGCGGGGCGCGCAGGCCTTCTCCAAGGGAAGGGGCGNCCCCCTCGCCCGCGGCCCCCTCCCCGCCTCTCTCCGCCGCTTCTCTAGCTCCCCGGTCAGAGGGCCGGAGCGAGAAGATGGCGAAGACGTACGATTATCTGTTCAAGCTTCTGCTGATCGGAGACTCGGGGGTGGGCAAGACTTGCCTCCTTTTCCGCTTCTCCGAGGACGCCTTCAACACCACCTTCATCTCCACCATCGGTGAGGGAGGGGCCGCGGCCGGAGACGGCTAGTGAGATGTGGGGGGCGAATGCAAGGCGGCCGGGGAGAGGGCTGGAGGAGGGCTTGGGAGCCCCAGGAAGGGGACCCCGGGGACAGCCGGGCGGCGAGGGCAGTGGAAGAGGATGAAGGAGTGAGGGAGAGGGGCGGGCGGGGCCGTGAGGCTGGGAGGGGGGGAGGTGAAGAGG
>NW_027527920.1:10621595-10623265 GCF_008692635.1 Crocuta crocuta | reverse complement strand
TGAGGCTGGGATGGGGGGAGGGGAAGAGGGAACTTGGGGGCAAAGGAAGGGGGAACCAGAGAACAAGGACTAGGGGTATTGGGGGGAAATGAGAGGGTTGGGGAGTGACAGGGAAGGGTCTTAGCAGGACAAAGTGGTGGTGGTGGGGACAAACGAGATCTCATGGAGAAAGAGAAGGGGATAGTGGGTGTGAAATGGATTAAAAGACAGGAAAGAGGAAGGAAATGTGAAGGGGGAAATGAAGCTTTGGGAGGAATAGGAGCGACGTGAAGTAAAAGAAGGGAGGGCACAGGGGACAAGAGAGGTGAGAACCCGACAGTCGGAAGGGAATTCAGGGGAATGAGGGATCAGGAGGTGCGAGACTGGGGGCACTTGGCCACAGGAGGTCTGGACCTCTCCTCAGGGGAGGGGCAGAACAGAACTGCAGGATGGGGAGAAGAGTTCGGGGAGCGGAGGACCGAGTGAGCATAGGTGGTGGAGAAAGTAAAGGAGAGCTGGGTGTGAGACAGGATGCAAAAGGGGAAGCGGAATCTACAGTAAGGGCTGTACAGAGCAGAGGGAGAAAATGGGAAAAGGAGGGGAAATGGAAAGTGCGGGGCACAGACTTTCTGCAGTAACCGAAAACAGTGGTTACCATGTTCTCCCTCTTCTTCCTTTGAATCAAGTGCGAGAGAAAGAGCAAAAAGTGACTAATGGTAGAGTAATGCCAACAGAATATTAAATTGTTGTGAGTGTTAACGGGTGTTAAGAGAACTGGTGACTCTTGGGAATGGTGTGGTCAGGAAAATAGGGTTCGCTCCTTTACTCCCATCTCCTGAGAAGCACCACGTCTCAACTTTTTAAATGCTTGGGCTTGGGTGTTTAGTAACGTCTCGGCAGAGGAATTGATCTTATATTCTGCCTGCCTCCCTATGCATTTTGCTTTGGTTTTAATTGTTACTTGCTGAATGAATCACAACATGCAGTGTATCCCCCAATAACTTTTGATTGATTCAGTTTTTCCTGATCTTGGCTGGGAGCTGTCCTTTCTACTTGTGTACTGGCAAGACTTTGTGTTCAGGTAAAGAGATCTCTTAACTTAAGCTGAAGAGCAACTCAAAGCTGGTGTTTTTTTTTCTTTTCTTAAGTTTATTTATTATATTGAGGGAGAGAGTGCGCTCAGGAGGGGCAGAGAGAGAGGGAAAGAGAATCTTAAGCAGGCTCTGCACTGTCAGTGTGTACCTACCAACCGTGAGATCATGACCCGAGCCAAAATCAAGAGTCAGACATGTAACCGACTGAGCCACCCAGGCACCCCAAAGCTGGCTTTAAGCTACCTATACAAGTGACCTTAACATCATTTCCTTTGTTAAATAGCTGCAGTTAATTAAGTACCTTAAGAATCTTAGCTTTTGGTTGTCTGGGTGATGTTTATGGTTTCTAATAGTAGCTCACTTAAACACCTTTCACATGGTTCTTACAGCATATCTCAACACAAACTTCTGGGGTTCTTATGGGGCTAGAGCTATGGTAATAATTGTATGTGAATATTGTATGCTTTAAGGATAATTTACCATTAAAAAAGGAATGTTTGAGTATGGAGTGCTCTTAAAAGTGAGAACTAGGAAAGTCTATGGTTTGTTTGTTTGTTTGTTCTGGCCTCTTTCATATTTATTGAGTGCTCTGACCCA
>NW_027527920.1:10603634-10621573 GCF_008692635.1 Crocuta crocuta | reverse complement strand
TTGCAAGTTCTTGGCAGTCATTCTTGAGTGGGACTTTTTCTTTTCTGAGGAAGCAGATTTTAAATGTCATGTCTCAAGTATATTCCCAAGAGTTTTGGTGGGAGCTGTCACAGCAACCAGAGGACAGTAGTTTTTGATCCTGGTACTAATTTCAAAACCCCAAATAAACCTTTTTCATTGTTGAATTCATAGTGCAGTCCAGATGGTAAAGGACAATTTCTAACAAGTAGAGTGGGTAGCCTTTTGTCCGTTCTCTGTGTGACCCTCCCAGAAGCATTCTCTGTGTCAAAAGTGAACAAATCTTGCCGATGCTGTTTCTGCTAAGCATCTTGGATGACTTTTGCTCATTATTAATGGCTTTATTAACCCCTTCCCCCTCTTTTTTTGCCCTGTATTTCATTCCACATTTCCTGTAAGGGTATCTGCTTCCTTTTGTGATAGTAGCTTTTAAAATTTACTTTTCATGTTGATGGCTTAGACTCTTTCTTGTGTGGATTTTTTTTATTGCAATTGGTTCGGTGAAGGGTTGCAGCCATGAAGGCAGGAAAACCAGTGTCCTGAAACTGTAGAACAGAAGGGAGACATTAAATGGGGTGAGTCTCATATGTGACCTTGGTCTTTATATTTTCTGTGGGGTGGATGTGGTTACAAGAGGCTCTGAGCCGCGTCTTCAGTTGACGCGGGGGAGGGGAAATCCATGCCTCTTACTTAGCCCCAGAGCCCAACAGGAAGTGGTATCACACTGCCTTCAAACTGCAGAAAAATTTAATATACCTGAAACCTAATGCTTTGCACTTGAAATTAAGCTGGGAAAAGAAGGTGAATGTTAACACCATTCTAGTGAAAAAAGTTCCAGACATTCTTCACTAACCACAAACGTCAGCTTGGAGCGTCCACGTCTCTGGCAGCCATATCCACTCCCCTCCGCCCCCCAACCTCCTCCCCCATCCTCGGGTGAACTGAAGTTGTTGAGGTAAGAGTTGGTGGTCTCTCTCCTTCGAGTCATAATTATTTTTTGAGGTACCCAGCTGTGTAAGTTCCTGGGCTCCTCTGACTGGGTTTTGACAGGTTCTGCCACAGCCTCGCTGACAAAATGTGATAAGGTCACCCTCACAGGAAAGAGCCATTTCTTAACGCCTGAGGTGTGTGTGGTAGCTTTGTATGTGTGCTTGTTTCTCCCTGTGAGGATACACGTTAAGTCTTAATTTTGCTTTGTCAAAGTTGAAGTCATTTTTTTAAAAAGGCATCTGCCATCCTTTGATCTGTGTGACAGTGGTTTGGCCATCATGACAGGAAGGAGACAGTCATTTTGATTACAGATCCAGTTGTCTCGCAAGAACTTTGTTCTTCCTTCTCTACAGTCCCACTACCTTCTCTGATTTCGCGGCTCCCCTCGTTTCCTTTCTGCTCTTGGGGGTGGTGGAGGGTACATATATTTCACCTGACCTATTGGGAACCTTTTCAGTGTATCAGTCAGATAATATTTGTTGACTATTGAGTAGGGATGTTTTATCCACTTGAAATATAGGCCCAGTGCCTAGGACCAACCAGCCTTTCAGTTCAGATGTTTGAGGACTGAAAAAAGTTTTTCGATTAGCTCCCCCAGACATGTTACGTAATCACAATTAATGTTTAATTAAATGTCTGTAAAATGTGACATTAAGACAATTAGGAAACAGTAATACAGTCGGTTATGCATTCTAATTCCTGTGGGAGTGGGTACAGTTTAATATCCGTATGAGGCCATACCGACATCTTGGGAAGGGCCTGTCCGGAGCAAGGTACTCAAAGAACGGAAAGAGAAAACGGAGCTCTGTCCTTTAACTGGACAGCGTGAGCGTCTTCCCTCTGCTGTCTCTCTCCTGCCCTCCCCCCTTCTTCCTGTTAGGGTATTTCCTGAGCGGTTCCATTATTTAGTATAGTCATAATTTGACAGCAGAAAGAGTTAGAAATTACCTACTTTGTACCCTTGCTCCAGTTTTGTAAATAGGAGCACGGAGGTTAAGTTGACAGTGTCAAGATCACAAAGCTGGGAGTAGCAGAGCTTCTAGCGAAGCCCCGAGTTCAAGTCTGTGTCACTTTTCACAGCCGAGCTGCTGCTATTTTTGATCAGTCTGATCATCTCCATAAATCCAAGTCACTGCCTTTTTCGGGGAGGAATTCGATTTTGCACATATGCTTTTCTGTGAGGAATTTCTGCTGGGATAACTCAGCACATTATAGCCGTCCTTTGCCCTTTCTTTGTGTCCATAGTTTCAGGTTGGGAGATCAAAGTGCATCCTGTCATTAAAATTCCTTCCATGTGCAAAATACCTAATGAAATCATGTTAATAGCAGTGTGCTGGTTAATTGTCGAGGCCTGGTCTCATCAGAGCGCTTTTCCACTTTGTGTTCTGTAACGTTGCATTCTTTTCCCCCTTGGATTCACTTGTCCTAAAATCAGGGCTTGGCAAACTACAGCCCCTAGGCCAAATGTGGCTTGCAGCTTTTGTGCCATTGATAAGCAAAGAATGCTTGTTAACGTTTCTAAAGGGTTATTACAGACTAAAACAAAGAAGAATATGCAACCGAGACCATATGTGTTCTACAAAGCGTAAAAATATTTACTAACTGTTCCTTTATAGAAAAAGTTTGTCAACCCCAGCTTCAAATTAAAAGCTGTTTTTGGTTGGTAGCGATTCAAGGCTTTTATCAAGACTTATTGACTGAAAAACAAACTCTGTCATATTTACATTTTTCTCCAAGATGTTATCAACATTTGGCCGAACATAATCCAGATATGTAGAGCAAGTTGATTTTAATTTTCATAGTTGTTTTCCTTGGTTTCAGACTCTCAAACAAAACTACGCAAGGAACATGCAACTTTGAATTGAACATTTTGTACCTAAAGCCTTATTTTAATGTCACTGGGTTCTTTCAAAGCTGTCAGTAGATTTTCCATCTAAGTGATAGCTTTGGTAACCATACTATTTCAGAAAAGTAGAACTTAATGCTTGATGATAAAGGGTTAAGTTTACCTCCTCAACTAGTGTTCTAGTGCATGAGAAAAGCCATTCAACAAATGAAGAATGGGTGTGGAGAAACTGAGTCTTGGATACAATATAGGTATGTCCTAAGAACAAGTGTACTTAAAAAAAAGTTTTGCCCACTATTCCACATGGCGGTGAATCCAGGAGGAGGTTCTCCGGGCGACAGCACTGACATTGTCTGGACCCACGGAGAAAGCTGGAGGGAAATAGGTTTCGATATTGTCTTAAAGGGAAGTAACTCTAGCCTTTGAAGACCAGGACAGACTTAGCAGTTGATCTCTGAATTAAATCCCATAACTGGATCTGAAAAGAACCCTGGATCCGGAAGCAGAAGGAAGACCAGGGAGCTGCTGGCATGGCCTGAGGCTGGCTCTGGTGTAGGCCTGCCTGCCTGCGCACGGAGCCATTCCGGGGCCCAACTCTCTTGGGTGTACTAGAATCAGGACTATTTTGCAGGAAAGAGATGCCACACAGGATGAGGGGAGGGTTGGAGTGGGGATGGAGAAGTAGATTTTCGGTGGTAAGTAATACTGTGGAACATAATGTAATAGGGAGCTTGTGAAATGTAAGGGGGCGACACAGTGCACTGGTTCACGTATGGTGTTGGGGGGAGAGCACGGTGGGTTAGGAGGGGCACTGGTCTGCAGCCCGCTCATGTCCTGGCATCTGCCTTTCCTGGTGTTCTGGCCTTGGTGAGTCACTTGTCCTTCTAGGCCTTACTTAGTTCTTTCATCTCTAATAGAGTCTAATAATATTATACCAACTTTTCAGGGTTGCTGCAAATTGCCTGGGGCAGGAATCAAGCCTTTATTCACCTTTTAAATCTCCAAGGACTGTATTAAATGACTCATCAACTGAATGAGTGAATGGCTGGGTGGATGAATTGTGAAAGCGCTATATGAGCTATAAAGCATTGCTTGAATTTTGGTTATTATTCTCCTTCATAGTATTATAATTACATTATGTCTGAGATAACATCAAAAGTGCTTAATTTGAATTCTTAACATGAGAATGCCAGTAGAAAATGTGAAGGGATGTTTTAGACCAGGTACCATATCACTTATCTTTCAGTCTCCATAATAAGCTGTTTAACATCCGCTTCCAACCCCCTACTGACATAAATACCAAATGGAAAATGAGTGGCATCACTGGGTTTGCTTCAGAAGGGCTTTCAGCTTTGTCTCTGCCCATTAGCTTCACACAATGCAACAGATGCCTGTTAACAGTTTCATGCCCAGTTTTAATTAGCAGATGGAGCTCTGTTTGTGTCTGTACCTTGCCCAGCGCTTGTTTGAGTGACAAGGTAGTGAGTGGATTGAAACCGGGCTGGGCATTTGGGTTGAATAAAGCCAAATTCGGTTTTTAAAAAGACGAATATAAACATTTATTGTATAGAACTTCTTGTGTATCTCACCACAGTGGCATGGTGTCTAGAGTAAAACTAATGTTTGCAGTTATGTTTTCCACTCTTATTGCCGGTTTAAAATTCTATAAGGTAGAAAAAAATTACCATTTTTATGGCTTACATGAAGCTTTACTGTCATGAAGTGGCTTTCTTTGAAGACCCATTTCAAGATCTTGGCATGGTATGTTGAGGAATACGCAGGGCCGGGATGAAATAGACTTCAGCACGAATGCCAGCGTTGGCGGATTGGTAGTGGCCACCCGGAATGCTGCCTGGTGCAGAGTTCTGAGCCCCTACCTGAGCTCAGCAAGACCAAGGGCCCCGATGGATTCTTGACCTCTGCTGGGGTTGCTACGGGGAGAGAGTGGGTGGCATTGGCTTAAATATTTGCTGTCTCTTTTCTCAAGCGAATAGGTAGCTGTTTGCTGTCCATCATGTTAGGGCTAAATTTCAGTAGTAAAAATATTATCCTGGAATGGTAATTGGATACAGTGTATCTGGATGTGTGTCCTTTTCCTCTGCTCAGTTTTGTGTTTGGGGATTATTCTCATTTTGAGTTGAATTAATAAGAACCTTAATGGAAGTAGGTGCCTGGTTGTCTTTGGAGGAAGTGTCTGCCTTTTCTTTCTTTCATTCCTTCGTTCGTTCGTTCGTTACTCAGGACTTCCTTTGCAAAGCCACCTAAAGTGGTGGAAACAATTGGAAACTGTTCTCTGCAGCCCACCTGTTACTGATTGCAGTGAAACACCTATTTTCTTGTGTTACAGGTAGCATTGATTCTGTATCAGTTTAATTAGGCATTTTGGGGGGTGCCTGGGTGGCTCAGTCAGTTAAGCGTCCTACTTCCGCTCAGGTTATGATCTCATAGTCTGTGGGTTCGAGCCCCGTGTTGGGGTCTGTGTTGACAGCTCAGAGCCTGGAGCCTGCCTACTTCAGATTCTGTGTGTGTCTCCCTCTCTCTCTGCCCCTCCCCCACTCACTCTCTGTCTCTGTCTCTCAAAATAAAAAAAGAAAAAAGACATAAAAAATAATTAGGCATTTTGGTATTTAGCAGTTGTTGAACCTTTGGACATTTTCCAAGTAGCTCTCCTCTTCCTTAGCCCTGAGTTTTAATTCTTGGTACCCAGGAAAAAATGCTAACACTCTCGATGTCCTCATGTTCATCAAATACAGGCTTGCTGTCACTAGGAGACAGGCTCTGTCTGACAGTGCTGGTTGTAGCCTTGTGACAGCATTACAGGACTTCAGAGCACTTTGGAAACGTGGGGTTAGGTATGCAGTCCCACCTCATCATGATAAATACAACCACAAAGCAGTTAAGCAATGCATAGTGTTGGATAGTTTTCTGCTGGCAGAGCTGGGACTGGCATGATTTCCCCACATCACACTGTAATTTTGCATATTTTGGCAAAGAATTTGGCAGTAATTATTTTAATAACTCGTAGATGTTTTCTTGATCTGTAAAGTGGAGGGACAATCTCTAAAATATACTATCAAGTTTTGACATGAAATACAGGATGATCTATTTAAAAGTTGAATAGGGTGCCTGGGTGGCTCAGTCGATTGAGCATCCGACTTGGACTCAGGTCATGATCTCACAGCTTGTGGGTTTAAGCCCCGCATTGGGCTGTGCACTGGTAACTGAGCCTGGAGCATACTTTGGATTCTGTGTCTCCCTCTCTCTCTGCCCCTCCCCCCTTCTCTCTCTCTCTTTATCTCTCTCTCTCTCTCTCCTTCCCCCCCCGAAATAAATAAACATAATAAATAAATAAATAAATAAATATTGAATTATAAGAGTTTGTTTCCTACAGCCCTATGCAAAATTTATCTGGAATAGGTATTACACAATATTGTAATCTCATACACACAAAAACACAAAGTCCATCACAAAAAAGAAAAAAAGAAGAGTTTGCATTGTGAGCTATCTGTGACTAACCCTACTGTAATTTGTTTGTTGCTTATGAATTTGGATGGGGTAGCTGTTTATGGTTTTCAACAAAGAATTTTTTACTTTTTCTTTTCTAAAGGTCTCTGAATAAAATCTGGAGATGGCATGGAAAACAATTTTTTATTGAGAGTTAACTCTTTCAGTTTTGGAATGAATCAGACCACTGTGTCGGTATAGCCTCCATTAACACGTCACCCTTACCACAGTTTGGGGAGAGGGGTTGGATTGGGAAAGGAAGTGAATGAAAACATCATTCTACCCTCCTCCCATCAGTTTCTCTGGCTACTCCTTTAGTCTCTTTTGCTTTTGTTAGTAGTTGGGAGAAACTATTGGGTGAGGAGTTAGAAACTTCCGCCTGTAAGAGTGTGAGAATTCGGGGGTTCCCGGGTGGCCCAGTAGGTTGAGCGTCTGACTTTGGCTCAGGCCAAGAACTCATGGTTTATTAGTTGCAGCTCCTTTCTTTTGCTCATGTTCTCTCTCTAAAAAAAAAAGAAAAAAGGAAAAGAAAAAAAAAAGTGGGAGGATTGGGGCACCTGACCAGCTTAGTCGGTAGAGTGTGCGGCTCTTGATCTTGGGGTTGTAAATTCGAGCCCCATGTTGAGTGCAGATTATTTAAAAATAAAATCTTTTAAAAAAGAAATAGGGGTGCTTGGGTGGCTCATTTGGTTGAGTGTCTGACTCTTGATTTCAGCTCAGGTCATGATCTCATGGTTGCTGAGTCTGAGCTCCAGGTTGGCCTCTACACTGATGACACAGCTTGCTTGGGATTCTCTCTCCCTCTCTTTCCGCCCCTCCCCTGCTCACGATATCTCTAAATAAATAAGCTTAAAAAAAAGAAATAAATAAGAGAGTGTGAGGATTAATAGTGACTTTTGACTTCATTACCCCCTTACAGTGTTTCAAACTTGTTAGTAGAAAGAATTGGTGCTTCTCTCAGTCACAGCCAGTAACACACAGTGACAGATTAGGTGTCATCCACCAACCAAATAATTTGAGCGAGTGCGTCTCCTATTTTGTCTACTTATTTTTGTTTTGAAAATTTCCAGCTATAAAGAAGCATGAAGAATTGGTGGAACAAGCAAAATATTTCTTTCACTCCCAGAAAATTCCATTATAATCAAGTGTTAAGACCTGCATATATATCAGAGGTGTGCCCCTATCTTGGCCCTTCAGCCCTCAACTTTGATAAATACTATTACATTTTCAATTTGTGTTGTGATCTCAGTATATGATTTATCACAGTCTTTATTCCAATCATCTGTTATTGCAGATTATATAGTACTCTGAAAAACAATTGGTGCATGTTTCCAATCAGCCCTGCTTAAGCCCCTCCCCAAGGACAGTTAGACTGGGCCTGTTTTGTCATTGTGAAAGGCAGATCCAGGCTTCGATGGTTTTCATAGTCTCTTCTGGCTGCATCATTCTGCAAGTCTATGAAATCAAGTAGTGTCTGTAAAGAAAAAAAGATTTGTCCTTTCAGTTAATGACTGTGGACGAGGGTTCTTTTTGCAGGTGGACACTAGTGTCTTGATGACTTGAAGACAGAAGGAAGAATAATAGCACTAGTTAATTCAAACCACGCCTGTGTCGATCTTGTAAATCGGTTAAACTTTTTGCAGTCCTAAAGAGACTTCTCAATGAATTTGACTCCTGTCTTTCACAAATGCTTTGGTTTGAATAATAAAGCTAAATGTCACCAGGAAAACAACCATGTGAAGGTTGTCAAGAATATCTCTGTGAGAAGAGATGCATAAAAGTATTTTCACATTCTCTCATTTTCTTCACATAAAACATGGCGAAGGAGGTGAAAAATAATCTAAAAAGATAGGAAGCCTTTTTCTTGCTTAGATATGTTGGTGGTAAATTTTCGTTTGACACTTGGGGGGCCCGAGGCCTGGGGGCATGGAGTTGGCCTCAGGTCACACAGAGCCAGGCCTTGGGTATCAGTTTACGGATATCAAGCCTCTTTCCTCTTGCACATCATCTGCCGTCAGTTGCCGTGCTATGAAAGACACCAGTGGTATAGCATAAAATTTGGACGCAGTCAACATTGTGTAGTAGAAAATTCAGGGATCGAACCAGGAGATGTAGGGGCCAAGCCCATCTCTGCACTTGATTAACCATTTGCTTTTGGTCAAGTCTTTTAGCTGCTTCTCATGATCTTTGGTTTTTTTACCAATAAAAAGGAGAGGCTGGGGGTGGGGTGAGGTTGCTTACAAAGCTTAGGGTGGGCACTGCAGAGATTTTGTTACTCATTTACTACTGTCAGAGGTCCTTTTCATTTTCACTAAATTCACTCATTCAGCAACGTTGTTTAGTCCACAAAATTTTGAGAGGGGAAAGAGTAGCAAGTATCCAGGCAGTTTAACACAATGATGAAGAGAGCTCCAAAGTAAACATAAGAGCTTGTGAAAGCGCAGAGGAGAGGTAGAGGAAAGCTTCTAGGAGGAAGGAAATGGCATCTAAGCTAAAATCAGAACCCGCAGGAGGACTTAGCTGCGGAGACTGGGAGAGCCCCGGGAAGGAGGGCCCCCTCCTGCTGCGGGTGTACTGGACAACACCCTGGAGGAACTCAGGACATCTGGTTTGGCTACAGCCTCAAATGAGGTGGGAGGTAAAGTTGAACAGAAATTAGAGGACACGTTGCGATGGGCTTTTAAACCTGCTCAAGGGTCTGGACTTTGTCCTGAGAACAGCCGTGTCACTTGGGGTTTTATGCAAGAGACCAGTTAGATTAACAGATAGAATCAATTGCCTGTACCTCATTGGCACCCTTATGTTTACAAAGTACTTTCACTTACCATCTATTTAAACTCCTCAGTAATCACATCTATGGACAGAGATTACTATCTCCCTGTTCTAGATGAGGAAGCTGAGGTTCTGAGAGAGTGATTGACTTGCTCAATCACGTAAGTCTTCGAGGAGCCACGGGCCCACTCTGTCCACAGCGACCTGTTCTTCTTAGAATGGTCCTGGAGTTTTCCATGAGACGGAGTATGTCGGCACTTAGGCTATAGTAGCTGTGCCTTTCAGTGGTCTGTCCCAACCATGTAAACTGACTTGAGAAGCATGTTGCACGGAAAGATGAAATCAGCCTCTCCCCTGACAGGCTCCCGTACAGCTAATGCAAACATGCGCTGCACTCTCTCTTGGCCCTGGGAGGTCAGTGGACTTGGGGGTTTGGGTTGTCTCCTGGCCTCTGACCCAGTCCCGTAGGAAGCAGGCAAATATGTGCGCAGCAGAATGGGGGCAGGAAGGGACAGTTTAATTATGAATCCAAGTCTCTTGTGCAAAGGGAACTAATTATATCAGCACCTCAGACCTGTCTCTCCACATGGGGCCGTCGCTGGTTATGCTTGTATGCTGTTGGCCTTAGATAGACAGTAATATGCTAGGCAGAGCTGCTTTAATTGTGAGCTTCTTTCCTTTGACAGATTAAGTTTAGACCTCATGCTAGCCTGTCCCTTTCTTTTTTTCAGCACGAGATCATTTCTGCTCCGGGTTTTGTTTGTAAAGCCCTGTTTGGCAGCTTTCCTCAGAGTCACAGTGACTTTGTAGATGAGACTAACACCTGATTTGTTTGCTAGCCCTGAGTCCACAGAATGCTGCTGTGAGCCAAAAAGCAGAAAG
This sequence comes from Crocuta crocuta, assembly GCF_008692635.1. Classification (NCBI taxonomy): domain Eukaryota; kingdom Metazoa; phylum Chordata; class Mammalia; order Carnivora; family Hyaenidae; genus Crocuta; species Crocuta crocuta. The sequence continues at coordinate 10,611,561 of NW_027527920.1, read as the reverse complement.
ACCCAAGCAGCTAAAATTGATTAAAACAAAGTCCATTTGCTGAAACTCATGAAGTTGTCTGCTGGGGAACCCCTAGGTCTCTCATTTACCCTTTGCATTCTTGATTTTTACAGTAGTCGTTTGTTTCTTGGAGCCCTTAAAAGATCAGGAGTGAGCTGAGATCCTCCTGGAGGCAGGCCATTACCATCCGAGAGAAAAAAGTGGCATTGTGCTACTGTAGCAGTGGCATTCGGGACGTGGCTGTGGGCAAGTCAGCAGTCCACTTCCTTGGGCTTCCACTTCTTCAGAAGCAAAAAGGGCATATGGTGTTCAGTACACTCTAAAGACCCTTCCAAAACTCTGATCCTAAGTGATAACCAGAGGCTTCACTGACAAAAGGGTATGGACTTAACACAAAATAACACGGTGTAGACAAAAGAACTTGGGCTGCTGAGACAAACTCTCAAGTCCTGTTTCAGAGCCTTGGGCAAATTATTTAGGCATTTTCTTTATTGATCAAGGAAGGATAGGAACTCCCTTTTAGGTTTTTTGTTTCATTTATTTTGAGAATGAGATGCCTTATAGTGTGGGTAGTATCTTTGGTTCATGGGACACACACAGAAAAGGCATGTGTGTGAGAGCACTCAGTCCCAGCTCACTGAGGGCAGCCCCAGATAGCTATGAGGGAGGACGCTGGCAATCCCTCAGGCTTCGTTGCTGTAGCACTTGCTTTTAATAAGAGTGAACATTTATTGAGTGCCTGCTGTCTACTAGGTACAGTTCTAGGTATTTTACATGGACTAATGTTTTTCATGGATTGATCCATGTAATTCTCAAAACAACCTCTTAGGTGCAATCTGTTATTATTTTCATTTTCTAAAAGAGATAGTGGAGTAAGAAAATGGTTGAATAATTTCTCTAGGGCACATAGGCTGGTAAGCAGTGAAACTGACCCAGATTTGAATCCAGGCAGTCCGGTTCCAGAGTTTGTGTTTTTAACCTCTGTGCTTTTCTGTGCCACCAGTAACTCAGAAATATTTATTAAAAAAAAAAAAAAAAAGATTAGCTATCTTCAGGGAGGCGGTGTGGTGCCAGGTCAATGTGACATGACTTCTGACCCGCTGGGTGATGTCACCAAGTCTTTTGACCTCCTTGGTATCAGTTTTCCTTTTCTCTGCAGAGGATTGTCTCGAGGTGCTTTAATGATGGCACTGTAGTAAAGTATTTAGCACAGCGTCTAGCACGCAGTCAGTCTCAGTAATTAGTGAAGGGTTTTGTTTTTTCCAGATAATTTAGGGAGCCCTTGTTAGAATGAGTTCCATAAAAACCATGAATGGGAACATTTTGGTTACTTAATGAGGTGTGCTTCAGTTTTCTAGAAAATTAGTTCTTACAGTTGAGGCCCACATGCATTTTATGAAGCTAGAATTAGAAATATTTGTCTTTAACCTCCTTCTCGGAGTGAAGGTGATAGTCCCTGGCCTCAGCTGGCTAAAGGAGGTATCCAAGAACAGTCTTTGACCCCAGGGGCAGCGTGTCTGTGTAACGTAAGGAGCAAATTCTCTGCAGCCTTCTGGCCGCCGCAGACTCCCAGAGCGTCTTGAATTCTTCCTTTGGGTGAGAACAAAAACAAAAACAAAAACAAAAAGCAATGCAAAATGCCCTGTCTAGGAGGGACAAACGTTTCAATTTAAATATTCCAGCTCAATGTCCTCTGTTAGGGCCCTGAATTTTAAGTACAGGGAGTTTCTGAGTGAAGTCTCCTGAATTTTAATGAGTTTGTTTGCATACATGAATTTGAACAATACATTAAATCTTGAAACACCGGCGCTGATTCTAATGGAGTAAATTACCCAACTTGAAAGTTAGTTGATAGGCTTTTCTTTACCAAATAATCAAGATGATGATGATGCTTTAATCTGAAAAAAGTCATTAATCACATTTTTATAATATCGATGCATGCTATTAATTTCTTTTTAATCATTAGACTGTCTCCTCAAGAGAATTAGGGAAATAAATGTGTCAGTGTTGCATGAAGCACAATTTTCCCCCTTGTGATATTTGGTACTTAATGAATGATTACATGAACACGGTAAGCATAAAACTGAAATTGGGTTTGGTTTTGTACAGTACTTGCTTTGGACCATGAAGATGAGATGCGGTGCTCTTTACTAGTTTCATTTTTTTTTTTACCATAAAAAAATATATACAGGGATGGTACAAGAGGTGACAGGGACCAGGTCATGAAGAGCCTCAAGGGCCAATGTAAGGGGGATAGATTTTATTGTGAATCCAGTTGAAAGAACATATGCAGAGTTATGTGCGGGGAAGTGACATATATGATTTATAATTTTATTTTTTTCAGTGTTTATTTTATTTTTGAGAGAGAGAGAGTGCAAGCTCGAGCAGGGGAGGGGCAGAGAGAAAAGGGGACCTCTGATCCTAAGCAGGCTCTGCACTGACAGCAGAGAGCCTGATGCAGGACTTGAACTCATGAACTGCAAGATCATGACCTGAGCTGAAGTTGGATGCTCAACTGACTGAGCCACCCAGGCGCCTTTATGATATGTAATTTTAAAAGCTGCAGTGGTTTTAAGAAAGTTCATTTTGGGGCACCCTGCTGGCTCAGTTGCTGGAGTGTGTGACTTTTGATCTTGGAGCTGTAAGTTTGAGCCCCACATTGGGTTTAGAGATGACTTAAAAATAAAATCTTTAAAAGAAAAAAAAAATCATTTTGAGGTTTAATGGCACTGAAAAATCATGCCATGGAACTCTCTGGTCCAGTCCATTCCCCAAAGTTATGTTGCATCCAGAAAAGTATCTTTTTTTTTTTTTTTTTTAATAGTTTATTGTCAAATTAGTTTCCACATAACACTCAGTGCTCATCCCCACAAGTGTCCTCCTCCATGCCCATCCCCCCCTCCCCCCACATCCATCAGTCCTCAGTTTTTGTCAGCATTCAAGAGTCTCTCATGGTTTGCCTCTCTCCCTTTCCCCCACCATTTCCGCCCTTCTTCTCCCCCTTGTTCCTCCGTCAAGTTCCTCCTAATCCTCCTATACGTGCAAACATATGATATTTGTCCTTCTCTGCCTGACTTATTTCGCTCAGCATAACACCCTCAAGGTCCATCCATGTTGCTACACATGGCCAGATTTCATTGTTTCTCAGAAAAGTATCTTGTTAACAGTGTTCAGATGGCCAGAGTCTTACCTTGTAATAACGCATAAAGATTGTGATGGTGGGTTCAGTTAATGCCCCAGGCAATGAAATGTGCCAAAATGGTGGAAAGAGCAGAAGCTTTCAGAATGTCACTTCTGATTATGACCTGGTGGACAGGAACCATGACTTGTGTTCTTCAGGGGTTTATCTGGTTTATCTGGTGCTCAGGCCTGCAGTATTTGTTTGTGGGATAAGTAAGCTAACACCATCTATTTTCTTCTGAGGAATGGATCTGGGGCTCCTTTGGTAGTGGCATCTCATCCATTAGCACATACATAAGCTTCAAAGGATGTGTAATTATCACCTGTTATTGCTTATGGTCTTTTTCTAGATGCAACGTGATAAAATCAGTCTGTTTCTTTTTTTACCCTGAGAACAAATGCCTGCTAACTTCACGCATGCTCAGGCATAAACGCACAGCTTCTGATGCATGGAAGGCCCTCGGTGAATGTTTCTTGAGTGGACGTAGAGTTGGCAGCGGTTGCCATCTCAGGTCCCCGCTGTACACGCATGGCTCACTCACATCTCTTCCCAGTGGTTTCTAGAAAAGACCCCGCAACCCCCCGAACCAGAGCTTCCTTAACATTTTTTCTTACCATCTCTAATTCCTGGGTACTTTCGCCTTCCCTTGTTTCCTTTCCCCTTCTCTCCAAGGAGGCAGTGCTGACCTGTTGGTTGATGTTCTTGTAACACCTTCCCTTTCTCTCATGACTGGGCCCTGGCTGATGTCCCCTTCTCTCTTGTATCTTCTGTTTTTTTTTTCTTTCTCTTCCTCTGCTGGCCTCGTCTGCTCTGCTTTCAATCCTGTTGCAATCGTCCCCATTCTAATAAGGAGACCCCATAATTGTGCTATTTCCTCAAGTTACCCATCTCTCCCTCTCCTTTCCTTTATGTTTGACTCCCTAAAAGAGAAGTCTTGTCACCTGCACTTTTGTATGTGTCCTCACACATGAAGCGCTTGAAATCCTGCTCCACCAGCTTCAGCGCTGAGTCCAGGTGATCCTGTCCTCCTCACTGAACAGGCCAGTGGCCCTTTCTCCGTCCTTGTCCCCCTTGGCCTCTCAGCAGCGTTTGGCACTGTTTATCACTTGCTTCTTGAAACTCATTCTTCTACTAGCTTCCAGGAATTGTCTGCTCCAATTTGCTTCCTACTGTTCTAACCGTGCCTTCTGTTTCCATTGGTAGCCTCATTTCACCTTTTTTTTTTTAATGTTTTATTTATTTCTGAGAGAGAGAGAGAGACAGCGTGAGCAGGGGAGGGTCAGAGAGAGAGGGAGATACAGAATCAGAAACAGGCTCCAGGCTCTGAGCTAGCTGCCAGCACAGAGCCTGACGCGGGGCTCGAACCCACGAACCGTGAGATCATGACCTGAGCCAAAGGCGGACGCTAAACCGACTGAGCCACCCAGGTGCCCCCTCATTTCACCTTTTAATTGAAGTCATTTTCCAAGTATCTTTTCTCGAGTTTTTCCTTTTTTCTCTTTTGGAAATTAGACACTTTAATACACTTTGCAGTCACGTTCATCTGTGTCACCACCACGTGAAGGTCTCTCTCCCGCCAGATTGCCACTCTGGGTGTGCAGGTTCCAGACCTGTTGCTCTTTGCCATACCCCTAGCACCTAGTACAGTGCTTGGCATGTAGAAAGGGTTAAAAATCCCTGAGTGATGAAGGAGGTAGGCTTGCCCCCTTCCAAGCCTTCCATGTGGGACTCCCCAACTTTCTATCTCCTTATATCCCCAGCCTTTCCCAAACTCCTGCCCTCCATGTCCCGCCCCCACATGAGTTCATTTCCTCCTCTTATCTCATACCCTTTAATCAATTTTTGTGTATCTTTATTATTAATACTACCATCAGCCTCATTTGGTTTAATTATTCATTTATCTGGGCTCAAGACCTGGAAGTCATCCTTGGCTCCTTTGTTTTCCTGAAATTCTGCATAGAATTTGTTGTTGAGCCCTTTCTTTCTTCTCCCACCCTAATACAGGCCCTCCACACCTCTCAGCTGGACTTTGCAGCATCCCCTAGATGGCCTAGGCACTTCCAGCGTCACTTAGGCAACACCCTTGCCCCATTCCATTCTGTACACGTTGATCAAATTCCCTATAGAGCATAGCTTTAGATATTAATCATGTTAACCCCTTCCTTACTCCTCCTCTTAAAAGTCTTATTTTTCACTTTGCCTAATTGAGCATATTTTTCTGAGTCTATCCTTTCAAACTCCTTACAGTGAAGAATCAGCTGTATCTCCTACTGTTTCTTAAAGGAGCCCTACACTCAAACCCAGAGCCTTCTAAATAGGTATACCCAGCAGGCTGTGGCCAAGCTTTTGCCCGACCAGCGACCAGCCCAGCGTAAGGTTACTGACTGCCCTTTTGTGAGAAGGAATGCCATTTTTAAGTTGCGAGATGATGTGCTTCCTACATTTTTGGAATTCAAATGCTCTTTTACTTGTAAAATGATGGTGATGATAGATGGCCATTATCTATCATCTGCAAAATAAAAAAATAAAATAAATCGCAATCGAATTCTTGCTGTTTTATTTCTTTGGGGGAGAAAAGCCTACTTCCATCCCAGCAAATTTTATGGAATAGCAGTTCCTAGCTTAGTATATTCCTTCTTTCTTTCAACTTCTTCCCTTCTCTCAATCACCATCTTTTTTTTTTTTTCCTGGAAACTTTACCAGTTCCCAAAATTAAATCTTCTAGGAATCGCTGCTGTACCCAGAATGGGTGGTTTCGTGAACACACACTTCTTACCTGCCTGTTGACATCCTACTTTTCATTCCTGATGTTCCTTGGGTGTTCCTTTCTTGTGACACCATATCACAGCTGCCTCCCGGCCCTCCCCCCCACTGGAAGGTGCTTCTTCTTTCCTCAGTGGTACTTGGTACCCTATAGTACTTTGAACTTAAGCATGACACGTGCATAAGAACATGACCCACGTTCTTTCTGTATTCAAGTAGAACTGGCTTCCTTCTCTGCGTCCCCACCTCCCCACCCCCATGGTAACTTTCTTTAGGACAGAAGCTTGTTTCTTCTTTGCGTTCTTTGCATTACCAGACATTGTACTTGGCACATAATTGGTGCTCAAAAAAATTGTCATGGAACTGAAATCTTAGTCTGGTACCTATGAAGTAATTAGGTAAAGCTCTCATCTTTGGAGGAAAGGGTCTTTCAAAAAGGTTAGTTGAGAAATTTTTTTGATGCGTCTGACATTAAAATTACAGTTGCTTACTAAATGTGCTGAGAATAATTGCCCATTTATCTTTTAAATTTTAATTTATTTTTGAGAGAGAGAGAGAGAGACGGAGCAGGAGTGGAGGAGGAGCAGTGAGAGAGGGAGACAGAGAATCCAAAGCAGGCTCCAGGCGCTGAGCTGTCAGCACAGAGCCCAATGCAGGGCTCGAGCTCACAAACAGTGAGATCATGACCTGAGCTAAAGTCAGATGCCTAACTACTTAACCAAAACCAACTGAGCCACCCAGGTACCCTGCCCTTTTATCTTTTAAAGATACAGTCCTCTTAAACTGTAGCAGCTCTAGGTATCTCAGCCTTGGATTAAAGTCTGCTGTGGTTGCAGTGGTTAAATTGAGAAATTTACACATTTCATTTGACATCTTTTGTGAGACCTGTGAAATCATTGTTGGCACGTTGATTTTGATTTCACTTCAACAGAGGGGGCCCTGAAAATGTTCTTTCCCCAGGTGGTCGGCTACAATTTCTCTGCCTCTGGCTTTCTCTAGAGTTGTCAGCACGCCCTGAACATTGGCCTGATCTAGACCATGAGGCTTTTCTGTGTGTCTGTATACAGGCCTGTCACTTCCATTTTTTTTTTTAAATATTTTTTATTTATTTCTAGGGGAGAGAGAGAGAAAGACAGCACGAGCGGGGGGGGGTCAGAGAGAAAGGGGGACACAGACTGAAACAGGCTCCAGGCTCTGAGCTGGCAGTCAGCACAGAGCCCGCCGCGGGGCTTGAACCCACGAACCGCGAGATCATGACCCAAGCGAAAGTCGGATGCTTAACCGACTAAGCCACCCAGGCGCCCCATGTCACTTCCATTTTTAAGAAAAAATTTTTAAAGTGAATTTGGTTTTTTTTCTTCCCACTTTGTCTATTTCTATGGTCTCCCCCCGCCCCCAACTTTGGTTACTACATTTGAATTCTGCAAAAGCATACTGGATGAGAAATACATAGTACGACAGCTAGGCCTCCTAGGGTATGTTTGAGGCCCTCTTTGGTGTGAACTACCTTCTACTTTTGGGTTCCTGACCGTCCGCAGTGGGGCCATGTTTCCCCATTTCCCACTGAAGGACTGAGATCGTTGTGGACATAGAGAAAGTGGCAGTGTTTCTGACACAGAAGCCCCTGGCGGGAGAAGGAAGGGTGTGCCACTGCCTCTTCTGTCCTGCCTTTCCTCCTGAGAAAAGGATGGGGAGTGAGAAGCACTGGCCATGGCGGCAGCCTCAGCTGTGTGCACTGACCACTGGGCCAGCTCTTGGCCTCCTTTTTTTTTTTTTTTTTTTTACAAAACCTTTTGTGAGCAGGACCAGGGGCAGAAATAGTTAGGGGAACAGTGTGCGGTCGTGGGGAATGGAGAGGACGTACGCAGGTCGTGTCTTCATGAAGGATGTAACTGGGAAACATGGACACTTCTAAGAATTAAGAGGAGAAAGATGTGGAATATTAGAAGAAATTGAGTCCTGGGCAGAGGAAAAGGAAAGTAG
>NW_027527920.1:10575783-10603553 GCF_008692635.1 Crocuta crocuta | reverse complement strand
AACCGTAGGCTGGCTTTCTATTATGAGTGACGGGTGTGTAAATAAAAGATGAGAAACTGAATTGTCTCTCAGGGAGAATGAAAGCTTAGCATCATACCACAGGCATTTTCTAGCAGCATACTAACAAGACTATGTGGTATGGTTCTAATTAACTTTGAAGAGCCAGGCCTTAAAGTCAACCTAAGGAAAGTTCTTTTGCCAAAAGATACTGCTGCGCAGTGACCCATTGGAGCCCTTGCTGTATTGAAGGATAAAAGCAGGACTGAAGTTTGGGGGAGGATTTTTTTGGTTTGTTGGAGATGTGGAGGTCTTATCTGTTAAAGCCCAAGTCAAAATGAGTGGTCACCTCTGCTTTCATTGGCTTAAGTGTTTTTGCACTGCAATCTCTTTTGAGGAGCACCTGGGTGGCTCAGTCGGTTAAGTGTCCGACTTCAGCTCAGCTCATGATCTCACGGTTCGTGGGTTCAAGTCCTGCGTCGGGCTCTGTGCTGACAGCTAGCTCAGAGCCTGGAGCCTGCTTCACATTCTGTATCTCCGTCTCTCCCCGACCCTCCTCTGCTCACGCTGTATCTCTCTCTCTCTCTCTCAGATATAAATAAAACATTAAAAAAAATTTTTTTTTAAATCTCTTTTGACTTCTCTGGCCTTACTTTTCATTTTTTGACAGGGAACAAACAGTAGAATATCCTTTGTACATCAGAAGTATAGAAGTTGCTGAGATTGTGAGGAAATTCAGGAAGATATGTTCATGAAACTAGCAAAATTCTTGCCTCTTTTCATGTTGGGAAGTTAGGAGATTATTGTCTTAGTTACTGGAATGTTATAACTGTGCTCTTGTTCTAAGCTGTATACACTCACTATACCTCTCATTGACTGGCTTATTTAACACTATTGTATTTTAACTATGTTGGCCATTTGAACAGAAAAGAATATGTAAGACCCTAGAGAGAGCCTGAATTTGAAATTTTTTAAGGCTTCTTGGTAATGGGGCGCCTGGGTGGCTCAGTCGGTTAAGCATCTGACTTTGGCTCAGATCATGATCTCTCCGCCCGTGAGTTCAAGCCCACATCAGGCTCTGTGCTGACAGCTCAGAGCCTGGAGCCCACTTCAGTTTCTGTCTCTTTCTCTCTCTGCCCCTCCCCTGCTCATGCTCTCTCTCAAAAAAAAAAAATATATATATATATATATTTTAAATTTTTATAAAGCTTCTTGGTACTGCATTTGGCAAATACTTTCTTTAAATATATCCTGTTAAAAGTGAGTGTGGTAGAATTCAAAATTAGCCTCCAATTAAATCCAGTTATGGTTTTGTTGGATTTTTTTTTTGCCAGGCACCACATTTTCCTTCGTAGTGTCCCATATTGACGGACCAGTATCTCTCATACGTATCCTAGCCGAAGGTGAAATGCCCCTAATTAATTGTTCAACATCACTCAGAGCCTGTCTTCCCAGCACAATGCATTGTGGTCCTGCCCGAGTTCATATAAAAGCATCCTTAGTGCATAACAAACAGAACCTGCAAAATTAGTTCACAGCAAAAACAAAAACAAAAAGCAACCAAAACTTGATACCCAAGTTGCTGTTGGATAGGTCACTGTGTGTCAATTTTAAACCCCTGGGGTTGTGAGATAAAGTTGTTAAGGGAGGGATTTTCACCAGCACCTTTTCTGTTTCAGTTCATGTTCATCTGTGACTCATATTTATTCTAGTCTAACCCCATTTTGCTTGGAAATATTTTGTATTAGAAAATGTCACTTTCAACTAGGGGTGGGGAAATTCTGCTGGAGTCTCAGAAGAGTCGAGATATTGTAGTAATAATTTGGCATTACTTTTGACTCAAGAAAAAAAAAGAGAATCCTCACAAAGAAAAGTGTTGTAAAGTGCAAAGTGATTCTTACACACAGACACGGAAACGGAATGTCATCTCTGAGCTTTACTGTGGGTAGGAGGGGGGGTGGGGATCAGGGAAATTATTATGAAATTTTTATACATGGTGGGGAGATAGCTACTGGACTTTCTCACGTTCCCTATTCACTAAAACAGCTCTAGTGAATTGCCTCCCAATTGGTATATGAATAGGAAGAAAGACACTAGAACTCTTAAACTTGATCTTGAAAGGCCCATCCTCACATATAATCATCCACAGATGTCTGTATGTGATTATATATTCCCGTAGTGAGGGAATGATAAATGTAAATGAGAACCATGATATAATTTTGCCTTGCTTGCTTGCACATTTTCAGAATATAATTAAAAGCACATTCCACCGTCAGTAGTTAACTATGAGGTTTGTGTTAGGTTTTCGTAAGACTCTGGCAGAAACCTAAAGCATGTTTTAATATCTATGTCTTCCCTCTCCCCTCCTTCCCTGCCTCCCCACTCCTCCTGTTTCCCTTCCTTTTTCTTCCCTTTCTCCCCTTTGAAATCAAAAGGAAACTCTCTGGGTTCTAACTGATATCTCTTCAAAACTAGGGATAATTTAAGCTTTAATACACAGATTAAAATAATTTTCATTCTTCTACTTCCTAGCTGGCACCTGCAGTTGTAACCTAAGTTTTACTAGATAATTGCTTTCTGACTTTTTTTCTTCAAATAAAATACCATGAGAATAAATGTCTTCTAGGCACTATTTCACTACCCAAAACAAGTGGATATGTCATGTGGGAAGGGAGGCAGAGGTTAGATTAGAGGCCAGTCATAATGTGACTTAGGTCAGTGGATTGGTGTTTAGTAAATCATGATCTTCCAAATAGTGCCAAATACCCAGAAAAGCCACTGTACTGCTTAAAGAATTTATTGTTCACTTAGTCACTCAATTTATGCTTAAAACTGTAATGTGTGCCTCTTCTGAATTTAGTGGGCTGTGCATTTATGACTTTAAATGATGCAGCTTTCATTTTAAAAATGATGATGGCATTTATGTGGAAACTAATTTGACAATAAACTATTTGTAAAAAAAAAAAAAGAAGAAAAAAATGATGATGGCACGTCTGGGTGGCTCAGTCAGTTAAGCATCTGACTTCGGTTCAGGCCGTGATCTCACCATTCCTGAGTTTAAGCCGCCTGTGTTGGACTCGCTGCTCTCAGCGCATGCCTCAGAGCCTCTGTCACCTTCTCTCTCTCTGCCTCTCCCCCGCTTACTCTCCCTCACTCTCCCCCCAAAATAAACATTTAAAAATAATGATAAAAGCATAAGTTGAAAATTTGAATTGTAATGTGGACATAAAAAAAAAAAACATGAAAAAATAATCTTCCTCTGGTTAAGGGCAATTCTTACATGAGTTCTTCCCAGTTGCTTTGTTTTGAATACTGAAACTTAAAATGAGTAAATTTTGGTAACTTTCTACATTTTCCACTTATTCTTATCTGTCTGTCATATCTGCTCTTAAGAACAAAACAAAAGTGACTTCCTTCTCTGCACCAACTTTATAAATTTCCAGTGCTGAAAAATACAAACTGGTCATTCTTTTCAAGGTATTACAGCGTGGGAGGTAAAGGGTCTGTCTAATGTAACTATCCAAGAGCTTAACTTCGGTTTGAAAAAAGAATTCTGCAGTGGTGTTGAATTCCTTAGAAAAGGGTGTGCTCAGTTTCTGACTTTCCAAAGCTCGTGCATCTGACAATGGATGTGACCAGGGCTGGCTCTCCAGCCTCCGATTTCAGTTCAGCAGTTCATTTCTCTTTTCTTGTGTAACCCTTGCGATTCAAGTTTCTGTTTTTGAGAATTCACATTTCTGGTTTCTCCCTCCTAACCGAACAGCCTCATGTAGTGGTGTATTTTTTTTCTAAAGAAAAAATATTTTCTGTGGAATGCAAATATAGTAATCATATAAAGGTCTTTTACATTGAAAAGGGTATCTAAAGCTCTTCTATCCTTGTAACTTCTATCTCTTATCAGGTGTCTGCATTCTCTATAGGATTCTGGGCTGCTTCCCAATTCCAAACAGGGCACGTACCTACTCTTGGTGTTTATGACCAAATACCACGTTTGCCCCAAACCACCAGCCAGGGCCCAGGGAATCTGGATGTTGAAGACTGGTGTCTGCATAACTCGGTTCCAGGACCCTTTCCTCTCGCTTCCCTCCTCCACGGTCTGATTTGGACTTTTGCCTTCCTCCATCTGGACCTCAGTTTCTACTTGTGTGAAATGGACATATAGCCCCTGTGCAGGCTTGTTAAGAGGCAAATGATAAAGTATAGTAAGTCCCTAGCACGTGCCTGGCACTCAGTGGGCTCTTGAGAAACGATAGCTGTTTTTATGAATGATGGCCTGTCCCATAGCTGTCAATGTCATTCTCTGCTGGGAGGTGAGCCATCATCCCAGGAGAGTGTCTTGAAGGATTTTATCTGATTCCATTATACAGAATTATCTAATCTGACCCTCATTGTGCTTTACTACATTTTGTCCTTTAGTACAAATGCTGTAGCCATTCTGGATTGATTTAAATGGGAGTCCTTGATTTTGCAGGCAGTCATTTCCTCACTTAAAAGGTATACTTCTATTTCATTCATTTGGAATAAGATCGGTTACCAAACCGTGTTGAACTCTTCTACCTTTTTGTGATGGGCATTTCTCTCTTTTGCTTCTTGTCCTGACGCCGATGGATCAGAGCGTCTCAGGTAGTACAGGAAGTGAAACCTCTGGCAAGGTTATGCTCAGAAAAATTGGGCATGTTGCCCAGGCAGTATTTCCATTATTAGAATTCTCCTTTTTCTCCTCTAAGGCTTAGCTCCTTGCTCCTTTCTATGTTACTTTAACCACAAAACAGAAACAACAACAACAATGCACACACTCTCTTTTTAATGGCTTATTAAATTTAACAAATATTTTAGTGCTTACTAGACCCTGAAGTTGTCTTTGATTTTTCTTTCTCTCGTTAAAAATGAAGCTAGAGGGGCCTCTCCTTCTCAGCAGTGGATTTTCTAAAAAGAAAGCAAGTATGTGACCTTTGGTTGACTTCCACAATGTTCTTTAGGCCAGTGTTTTTTCAGTATGGGTTGCAACCTATTATTGAGTTATGAAGTCCGTTTAGAGTGTCCAGACCAACTTTTCTTTCTTTTTTTTTAATGGAGGGAAAGAGAATAGACCAAAACATAAGAGAAATAGAAAAGAAAATACAGAATCCATTGCATGTACAAAAGTAACAAGGGGTGAAAGTCAACTGCTATTTTGTGAAACTTTTGTTTCAGTTATATAACATGTATAACATGCACACATATGGATATATGTGTAATGTGCAGTGATATCAAAAGCATTTATTAGCTGTGGGTCAGAAAAGCTGGGAAGGCCCTGCTGTGGCTGCATTTGGCACTGAAGAGTTAAAAAACATGTTTTTTTAAAAAAAGCAATTATCTGGAGGCTGTATTTAATCGGATAAAAACCCCTTTTTCCCCTGAAAGAAAACTGGGCCTTTTAACTGTCGAGCCTCTTTTTGATGGAGGGCTTCGGCTGCTGGTTCGACTTGCTCTGTTTTTATTAGGGTCTTTTGGGTAATGAGCCCATTGCCTCTCTCCCTTTTTCGTTTCCTGCTTTCTCTTCTCTAAGTGGACCCTGGAAGTCATTCTGGCTGTTGGAGCATTGGCAACAGCAGTTTTTATACAGCAGAGACATCTGCAACATATGGTTGTTGTGATTGTTGCCAGAGTTTCAGGAAAATTGTGGTTTGGGAAGAAAGTAAAAGTCTCTAAGCAACATGAAATACCCAATTCTTTTCCCCTCTGCTGGTGGCACTTACATTATTGGTCCTCCTGATACGATTACAGAATTGGTATTTATTTGCACGTGTGTAGATTTTTTTTTTAATTTCTAAAGTTTATTTATTTATTTTGAGAGAGAGACAGAGAGAGCGAGTGGGGAAGGGACAGAGAGAGAAGGAGAGAAAGAATTCCAAACGGGCTCCGCACTGTCAGCACAGAGCCTAAGGAGAGGCTCGAACTCACAAACTTCAAGTTCGTGACCTGAAACGAAACCAAGAGTCGGACACTTAACCAACTGAGCCACTCAGGTGCCCCAAGATTTTTAAAAATCACCTACACTCCTAAGCCTATCTAAATTAACATATTACTTTATGGATTGGAGTTGAGATGATGGTAACAGAACCTTCCAGTCAATCCCTTATCTCTGGAAGAGTCTGCACTGTTGTCTTTTCTCCATTCTAAAATAAACAGACATCTATTTTTGTGTGCTTAATACTGTCTTTTGTGATTTGTTCTTTTCTCAATTATTTAAATGTTTTAGTGTTTGTGTGTCTGTGTTTGTTTCTTTTTATCACCTAAAATTAATCCAAATTTGTAACTTAATTTGCCAGTCATTAAGATGCATTCCAGGGGGGTCAGTCTGGAGATATGTGAACCTGATTGTATCCAGAAATAATTAATCAATGTCAAGAAGTATTTATTGAGTGCCTGTGATGTGCTTAGCAAATAAGGAGTTTCCAAGGCTCCTGCTTCTAAAGGACTTCTCTTTCATTTATCCCTATAAATATCTATTGAGTACCTACTCATTGACCTGCATACTGTGCTAGGTTGTCTGCCTAAATCTAATTGGGAAGGCAAAACTTATCATGTGAAATAACAAGGATAATTAAATGCCATCTCTAATGATACTTATTCTAAATTTTGTAGAAATTTAGGGTAGAGAGTGAGCAGAGTTGGCTAGGATATCTGGAAGACAGAGCAAGTGGAGTTACTGAGCCTTGAGCTGTTGTCAGCATTCCAGTGGGAAGGATGGAGAATATTCCAGACAATGGAGGGATCCTGACAAATGCTTAGAGGCAGGGAATATATCAGAGTGGAGCATGAAGGAGGCATTTCTGAGGCTGTGTTCTGAGGAACTGTGAAAAGTAAGGCTGGCTGTGTTGGTTGGGGCCTTGTATTTTAAGACGTATGGATCATTGTAGAGTTTCATAAACTGAAAAGGTACCCCACATCCTGCGGGTGCTTATTACAGTCTACTCTGGGGGAAGGAAGGGATTATAAACAAGTACGAGACTGTCCTGTAAATACTGTGCTGGAAGCCAGTCCTGTGATGGAAGTACTCTAAGCAAAAAGCTTGGAGTCACCATGTCAGTGGTTACCCTTGAGCTATATTGGGACTGCTTGGGCTTAGCACTTGGCAACATCGCTGACTCAGTGACAGACTTCCTTTTTGGAAGGCCTGGCTCTTGACTTGCCAGCATATGACACTCCCAGTTCACCAGGTCATCCTGTCCCAAACTGCCCAGTTGATTATGAAGCTGCAAGATCATAATGACCGAGGCTGCCTCCCGCCTCCAGCTGCGAATCCTGCTGCATTCCTGGACAGGTTCCCCAAGTGCTTCTTCAGCACCAGGGAGGCTGGAGGTCTGTCTGTACGGGTGCTTGCCCTGTGCCCCAGGCTCACAAATTAACAGTGGAAATGTTTTCCTCAAAGCAGTTATTGAAAATAACTATTAATGTTATTTCATGTTAATAGTGAATCATGTTTGCTTATCATTCAACTTTTGCTTTTATGCAGCCCCCACAGCTCTGGCTTATAACAGTAACACACATTTCATGCTTACAGCTAAGGGTTAACCATATTCTTGGGTAGTTTTCCCTCAGCTGTATTCCTCCATCTTTTCCTGCCCTGGCTCCTGGGTTAGCGGACAGGTCAGACCGAGACACTGGCAGGAGATTAGAAGGGAGGAGAAAGGAGACACCGAGGTATTTCTCCTTTTCCCTTTCTGCCATGGGTAGCTTCTTCAAAGAGGTTGTTTTCTCTGGCGCCCCAGTTTTCACCTCTTACTGGGTGACTCTGAGCCTTCAGCTCCAGTAACACCATCTCCTCCTTTTGTGTCGCTAGCTTAAGGGTGGTAGTGGCTTCCTGCTGTTGCTAAACTCTTTATCATCTCCTGGTTGGCTCTCAGCAACTTCATGGCTTATGTAATCAACTCCCTGTATTAAATTCCTTCTGTTACAAATAATTCCAGTAGGTCCTTTTTCCTGATCAGGCTCTAACTGATGCACTCTGCCAAAAGCGAAGTTTTTCTTTTGTCTTTTCTGGTGTTTTTTCCCTATGGGGCAGCCTCAGAAATAGGTATAAAATAGCCCATTTGATCATCCTATTAAGTGTCTCCTAGTGAAGCAGTGAGATGTAGTGAAAAGAGGACTGGTTTTGGAGCTTCAGAACAGTCTACCAGCTGGTCATATTTCATGAGCATTTGAAGTTATTTCCAACGTAGTTTCTTTCTCATTCTAAACTCAGAATTGGAAGATGCAACTACAGTTAGCTAAAGACAAGTTATGTAAAGCATTTATGTCATGTTGGAAGAAATTAACGTGCATTTCAAAGTTACCCTGCAAGTTGTTAAGACGTACATTTGACCACTGATGACCTCCAGGTGTCCCAAACTTTTCTGGTTCTTGCTTTCCTACAGAACCAAGAGCATATTCCATAGGGCAACATACATGTCCCAATCCCTGTTTTGTAGACTAACATGAAATGGATTTCAGTCATAAGAATAGGCAGTTGCCTCTTCTCCCTCCTCCTGAACTTCCCTTATTTGGGACCTTGCCTTGGAGGAGAGATTCACTTTGGTTCAAAATAGACAGTCTTTTCCAGTTTGAAAGATGTCAGGATGATCCGATCTATTTCAGATTAATCCAGAAAGAGTTCTTTATGCAGTGGCTATACTAAGCATACTCAAAGGACTCAAAGAATGAATACCTAATATTCAGGTCCACTCAGAGTGGACCTATTCTTCTTTTGTGATACAGAGATGATCTGGAACTAGGTTCATCTTTCAGTGCTGTGTTATAAACTGGCTCCTCCCCAGTCTTTCACAATGTGAGTTAGTACTACATGGTGGGGAAGGGGTCTGAAAGAGATTCCCCTCTTAGAACCACCTGAGTCACAGAATTCTCATCCTTAGCATAGTGGAGAGCCCAAGGAAGGGAGCCAGGCAGACCTGGGTACATATCCCAGCTCTGCCACTCACTAGCTTGTCATCTTAGACACCTCTTTAAGCCTCAGCTGCTTTATTGGTGAAATGGCGGATAGTGTTAGCTATTCCCTTGGGTTATACCCGGCACGTAGTTAGTTCATAGTAAATGGTAGCTCTTTAATATAATTTCATCATCCTTATCAGACAAAGGACTTTGGAGTCAGGAACCCAAGATTACAGCTGAGCTGCAGAGGTTTGCTCAGCCCCTTAGCCTTTGCCAATATAAGTTTAAACAGACAGAATTTTTAATATACCATTCCTTGCAAATATTGTATTTGGTCATTTTGATTTTTAGCTAGTCGTTAAAGTTTTCAGGGTACAAAGAAAATTTCAAACTTGACCAAGATTGTAGTATATATACTGGAGGAGGAAATGTGAAGGTGATGGTATAGTGAGTACCTTTTTTGTTTCTTCTAAAGTTTATGTGCTTATTTTTGTATTTAAGTAATCCCTACACCCAATATGGGGCTCGAACTCACAACCCCAAGATCAAGATAGCATGCTCTTCTGATTGGGTCGGTCAGTTGCCTCCCCTTCCCTTTTTTTTTTTTTTTTTTAAGCTATCTTAAGCCTTCAGTCAAATTGGTTTCTAAACAACAGTAAAAAATTGCTATTACCATGTTTGCCATTTGTGATAGACAAATGCCACTTGTTTACTTTCAGCCTTTGGGGAGATAATTATACGCTTGCTTGTGGAAATGACAGAATTAAAGCAGCCGGTTTCATAGCTTAGGAAATCATGTTTTCTGTTGGTTCATCATCTGTCGTTAGTTCCTGCTCCTGAGGAGCAGACCTTAGAATATTATCTTTAACAAAAGACACAAGTGATGCATAGAATTTTCACGATAATAAATTTTAATGATTCGTAGTAGCCCAGGAGCTCCTTTAGGCCCATAACTTTTCGTCTTTGTATTCCTCAGTGCCTAGCATAGAGTCAGGCTCATGTCAGGCTCGAGACTTCCTATCACATCAGACACTAAAATTTGCTCTTTCATTAGTTGACTTGATTTACATTTGACTATGCTAAACTTCACTGTATGTGTCAGATGCAGCTGAGCACTCCTTAGCGGATCTCCTGTGTAGCCAGTCAGGCCAGATGTAATTCCTTGCACGTTGGCTGAGGAATTGGTTACAGGGCGGAAAGGGGGCCATGTCTGCTCCTTCTTTGCCCTCAGTATAGTAATCTCCAAATGTGGACTGCAACCTTGAGGCCCTCAGTGGTTCATCTGAAGTAGGTTAATTTTTTTAAGTTATTCATTCATTCGTTCATTCATTTTGAGAGAGACAGAGACAGCACAAGTTGGGGAGGGAGAGAGAGAGAGAGACATTCCCAAGCAGGCTCCACAGCATCAGCGCAGAGCCAGATGTGGGACCTGAACCCACAAAGCTGTGAGATCATGACCTGAGCCAAAACCCAGAGTCGGACGCTTAGCTGCCTGAGCCACCCAGGCACCCCTGAAGTCGATTAAATATCGCAGTTTTTCCGAATGTACAGTTGTCTTGTTTTCTTCTTTTACTTTCGGAAATTCATGCAAAGAACTGCAGTCTGGTGGTTATGATCTCTTCTTTTTCCCAGAATGGCCAGTAACATTTTCCTTCAGGTTCCTCATTCTGCTGACAGACCATTTGGGGTTAGAAATACACAGTCATTGTGTATCATGTTTCTTAAGTCCTTTGCCTCACTGTCATACACACTTCCTGACCTAATGGCAGCGCTGTCCAACCTGGGAGTGCTAACATTGTGACCACCAGATGTGGAAATCCTGCCCCAGGCTTGCCTGAGGACATCCTCTAAATGACAGTGTGTATGTAAAGTGATCATGTGAGTGGATAGTTCTGTTTTTGTTCTTCATATTAATAAAGGAGGGTTCCACTTACAGGGCTGACAGTATGCCTTTGGATCAGTCAAAAGCTGGGTAGAGGGATTTAGCATTGTAAAATACCACCTTTTCAATTGCAGAAATAGAATTTTCACCTCAGTGGTCAAGTTTATTTTATTTAGTTATTTTCCTCAACCCTTTATATATGGCAACACTGTGGCTTGATCCACCCGCTACACACCCAAAGGCTAGAGTTCTCTACCTCCTCTATCTTTGAGTTTACTTTAAAACAATCTGGATACACCTACTGTCTTTTCCTCCCAAACCACACTGTAATATGGATCCTTCTGAGTAGAAAGATGAGTTAAAAATATACAAAGCAAATTATTCACCAAGGCCACTTTTTGCCCTTTGTGTGTGTGGGAATTCACCATGAGCCCCAGCCGAGCAGCTTTTGAAGCCCAGTGAGCTCACTTTATTAGCTTGCTCTGTTGCCCTCTCCTGTTTTATGGCTGATTAGATTAACTGAATATGATTAATAAATTATAGTATGGCGAACTCAGAATTATCTGTGTTAATTAGGGACAGGGAGAGCATGGAAAGATGAAATCGTCAGATGTCGTCTTTCCTTTGGGTTTGTTTCTGCAGATGCCACAAAGACATATCACGTTGAAAGCAAGATCACGTTTCTTGATCCCTTTCTTTGTCTTCCCATACATTCTTTTGCAGGTGATAGCAAATAAAGTGGACCTGAGGGAATTAGGGAAAGAGGGATAGATTTGTCCAGTCTGTTTGGTGGGTGACAGTTGGAGTCTTGAGTTAAGACCCTTTTAGATAGAGTGTGTGAATTGGTGATTTTGTGTGCTTTTTAAATGCTTCTCCCACCCCTGACAAAGAAATGGCATTATACTCAATGATAAGATTTTGTAAGGACAGTCCCCAAAAGCTTCTTTAATCTAGAATTTGAAGTATAGTTGTAGTGAGTACTACTTCAGCTATATATAGCATGTATAATGTATTTTCAGTGTTACAGACATAGTGCACTTTATATTTTGCTCCTTTTAAAATACCATAACATAAATGCTTTGTGCATTTCTGCATAATCTTGATAATGACCAAGGATTGCTTTTAATAGCTTTAAAATATAACTTTCTGGGGGCGCCTGGGTGGCTCAGTCGGTTAAGCGTCCAACTTTGGCTCAGGTCATGATCTCACTGTTTGTGGGTTCGAGCCCCGCATCAGGTTCTGCTGACAACTTAGAGCCCAGAGCCTGTTTCAAATTCTGTGTCTCCCTCTCTCTCTGTTCCTCCCTTCCTTGCATTCTGTCTCTCTCTGTCTCAAAAATAAATAAACGTTAAAAAATGTTTTTTTTAATATTCCTTTGTGGTGAAAAGACTCAAAGCCTTCAGTGTCAAGGGTGAGGATGTTGGAGGGATGTGTGTTATTTTCAAGAAGTGTGTGTGTACCTGCCTAAAAGAAGATGTTGCTCACTCCTAGGTATTCTTTTGTGGGAAATATGGTTTATTGCCCTCCAGGATCCAAGATCAGACTAAAGACCTCCAAATGAGTCCTTTGTGTCTTACATGCCTGTCATTTGGGGCAACCTACTGCTTGTGACTCTTTAAAAAATATATTTTGCATTTACAACTTTGAAAACCTTACCTGAGAAAGATGAGCGCTAACATTCAGTGATCTTAAATGTATTTTTCTAGGATTTGGGAAGAACGGCCTATTTTGAAAGAAGTGGGTAAAGGAAAACATAAAGTCATTGGAAATTGTGCAGTTAGTTTTCTTGCTCTGATGCCTGAGGCCTCTTCTTTAGTTATTGAGGTTCGGTATGGGGAGCCTTGAATGGGGTGTTCCACTCTGAAGTTGGTTTAATAAAAACAAGCTGATAAAATATACTTTGAAATGTTTTTTGTCAGTTTTAGAAAAACTATTTTATGTGCTACTGGATGATTCTCTGAGCCATTCAAATATCAGGACAGCTTTTTAGAAATGGTCTCTTGTCAATATTGTTCAGGTTTTCTTTCCTCCTAACCCAAAACACTGGATTTGGAAGTAGGGAGCATAATGATCAAGCATGAAGTCTAAAGTAGCTTTTTTAACAACCCACTCATTTTATGCTTTGACAGAGTTATTATTCATTCTTTGTATTTGAAGATTAAAGTGCCAATTAGCTGGAGGACATGGGATACAAAAGGATATAGGATGTATTCTAGTCTTTTGTTCAGACTGCATCTATGGATCTGAAATGTGAGTGAGAGAAAATCTTGGATTTACGAACCCGGTTGGTATTGGGTATTGCCTCACTGTGTTCTGTTAAAAGTCAAGCCAGAGTAGTAGTATGTGACAGAATCCTTTATTACCATCTAAAGTTAGTAAAATGTCTTAAGTACGTAGAGGTGGATGGCTGTGTGTATACATATATATGTGTGTACACACACACATATATATATACATACACACATATATGTATGTATACACACACGTACACATACACACACATACATATATATATACATAATGGCCCCATGGAAGTGTTTACTTTGTGTGCATGAAGGTCATAGTGCTGTTAATTGTAAACTTTTATATCACTACGGAGTGTGTTTACAAATCAGGATGATATAATCATCTGTGGAAGATTTTCATTTTGATTGGGAGAAACTATATTTTGTTCATGCCACTTTTATTGATCTTCGTGTCATCTTTTTACTTGCATATACTCCATCTGTTTGTTTTAACCTTACTCATTAGCAATAGCTTATTATAATTACCCATCTGTCACCCTGGCTACCATGAGCTGTAAATGCTGCTTAATTTTACTATACTGCTGTGGCATTGATGTTGGTTTTGATCAAGAAAAGCCTTTTTGCTAACTAGATTCAGAGCACTGAGAGTTTGCAGTTATGTTTGTTTATTTTATAATCTCTGATCACTTTCCTTTTATCTAGTGAAAGGAGAAGAATGGGAAGCAGTGAGGTGGGCATTGCAGGAAAGAGATTATGACTTATGATGATTCTTCTCTTCAGCTTGCAGTTATGTGCTACAGACCCTACCCCTTTCCCTCCATTAAAAAAAAAAAAAAAAAAAGTTGATTTGTATTAACTTGGTGAGGGAAATGACTAAATTTTGCCTTTTGTACCAATATAAGCTGAAATCTTTCCTAAACAAGTGATTTGGAAATTTTCCTGAAAAATACTAAAAGTATAGCCAAAGTTTATTTCAGTCCTAATTGCTAACTGATATATTACATTGATAACAACCTTTTTTGTGTTTCCTCCTTTAAGAACTCAGTTCTCAAAGGGAAAAAAATACATCATTTGTTTATAGATAGTTACACCATGTAATGTTGTTACTTACTTATATTGTTTTATATGTATTTTTTTCTTTTTAGCTTTCATTTGCCTCCAAACTAATGGAAAATATGATACATGGTCAATACTTGGAAAGATCTAACGGATCAGTTTTATTGCATATTTGGTGCAACATCATTGGAATGTGGTTGTAATTTTTTCCAGTGATAATTCCAGTGATTTGGCAGAAGGTTTTCCCATAGTAACAGTGTGTCAAATCAGGGATTTGGTTTTTTATTTTCATTTTCTGAATAACCACAGTATTCCCTTCACCCTTAAATGAAACGGACCTGACCCTGAGTTGTCAAAATACAAACAAGGAAATTCCAGGTTTAGGAAAGTGATAGTGACTCATACTGGGGGGTAGTGGGGGTGCCCGCTGCAAAGGTACAGACACTTTCTCGGAAATGGGGGTGGAACAGAGGTGATGCAGGTGGTTTCGTTTGGGAGAGCAGTTTGGTTCTTGAGATGGTCGTGAATTAATGGGGAAAGGGGTGGAAATCTCAGACATTCTGAACTTTTATATTCTTCAAGGCAATTTAATTCATATATTAGGCTCTTTATGAAAAAAGATTTTATTGAAGGTAAAAACATCTGTTCATTGAAAACCTCTAAAGTTTACATTTTAACTACTTCAAGCACATTGCCACTTCCAGATTGAGTAACACTTAAAACACACTTCCTTTTGAAAATGCAAGATTTGCAAAAGAGACTTGTAGTGTATTCATTTCACCATTCTCATATGCTGATAATGCTGGATAATCTCTGCTGGCCCCTTAATCAGATTTAATATTCTCAATCTTTCCTAGGTGTTTCTGCATACCTTATCTGAGTTGTAGCTGTGTTACTGCACCTTATTTGCTTTTTCTGTTGGTTTTTTCCCCCTCTTTTATTTGTGATTCAACACATAGCTATTTTAGCAGTTTTCACTTGGTATATAATAATTTGTTATTTTGCCTTATAATTTCCCAAAGACATTTTAAGGGTTAATTAGATCATTATAATTTAATCTACAAAGTCCTTTGAGACTCTCAAATACAGACCTTACATAAAACTCTTCCTATCTGCACTGTTTTTGTATCTGTTGCACATATGTTTATGGTTCAAAAAAGTAAATTCTTTCTCATTTCTAGAATTAGTTTATGAGTTTATCTTTTGTTGGTATGATTAAATTCTATGGGTACAGCTGTCTTATGCCAAGAAAGCCAAGAGTTGAATTTAATTCCGTAACAAGTAGACAATTTTCAAACAGTGTGAAGATGTGCAGCTTTTTCAGCAAAAAGGAGTAATATGTGTCGCTATTGGTTTATACCATAAATGAGGTTTAATTTACTGCTTCCTATTCACAGAATAGAAGAATCAAAGAAATCTGAAAACTGTTGTATTCTTTTGACATATTAGGTGTCTATTTTAAGAGCAGATTATATTTGCAGACCACTGTAAGTCCACGTTTGGGAAAGAAAAATCCCCTTTCTCCTATGTTGGATTTAACAAAACTAACATATTTGGCTGCCAGTGATCATTTCAAACTATTGTTAAATGCCTTCTAAGCTTACCTTCAAGGTTCTTTTTCTCCTAAATTTTAGATTTTTCTGATTTTCAAAAAAGAAACCAGATTGTAAATTTGAATATAAATGAAATAAAAAATTAAATGGTTCTAAATATATGCAGCAAAATTGCTCCTTGGTGAAAATGCTTCTTTGAAGTTACAGAATGTGTATTTACAAAAGAATAATGCCTTGAACTCCTCTCGTTCAATCTAAGTAACATTCTTAACTTTATTTTTACTTTTACTCATTTTCTCCAAGTTCTTTATTTTGGAAAAAAAATGTTTAAAGCTTCCATCCATCTTATTTTTTCCTATTTCAATAATGTATTTTTCTACTTAGAGATTTTATTTTCAAAACTGGCACCTGGGTGGCTCAGTCAGTTGAGCGTCTGACTTCAGCTCAGGTCATGATCTCACGGTTCGTGGGTTCAAGCCCCATGTTGGGCTCTGTGCTGACAGCTAGCTTAGAGCCTGGAGCCTGCTTCGTATTCTGTGTCTCCCTCTGTTTCGGACCCTCCCCTGTCTCTCTCTCTCAGGGGAAAAAAAACAAAAAAACAAAACTGGCCGTATCCATCTACCCTGCACTTTCATCATTAATAATAACAATCTTGAATAAGGAAGTAGATATGGCATTTCTTTAAAGTGGATTTCAATATTTGGGAAACTTTTTTCTATTTCTGGAATATCTCTGAAATGTAAATAGACCAACCACATAACCCGTATTCCAATAGCTTGGGATCACAGATGTTTCCAAATGTACTTTTGAAACAAAGTACAGTTTTCCCCTTTTCATTGTGAAAGTGCAGTATTGGACTTCTGTTTCTTCAGCTGGGTCGAAGGGATAGATGGCCTGTGTTGATTTGCTGTTGATGTGTGGATGTCTTTATGGTGCCATGAGCAAACTCAGCGTTGGAATCTTGCATTGCTGTCATCATTGAAAGGCGGAATGTTCCAGAAATTTGACTTCTTTTTTTTTCATTGATCTCTTGGCTGTAGCCAAAGTGGACTTTTTATAAAAGAACTTGAGTGGGAACTGAGTGTGGAACCCATCAGTTGAAGGTCTCTGTTTCTCCACCCCTGATTTTCCTGTGTCAGCTGACTTCCCCAAGTAACCCAAGACAGTTCCAAGGTGNCCATGGGGGTTGGGGGAATTTACATTTTTTTAATGTTTATTTATTTTTGAGAGAGACAGTGACAGAGTGTGAGCAGGGGGAGGAGCAGAGGGAGAGGGAGACACAGAGTCCAAAGCAGGCTCCAGACCTTGAGCTGTCAGCACAGAGCCTGACGCGGGGCTCACATTCACAGACTGCAAGATCATGAGTTGAGCCAAAGTCGGAAGTTTAACCAACTGAGCCACCCAGGCACCCCTAGCTACGTGTGTTCTAAGCTACAGTACCCACAGGGCAAAAATTCATCCAATTACAGCTATGCTGGAGGTCAGGACAACTGGCTGGCTCCGGAGTTCTGAAGGCCAAGAACAGTCCTTCATACCCTTTCAACACCCCAGCAAAGTGTATCCTTTCACCCATTCACAAACCCAGGGCAACCTCCCTATTCTCTTGAAACAGCAAAGATTACGATAGTAAACAAAACATCTGTTTGCTGACTAATTTGACATCGTGTAAAATAATTTTGTCAATCTGTTCCCTCTCCATGTTCAGTTAGGTCTAATTTGTGAAATGAAGGGTGGCCCAGTATTGCTCATTCCAAGCTCCTTGCCCTGCTAGGTCTGTTAACTATGGGCTTGGATTGAGTTCAAAGGTTCCTTCCCTCCCTTCAGCTGCCTCCAACTCTGAGGAGTATCTATCTGATAAGCAGTGCTTTAGGCCAGGTGCTCACACCATACCCCTCCCGGAGCCTCGCCGCCAGCTCTCTGCCAGTTCTTGTTCCTGTGGGTCGCCCTGGACAATGCAGAAGCCTCC
This sequence comes from Crocuta crocuta, assembly GCF_008692635.1. Taxonomy (NCBI): domain Eukaryota; kingdom Metazoa; phylum Chordata; class Mammalia; order Carnivora; family Hyaenidae; genus Crocuta; species Crocuta crocuta. The sequence goes on along the minus strand of NW_027527920.1, from coordinate 10,585,943 downwards.
AGTACAACTTTTACCTTCTCAGAGGTGCAGGGCATAGCCCCTTCCCCCACCCTGAGCAGAGAGGGAGGCTCTCCTCTTCTTTCTCCCATTGGAATGGAAGATCAGAACTCCTGCCTTTGTTCCTCTCCTAGAGTGCCACTCCCAGCAGTGACCAAAGTGTGTTCTTTCATTATTAGCCGAAAGAGAATCTTCTTTTTACTGCAGGAAGGGAAGGAAATGCACTTGAACCCCTGCTTGAAATCTGAGTGGTATGCGTGCCTTGCTACCCCAACGCCCTGGTCTGCCCCCTCACTCTCTGCCCTTGATCTAATCTTGCTGTCACTCAACTTGGTCACCAAGGGCTCCCAGGCCTTCTGTATATTGAGCAGTGTGGGGTGGGGTAGCGCCTGCTTTCCCCACACCCCTGCCACCTCCTACTAAGGTTTTTAAGTGGCCTTTCACGACTAAATTTGGTTTGATTTTTCTGCTGTTATTAATGAATGAGTGTCTCCAGATGTCATTTTTTAAATAACTACTCCTTAACAATCATGAACAATTTCAGGCATATAAAAGTATACCTAATATAAAACACTTCCACATCCAGGTACCACTGCTCAGTTTTAGAAATAATAAATGATAGAGTTGAAGTCCCTCTGAACCTCTCTAATCCCTCCTCTTCCATTTCTCTCCAGAGGTAACCACTCTGCTGATTTTGTTCATAGTCATTCTCATGTATGTTTTTTATACTTTAATTACACATAGATATATGTATAAATGAAATATAGTATAGTTTTTTGGTATTTTTGAAATTTTCTAGGAAGGGTTTGATGGTGGGAAATTTCTGCAGTTGCTCTTTTCACTTCACATTCACTCATGTCGATCCGTGTGACTCTTGTCCACTGCCCCTGGATAGCCCCTCTGTGCCAAGGGGTTCTCCCACTGCTGGACACTCCCATTGTCGCTAGTTTTGCTATAGACCCTTAAAGAGCAGGCCTCCCCAGGGAGACAGGGACATTCTTGTACACATCTCTTTGGGAAGGCCTGATCTTTAAATGCCAAGTTTAATTTTAACCCCTTTTGAATTAGTCTTTGTGAATCAGGTAAATTGCTGTATTTCCCTGGGCCTCAGTTTTCTTAGGCACACAGGGATGACTGAACTAAATGATCTCTAAAGTTCTTTCTAAGCCTAGAATTCTGTGATTCCTTTCATGCTGTTTTCCTGGCTCCTTATAGTATATTATATATATACACACACATACATATATATCAGTTATGAGTAACTGTTTAGCATGAGAATCAATTCAGAAAAAAATCTGTGTGTGCATGTGTGTATGTGTGTGTTTGAATTCAAAATAAATAATTTCAAAATAAAAAATGGCTTTGAGTCCCTTGGGAATGTTTCTTACGATATAGATTTCCTGTTTTATTGACTCAATAAATATTAATGACAAAACTGGCGCTGCTTTAAAGCCACCAGAAAATTAACGTTGGGGCACATTCCGGGACACATGGAAGCAGCGTCGGAGTCTTGTCTCCTGAACGTAGATGTTGGGCTGTGTTGCCAGCTGGGCAGGCGGCATGAAGCCTAGTGGCTGACGGACTGCTCGTGAGTTGGGATGACTCAGGGTCGTCATTTTGAACGTGAGTTATCATATTATGTACTGCCAAGAAATGATGTTTTCTAAAAGGCTGTTGAAATGTGAAGGGCTTTTTTTTTACCCTGAACGTAATGCTCTTCAGAAGCGATGTTTGAGATTGCATAGTCCTTTAAAAACAAATAAGTAAAGTTGCTCCCTTCCTGCCAGAATGAGCTGTGGTAGTTCTTGTTGCCGTTGATAGGACATTCCCCTCCTTCTTTGTGGTCTCTAATCATCTGGGGCAAGGGCGCAGGCCTGTCCTTTGGAACTGGGACTTTCGGGCAGTGAAGATCATGGTTTAATGCACAGATGTGGCAGCTGCTTGGTTTGCTCATTGTCTTTTTTTCCCCTTCATATTTTCTGCTTGTGGCTGAACACTGGATGAAGTACTAGAGTTGTCATTAAACTTAGTAACATTTACGTCAGGATAGTAGTGATCGTGATATTCAGATAGCTATGAATATTAAATTCTCCTAATTGAGAGATCTGAGTCTTATTCTGATGGATACAATGACCAATTCAACAGCTTTTCCACTCTCTCCTGTTTTTAGCAGTCCTGTGAGTCAGGGAAGTGACTAGTTCCAGGGATGGGTTTTGATTAATCTAAATTTAGGGATGAGTTTAGATTAATCCAGTCTTGGGAACTGCCCATGGCAGTGATTGGTTCCTGAACTCAGCATTAGCCCCTAGAACATGACATTCTCATGGTTGTAATTCCAGAAGTGAAACATGAAGGAAAGGTCGCTGGAGGCTTTGGGAAAACATTTCCTCACTTTGAAGTGAGAGGCACAAGAAGATGATCTCTTTGCTTCTCAGTGTTGCTGCGGTGGTCAGGAACCGTTGTCAGTCAGGGGATGAAACTGATCCTCCCAGAAGGGCAGAGCCCAAGGAGATACAGAGAAATGAAACGGAAGTACAGAATTGAGCCATCCCTGAACCCCCAACTCACCACTGGGCTTGTTATATGAGTCGACAAATTACCTTAAGCTAGTTTGATTTGGGGTTTCTGTTAGTTGCAGCCAAAAGCATCCTGACTGATGTAATTATATTGCTATATTATGACGGGTTATTCTAATTCTAGAGTAGTCTCAGGAAGTTATCTTTTCTTTAAATGTTAAAGTGAGTGTTAATCCACCATATAATCTACTGATAGTTATCAGTCGAACTAACTGTAATGTAAAGACCTTGATTTTCATATTGTAATAGATTTCTTAGCATTCTTCGTCTTGTTTCTATGGCCTGCTAAGCAAACTTAGAACTTCCATGGTTTTCTTAGCTCCCTTCACTCTTAGTAGAATGTAACCTTTCCTCTCCTAAGAGTATTTTACCTTTTCTTATCTGTGCCTCTTTCTGTAGGCAACCTAACTGGTAGAGAGAGGATGGGGCCCTTGTTTGACTGGGGAGCAGTTCAGAGCAGTGTGGTAACCACACCAAATAACACAGGATTAAACCAGGACCTGCCCTGTCAGGGATGGACGTGGCCAAGTAGAGAACTGAAGGGGGAAGGAGGGGGAGGACCCACAGTTAGCATCCTCAGAGAAGGCTGCCACATGAGGGGGCCCTGACATGCGGAGGGGAGGGGGTGTGGGGCAGAGAGACAGAAGGCTGCCGTCGGAGGGAGGCTCCGAGGGTTGCGGGTTGCAGTGTCAGGAGAGCGAGCGGTGCCTCTGGTGGGAACAGCCGCATTGCCAGGCAGAGGACGTCGGGCCCACAGCTTCTCAAAGACTGAGGTGACCTGACTGTGGAGATTGTTGACAGTTACTCTCACAGTGGCATGCAGGGGAGTTAGAACCGGGGGAGATGTTGACACGGAGTCCTGGGACACTGTTACCATAATTCACACGTGAAGTGACAAGATCTGTAGGATCATAGCATCTGGATGTGTAATATTTTACAGTTATCTGGAATTTCAGAGTTCCTAAAGCACATTCAGACACATTATCTAATTTATCTAATTAGGTCCCCCTCACCTTTTTCTGTGGATGAGGATATAGACGTTCAGAGCAGTCAAACATCCTCCCCAAAGTTGTTAATGACAGAGCCCAACCTCCAGTCTAGGTCTTTGGCTTTCAGGGCCAGTGCTTTTCAATAATAATATAAATGACATTTTCCATTTTTAGTGAAATTCAAGTTGAGCTGATTTGACTGTACTCTGTGCATTTGTCTATCAGCTGGCTCCTGACAGTGGCATGAACAAAAGCTAACCGTCACTGCTCGCAACTCTTCCAAGCACTGAAAACCTCTGAATTGTGAAAAGCTGGTTAAGTTTCACAGATATTGGTAGAACCTCCTCAAATAACAGTAAGGTAGGGGCGCCTGGGTGGCTCAGTCAGTTAAGTGCCCGACTTCGGCTCAGGTCATGATCTCATGGTCTCTGGGTTCGTGCCCCACATTGGGCTCTGTGCTGATAGTTTGGATCCTGGAGCCTGCTCCAGAGTGTGTGTGTGTGTGTGTGTGTGTGTGTGTGTGCGCGCGCACCCCTCCCCCACTCATGCTCTATCTCTTTCTGTCTCTCAAAAATAAATAAACGTTGAAAAAACATAACAGGGGGTGCCTAGGTGGCTCAGTCGGTTAAGTGTCCAACTCTGGCTCAAGTCATGATCTCATGGTTCGTGGGTTCGAGCCCCGTGTCAGGCTCTGTGCTGAGAGCTCAGAGCCTGAAGCCTGCTTCCGATTCTGTGTGTCTCCCTCTTTCTCTGCCCCTGCCCCTCCCCTGCTCACATTCTGTTCCTCTCTCTCAATAATTAAAAAAAAAAAAAGATTTAAAAATAAAGAAATAAAAAATAACAGAAAGGTAGCCCTTCTAACAAAGACGTAAAACAAAAGACTGGGCCTATAGAAAATTTCCTAAATGTTTTAAATGACTGCAGAGGGACTGAAACTTTAATGAGCATCAAAATGGCAGCCTATTTGGGTGCTCTCTATGTTTGTATGTAGAAACATTGTAGTTAACATAGCTATTGAAGGCTTTCCTCTCCGCAAATAACTGCATTTGATGGTTAAGTCAATATAGTGGATAATTGACATATTTTCTTGAAATGTCTTGGAGACTGCTTTTAGGGGGTTCTGTACAGAATGCGAAAGAATAGAAAAACCTAAAAGCTCAATGGTCAGATGATAAGGATTTAGCAAATTGCATCCAAATTGTATTCATTAACTTGTCCTGTCAGAGAGTAGCAGCTTTTTTCTGATAAAATGATAGGGCATTCTGATGTTTGTCAAGGACTTTGTGGTTCTTTGTAATTGAAATGCTAAATAAGTTTTGAGCTACAATAGTGGGGGGGTGGGATAGCTGAGGGAGGGGTTGAACTTTTAAGTGCCAGAGCCCCAAATGATGCTATTAATAGGTTAGAATCATCTGAGAGCTTTTAAATTACTGGTGCACAGATCCCACTCACCAACTAAGTCAGAATCTCAGAATTTGGGGAAGAGAGCAGATGTAGCCATTAGAAGTTTTTTAAATTTCTCCAATTAATTCTAAAGTTCAGCTACGGCTAAAAACCATTCTAGCTGTTTCAGCCCCAGCCAGTAAAATGCAAGAAATGTTTTATTAAAATGTACATAAGATACTTGCCGGCTGTGTACAATAAATATGCAGGTTTTTCTCATCCCTGAGCTCAAATAGGCAGGTTTGGGAGCCTGGGGTTATGTTTTTTCCCTTAGTCAGTGGCAGATCCCAAAGAAAAGTGTGCAGGAGTTGGAGAAAGACATTGTAAAAAGGTCCCACAGTGTTTTTTTAGAGAAGGATGGGCCAGAGGGCTAGGAATCATTGTTTATATGTATTTCAGGAAGTGGAAAATATGGCAAGTGCTCAGTCTATCCAAATTATATAACTTTGAGGGATGTGATCCATTTGTAACAAAATAATGAGGCATATAATACGTTCCATTTAACATGTGTGGGAATTCTTTGCAGAGTAATTAGCATTCCTTTCTTCAGCCTGTATTGAGAGGAAACATACCATTCACACCCTCTCTGTGTTCACATTTTCCAGTGCGTTGGAGAGACTTTTTTTTTTCTCAATAGAAATCTTTGTTCTTTTCCTAATAAGACTTGGATTATATTTGGAGAAGTTTAGCATTTCTTTCTTTCTTTTTCTGGCAGGAATTGATTTTAAAATCAGAACGATAGAACTAGATGGAAAGAAAATTAAGCTTCAGATATGGTAAGTAAAACAAAAATTATATACACAATTTCTACCTTAATTGGGAATTGAAAGTGGGAATTGAAATGTGAAAAATGTGAATTGTGCTAAGTTAGAGGTAACTTGTGATCGCTAAAACATCTTTTCTTTATCAGAACCAAGTGGAAGTGGGTAAATATTCAAAGGTATCTCCACTGAGAATGAGAAGGTAAAGAATGATGCCACTAACCCTTACAGCTGGAGGAGATCTGAGAACTCATTCTACCCAAACGCTAATTTTCTGGGGAAGGAAACTGAAAGCTAAAGAGCACATACACTTTATCGTTATAGTTGTTGCACCTTTGATATCAGATAAGGCAAAAGTATTCAGGCGGTAAGAACCCTTACTGACTTCTTCTGTGGAAAGTACAGATCTAGGCTCTCGGTTCTGTCTCTAACCTGAGGACTTGGACCTGTGCCTTCCCTTATTAGGGCCTCTTTTTCCTCTTTCATAAATTGTTTGGCTGGACTGAAAACATCGGAGTTCCCCTCCAGATCCGATAGTTTATAATTCATTTTCACATTTCTTGTCTTCAAATAAAAAAATGAGGAACACTGGACAGATCTAACATGTGATGATGACGACAGTAGACAAAGCTTAGGAATCGAGAGCAGTATAGATTTAAGGAGGAGACAGGGCAAAATAGTCAAGTAATATATGTCAGCTTTTCCCTTAGGCTGTTTTTCTTCTTTGAATATCAGAACCAGGATAGAACTAGAGCATCATATTGAAACCTCCTAGTCCTTCTTTTACAGAGGAGGAACCTAGGACGCAGAGCGGTAAGTCTGTCTGAGGGCATCCGTCTGGGTTAATGATACCCCTGGGACAGCTCCCCAAATCCGCAGCATGGTGTCGAGCTTCACATGTTAGCCTAGCAGAGTGAGTGGTTCCCAGTATATTTGTTGGAAAACATTGTGAAGGTTACCACAAGTTGCTCTTTTCATCTATTGATACTTAGTAAGAGGCCAAGTATTTTAAAGATATTTTTAAAAATTTTAGGGGGGGAAGTATAGAGAATTTCTGACTGTGCCGAACCGTCCTGACCATAGCAGTAAGAGGCCTTTCTGGGAGCCTGCAGTCGGTCAGCTAATCAGAACTTCATACAACATCATAGCACTCTCTGTCAGCACCCTCCGCAGCGAAATAGTCTCCATTCAGTCTTCTTGACCTCCATCGAGTATGGCAGGGTGTCTCCTCCATCCTCACTGCAGAGCGGCTGCCACCTCGAGCAGTGTGTCAGATCAAAATATGGTTAGTTGGCTCAAAGGTGCCTGGCATCTGTTCTCCCCCTGATTTCCTTGCCACATATCAAACAAGTGCCCTGTGTGTCTCATCCTGATCAGTGAGAGAATAGCCAGATAAGGTGACTGTGGTGTGATGCCTGGCCCTGCGCTGAACAGCTGAGACCTGGGACGCTCCAGTGTCCCTTAAGGCAATGAGCTCTTTAGTGGCTTAGTGACAGACCATAGCCTACCTGAGCCCGTTGCCTCCTGTGCGCAGTGAGGGTGGTGGTCATGCCACCACTGCACCGGGTGGTGGGCATCATCTGAGCACCGGAGGAAAGTATTTTACAAGGCATATATAAATGTTAAGGTATTTATTGTTTCTGATTTACTATATTTCCCTTGGGCCTTCATCTCCTGTTTGGGTTTGGCATGCATTCGACTTCTAGTATATTTCCACACGTGCCTCGCTCTCCCCTGCAATTAAATTGTACAGGTTAGTTTGCCTTAGTAGCATAGGGAGTGAATTCGTTCTGGCGGTGTATAGCAAATTTAGAAATATTGATTTGCCCAGGTAGCAAGTCGCTTTGACCCCCTTTATAGGGATTGCTTCAATAAGCATAATGAGAAGATTTTTAAAAATTTTCAGAATGTATTTTAATAGAATGCCATCAGCTAAAAAACCAAGACTGTATTGAAGTCTATGTAATTTTGAAGTGTTGTTCGTATTTTCAAGTCTTTGGAAACATTGTCAGCCACCAGGTGTTAAACTCCAGGCTCCCATTTAATCCCAGGCTCTATAGCTGAAAAAATTCTTAAGGAGATCCATTTTAGTGGTTTCTGCTGAGCGGAATTTACACAGTAGTGAGTCCAGCCCACTTGCTTTGCGTTGTACAGAAATCAGACTTTCAGTCAAGAGAGCAAAATGCCTTAATCATTAAGCATTTATAGAAAGGATTATAACTACCCCCAGGGGTCCAAGAATTTAGAACCATTCTCTATTCTCTCCCACGTGTGTTTGACTAATATAACATGCCAGTTCCTAGCGGGGCCATGTATTTTCCTGTTGCCGCTTTTATCATCAAGGACCAAGTTCCCCACCAAAGTCACTGTGAGCTCCTGACAGGCTCCTGTGGCCACCACCGCCTGCAGCTCACAGACACACAGCAGGCTCCCGCCGCGGCTCATTCCCCTTCCCTTGAAACCACTGCCTTTGTGAGCAGACCGGAATTACATTCACAGCTTAAGGTCTCTCCTCGGTGGTGCTGGTGATAACTTTTAAAACCACTTTCCCCTTTGTTTCAAATTTTAGGGACACAGCGGGTCAGGAAAGATTTCGAACCATCACAACGGCATACTATAGAGGAGCCATGGTGAGTGTGTTTTCGGGTTTCATAACTCTTCCGGTGCAAGTAAAGCATGAATATTCATTTGTCAAGTTTATGGGATCCAAGCTAGAGTCAAGTACAGTGGGGAGAGAGATTTTTGGATGTGAAAACAGGACATTTAAAGGTTTTTTTTTTTTAATGTTCTGTGGTTAGTAACTGCATACTTTGCCATTGGTTTTCATGATGTTAATCAGGTAAATAGCTTGTAGGTGTTGGAGGACTCTTGCACACATTCTGAGCGATTGTATGTTTTCATGAAAGCTGGGAGACCAGTTAAAGACAAAGCCAGCGATTCAGGTAAAGGCTAATAGATGAGAATATGAATAAGGCCGTGCATGGGAGTCGGGGGGTCACAGTCGGGAGATATTGGGGCTGCTGGGCGTATAGGATTTAGTGACTGACTGGCTGTGAGGAGGTTACTCCCAGGGTCCGCTTGGACTGGCTGGCAGGGCTATGTGGCTCTTTATCAACACAAGAGTACAAAGAGGAAGAGAAGATTTGGAGGGGACAAAGACAACCTTGTGTTTTACTTAGCTGGGTTTTTGTGACCACATGGGACATTTGGGTGCTGATATCCAGTCATGGTCTCCAAAGCACATCTGACCCTGTCTGTCTCTTCGGCCTCATTTTGTGCCCTTCTCCCATTGGATCTGTGCACTCTTACCAAGATGGCTTTCTTTCAGTCAACCCAGTGGGTTCTGGACCTTTCTGGTCAGCAAGATATTTATGTTTCTGCTGTGTGTTGGGCACTGTGGGCTTTCTTTCCTTTGCCCCTGTCTCAACCCCACTGCCCAATTCAAGTTTACTCAGTCCTCAGGTCTTGGCTTTAATGTCATTTTCTCAGAGAAACCTTCCCTGAACAACCCCATCTCCTCAGCCAGATTTGATTAGCATTTGGATTCAGAACTCCCCATGCTGGGACCCCTGGGTGGCTCAGTCAGTTAAGCATCCGACTCAGGTCATGATCTCACGGTTGGGGGTTTGAGCCCTGCGTCAGACTCTGTGCTGACAGCTATCTCAGAGCCTGGAGCCTGATTCAGATTCTGTATCTCCCTCTCTCTCTGACCACCCCCCTCACACCCCCCACCCCGCTTATGCTGGCTCTCTCTCTCTCTCTCTCTCAGAAATAAAACATTAAAAAATTTTAAAAAACCTCCCCATGCTGCTTCATAGCAGTTGTCAAAGTTATAATCCATTGTATAATTATTGGTTTATTGTTTTCTTTGCTAGCTGTGCATGAAAGGAACGGGCCTTGTCTATCTTGGTCACTGCTCGTAGCACTAAGTATATTATCAGACATCCAGTGGGTGCTCACTAAATATTTGTTGAATGGGTGGACAGATAGGTAGAGCTCACACTTAGTACAGGAATGTGGTCTGGTGATACAGATCTTAGATACAGATTTTACGAGTCAGTTAATATATTTCAAGATAAGCCTTTTAAAATACCAGACATGAGGGTCTTTAAAGATAAAAGACATTGCCTTTCATTAAACCTGTATAACAGATGTATTTATTTTAAGTGTCTTTGATTTATGTAGGATAGTGACATTCTGATCAGTCCATATAAAAAGAAATAATTTTATTTAAATATTTATTGATAAAGATTTTAGGATTTTTTTTTACGTTTTTATTTATTTCTAGGAGAGAAAGAGAGACAGCGTGAGCAGGGGAGGGTCAGAGAGAGAGGGAGTCACAGACTGAAACAGGCTCCAGGCTCTGAGCTGGCAGTCAGCACAGAGCCCGACGC
>NW_027527920.1:10461511-10575772 GCF_008692635.1 Crocuta crocuta | reverse complement strand
CATCCTGGGGCTCGAACTCATAGTCCCAAGATCAAGAGTCTTTACCAACTGAGTCAGCTAGGCGCCCCTAAAATTATCTTTTTATTTTTATTTNTCTCTCTCCTCCCACCCCCCCAATAAATAAATAAATTAAAAAAAAAGAAATAATTTTATTTGTATTTATTTTTTTAATATTTATTTTTGAGAGCGAGAGAGACAGAGTGTGAGTAGGGGAGGGGCAGAGAGAGAGGGAGACACAGAATCCCAAGCAGACTTCAGGCTCTGAGCTGTCAGCACAGAGCCCAACACGGGGCTCGAACTGATGAACCATGAGATCATGACTTGAGCTAGAATCGGATGCTTAACCGACTGAGCCACCCAGGTGCCCCAAGAAATAATTTTTAAGTAGTATGATTACAATCTTAGTAAAGGAGTAAGAAGCAAGACAATTTCTACTTGTAATAAATAAGTACACCACAATGCTATCTCTGTTTTAACTTAAACACTCTTTTAACTCCAGTTAGTGCTGATTCTTATCACGTGAAGTCAAGTAGAAAGGCTGTATCACCTTTACTGTAATCACTAATTCATTACAGGTTAACAGTAAAAATGTTTACAGACTATCTATTTACATGGTGAGACAATGAAAGTATTTATTTATTTATTTTTGCTTCTCTGTACTTAAACGTTTTTATTATAGTTTATTAAAAAGACAAAGGACAAAAAAAGCAGTTTCTGGAGGGTAGGAGTACACTGCCGTTATAGTCTATTACTTTAGGTCTATGAAGTACTAACTAAAAGATGTTTTTTTCTTCTTAAAGGGGATTATGCTGGTGTATGACATCACAAATGAAAAGTCCTTTGACAATATTAAAAACTGGATAAGAAACATTGAAGAGGTAGGTATGGAAAGAGAATGACGGTGTTACGGAGGAGCCCTGCTGGGTACTGGCACAGGCCTCCTGTCTCGGGAAGAGGCGACAGAGCTGCTGAGAAGTAGGGCACGGGCAGCTTAGGCCCCCTCGCTCTGAGCAGCACCACAGAGAGAGAGAGACCTCCGGTGCTGCCAGTCTGGCATCCCTGTCAGACAGGGAGGTACAGCCAGAACAGCAGCTCTACAGATTTCTAAACTTGGGCCGGATCTTGAAAATAATGTCCTCCAAGTCCCATTTCACACGTGAGAACAGAGAGAAGACGCTGGCTTGTGCTCCTTCCTAGAGCTTTCACATCTGACCCTCCGGTTCATGCTGTTGGACTGGCAAAGCTTGCTCTCTCTCCCAGCATTTGATCAGTTTTCCCTTCTAGCATCTTCTCCATGATACATATTTGAAATCTGGTTTAATTCCACATTGACCGGTATTAAAATTTGTTTTTTATGTCTTTGACGTTTCAGAAAGCAATCTGACTTTGAAAGCATTCTGTGCACATTTATATTAACCTACATGAATTTATATTTGAAGTAGTTCAGAATACAGAATCCCTTCCTCATTGGCTCCCTCAGTCCTGGGTTTTTTTTTTCTTCCTTCTTTAACCTAAACTAATATTTGGAAGTTTTGTTGTTGGATAACCGTTGTATTTTCGTTTGTTCATGTACAAAAAGGCCTGAGAATGCCTGCAAGCCTTTGAGGGAAAAGTTAGCACAGGCTCTTAAGCTGTAGCTCTTCCCTCCTCCCATCTTTTACATCTTCCTCTGAAGCAGGCCCTGTGTTGAGCAAAAGATTGTCCTATTAAATTTATGGATATGTTTCTGACAGGTTAGGATTTGCCTATTGAATAACTGTGTTTTTCTCAGGCTGTTTTTATAACATACCATTTTCTCCCTGTAGCATGCCTCTTCAGACGTTGAAAGAATGATCCTGGGTAACAAATGTGATATGAATGACAAAAGACAAGTGTCAAAAGAAAGAGGAGAGAAGGTAAATTTGAACCGAATGCACAAAGATTGGAATCTATTCACTCTAAGCGTTTATTTTCTTAGTATTATTTAATTATTGGTTTCAGTTTGAAACGTATCTGTTATTTTAATCCTTTAGAAAACAACAAAGAGATGTAATCCATACTTGAATGGTGTCAATTAGTATTCGAGATCCAACCCCATTTACTGCGTAGTCATGACTCATTCCTGAAGAATTTGCTGTTTTCTGGGAGATACAAATTGGTCCTTTTTCAGATTCCTGCAGCTTAGAGTTCAGGCTATTCCTTCCATATCTGTGTGAAAAATGCCCCGTTTTATGCCCCGTTTTAAAGGTCAAGTAAAGCATTCTCTTCAAATAAAAGTAATAGAATAGGTGAACTTTAAACAGTAATCATAATCCAATTTATTTTTTTCCCTAAGAATATTGTACTACATGTTAGGTTTAGGTCATTGTGGATAAACTGCTTGTAACTCGTCAAAGCTAAGGATCTCATTTGCAGCCATTTCTCTATTTTGTATCCTGCCAAAAAAGCAAAAATGCTTATTACATGCATATATTTACTTCTCTGATATTTTTTAAATTAACTTAGAGCCTTCAATTTTTAAGTCTTGGAATTTTGCTGTAGCCTTTTTTTAGTGATACATATAAAATACATTTTGTTTTTAAATCTGACTGTAAACTTTCCCCCTATGAACATTCATTTAGTCCTGGTATTTTAAAGGAACTGGGAGCTTTTTGGGAGTAGATGGAAATAGAAACCAGATAAAAATGAAAACAGTGAGTACCTAGTATTTTAAGCTTTCATTCTTTCATGGACCAATTTATTAAAAAATAATGAAAAGTCAGTAGAGTCACTATTGGAGAGTTGTACTTTGGGAGCAGATAAAAGAGGTCAGCTAATTCCAAATTAATGGTAAGAGTCAGTGTCTGTCTCATAGTTTATCTTTTCTTTTTGTGTTTATGTTTGTTTGTTTATTCTGAGAGAGAGAGTCCATGCATGTGCACGGGAGGGGCACAGAGAGACAGATAGAGGGAGACAGAGAATCCCAAGCAGGCTCCACGCTGTCAGTGCAGAGCCCTATACAGGGCTTGATCTCACGAACCATGAGATTATGACCTGAGCTGAAATCCAGGAGTCAGATGCTTAACTGACTAAGCCACCCAGGTGCCCATCATAGTTTTTCTTGTAAGTATATTAGAGAACAAAAGTATAGTAGAAAAAAATAAAGTACTTAAATGGTGTTTTCAGTGGAGGTGGTGCCATTTTAACTTAGGATGCTTAAGTTAGATGTCTGCATTTCAAAAACTTAGAAGAAAGCAAAGAAGTTTGAGAACCACAGAATTCTCAACTAGACTCTCTACCTTTAGGACTTTGAGAAACCTAGAAAATAGAAATACTTTATATGTTGAAGCAAACTGAACTGAATTAAAATTTTTCTGTTTGCCTTTCAGTTAGCAATTGACTACGGGATTAAATTCTTGGAGACAAGTGCAAAATCCAGTACAAATGTAGAAGAGGTAAGAAAGAAATATTTGATGACTTATGGGGTAGCATTAGAACTTAGGTACCTCTATTCAAGCAACTCTCCAAGACTTGTTATTTTCTTTCTTTTTAAAAAAGTTTTTTAATGTTTTATTATTTATTTTTGAGAGAGAGTGAGACAGAGCGTGAGTGGGAGAAGGGCAAAGAGAGGGAGACACAGAATCTGAGGCAGGCTCCAGGCTCTGAGCTGTCAGCCCAGACCCCAATGCAGGGCTCAAACCCATGAACTGTGAGATCATGACCTGAGCTGAAGTCAGACGCTTAACCAACTAATCCAGCTGGGCACCCCGCCCCGTCTTGTAATTTTCTTAGTGAATGTCTTCGGTGAGGTCTACCTCCATATTGTGACCTTCTGTGCTTCTGACTTTATGTGGACTCAGATTATTGAGTTTCTAGCACCAGCCTTCACATGGGCTATATGAGATTGCTCAGTTAAGATTCGCTGAACAGAAGGTAAAAGTTCTTTCAGGTTCACCTTTGCCCTTTGTTTGGGAAGCTGGAAATCCTGCCCTCGTCAAGTAAGCATAGTGTCCTCAGCTCATTTTTCATAGTTCCAGTCATCCTATGGTAGCCTGTATCAGGAGAGCCTTAATTACTTTCATGTCTGTACTCTCGCAAGAGAGAATTAAACTGTTTATTGAATTAAGCATGATACACTGTAGGACAACATTTAGTAGAATTAAGTGTGTCTATCTGAGAGTAGTTTTAGTAAATTTTCAGTAAGTTAACTGTTAAAGACAAGCAAATCATCTAAAGACTTCTAAGAATAGATTTTCTGTATCAAGGGCAGAGTTGTTGATCATATTTTCTTTTAAAACATTTTTTAAACTGATCACAAAAATGATGTATTGTGTTAATATGGGTAACTCAATAAACAAAAATATTGATGGTTTTATAGACATTTAACTTCTTAGGCTACTCACCGTTCACCATAACATTATTGAAATGACTTTATTGGCTAGTTGGCACTGATCAGAACTTTTTCTTTGTTTTCAGTAACACTAATATTTTCAGGTTGCCTAATGGGTGTTAGGAAACAGGAAGCTTCTATTGATTAATTACATAAGCATCGATAAGCAGAAAAATGCCTCCACCTGCTTGCCACAAAAAAAAGCAGAAAAGGGGGAGCCTCTTGGGAGACACAGGAGAAAGTGTGTTCACTGAGATGGCCCCGATGGGATTGCTCTCACAGAATGAACTCCATACCCTGGCTTAATGGAGCAGGTCTCTGTTCATACCTGCACCCTGCTCACACCAGTGGCTTAGAGCGAGCTTTGAGTTATGGAAATACAGAGCTGGGAGGCGCCTGAGCTGCTTATTCTGACCAGGTGTTCTACAGAAATGAGTGGCTTCCCTAGAGCTTTGACTTAGTGCGGTTGGCTTTTCATAAGAACTAGGATGGGCTTCTCTAGAAACTTAGACTCACGGGTGACCATTGTGACAGCGCAACGTTGATAATAAGTGATGATAGTGGTTATCGTATTGTTTCTATTTGGCTTGATGGGACATAATCCTCCTGGTGAACATCTGTGGAGGCATCAGGAGTGGTTGGAAACAAGAAAATGACAGCATAAGTTTTGCATGGAGACAACTGAAGACACTTTAAGAGTCTTGGCTCTGGAGAGGGGCATCTGGCCGGCTTAGTCAGTGGAGCATGTGAATCTTGGTCTCAGGGTTGTGAGTTCAAGCCCCACATTGGGTGTAGAGATTACTTAAAAAGAAAATATTAGGGGAAAAAAGAGTCCTGGATCTCTAGAAACAAAGTAGAGATGATAGAGTTAAAAAATGTTTGGTGTGGGTCAAGAGACACAAGGCACAAAATGAGATTCTAGAGGTATTCATTCAGTTGTTAAACAGATATTCAGCATCTCCTAGACCAGGCACTGTGCCCTGCTCTGAGGACGTGGGGTGACTTAGAGCCTCCGCCCCACTAGGTGCTCTTGGTGCACTGAGAAAGCTACCCATACCTCAACCAGTGTCACATTAGGAACTTGTGCCAGATATTATGTGCGGAAAATATTTGATGAGTGAATGAATGACAGTTTTATAACACTGGAAAGTAGATCATTGAAAAATAAGACGATATTCACGCATATACTGTGATTATGTTCTTTTCTCAATTAAAAGGTGTCAAATAATTTATAATGAAATAGTGAAAGAATTCCACATTTCTATTTTAAAATATGCTATGAACATATACTAATAAAATGTTTGGTTTACCTTTAGGCATTTTTTACACTTGCACGAGATATAATGACAAAACTCAACAGAAAAATGGTTTGTATCACTTAACATTTTTATTTTCATTATGCTGTTTGTTAAATTTGTTGTCTTATTCATCCTGTTTATTTATTTGATCAAAAAGATAGGCCTGCTTATAATATATTCATGTTGACTTCTTTTTTTCTGAGCTCACATAGTCACCTGATTGGGCTTTGATTCTTATTTCTGTTGCTTCACGTTTTCTTACTTCTCAACCACAGCTGCCTTAGTTCTTTCATCTGACTCTTCAGGTGGCCTTTAATGGAATTTGGACCAGAATAATTAAAATAATAATGACACAAATTAAATTTTTCCCATAAAATTATGTAGCTTAGTTTTCATGTTACAGATATTTATATCTATATGTAATTGTGATCTTAAAGTTGTTAACGTTTGCTTAAATTAGAAATGATCTCAGTGATGAATCATTAGGACCACACTGGAGGTTTGTTTTAACCTGAAGCCTGAATATAATTGTATACCTTATGTTACCAACTCTCCTTACGTCTAACAAGAGGAGTGCCTATAGCAATATCTTAATATTGTTGCCCTCCTTACCCTTGAAAATTTACATTCCATTGGCTATAATTTCTCTGAGCTGGAAATAGGAGCTTCCTATCTAATATATTGTTAACATAAAAGGTACTATCCTAAAAATATTTTTCTTGTTTTAATCCACCACTTCCAAAGAAACAGTGTCAGAGCTTAATGAGTCTCTTTCTAATACAACTCTGCTGAATAAGCATTTATGGTTTGGTTTCATACTTGTGTTCTTTAGATAATTGGATCCAAACCATGAAGCTTTAGTTTCCTTGGTAATTATATTATCTTCCCTTTTTTAGAATGACAGCAATTCATCAGGGGCAGGTGGACCAGTGAAAATAACAGAAAACCGATCAAAGAAGACCAGTTTCTTCCGTTGCTCGCTACTTTGATGAACTCTTTCTGAGAGACTGCAGCACACCTACAGGACCCTTTCCTGCTTCTCTGAAAGCACAGGTCAGCCAGCCTCAGAACCACACCGCCCGGCTGCTGCGGAGAACACCACTGAACCTAGACTTCTCGACACAGAAGGCCACGTGGGTCCCGGCCTCGTGGCCTGGCAAGATAACAGGCTCCTTTTTTCAAACATGGAAGCAATGAAGTGGAGACATACGCAGGACTTAACTTGTTTTTTTCTTTGGTTTGTCCCGGAAGCTGCTATCTTTCTTTTTCACTTTGCACATCGGTGTTAGCCTGTCCCTGCTACAGCACAGTCTCAGACTCGTATCTGCACACTTTTGCCTTGTAAAGTTCCAGACAAACTTGTGTACTCGGGGGTGTTTGATAAAAGCAAAACATTTAAAGCAGAGATTAATATGCTCAAATTAAAAGATGTTTGGTCTGGTTCATGTGGCCAAATGTTATTGCATTGATAGAATTTTTTTAAGGGTTCTAGTTTGTGATTTCCTTCAATAAGAATCATTAAATTCTGATAAAATTTATCTTAAAAATTCATAAAGATGTCCATCTGTTCATCGGAGGCCACATTTATTTCTCCAGATTGTTTAGAACCTTGCTTCATTCTGGCCTTTTTGCCAGAGAGTTTGGGGGGAATAAATCACTTTTTCAGTTGATTACCTCCGCCTCATCTATAGAAGCTACATTTGGAAATCACCTTAAGCTGACTTTTCCTGGGGCTTGTATTTACTGTTCTTTCCTATGTTTGACCCATTGTAACCACTCAGTTATCTAAACCATAACATATTTGAACATTGTTGTCTATTTCTAATTGTGAACTTCTTGAGCTGAAATTTTATACAGGCAGAGAGATGTACCATTTAGGTTTTATTTCATCATCTTACTGTGATTCTTTCCCATCAGCATATGTAATGTATTTTTTTCTTAGGTTCGCTCTCTAGCTTGCTGGTTTCGTTTGTAATACCCAATCCCTACCGTAATCCCTGTCTGCAAGAGTTAACAAGAATTAGATGTAGACCTTTGTTCGTAGAAAGCTTACCTATAGGGAGAGAGATTAACTTGTTGATATAAATTTAATAGAGATAGCTCTTGGTGATGGTAAACATAATGATTTTTTGTTTTGTTTTTATTTGGGTTTTTTTTTTTTTTAAATAAAGGTAATTAGGCCTAGACCTAGTGCAGCCTCTAGGAAAAGTCTTGCCTTTTTGTTAGAGAAAATATAAGTAAGGTTTCCATTCTAAAACAGCTGTTGTTGGATGTGTAGAACCCAGTTCCGTCTGTTTAGGTTCGTTGTTATAGAACTTGGTCCAGTCATTTGGGCCACAGCCAGCCAAGAACTTAGCGGCCTTTCTCACCAGACACTTGGTACTGGTATACCTTTTGTAGATGAAACCTTCACATAAGGGGAAAAAAAAAGTATTTAGTGTTAACTTATGTGCCAAATTCAAATCATTATGTCATTGCTGTTATTCTAGCCTTCAGTGTCCTAACACAGAAGGGAGTAATAAGTAGGTGATTAGGTAAATGAACTCTCTTAATAATCACTCTTCCTGTTAGGCCTTTTTTGTTTCATGGAGGTTACCGCCACGCTTGATAGTTTAGAGCGGAGAGGAAAATGGAAATGGATTGCTTGTTACCACAGAGCATTGTGCTTCCAGTTAAGGTGTACCATTAGAATGCTTGGACCAGTCAACCTGTATTTAGTACTTCTTCGAAAACTTACGTCCAGTTTAGCAACAGTGAATATACCAGAGCTATTTCTGATGGATATGCTAAACCTAATGTTGACAAATTTCAGCCTTCTTGACTTTTTGTTGTTGTTGAATTTACCTGTAGGCGTAGAGGCACCTGCTGGTGTCCCAGTATAATCAGTAGTTGTTTGATTGAAAGTTGATTGTACATCTACCATCTTAAAATGAGATGCATTTTTGGAAAGAAAAAATAATTTTTCAGAAACATCTTGTCTTTACTAATTTTCTGAAGAAAGATCCAAGCAGTTAAGCTTTCTGAATGGTAACAAAGTACTTTCTAAAAGGCAAGTGCTATGACACCATGTATGAATGTAATTCTCCTAGTAATTTACCTCTGACTATTTGGTGTCTTAACACTTTGGTTTATATCTCAGGGGTTGTCTGCAAACCAAAACTGACATATTCTGTGGTTAGCTTTTTTCTTTTTAACAGAATGCTTTGCTTTTGATTTATTACTTCCGTCTTCTTGTGTCTTATATGGGTTAATAGTTAGTCTCCATGAATTTCCCTTTGAAAAGAGCCTGTAAAAGTTAGATGAGTCTAAAAGTGCTCTTTGAAGTAGCAGCAATCTGGGGGTATATGCTCTGTTATATAGAAATAAATTGTCCTTGCTATTTTCTTACATTTAGCTTTGCTAAATTGTATATAATTTGAGCTAAGACCATAGGAAATTCCCTTTCTGCATGGTAAAATGACCCAATAAATACTCCACTTTGCTTAATAATGTACATATAGTGCATTATTTTTTCTATTTGTAGATGAATTTAGTGACAGATAATTGTCTGTTCCCTGCTGAAACTGAAGAAATCTAGTTTTGTGTGAACATGTTTGTGGTCTTAGGGATAAGGTACATGAAGACTTTGGCAGCAGTGTTAGTGGTTCGGGGGCTGCACTTTATTATCAGTGTGCTAATTTCTGACAATGATTGGACTAGACCTTTTCAGATAGAGTCTGAGGATGTCAGACCATGAAAATGTGCTGTAACTAAGTAGCATGTAAACCAGTTGATTGTAAAACGTTTCGCTGGGAATTTATTTTAGCTCTGTTTTACTTCATACCGATTATGAGAAAATAATCCACCTGTGCGTCAGTTAGGAGGCGCCACAGGGTTTCTTACTATTTACATGAACATTTTGTGCAGTCTTTGTTATAAATGTTCCGAAGACTATACTCTTTACTCCGAAGGACTATTTTTTAATTATACCTCATTTAGCTAACTAGTATTCTAATACCTGGTAGAAAAACAGTGAGCCAGCCTTTAAGCATCCAGCACCATTTAGAGTCTATGTTTTGTTTCAGACTAAAGACATCATTGGAAAAGGTAGGAGATAGTTTACTTTAGAATAGAACATACATGTCATATCCACTTAGTGCAGAAAAGGTATTCTCTCCCTGTCTACATTAAGAAATTTAGCTGTGCAATATAGATAAATGTTTGCAGAAATTTGTAAGTAAGAGATTATAACTCCAGTTTACAGATTCTGAATGCTGAGAATCTGTACTAAGACTTATAAAGTTTTTCCTGTGAACAGTAGGTGATACATTTAAGCAGACTTTCCTTTCTAGTTCATGGCTTAGATTTCTTTATAAATTTGAGTACTTACTCTTTAAAGATGAGCTTCTAAGCTTCAAATTTTAAAACAGCATTTCACTACGTTGGTTTACTTAGCTCAGATTTTAAGCACCATTTCAGCTGTCGGGTTTTTTAGAATTTTTCTTTTAACAGAAAGGACATTCCTTTTCCTTCTTGTGATATCCAAAGAAGGGAGGGAAAAGGAATGTCTAAAAATGAAATTCCTTGTCCTAGCGGAACCTAGAGGGACAGGAAATCCTAATAAAATTTTAAATCCCAGCACAATTTTACAGGAGAATCAGTCTTTTTTTTTTAGACTAATAATGTTAATGGGAGTCATGTTCAATATGAAAAAGTTCTAAATGACTGAAATTTATAGAAGTGAAAATTAGCAAACAATTATTTTAGGGATATTTTCAAATTTTACTTCATTTTTTTGCATTGCTTGTGCCATATGCAAATGCATTTCTTATTGCCAAGAACTAATAGCAACTTATTGCTTCATTTTCTTACCTTTTTTAAAATGTGAATTTAATTATTATAATTCATTCCTATGGCCTTACAGATGGGTTTTATTTTGTTTGTTTGCAGCTGACACTGTAGTTCCTTTAATGCAAAATGCCATAAACGATTGACTAAAATCATGCCCTTTGTGGGAAATATCTAGTCTTTCCATAGAATTATCCATACATAGAACATGTATGTTTTGGCATATTTTACTTTTGCTTCAACGGCTTAATGTGGAAAGCTCCTGCAGATAAAGTAAACCTGTCATGTGGTTAATCTTGTTTAAGCCAATTCATTAACTGTATACTGATAACTGATGCTGTGGTGTTGTTTTTTTTTAATGGACTTTATTCCAGGTGAACTTTTTTTTACAATAATGTTCGTCTAAAATAAAAACTACATAATGAAAATACGACTCTGAAATGGACTCCATGTTTAAAAAATGTTTCTTCACATTTGCTAAGTGACTGTGATTCAAACCGTGGTAGAGATATCTTAGCAAACCTATCTGGCCTGAAGTTGTTTAAAACTGAGAAAAATGGCCGGATCTCCTGCTCATACCTACATCAGCAGACATTGAGGTTGTTCTGTTCTGGAACTGTAGCCTTCCCTGCTGAGTCCTCACAAGTGGAGTTTCTGTTGCTTTGTTCTCACTTCCAGATACCACGGACGGAGGCCCTGGCCCTATTGCTGTCCTATCACGGTGCTTGTGCACATTCCTGGCACAAGGTAGCCTTTTGCGTTCAGTCCCACCACCATTTTGAACTTGCACTGTTCTCAAGCTTCCTACTTCTCTCCCTTCACTCTTAGTAAATAGGCCTTTAACCTCCTGCCTCACAGAGAAAAGCATCAATCAAACACAAGATTCTTAGCCACCTCTTCCTCCTCAACCTGTTGCTTCCATGGGCGGGCTGCCCAACGCCAACCCTCATCCTCACCCCTTCCTTATGAAATAGAGGCATCCCTTTCATTCTGTGCACTTCTCACCACTGCCTCTTCTCTGAACTCTTCCTCCCACCCTCCCCCCACCCCCACCTTGCAGAGAACTCGCAGCTCTTTCTCTTAGACCTTCACCTGTGTTACCCCCGTCCCTTCAGCATCTAAGCAGCCCTGATATTTGATGTACCTGTAGCAGATCCCAGGGCAGATGGGTAGCAGGC
Source organism: Crocuta crocuta (assembly GCF_008692635.1). Classification (NCBI taxonomy): domain Eukaryota; kingdom Metazoa; phylum Chordata; class Mammalia; order Carnivora; family Hyaenidae; genus Crocuta; species Crocuta crocuta. The sequence continues at coordinate 10,564,121 of NW_027527920.1, read as the reverse complement.
AGATCAACTTGGAAGTTGATCCAGCCTTTGGCCCCACCTTTCCCTCTTCCTGTTGTAGCTAAGCTAAACAAAGAGTTGCCTAGAGCTACTGTCTTCAGTTTTTCATTTTTCATTTCTCCCTCAGCTCTCTTCCAGTTTGGCTTCCACCCCCACCACTGACCTTGTGCTTACAACTGCCTAGTTGCTAAAGTAGCGGACAGTTTTCAGTCCTTATCTGGGCTAACCTCTTGGTGGCATTTGCCCAGTATCTCTCTTCCTCCCAGAAATGTTCTCTTGGCTTCTGTGACCGTGTTCTCTTGATTTTCCACTTTTCCAAAAACAATTTCATCCTTTTTCATGGTTCTTAAATGTTCATAACTCCTGTGATCTGCTGACTAATGGCCCCTAAGAATGTTCATGTCCTAATCTCTGAAACCTGTGGATGTTACTCTATATATCGAAAGGGACTTCACAGATGTGATCAAGTTAAGGATCTTGAAATGGGGGGGTTGTCCTGGATTATCGGGGGGTGGGGAGCATGTAATCCCACGAGTCTTTATGGGAAGGACATAGGAGGAGTTGGAATCAAGAGGAAACTTTGTGATGACAGAAACAGGGAGAAAAGGTGTTATCATGAAGGGCTGTGAGCCAAGGAATGTAGGTAGCCTCTGGGATCTGGAAAAGGTAAGGGAAAAGATTTTCTCCTAAAGTCTCCAAAAGAAACCAACCTGGCCCTAATACCTTGACTCTACACTGGTAAGATGGATTTCATAATTCTGCCCTCCAGAGAGGGCAGAGACTCTTAAGAGAATAGATTTGTATTGCTTTAAAGGCACTAAATTGTGATTATTTGTTAAAACAATGATAGGAAACTAATACAGCTTTCAAGTTTATATCTCTAGCCCTACCCTCTCTGCAGATAGGCAGACTCCCAAGTTGATCTGCCCATTGGACATCTCCCCTGGGATCCGCTTCAGGTACCTCAAACATCACATATAATCTGAAACTCCTCCTCAGCTCTCCATCTCTCCCCCTTCCCAGCAGTTCCCACCAACAACCCTTAAACCTAAGAGGAAAAAGCTGTTCTCTCTCCTCTTTTTTCTCGTGACAGATAGCACCATCACCTACCTAGATTTGCACGCAATTCACAGCCTCAAAGTCTTTTTTTTTAAGATTTTACTTTCAAGTAATCTCTCTGCCCAATGTCTCAACCCTTGAGGTCAAGAGTTGCATGCTCAGTAGCCTCCAAGTCTTAGGGATCAAACACCTTAATCTCTTTTTAATCCATCCACCTGTCTATTGTTTCTGCCTCTGTCTTTGTTCAGGCCCCCTCATCTTTTGCCTAGATGGCTGCAACTTCTGCTAACCAGTCTCCCAGTCTCTAACTTATTTTCCTCCACACCAGTTTTCACAGTGTCAACAGGCTTTTAAAACTGGAATCTCCAGGGGCACCTAGGTGGCTCAGTTGGTTAAGCCTTTGATATCAACTCAGGTCATGATCTCATAGTTCATGGGTTCAAGCCCTGTGTCGGGCTCTGTGCTGATAAGCTCAGAGCCTGGAGACTGCTTGGGTTTCTGTGTCTCTGCCTCTGCCCCTTCCCCCCCCCGCCCAAGGAAAATAAAATAAAAATAGTTTAAAAATAAGAACTTCTATCACTGCCAAATTTAATCCTTCAGTGGTAGCTCATAACTTTGGGGGTAAAAAAAGCTAAACTTTGTTTACCCTGGCAAACAAAGCCATTTACCGCCCCCACATCTTTCTCTCTAGCCTTGGCTCTTGTCATACCCTAACTCATACCCATTTTAAATGTCACCAGTAATTGCAGTTTCCCAAATACGCCATGCTTTATCATTCCTTTGCTAATGCTCTTTCTGCTGACTTCCTACCCCTTTTCTGGCTAACTCTTCCTTATCTTTCAAGACTTATTAAGGGCTTTTCTGGGAAGACTTCCGGCACAACCTATCCAGGTTAGGAGCCCCCTCCTGTGGATTCCCAGAGTGTCACTGTACCAGATTCCAATTGTCAATTTATTTCCTTCCCACTAGACTCTCAGCTCCCAGAAGCATGGGGACCATGTCATTAGCTTTTGAATCCATGGTATTCAGTAAGGAGCCTGGCACATAGTAGGTGTTTAATAACTGTTGAAAGAATCAGTGAACTTCAGGAATTATCAAAATTAACGTGTTGAAGAAAGGTAAGTAATTTAGGAGCTGTTTTCCATTTACCATTTTCCATTTTTCCATTTTAAAGAAAGATTTAAAGTAAATCTAAAGATTTAAAGTAAATTTAAAGATTTAAAGTAAATTCATCAATGCCTTAGTAAGTATAGCAATAAAAAGGAGCTTCATTATCTGGTTTTTATTCTAGCCCTTACCTTTCATTAGTTTAGTCTTTATTAAATACAGGAAAATTTCCTTTTAATAAAATAGATCACCCAGAGAGTTATGTATTGATAAGTTGAGTAAACTTTTTCTCCCCTTTTCTCCATGTGTCCTACTAGCAAGATTTGGGTTTTCCAATATTGGTTCCAGTAATATATGAAAATGCCCCCATAGTAAATAAAATTAATTTCTGCCCCTCAGAAATGCCCTGTTTTCTTTCACTTTGAGGCCTCTCCACCTGTACTTCATTTCTTCCCTACTTCTTATCTTTGCTAACCCTAAGCAGAGACGTGAATGAGTGCATGTTCTCTTTAGCAAAACCTCACACATCTGGACTGGATGCCCTTCCCTCTTCCTATGTATTCGCACAGCACCCTATCTATACTTGCCTATCTGGCTTCCCACTAGACTGTAAGCTTCACGGAAATAGGAGCACATCTAGTTCATGGTGTATTCCCGTTGCCTAGCATTGTGCCTGATACTTGTTGGCTTTCAGCATGCATTTTGAATGAATGAATAAATGGTTGAGTAAATACAAATCTATCGGCACTACCAGAAATAAACTCAAGTGAATTCATTAGTATCCTGTGAATCACATGTACGTATGTCAAAACCTTATTTGATAAATTGCTAAAATGTGGTATTACTTTTGAACCCCGGCCCCCATACCCAGCTTCCCACATGCACCCAATTCCGAGGAATTCCCTGTAGTCTATATCCAGAGCCATACCATGTGCCAGCCCCCTTCTGCCAGTCACCTCAGGGATTTAACCATCATCACTTAGTACCTTACGTTTTCAAGCCTTCAGAGGAAGCTAATAGTGCATAAAAACTTGAGTCAATAGCACTGCTACTTAGCTTCTGACTCCATTCTCCTAAACAAAACTGTTTGAAGTCAGTGTAAAAGTACTTTTAAAACAGCAGTGCATTATATAAATGTAAGGTGCTATTCAGAGAAAACTTAAAATCAGTTTTCCCAGTAAATAATCATGAATGCTGAAGATGAATATTTTATCAGGGATTTTTCCGATTTGGTCTAGTTGCTTTCTTCTTTTCTCTTCCAAAAGACATCAGTTAAAGATGTCTTTACTGATAGGGGGCAGACTCATTACATTTTACATTACCTTCCCATTTTTTAAAACTGGTTTTGAGGACTAAGGTTGAACTGAAATATGGTCAAGACACCATGAATACAAATTCCCTCAACTTACAGTTCTGCCTGTTGAGTTGCCTACTTCCAAGATATCTGAGGCAGCTTTAACCAAGACACACAAATCTTAGTTACAATTGGGGTAATCAAATCATTAAAATAGGGATAAAATAAGTCATTTCTAAAGTCATGGCAATAATTATAATGATAAGGCCAGAAGAATAATTGCTATAACCAATTATTAAATTTAGCTCAAGTGCAAGTAAAGCCTGAATATGATGAATTAGCTCTCAAAGCTGAGCATATACATCTGTCAGGAGAAACAAAAATTTTTTCTAGCCCTGAACTAAGTAGTAAAGTGTAGATCTACTAAAGGTATTGAACAATGATAATTAAAGTTTTATAAAATATCTAGATGGCCATTTGTTGTGTAAAAATCTTAATTTATGCTAAGGACATGAGTACATTGTGCTTCTGTGAAGGCATTGCTGCATGGAGCTGAAGTAATGAATTAATTGCATTTGATAACTTTGATTCAGTATTGAACCCAAAGAATATGTAACGGTGAATCACTCCATTATTTTGAACTGTGTATACAGCAACTCAGTTTCAGTAGGTGCTGTATAAAACATTTCAAAATGAAGAAGTATTTTGTAGAGTAAATGGAAAGTATATATGTCTGTTTTCAATGAGCAAAGGTAACATTTTACCATAATTAAATAGTTGTAGGGGTGCACAGGTGGCTCAGTCCGTTAAGCTTTTGACTCTTGATTTCAGCTGAGGTCATGATCTCACATTTGTGAGATCTAACCCTGCATCAGGCTTTGCACTGACAGAGCAGAGCCTGCTTGAGATTCTGTCTGTTCCTCTCTCTCTCCCTCTGCCCTTACCCCACTCACGCTCTCTCCCCCTCGGTCTCAAAATAAATAAAATAAACTTAAAAAATAATTAAATACTTGTAGTTGTATTATTTGAAGGTCCATTTTCAGAAATGAGATGCAAAACATTTTCAGTCAGGTACCGTCTACTGGCGTTTGTCTTTCCAGTGTTCATTTCCAAGAGCTTTATTCATGATATTAAACAATGAGTGGGAATGGCTAACACTTATATACCACTTAGTGTGCAAGCACAACCCTCAAAATAACGCATGAAGTATTATTATTATTCTTCCCTTTAAACATGGAGAAATATCTTAGATGTGAAATCCAGGAACTTAACCTTCTGATTTTAATTCTTCTACCTCTCAGAAATTGTTACATTAATATAAAGTAGCAAATGTTTATAAGTTCCAATTTTTAAATTATTTCGTTCACTAAACAGATATTTAGTGAGCACCTTTTAGGTGTGTGGAAACAGCAAAACAAAACAAAGACCCTACCCCCCTAAAAATTTACTTTTTAATCAGGGACACAAATGAGCAAGTGAAAACAGAGCAGGGAGATTTTACCGTTCGTATAGGGTTGGCGACCGGAGAATGCCTTTAAAAACATCCTTTCTGAAGACCTGGGGGTGAGGGGACGGCATAAATAAAAACAACTCTGAGAAGGACAGCTTCGTCCACCACTCTCATATTTTAACTATTTTGAGTTATTGCCTGGGTTACCGCTTTCCCAGCTTGGGTTTTACATACGACGGAGCACGAAGTTCCCGCAACTGTGCAAATGCCAAAATGCGCTTTAAAAAGACAACTTTATTTAAAAATTTTTTAAAAGACAACTTTATTTAGAAGTGGAATCCTACTTCTGTCCGGCGCTGTTTTTCTTCAGGGGACCTGGAATCTTCCCCCTGTTCTGGCTCCAAAGCGGGCTGGGGACCTCCCCTCTTCCCAGCCACCTCGCGGCCGGCACCGGTGGCCTGATCAAGGCGTAGGAGCGGTGATGGTGGTTTCGGGGGCTCGGGGCCTGACGCTAAGTAACGTCGCCAGGTGGCCAGGGAACGGCACCTCGGTATCAAGTAGGCCATGGACGCCCGGTTTGCGGGCGGGGCGTACGGGGTAAGCCNCCCCCTGCGTCGCTCCCTGCCCCCGCCCCCGCGCGGCGCAGAGCTCTGTCAGCGCCTGGCGTACTTCGAGTCCCCGCCAGGCCTCCTGGCCGGCTTCTCCTGTCGCCATGACGGCGGCCGTGTTCTTCGGCTGCGCCTTCATTGCCTTCGGGCCTGCGCTGGCCCTCTACGTCTTCACCATCGCCACTGAGCCACTGCGCGTCATCTTCCTCATCATCGGGTGAGGCGGTTGCGCTGGGAAACCAGGGCCCGGGGCTCCCCCCCCCCGCCGTAGATACCGGCGACCCCCGGCGTCCCCACCAAACGGCTCGACCTTGTTGGTCTTAAAGGGGAGAAAGGTGGGGAGGGGTGAGCCGGGACCCCGGTCCCCTGGTACTTACTCCTCGTCCTCCGAGGTTCGGCGGGAAAATACCAAGAGCCCTGGGGCCCTACAGGGGGGCTCTGGGGAAGGAGCTCACACTGGGTCTCAGAAAGCCCTGATGTTTGGCTCTTGAGTTTTTGCCCGAGGGTCCATGGGTGGGTTTTAGTGAGTCGTGAGTCCATTAAAATTGCATGAAAAAATTGTGGGTAAATTCACATATTCATCTTTTATTTTTCTGGCGGAGGGTTCCTCTATTCCCACAGATTCTCACAGGCATCTGTAGTCTCAAAGGGGTTAAGGGCACATTCGCACCTGGTATTTAGGTGCTTTTAAGACATACGCATGCCCAACCCCTACCCCGGATCCACCACTTCGGCATGTCTAGGGAGGGGGTGGGATTCGGGCTACGTATTTTTTTCTTTAATGCTCCCCAGGTGATTCAGGTGTACAGCCAAAGGCTGGAAACCTGTGAAAACCCCGAAGCACCTGTCAGTGCGTCCGCTGGCAGGAGCTTGGTAAATACTGAACTCTGGTGGCGAATGTGGTCATAATCCCGGTTTTCACCTGTCCCTCAGCTCTTCCGGGGCTCCCCACGTCCCCATCCACCCTTGAGTCTCACTTACTACCAGGAGAAACAGCCATGGTAGGCCGGCGAGTCTTCCCTTTTCTGAGCTATTTCACCTCCTAACAGCTGTCGGGAAAGTGCTGCATCACAGGTGTCAATTTAAACACAGAGATTTGGGCAAAAGGTTTATAAAGCTTGTTACAATCGTTAAAATCCACAGGTATGTTGTAAAAGCAGGACTGGAAATCTGATTTAGATTTTCAACTATCAGTGGTTTTCGACTTATGAATTTTATACTAATCACCCTGTTAATAGAGATGTAGACATTTTTCTGGAAAAGACTCATACTTACACATCAGTGAGCAATACATTAATTAGGAAGAGTAGCAAATAAGTTTCTAGCTCAACGGTCCTTGGCAGATAGCCCGCAGATGTGCTTAGAAATAGCAGGGTCATTGGAAAAAAATGATTGTTAGGAAGAGTCTCACATTCCTCTTGGAGGGTATGTTCATCTCCCCAGGGAATATGAACCCCTGATTAAGAACAGTTGATCCAGAACATCAGGTTATGAGGCCTTTTTTTTTTTTCTTGTTAAGGAGTCAGGAAAAATGTTCCTTCTCAAGTAAGGTTTTTTCACTTTTAAGTCTTTATTAATCCTGTTCACTTATACCTTTCCCCCCCCCTCTAATTTTCAGAGCTTTTTTCTGGTTGATATCTCTGCTGTTTTCCTCTCTTTTTTGGTTCATGGCAAGAACCATTATTGACAACAAAGATGGACCAATACAGAAATATCTGCTGATCTTGGGAGTGTTAGTCTCAGTCGTTGTCCAAGAAATGTTTCGGTTTGCGTATTATAAACTTCTGAAGTAAGTTAAATGTTTGCTCTACCTTTTTTTTTTTTGCATTAATACTTGAGTTATGATTTAGTAGTTTGAAAACGTTAATATAATGTGATGTTTGAGTGTCTGTGCCTTCCTAACAAAGTTGAAAGTCAAGGGAGCGTACATTTCCAGCTTGAAAATATTGAGTATTTTAACTTGGGGACATTGCTTCCTTCCTTCCTTCACTCATTCAAAGAATATTTCTTGAGAATTTACTTAGTGCCAGGCACTATCGTATTCCCTGGAGATGATATTATCATGATTAAAAGACAGTCTCTGTCTTCACGGAGGTTATGTTATAGTGGAAGGAGATGACGAATGAACAGGAAGATACATTGTATATTAGAAGATAATAAGCGTCTTACAGAAAAATAAGCCAGAGAAATAGTCTTTGAAACAAGAAAACAACCTGTTCAAGGTTAGAATTTCTATGTGCTTCTCTTTGCTGCCACTTAAAGAATTCTTGTGGAGATTATGCCTACCGTTATTTTAACTGTATTAAGGGAAAACTGGGGTTTCTTTTGTGATATTTCATGGCATTTCTTATCTGTAATAGAAAAATAGATTTAAAAAGAAGCCATGGTCTTGAGTTCCATTTTTAGGTCAGAAAGTAAGTCATCTGTAGGACACGTGAAGACTTCACATGAAACCACATGTGATTTGAAACACAGCTAGAACTTGGGACCATATTTTCTTTTAGGCAGTCATGAGGTTGACTTTGATTATGTAGTAAAAATTAATAAAGTGGTAAGTGTGCTCTCTTTATTTCCGCAAATGAGATGATTAAGGTATTCCATGAATTTCATAGATGAAATCTTGCCTACAACATCTCTTGTAATAGGCCTCTGATAATTTGTTCTTGCCAGTATGCTAGGCCTTCTCGATTTTTTACTTGTTGCTTTTAATAACAGATCTTGAAATTTAATAATGAAGCCATTGTAATTATAAATAACAAACCCAGGAAGCCATTGCTTAGAACCAAAAGTCCTATCTTTAGAAAAGATTTAAAAATGAAATTTCCACTAGTTTCTGGAAATATTAAAGAGCAACAACAAGGGACGCCTGGGTGGTTCAGTCGGTTGGGCATCTGACTGTGGCTTAGGTCATGATCTCACAGTTCGTGGGTTCGAGCCCTGCGTTGGGCTCTGTGCTGACAGCCAGCTCAGAGCCTGGAGCCTGTTTCGGATTCTGTATCTCCCTCTCTCTCTGACCCTCCCCTGCTCATGCTGCCCAACCCCCCTCTCTCTCTTTCTCTCAGAAACAAATAAAACATTAAAAAAAATTTAAAGAGCAACAACAAAATACTGACAATTACATTTAAGTTTCCACAGGAATATGCTATCCTTAACAGATGGACCATCTATGTACCTGTGGTTGAATGTTTCTGGTACGCAGCAGTTACTTTCATTCCAAAATTTAATTTTAACTTTAGAATATATTAAGGTAATCAGAATCTCCCTCTGACCTCTGCCCCACATGGCCAGATGAAATCTTTGTCACATGGTTGTCATCTTGTCTATGTCAAGGCTACGCATACCTCATTTCTTCACCTGGCCCTCAGAAGACTTAGAATTGGCTTCCAAACCTTTACCATCTCTGTTCTTTTATGTCACTAGACACACGTCTTCTTAGGGCCTGGAGTTTACCTGTGCTTAGGACGAGCATAGTACTCTGCTGTGGTCGAAGTGGTACAAAGAGCAGTGCCCCTTCCCACCCTTGACTGGGCACTGTCCTCTTAACAATGCAGCCTCAGAGTGCACTAGTTTTTTCCTGTCAGCAACATCATTGGCTCATATTGTTTTACATGGTCACACATGACGATCCTGATTTTGAAATAGGTTAATTTTGGGTAGATTTTCACAGTTCAGGGTATAACCCAACTTACCTGGAGTGGCTCAATCTGCTGTTCTTTACCACCTTCTGCATGGCATCTACCTGGAATGCAGCCTTTTGTTTTGCACTGTCGTATGTTTCTAAAGGACTGGAGGCTGAACAGTACCATCTTTAGTGAGGGTAGGGAAGGAGTGGGGCCATATGTGGAAGGAATTACGATCTGTCTGATGCCTCTCATGCCCACAAGTTCAGAAAAGCCTCTTTGACCTTCTGGGGAAACCATGTTTACTCCTCTAAAAGGGCCTTTGAAAATTAGCAAACAGGTAATAGGACAGACCTGTATTAATAGGTTCCTTTAGGGATACCTTTAGGTTCCTTTAGGGATACCTGAGTGGCTCAGTCTGTTGAACATCTCTCTTAGGCTCAGGTCATGATCTCACGGTTCTTGGCTTTGAGCCCGGTGTCGGGCTCTATGCTGACAGCTCAGAGCCTGGATCCTGTTACAGATTGTCTGTATCCTTCTCTCTTGGCCCCCCATCCCCACTCGCACTCTGTCTCTCAAAAATGAATAAAAATTTAGAAAAAAATAGGTGCCTTTATTTGACATTGCAGAATGCATCTTGACCAAACCTTTTGATTTTTTCTACATCTTCCTAGCACATTTTAGACATGTTGGCTGTCATGTAGTTATGTGTTAAAGCAAGTCTGAGAATTATTGTGATACTTTATTCATGACTAACATATATATAAATACATTAAAAAAATTTTTTTAATGTTTTATTTCTTTCTAGGAGAGAGAGAGAGACAGTGCGAGCAGGGGAGGGTCAGAGAGAGAGGGAGTCACAGACTCTGAAACAGGCTCCAGGCTCTGAGCTGGCGGTCAGCACAGAGCCCGACGCGGGGCTCGAACCCACGAACCACGAGATCATGACCTAAGCGAAAGTCGGACGCTTAACCCACTAAGCCACCCAGGCACCCCATATAAATACATTTAAGTTGTCTTATGCTATGCTATATTTAAATATAGGGACCTTGGGGCGCCTGGGTGGCTTAGTCGGTTAAGCGTCCGACTTTCGCTTAGGTCATGATCTCGTGGTTCGTGGGTTCGAGCCCCGCGTCGGGCTCTGTGCTGACCGCCAGCTCAGAGCCTGGAGCCTGTTTCAGAGTCTGTGACTCCCTCTCTCTCTGACCCTCCCCTGCTCGCACTGTCTCTCTCTCTCTCCTAGAAAGAAATAAAAAATATTTTAAAAAATATATAAATAAATAAATATAGGGACCTTGATTCGATCAATATTTTAACTATCTCTACTGTCAAAGTAGGTTTTCAACTTTTAAGTTTAAAGTACTGCCTTAATCACATTTTTGCTATCTGAATTTGGTGCCAAGATTAAAAAGTGGACTGTTTTGCACCAGTTTTTTACATATATGAAATTGATTTATAATGTTTATCATTGTGATCTAGTATAGGTTTATTTCATGGGTCAGGCATTAGGAAAAGTACTTCATCTTGAATAATGAATAAATGAATAATAACTTTCAGCCTAGCAAAGGGTTGTATTGTGAGAAGCTGGCACGTGGCTACAAGTGATAGCTCTTTCTGTATTAATTTTTTTTAATTCAAATTATGGTCCTTTACATTGCCTAAAACCTACATTAAAAAAATGTTGGCTTGGGTTAACCTTTTGCAATTTAATCCAATTTTGTTTTACATTGCTGATACCATAAATATTTCCTACTTTTAGAAAATCTTCCATTTATAGAAGAAAAGTTAAGATAATCATTACTATAGTTTCTTAAAAGGCATAAATAGGTTTTTAAGTTTTTCTAAAATGGAATGTTTATATTCATATTTTTTGATACTGCTTGTCTCTTATATACATATACAAAAAAGAAAACAAAGAGGGGCCCCTGGGTGGCTCAGTCTGTTAAGCATCGACTTCAGCTCAGGTCATGACCTCACAGTTTGTGGGTTTGAACCCCGCGTCAGGCTCTGTGCTGACAGCTTGCTCAGAGCTTGGAGCCTGTTATCGATTCTATATCTCCCTCTTTCTCTCAGAAATAAATAAAACATTAAACAAAAGTGTAACTTATCTGTAGTTTTTCAAAGTTTGTATTTTAAAAATTGGACTTTTTCTTTTTTGTTCTTGGAAATAGTAATAAATGCAAACAAAGAATTCAGTAAAACTGTCAGAAACGCTGCCCCTTACATCATCATGTGTTCTGTCCATCAGGAATGTGGAAATGAATAGTGTTTTCTACTTTTTCACTTCCTAATGTTAACATTGAGAACTGTTAATGCCGTAGACCTTTCCTCTCACAAATTTCCAATGTGGAATGAGGAAGTTTATTAAACTTTTGAAATTATACATTTGGTATATTTGTGATAGCAGCACTTTGCTATACCAAGTAGCAAAAATCTTTTACTCATCGAGAGCAATTTATATAAAATAAAGCCTCCAAGATTTAATGATTCTGTTGTATCCTTATGTCCATTTGCTGGTAGAGATTATTATTGTTATATATGTCTCTAAGCTTTTTTTTCCCCTAAGTTTTCTTATTTTTTCAAGTTTATTTATTTATTTTGGGAGAAAGAAAGCACGAGTCAGGGAGCTCAGACCAGCAAACTGTGAGATCGTGACCTGAGCTGAAGTCAGACGCTCAACCAACTGAGCCACCCAGATGCCCCTTTTTCTAAGCTTTAATTAGCCTTTAATAGCATCCTTGTGATGGGTTTTTTTTTATTTTATTTAGGAAAATTGAACATTTTACTTGGTTACTGCTCCAGAGAAAGATGATGACAGGCACTTAAGTTTTTATTAATGTCAATGTCCTTGCTACCAAATAATGCTTCTAAATGGAGAACCCTGAAATGGCATATTGTTTCTTTTGAGTCTGGAAAAGCAAAAGGACTTTTAATTATGCTTATTACTATTTTGGTTGAATTCTGCATTGCCTTGATTTAAAGAAATCAATGATATTTATATTTATGAAATGAATAAGCCAGCTGTATTGAATATGCATACCTTGAAATTCAAATGAACACAATGCCCGGAATATAAGTATGTTCTGGTTAATTTAATTTTCTGTTCTTAGAGTTAACCTAACTGATTTTGTTTCTGTATTTGCTAAAAAATCAGTCTAAAATGTTCAGTTTCTTTTCTTTTTGTTTTTAACTTTTTTAATGTTTATTTTTGGGAGAGAGAGAGAGAGACAGACAGTATGAGCAGGGGAGGGGCAGAGAGAGTGGGAGGCACAGAATCTGAAGCAGGCTCCAGGTTCTGAGCTGTCAGCACAGAGCCCAGTGTGGGGCTTGAACCCACAAACTGCAAGATCGTGACCTGAGCCAAAGTCAGTTGCTTAACCAAATGAGCCACCCAGGTGCCCCTAAAACGTTCAGTTTCTTTATTGCTTTAACAAATATACTTTATAGTAAACATATTGTAAATACTTTTTGAGTCAGGATCATTGTTGCAGAGTTTCTAGCCAACAAATGTCTGTAATAGTGACCATAATGGAATCGACCAACCACATCTTGTATTCCTACATAACACATCTGCGTGGGAGCATGGACTCATGGATAAGTTTGTGATTGTTCACAACAGCTCAGATATGATCACTCTGAAGATGATTTCTTATTGAACAGTATTGTAATGTTTTATTTAGGTATTCACTTATCTCCTTTTCTGAGGGCAGTATTTTATTCTCCTCTATTTCTCCCCTCAAGCCTGATTGGGATATGAAACAAATATGTTAAATACTTTATCATCCAAAGACCATAAGATTAAGTACCCATATAAGAGTTCAGACTGTGGGTATCTAGGATTTAAGAATAAGAAGATGGAATGTCTGGGTGGCTCCATCAGTTGAGTGTCCAACTTTGGCTCAAGGCATTATCTCACGGTTTGTGAGTTCAAGCCCCATGTAGGGCTTTAAGCTGACAGCACTGAGCCTGCTCCAGTTTATCTGTCTTGCTCTTTGCCCCTCCCCCATCATGCTCATTCTCTTAAAAAGAAACATTTTTTAAAAAGGGTAAGGAGATATTAGCAATTACCAATCACTGGCAAAGGTAGATTCTTTGAGACCCTGCTGAATAAGTGAGACTTTGGAGAAAGAGTATAATTTAGGTCTTATAAAGTGAAGGCAGAAGGGAGGGTAGCAAAATAACTATAACCCAGGCAGGAGATAGTATAAAAACCAACAAACTGGGATTGAAGATACAGTACTTTTGGAAGAGAAAAAAAAATTCAGAGTGATAGATGCCATAGGATATTGAGTTAAAAAAATAATTACTGAACTCAGAAAGTAGTGAGAACCATTCCTTTTTTTTCTTATTAAATTCAATCCCTGATGGCTTGTTTCTTATATTTTTCTTGTTTTTTTCTCTTCTACATAAAAGTCAGATAAAAGGCAAAATGCTGGTTGTAAATTTTGATTGATTTTAGTTAATTGAAAATATGAGTTTTGTTTAAATGGATTTTAGATTTAGAGTATAATCTGATTAGAAGCCTCAATAAGCATCTAGATTTTGAAATATCTTGTGTATTCTTCTGATATACTACTTTTTCTTTTAAAAAATTGTCTGTATGGCTTTATTTTAGAAAAGCCAGCGAGGGTTTGAAGACTATAAACCCAGATGAGACAGCACCCTCCATGCGATTGCTGGCCTATGGTAAGTTGGAACTGCATGGTGTCATTAAGAGAAAAAACCTGACTTGGCATAAAAGCCAATTTTATTTTGATATCTTTGTAGATTTCAAATAGCTTTATTTTACTGCTTTGGCCTATTGGTGTACATTGTGTCTTTTTCTAGCTTTACAGGACCATTATATAAAGGGAAATAATTACAGGTGCTCTGTGTGTCTATTAAATATTAACTAGATTTGAAACTTGGGTTTTTAATATGTATACACTCTAGTTAACTACTGGTTTTTAAGTGATATTACTGTTATCTTCTCTGGGTAGTTACCATGACTGTGGCTGTACTAGGAGGACTTTTCATATTAATATAATTAATACCTTGTGTATTTGTCTTTCAGAGTTATGTTTTAAAGATTGGATCTAGGCCCCTAAGTTGAGTCACCTTTGTTTGATCCAGGAATTACTTTCTCTAATCCACAGTCATCCCTCAAGATCAGTTCCAGTTTTGAACCCTCAAACATAATTCTACAGACTGTTAACATAAACCAAAGCCAGACTTCAGCATTGTGTCCTTCTCGGTCTCGCGTATTGTTTCTGTTCCTTTCTAGATCTTTCTCTCTCCTTTTCATTTCTCTGCTATATTCCACTGTTTGTTTCCCTTTCTTTTACACCATACCTGCTCTCTTTATTATTTAGCCAAGCACTCCTCTTTCCTGAGCCAGCTTTCCACTGCTTCTCCAACAGCATGTGTCCTTTTTCGCCTTCAAAAAATAATAGTCTCTAGTCCTTGGAAATTTAGTTTGAACAGAATTCATAACATGAAATGGTCTAACTGTGTGTTTCTTTCTCTTTAGTTTCTGGCTTGGGCTTTGGAATCATGAGTGGAGTATTTTCCTTTGTCAATACCCTTTCTGACTCCTTGGGACCAGGCACGGTGGGGATTCATGGGGACTCTCCTCAATTCTTCCTAAATTCAGGTATGTGCCTACCAGTTGTGAACGTTAAGTCTTCTGGTCTAAATGATCATCCTTATTGGAGTTACCTGGCTTAGGGATTCAAGTGAAGATAAATTTATGTGATACCTTCTGAAGGCAAAACACCATTAGACATCAGGAGCACCCACGTGGTTCAGTCAGTTAAGCTTCTGACTTTGGCTCAGGTCATTATCTCACAATTAGTGGGTTCAAGCCCTGTGTCAGGCTCTCTGTTGATAGGACAGGAGCCTGGAGCCTGCTTCAGATTCTGTGTCTCCCTCTCTCTTTGCCCCTTCCCCACTCATGCGTGTGCATGCTTGCTCCCTCTCTCTCTCTCAAAACTAAAGAAACATTAAAAACAAAAAAGGACCTAGGAAAACAAAAATTTTGGTTAGAGTATTTTAGAATTTTAGGGTGGAATTTAGCATACATAAAATTTGTTTTTATTTTATTGTACTAATAATGTTGCTGTGTAGTTGATACAAGTGAAGTTTTATAGGATATATGCTTTTTGATTTTTATTAATTGTACTTATTTTCAGTATTTATTGTATTCTCAGTATAAGCCCTTTTTGGGTTAGTCAGTATGACTGAAGTTTGAAATTGAGGGGGGAAAATTGGTTGTTTAATATAATGTTATGCATCTAAAATGTATATTTATACCTATCGGTATTATTTAAAAAATAACAACAAATCTTCCCTTTTCCTTAAGAACTAGAACATTAACAGAACCTTAGAGTCCCTTGTTTCTCATTGTTTCTTCGCCACAGGTAATTGTTGCCTTGATTTTGTGTTGTTATTTCCCTAGGTTAACCAGGTTTGAAAGCTAGGTTTTTAAACATGTATACATGTTTTGTTTTGAAGGTAAAACTTTACCTTCATGTATGTATCTGAAAAAAATTAAGTTTTCCTGCTTTTGAACATTTAAAAATAAATCATGCTATGTTCTTTGAAAAAAGAAATTGAAAGGAAAAAATGGTCATAGATGAGTTGACCTTTTAGCTTTTCAAATTTTTATTTGAATTTCAATAAATGTAGGGGGGCCTGGGTGGCTCAGTAGGTTAAGCGTCCAACTTCAGCTCAGGTCATGATCTCACGGTTCGTGGGTTCAGAGCCCCATGTCAGGCTCTATGCTGACAGCTCAGAGCCTGGAGCCTGTCTTTGGATTCTTTGTCTCCCTCTCTCTCTGACCCTTCCCTGCTCATGCTCTCAATCTCTCTCTCAAAAATAAATAAAAAACATCAAAAAATTAAAAAATTAAACATTAAAAAATAAATTTCAGTTAACATAAAGTGTAATATTGGTTTCAGGAGTAAAATTCAGTGATTTTTTAATATATTTTTTTATTTAAAAAATTTTTTTAAATGTTTTATTTCTGAGAGAGAGAGAGAGAGAGAGACAGCGTGAGCAAGGGAGGGTCAGAGAGAAGAAGACACAGAATTTGAAATAGGCTCCAAGCTCTGAGCTGTCAGCACAGAGCCCGATGCAGAGCTCGAACTCATGAACCTTGAGATCATGACCTGAGCTGAAGTCGGATGCTTAACTGACTGAGCCACCCAGGTGCCCCTAGAATTCAGTGACTTATCACTTACAGCACCAGGTGCTCATCACAAGTGCCCTCCTTAGTACCCATCATCTATCTAGCTTATTCCCACCCACCTCCATCTATCAGCCCTCAATTTGTTCTCTATTATTAAGAATCTCTTAAAGTTTATTTCCCTCTCTTTTCTTTTGTTTTTCCCCCTCCCGTAAGTTCATCTGTTTTGTTTCTTAAATTCCACATATGAGTGAGGTGATTGTCTTATTTCACTTAGCATAACACATTCTAGCTCCATCCACATTGTTGCAAATGGCAAGATTCAGTCTGATGGCTAAGTAATATTCCATTGTACATATATATCACATTTTCTTTATCCATTCATCAGTTGATGAGCATTTGGTCTCTTTCCACAGTTTGGCTATGTTGATAATGCTGCTATAAACATTGGGGTGCACGTGTGTCTTTGAATCTGTATTTTTTTATCTTTTGGGTAAATACCTTGTAGTGCAGTTGCTGGATCATAGGGTAGTTCTATGTTTAACTTTTTGAGGAACCTCCACACTGTTTTCCAGAGTGGCTGCAACAGTTTGCATTCCCACCAGCAGTGCAAGAGGTTCCCCTTGCACTTCGTTCCCGTTTCTCCACATCCTTGCCAATACCTGTTGTCTTGTATGTTGTTAATTTTAGCCACTCACAAATGTGAGGTGGTATCTCATCATGGTTTTGATTTGTATCTTCCTGATGATGAGTGGTTTTGAGCATCTTTTTATGTGTCTCTTAGCCATCTGGCTGCCTTCTTTGGAAAAATGTCTATTCATGTCTTCTGCCCGTTTCTTAACTGGATTATTTGTTTTTTGAATAATGAGTTTGATAAGTTCTTATAGATTTTGGATACTAACCCTTTACATCAGATATGTCATTTGCAAATATTTATCTTCTCCTATTGTGTTGGTTGCACTTTTGTTGACTGTTTCCTTGGCTGTGCAGAAGCTTGTTATCTTGATGAAGTCCCAGCATTTCATTTTTGCTTTTCATTCCCTTGCCTTCCACAACATGTCTAGTAAAAAGTGGGTCAGAGAGATTGCTTCCTGTTTTCTCCTCTAGGGTTTTGATGGCTTCCTGTCTTACATGTAGGTCTTTAATCCATTTTGAATTTGCTTTTATGTGTGGTATAAGAAAATGATCCAGTTTCATTGTTCTGCATGTTGCTGTCCAGTTTTTGCAATAGTATTTGTTTTTTTTTTTTTTAAATGTTGTTATTTATTTATTTCTAGGAGAGAGAGAGAGAGACAGCGTGAGCAGGGGAGGGTCAGAGAGAGAGGGAGTCACAGACTGAAACAGGCTCCAGGCTCTGAGCTGGCAGTCAGCACAGAGCCCGACGCGGGGCCCGAACCCACGAACCGCGAGATCATGACCTAAGCGAAAGTCGGACGCTTAACCGACTAAGCCACCCAGGCGCCCCTGCAATAGTATTTGTTGAAGAGACTTTTTTTCCATTAGATATTCTTTCCTGCTTTGTTGGAGATTAATTGCCCATATAGTTGTGAGTCTGTTTCTGCGTTTTGTATTCTGTTCCATTGATCTGTGTGTCTGTTTTTATGCCAGTACCATGCTGTCTTGATGACTATAGCTTTGTAATATAGCTTGAAGTCCAGAATTGTGATGCCTCCAGCTTTGCTTTGCTTCTTCAGGGTTATTTTGGCTATTCGGGGTCTTTTGTGGTTCCATACAAATTTTAGGATTGTTTGTTCTAGCTCTGTGAAAAATGCTTGTGATATTTTGATAGGGATTGCATTAAATGTGTAGGTTGTTTGGGGGTAGTATAGCTATTTTAAAAATGTTCTTCCATTCCATGAGTATGGAATGTTTTTCCATTTCTTTGTTTTTTCTTCAGTTTCTTTCCTAAGTGTTTTGTAGTTTCCAGAGTACAGATCCTTATCTCTTTGGTTAGTATATTCCTAGGTATCTTACAATTTTTGGTGCAACTGCAAATGAGATTGACTCTTTGATACCTTTTTCTGTTGCTTCATTTTTGGTGTATAGAAATGCAACAGATTTCTGTACATTGATGTTATATCTGCGACTTTGCTAGATTCATGTATTAGTTGTAGCAGTTTTTGGATGGGTCTTTCAGGTTTTCTACAGAGTATCATGTCATCTGCAAGTTTGACCTCTTCCTTGCCAATTTGGATGTCTTTCGTTTCTTTTGGCTGAGGCTAAGACTTCCAGTATTAACCAGTATGTTGAAAGTGGACATCCCTGTCTTGTTCCTGACCATAGAGGAAAAACTCTGTTTTTCCCCATTGAGGATATTAGCTGTGGGTCTTTTGTTTATCGCTTTTGATGTTGAGGTATGTTCCATATATCCCTACCTGGTTGAGGGGTTTTATCAAGAATGGATGCTATATTTCATCAGATGCTTTTTCTGTATCTATTGAGAAGATCATATGGTTCTTCTCCTTTCTTTTATTAATGTGATGTATCACATTGATTTGCAAATATTGAGCCACCCTGCAGCTTAGGAATAATTCCCAGTTGGTCGTGGTGAATAAATCTTTTAATGTACTGTTGGATTCAGTTTCCTAATATCTTGTTGAGAGGAGTTGACCATTTCTATTCAAAGATACAGTATAAAAGGACCAACTCATTTCAAATTGCTTTTTCATCTACCAGGTAAAAAATGTCATCATGATGCCGTGATCATACATTTGCGAGTTGGTAATGTACATAATTAACATAAAATTTATCTTAAATGTTCAAAAAGAATCTTTTGAAAATAGTTTTAGGAAAATTCCACTGTAGTTTTGTTTTCTCCACAAGTTATATCATTAAAACAAATGACTCCCATGCACATATTCTATTAATTAAACATCACTTAACATCTTACAGGGTGCCTGGATGGCTCTGTTGGTTAAGTGTCCAGTTCTTGGTTTCAGCTCAGGTCATGATCTCATGGTTCATGGAGTGGTCCCCGTATTGGGCTTTGCATTGACAGCACAGAGCCTGCTTGGGGTTCTCTCTGTTTTCTCTTTCTGATCCTCCCCCCCCAAAATAAGTAAACATTAAAAAAATTATTTAACATCTTTTACTAAAGGAACTTCTGTCCTTAAGGATCTTACCATCTGGTAGGGAAAATGAGCCCCCCCCCCCAAAAAAAAAGAGTAATTTGTTTTTAAGAATTTAAGATAGTAGTAGAACCAGATATAGAAAGATGTGCCCAAAATTTAAAAACTGCTGCAGGTATGGAGCCTCCTCAAAAACTATCCTATAATTCAGCAATCACACTACTAGGTATTTACCCAAAGGATACAGAAATATAGATTCAGTGGGGTACATGCACCCCAGTGTTATAGCAGCATTATCAACAGTAGCCAAGCTATGGAGAGAGCCCAAATGTACACTGACTGATGAATGGATAAAGATGTCTCTCTCTCTCTCTCTCTCACACACACACACACACAGGAATATTACTCAGCCATCAAAAGAATGAAATCTTGCCATTTGCAACAATGTGGATGGAGCTAGAATGTATTGTGCTAAGTGAAAAAAGATAAAGACAAATACCACATGATTTCACTCACGTGGAGTTTAAGTAACAAAACAAATGAACATATGGGAAGGAGAAAAAGAGAGGAGAGAGGGAAACAAACCACAAGAAACTCTTAATGATAGAGAACAAACTGGGGGTTGATGGAGGGAGGTGGGTGGGAAATGGACTAGATGGGTGATGGGTACTAAGGAGGGCACTTGTGATAAGCACTGGGTATTGTATATAAGTGATGAATCACAGAATTCTACTCCTGAAACCAGTATTGCACTGTACGTTAACTAACATTTAAATAAAAACAAATTAAGCTGCTGCAGTAGTTTACAATCACTCTGCCTGGTAACAATGATCCGCAGACCCAGTAGACTCTTGTTCCTCATTTTAGCCCAGGCCTCTCTCCTGTCAAGATTACTACCATCAACCTCCAATTGCGTACTCTTTCCTTAGCACACATTTCATAAGAATCTGTCCTATATGCAGGCAGCCACCAAACCAATCTTCCTTGTACAAACATGTATAATGACTTTCTAGGGTCTCTTCTTTCCAGGGATTAAGTCAAGGCCCATTACATCTGGCTACAAGTTCATGGGTTAGACCTAACAAAACTGATTTTCTTCATTTTAAGCATTCCATAATCACAGCATTTCTGGCAGTTATTTAAATGAATTATAACGAGCATTAGGTTTTCAGAAAAAATGTAATGTTAATAGCTCAAGTCTGTTAGAGTCTAGTGTAAATGAACAAAACATAATCAGGAGTGGCTATGCTTTTCTGTATTTTCTGAAATTGGTCTATTATACTGCTACCTAAGCAGTTTTCTCATGGTTCATGTAGCATTCTCCTAGTGGAATTTCTTTTTCTTCCAGCTTCTTTCGCTAGATGGTGCTAATTCCCTTTCATAACACTAGCTTAAAAAACGATTCTTTTGGAGGAAAGTGAAAGAAAGATGTGCTAGCAGTTTGGGGATTGTATTCGCAGTTCCTTCCTTCCTTCCTTCCTTCCTTCCTTCCTTCCTTCCTTCCATCCTTGACAGACAGCGTGAGCAGGGGAGGGTCAGAGAGAGAGGGAGACACAGAATCTGAAACAGGCTCCAGGCTCTGAGCTGGCTGTTTAGCACAGAGCCTGACGCGGGGCTCGAATCCACGAACTCTGAGATCGTGAACTGAGCCGAAGTTGGACGCTTAACTGACTGAGCCACACAGATGCCCCTGTATTCGCAGTTTCTGTAAATGCAAGAGAAAATGCAGTATTCCAAGGAAAAGAAAGTATTTTAATGCTCTAGCTGTTAGGATGGCAGGCTGACCATGCTGTGAATAAGTACTTATTAGAATGAAAGACCAGCTGATATTTTATCATATGCAAGAGTTTCTTATTTGTTATAGCATCATTATTTGGAGCATAAACTCTGAGTTATGCAATGAAGAAATTTTCATTGCATTTTAAAATAATAACCCCAAATTTGTATATATTTGTGTTTGTTGTATATATTATTTATAATTGCTATTATAACCACTTATTTAGGCATAAGCTCATTTTTTTAAAATTTATTTTTGAGAGAGTGAGAGCATGCGTGTGTGCAAGCAGGAGAGGGGCAGAGACGGAGGGAGAGAGAGAATCCCAAATGGGGTCTGCACTGAGCAGGGAGCTCAGTTTCATGAACATGAGATAATGACCTGAGCCAAAACCAAGAGTCAGTTTCTTAACTGACTGAGTCCTGCAGGCACCCTGCCATGAGCTCATTTTTAATTTGTTAGTTAAATCTGTAGGTTTGTATGTTAGTTTAACATATTTCATTACAAATACTTAAGTACTAATCAGAACAGGGACTGTGGGTCACTAATTAGTATATCTATGTTAGTGACAGAGATACACTGTATGATACCTGTTTATACATGAATTTTTATGTTACATTTGGGCATAGTTTATAAATAATATGTAGTTTTAAGAAATTTTAATGTGTATTTAAAAAATTTTTAATGTAATTTTTTAATGTTTTATTTATTTCTGAGAGAGAGAGACAGCATGAGCAGGGGAGGGTCAGAGAGAGAGGAGACACAGAATCTGAAACAGGCTCCAGGCTCTGAGCTAGCTGTCAGCACAGAGCCCGACATGGGGCTCAAACCCACGAACCGTGAGATCATGACCTGAGCCGGAGTCGGACACTCAACCAGCTGAGCCACCCAGGTGCCCCTTACTGTTTATTTTTAAGAGAGAGAGACAGGCAGAATCTGAAGCAGGCTCCAGGCACTGAGCTATTAGCATAGAGTCCGATGCTGGGGCTCGAACCCACAGACCACAATATCATGACCTGAGCTGAAGTCAGACACTTAATTGACTGAGCCACCCAGGAGCCCCTAAATAATATATATTTATAAGTTAATTATTTTTATTTGTAGTTGTGTAGCAGCAGGCTAGCATTAAATTTTATTAGAATCATTACCATTTTTTAATAATGCTAGATAGAGACAAAAGTATGGAAATTGGAGTCCTAAATTCAAGTCTTATTCTGGCTCATAAATTTAGTATTTTGGGCAAGTCCATTTGATCATTTAATCACTCATTCCACACAGGAGTATTAAGTATTTTTATGAAACAGAAGTTATACCAAGCTATGAAAATACAGCTTCATTGATATCTATACCTTCTACTCCTAGTGGGGGATGAAGACAAAGCTGATTATAATAAAGTATGATAACTGCTGTGATGAGGAAGAGCCATGAGCACACAAAAGTCAAGCCTCACCCATGCTTGTTTGACATTGTGCTTCTCTTTTGTAGTACTTTCTGTGGTTGTAATTAAGTGGTCAGCCGTGTAGTTATTTTGTCTCTCTCTCCAGCTGGATACAAAGTCTTATAAGTGCAAGGACTGTATCTGTGTTGTTTACCCCAGCACCTTGTGGAGTCCTTGATTCTAGATGACTCAAATATTGATGGGAAAAAATGAAAGCTGGACACAACTCATGGAGGAAGTGCTATTTGAGTAGAAACTGAAAGGATGAATACTAGCTAGGCAGGCAAAAGAAGGAGGTTGTCAGGGAAGAATGTTCCTGGTGGAGGGAAGAGGTCTTTTACCCAATGTCTGGGAGGTAAACAAGACATTGTTCATTGAGTAAAGGAAGGCCTGGACTTCTAACCCTCAATTTCCTCATCTTTCAAGAACAAAAATGATGCCTAGCTCAGAGTTGTAATGAATTAAATGAAATTAATTTAGAGAGTAAGTAATTTAATAAAATGTAAAATGGTGTCAAGGTAGAGAAAGTGGTTCTCATCAGGGTAGAGAATTTGGTTCTTAAAATTAAAAAACAGGATTTAGAGGATAATCGCTCTAATTTATGTGGAATCTGAGTTTATCACTCTAAATTGCCTGTCATACTTTAGAAGAAAAATGTCTTTAGTACTCAGAAGGACAGCTAATATTTTATTTTTAAAACTTCCACAAATCATTTCATTTAAATTTTCTTGGCAGTGCTCCTATCTAGGTAAGGTTTTAAACTTTTTAGCCATTCACTAGGAGAAATCAGTACAGGTCAGACTATCATGTTCATTTCTGAGCATTGTGGTTTAATAGGAACGCCAAAGAGCTAAAATTGGTATAGAACAACATTGTGAGTATGATGAAAGACCTAGAAGCTGTGTTTTATGGGGACTGACTGAGGGAAGAGGAATGCTGAGCTTGAAGGAAAATAAAAGAGGAATATAGGGTATTTAGATATTTCTCCCAATTTATCATTCCTCTGTTACAGAATTATGCATCCACACCCTTGCATGGCCTATGGTGGCCAGGCTGTACTTTCTGCCCTTGAGATTAGACTCAGTTATGTGACTTGAGTTGGTTAATTAGTGGATGGAAGGCAAGTCAGAGGCTGAAAAAGCACTTGTATGGTTGGGCCCGCCCTTTTGGACTCTGGTCATGTGGCATGAGAACATGTCCCACATGGTTAATGCCCCCTAAGGCTCAACTCCAGGATGAACACGTACAGAGCAGACCTGCATGTGTTCTGCAGTGGGGAGCCCAGCGCAGCTGTCGCAGCAGCCTGCAGCAGTGCTGCCCAGCTGGGCCCGGCCCTCATCAGCCAGGAACACTCCGTGAGACCTTTGGGCCAGCACACATGCATACCCATGCATACCCATGCATACCACACATGCATACCTGGTCATAACCCAGCGAGTCTCCTTTTTTGTTTTTTCTTTTTTTTCTCTATAATATTTTAAGTATAATCTTCACAGTACGTCAGCTTGTTACATGTTTAGACTTTTTTTTTAAACAGAATGAACTGTTTATTTATTTATTTTTTACTTCCCTTATCACATTATCATTTATTTGTTANCAGTGCTCATCCCCACAAGTGCCCTCCTCCATGCCCATCTCCCCCCTCCTCCCCACATCCATCAGTCCTCAGTTTGTTTCTCAGCATTCAAGAGTCTCTTATGGCTTGCCTCTCTCCCTTTCCCCCAACACTTCCCNTAACCCTTTATCTGATTTGTCATTTGCAACTATCTTTTCCCATCCGTTGGTTGCCTATTAGTTTTGTGGGTTGTTTCCTTTGCTGTGCAGAAGCTTTTAGCTCCTGGTAAGCAGTATTGTCTCAAATAACTATATTACCAATTACAAAGTGGTAGAAGAAATACAACCTCTATTAATGATACAGAGAAACTTTTTAACAATGGAGATTAATCTGTAATTCTTATTTTCTGAATTTATTAGAATATTAATTTCTTATAATCAATTATCACAACTAAGTGCCACTGCTTATGATGCTGGGATATTCCATATGCTATAATATGTCATCAATGTCACCCTCAAATATATTCATTATGTTTTCATTATATCTGTAGCATAATAGTCTTTCCTTCAAGCTGTCCACATAACAGAGAACAGAAAATTAGACTGTTGGAATATCCTTGGCTTGTCAGAGATGAGTACCTCGTGTCATGTATGCAGAGCACGGGCAGCCATCTTCAGGCAGTGTGCCGGCAGGCAGCTCCGGGGACCGCTTCACGGTGTGGCTGAAGGAGTGGTGCAGGCCGGTTGTGGCTCTGAGATTTGGTGGCTCTTTCAGATATGTTCCAGGCCACCTTCTTAGACTCTGCTGTCTCTTTGCTCACTGGCCAAGGGGCAGCCCCTGCTGACCCCTGTGCAGCTCAGGCAGTCTAATGGCTTCTGCACCTCATTTTTCTTCAGGCCTTGTTTCTTCTTCTCCCCATATTAATCAGTCCTTATTTTCTTCACCCACTACTGCCTTTAATTTTTGGTGTTTCTGTGTTTAGTTTCTTTTTCTTCCCAGAGAAATTCCCTGAGATATTTATCATAGCAGTGATGAGCAGGATATTACTCTGTACAGATGATTTGCACTGGAAAAAAGTAACATTTTTGGAATATCACCCAGCATAGTGTCTTCTTTCATTCAGTCCTGTAGAAACATATATTTTGTCCAGTACATCCATTATTTACAAGTTTGAAAGGGGGAAAAATAGCATGTTTTCAGCTTTATTGATCAGTGTGGCCTTTCTCAGCCACTCAGTGTGATCCTCTGAGCTCCATGGCTGTGTTGGGAGCGTGTCCTGGGAGTCCTGGCATTTGCTCATCTGTTCTGTGCCTACTTCTCATCGCTGAGGATGCTCCTCCCTGCTGGGATCAGTTGTGCCAGTTTGCTCCCCTGCCTCTCCACAGTTCTTCTAAGGAGAACTAGAATGTTCACATCAAGGCTGCTGCATTGCATAATTTCTGGAGGAATCATTCATAGTGTAATGTGTTTCATTGGTGTACTCTGAGGTTTTCCAGTGAGATTACCAGAGCAAGTCTTAGACACATTTCCTGGAACCAGACTTCTTGTATTTTATGCATAAATGTTTGGAAATCTTTGTGGTTCTTTTCTAAGGAATTAATCAACCTTGAGGTTTATTTTAAGGGATAGATTTCTTTGATTTTATCAGCTTTTTCATTATTCTGAAGTTCTTCACCAAAGAAGAAGTATTTTATTCCATCAGAATATCAAAGAATATTTTGATATACAAAGATTTTGATTTATAGAGTTTTAGTCAAATATTAACTTTGAATATTTACTTGAATATTTACATAAGTGAGTGGGGCAGGGACAGAGAGCAAGAGGGAGACACAGAATCCAAAGCAGGCTCTAGTCTCTGAGCTGTCAGCACAGAACCTGACACAGGGCTTGAACTCAGGAACGGCGAAATTGTGAACTGAGCCAAAGTCAGATGCTTAACGGACTGAGTCACCCAAGTGCCTCTTTCCTTAAATATTTCAATCTTGATATTGAATTCCTAGTTTCATATGGTAAGTTGATTTTCCATCTTTGGGGGATTTTTTCTTCTTATAGTCAGTGGAATAAGAATTTGAAAAATCTGCTGACTTCTCGTCAGTAATTCTGGAGGACATAAAACAATGCAACATCTTTAAAGTGATGTACTTATGAAGTCTTCTTCATCTCATTTGATGCCCTTCCATTCTTCTGTTGCTCAGGCAAAAACCTTGGCACATTACTAATTTTTCCTTTATACTTATAATTCACATCCAGTCCAACTACACATCTTATCTACAACTTTCTTTTAAATCTCCATCCAAATTCTTTTGTGCATGGTTTTACTTTATATATAGCATTAGGAATAAACAGTTTGAAAGCTGGCTTGGAGCAAACACTTAAAGGTAAATCTTGGGGTACCTGGGTGGCTCAGTCGGTTAAGCATCTGACTCTTGATTTAGGCTCAGGTCATGATCTCATGGTTTGTGAGTTCGAGCCCTATGTTGGGCTCCACAGTGACAGTGTGAAGCCTGCTTGGGACTCTCTGTCTCTTTCCCTGCCCCTCCCCTGCGCGCGCATGCGCTCTCTCTCTCTGTCTCTCTCTGTCTCTCTCTCTCTCTTTCAAAATAAATAAATAAACATTAAAAGAAATAAAGGTAAATCTGATGATGCTGAAACTATTCCAGGCCAGAGACAAACATGGAAAGGCCCTAGTTAATGTCATAAAGCCAATGCAGCATAAATACAAAGCAGTAGAATCCTGAGAGCCAACACTCAGGGCCCACTGCCAGAGGATGGGTTTCTCATTAGGGAGTTGTACCCTAGGTTCTCATGAGCACTGCCTTAGGCCACCCATGCTCCCTGGGGCAGCTGTAGCCAATCACTTTTGGCTTGGTTATCCAGCATTTTTGTGACAGTAGCTGAATAATACAGAGAGTTTCAATTTTTTTTAAATGTGCTACATATGGGACATAAAAGAGTTGACTCATGCTTCTTCAAAAAGCCTTCCTAGGATCAAGAAGCAGCAGTTGGAGCAGAGTTTCTCAGTGTTGCTATTGACATTTAGGGGCAGTAATTCTTTGTTGGCAGGAGATAGAGGGCTGTCTTGTGTATTGTAGGGTGTCCGACAGCATCTCTGGCCTCTGTCTACTGAATGCCGAAAGTACCTCCTCCCCAGCTGTGGCAACCAAAAATGTCTACAGATACTGACAAATGCTCTCTTGGGGAAAAATTGCCTCATTTGTGAATCACTGAGTTAGCAGGCAGATTTGGGTTCAGTTTGAGAAGAAACTTTCCCACAGTGACTGCTTTAATGAAGTAAGCTTCTAGACTGGATTTGAAGTGGACCCAATGGGATTTACTTTTTCATCACATAGGGATTAGTTCAGAAAACATCCAAGAAGTTTCCCAGTGCTGACTCTCCACTCTGATGAACTAATCTGAAGAGAGGATTTCATCATTCTTTAACATTTGTTAGGGAGACTTTAAACAAAATCGTATCTTTGGCAGTCTGTTCAGTTCATTAACATACTTCAGAAGCATTTTCATAAATATGAAATGATAAATGCTACTTAAACACCAGTAGTTATTCAGATTGCTTTCAGAACATCTCTTCTGTGATCTGTTTGATATTAAGAGATAGCACTACACCTTTCTTACTGCTGTGTAATATAAGATAGTTTTCAAAATGTTTTTTTTTTTAATCTTGGAGAATGTTATTTGATCAGCAACATATGTCTATATTTCTTTTTTTTATATAGTTTATTTTTGAGATAGAGACAGAGCATGAGTGGGGGAGGGGCAGAGAATCCGAAACAGTCTCCAGGCTCTGAGCTGTCAGCACAGAGCCTGATGCGGAGCTCGAACCCACGAACCATGAGATCTGACCTGAGCCAAAGTTGGATGCTCAACCAACTGAGCCACCCAGGGGCCCCTATATGTTTCTGTATTATTATAACTAGGTCACAGGACTGTCCTGTTTTTTTTTTTTAAAGCTAAATTTTAAGTTAAATCGCTCTTACGGGAAAGGAATTTTCAAAAAATATTTAGTTCTGTGGCTTGACTTCTATTTTGGCTAGGTCACTGGAGATCTCTCAAGAATCCAGTTTCTGCATCCAGGAGGGATGGGGGGCAGTCCCTCACTTCACAGAACCTTGACACCCCAGACTCTTTTCTTGGAAAAGGAAGCCAGAAGCTCATTAGTAATCATGTTCTGTCTCTAGGGAGATGAGGCTAACCCTTGGCTTTGCTCAGTCCTCTGCCTGTTGCTGCCACCACCCAGTGGCAGCCTTTGCCTCTCTCTGGCGTAGTTAGAGATACTCTGCAGTTGTCAGGGGAAGCCAGAGGATAGCAGTTTCTGTGCTGGTAGGATCCAGTATTAGAATCAGTTGCTGTTTTAAGCTGCTGTCTTTGCAAGGACAGAACAGTAGATACCAGGAATAAGGGAGAGAGGGACAAGCATGAAAAGGAGGATGTTTATGGAACCGTGTGCTGAAATATTTAGAGTATGTTCAGGAAGGACAAAAGAGCCAAGTAGTAAATGTAGCCTCTTAAAGATAACACTGAAACATTTTGCTTAAAAATAGGTTAGACTAAAACATTCTTTACCAAGAGAATTTGACTCAAAAAATTGTTGGAAGAGGAAGTCCATTATCAAACTAGCAGCTACAGTTTCACAAACAGATGTACAAAATTTGTTAGAATTGTTCCGGTTTCTGATTAGTTGTTCTAAAAACACTAGAAATTATAGTTTCTTTTTATTAATCTGTATTCTAAACAAATTGTGATATTTTTATGATTGATTTAGAGAAGTTTTTTTCTACTTTTGAGAATATTAGAACAAAGCAAATTTAGGGTTAGATTCACTGAAGGTCTTTTTGAATTTTATAGTTAGGAACATGAAATGAGAAAGTTTTACTAATGAAAAGATAATATCCTAGAGTTACTATTAGCAGATCCTCTGGTTGGAATTAATTCTATTTGCTAGAGAAAAGTATCAATATAGTATGTATGTACCTTTAGCTACATGTACGTGGCAGGATATTCAGGTCTCCGTTTCTCTTGGACCTTGAACCAGTTGCAGAGGGAATAAACAGTGAATCGCAGTATTCTAAAGAGCACATTAGGGTAAAGGCTTACGATGACATGGAAGCCAGCCAGGAAGCAATGTAGCTGACTAAATAAGCAGTCAGGTAAGAATATGCAGTGTTTTAACAAATGTCTGAGAGATCCCCTTTGGATACTGTGCTAATAAAACAGTAAACTGAAAGGATGAAGCACAGTCCCACGAGATTGTGTTTTGTATACCGTGATAGCTCCAGTGCCTGGAGCAGTGCCTGCCCATAATGGACATTGAATAAGTGGGAAGGGAGGAAGAAGGTAAGTGTAAAAGTAATACCAGGTCAAAGAAAGAAATAATCTATAAGAGTGAGGAAGAGTGTACTGTAGAACGTAGCCCAGTACCTAGGAAACTTAGATAAATGTGGTAATTGCTCGCTGCTTTGCCTTGCCTTCCCACCTGACAGTACAACTCAGTAAAGGCTCTGCCCTGCTCATCTTTGAATCTGGAGGCTATAGCACATAGTAGTATCATTTATTAAAAAGCTGTGGTTTACAAAGCACTGTTCTTCCCTGTGACAGCCCTATGAGGTTTTATTGGCCTCATTTCTGAAAGACAGGAAACAGAGGGTGAGGAAGGTTAAATAGTTTGCCAAAAGCCACACTGTGGAGCTGGCATTCCATCTCGGGATTGTGTGGCTCCTGAGCTCCGATACAGAATCTTTAGGCCAGACTATCCAGGTGCTCAGTAATATGTGCTGAGTGTTTTTCTAAAAATGAAGAGTAGGTATCCTAAAGAATTCACCAAGGAGATGACAGCAAGGTAGATCTTAAGTAAAAGTAAGATTTGGATGTGGTGAAATGTCAGGGGGTTATTGAGGGTAGAGTATTCAAGCAAAAGGGACAAAAAAAATTTAAAGTTTAAAAAAAATAAGTAAAAACACAAAGACATAGAGTATAAGAATTCTAGTTTTCTGCCATCTAGGTTATATTTGAAGATTAGTAAAGGGTGTTAATTTGGGTTTAAATTGTAGAAGGCCTTCGATGGTAATCTGAGATGTTTGGACTTGACTTTGGGCACAGGATCAGTCCATCAAACCTGTTTTTTTAAGCAGGAGAGTACCTTACATCATTTGAGTTTTAGTCTGTGATCATCCCAAAGGTAATATATTTTAAAATCCCTCCTCTACTTTCAAGTATTTGCCATCATTTTACTAAATGATGTCACTAGTTAAAAAAACTTGCCTTCTTCNGGGCATGGAGGAGGGCACTCGTGGGGATGAGCACTGGGTGTTATATGGAAACTAATTTGACAAACTATTTGTAAAAAAATAAAATAAAAATAAAAATTAAAAAAATTAAAAAATTTAAAAAAAATAAAAACTTGCCTTCTTCCAACCACAACAGTTATATCCTTTTAATATACAACAGTTATGTCCTTTTAATATAGTTTTTGGATGTTTTTAACTTTGTATAAATAGTAGGTGTTGTCCCACAATATACTTTTCTCCCCACTAGCATTATATTATTGAGATCATTTATGTCATGAATCATACAGTATTCCATTGTGTGAATACACCACAAGGTATCCATTCTGATAATGATGGAAATGTTTTGTTATAAACAATGCTGATATAAATATTCTTGTGTATGTCACTTTGTGCACATATATTAGAGTTGTCCGTTGTCTGTATGACTGGACACTAATTGTTAGCTGTCTTTCAGCTTTCATGACGCTGGTTATCATATTGCTGCACGTGTTCTGGGGCATCATATTTTTTGATGGCTGTGAGAAGAAAAAGTGGTCTGCCCTTCTTGTTGTTCTTCTGACCCATCTGCTGGTGTCAGCCCTGGTGAGTATTGATTGTCACCATGCTCACAGTGTTTTTTGGATCATAAGTCGACATATCTAAAATGGTAGATTCTACTCTAAATGAAATACATGCTCATGGGAAAATGAAGACATTCACAAAAACTGTTTAATGAGTGCACAGTAGATAGATAAATAAATCAGCTAAGTCTTTCTACAGAAAAAAAACCACTATTAATTTGTTCATTGATTTCATTAAAGATTTTTTTCTACATATCTATCTTTCTTTTATGGGTATAGTCAAACCTGATATAGCCTTGGATTATGCTTATATTATGTAACATAGCTTAAACAATTACCATGTTATTAGAAATCCTTTTCATATATACATTTTAATAGCCTTATATCATTACATAGAAATTATATTAGTTTGCTTAACTGATTGATCAAATCATCTATTTCTACTTTTGTTCCTTACAATGCTGTCTTGAACGTCTTTGTACGTGAAATTTTTTCAATATGATGTTTAGACTCCAAGGAATGAAAATATGAAGTTAAATGGTATGAATATTTTTAAAGGCCTTGATATAAATTGCTAAATTCCTCTCCATAAGGGTTGTACCATTTCTTCTCATTCTGATCAATAACAAGAGTACCCATTTTATTCCCTCCTCACTGGAATTGTAATTATTATGCCAGTTTTCTAAATAAATACAATTTAAAAAGAAAGCTTGATTGGATATATTTTTTTAAGAACTATTTAATGCTTTGGGGGGGTCTGACTTTGTCATACATTTATCCCCACCACTGCCTTGTCCAGACCCTTTTCATTTCTCACCTTTAAGTATTAGAAAGGTTCTTTCTGGTGGTGTCCGACGTCATGTTTCTCTCATGTCAATCCACTTAGAATTTATATCAGGTTTCCTCATACTAGGCTCCTTAATCTCTGATCCATCTAAAATGCAGTCTTGCAGGGGCGCCTGGCCGGTTTAGTTGTGAAAGCATGGGACTCTTGATCTCGGGTCATGAGTTCAGGCCCCCAGTTATAGGCATAGAGATTATTTGATAGATAGATAGATAAAAATGCAGTCTTATTGCTTTCCCTTACTAAAACCTTTCAGTGGTGCAGCATACTTAAGTTAGTGTGATGGCAACTATATGAAGCCAAATATTCATTGAAAAAAGACTAGAAAGAGAAAGCATTAAAATACTAACAGTATTTTTATCTTTGAGTGGATTTTTTATCTTAATAGATTTTGGCATGTTCCAAATTTTCTACAATGTACACTTTTATAATCAGAAAGGAAATTACATGAAAAAGCAAACGTCCTTTTCATGGATCCATTTGGCTAATTCATTCATTTGACAAGTATTTACTGAGTACCTTCTATGTTCCAGGCACTGTTTTAGGTAAACAAAACAGTTTAGTGAACAAAACAAAGATCCCTGTTTTCACAGTTTAGTGGGGAAAGAGAGGCAGCAAGCAGCAGGCCTAATAAATAAGAAATTTTATAGGTGCTGTGGAAAGTAGAGCAGGGTTAAAAGGAATCCACAGTGTGGGGAGGCAGGAGATGTCAAATTTTTTAATTAGGTGGTCAGAGCAGGCTTCGTTGTGAAGGTGACATTGGAGCAAAGAAGTGAAGTAAACTGGTCATGTGCTGTCTGGGGAAGAGCATCCTGGGCTGCACAACCATAGGCAAAGTCGAAGAGCAGAGGACTTGCGTGGCATATTTTTGGAAGTGAGGGTGGCCAGAACAGAGTGAGCCAGAGGAAAGTTAGTAGGAGATACTGTTACAGAGTTGAAGGTGGGGACATAAGTAGAGGTTGGAAGTG
This sequence comes from Crocuta crocuta, assembly GCF_008692635.1. NCBI lineage: Eukaryota > Metazoa > Chordata > Mammalia > Carnivora > Hyaenidae > Crocuta > Crocuta crocuta. Next base: position 10,531,312 of record NW_027527920.1, on the reverse strand, counting down.
AAAACCACATATAGATCTTGCAAGGCCCGGACATTTGTTCTCAGTGAAATGGGAGTCCTTGTAGGATGTTAGGGCCATGATCTGACTCACATTTTTAAAAGATCACTTGGCTGTGTTAAGAGTGAACTGTAGCAGGGATGGTGATAACTTGGGTGAAATAGCAGTGGATATAATGAGAAATGATCAGATTGAGGACATATTTTTGGAAGTAGAGCCAACAGTATTTCCTGGAAGATTGTATAAGGCATAGAATGAAAGAAGAGGAGCCAAGGATGTCTCCAGGGTTTGGGCCTGGACAGTTAGAAGGATGGAGTTACCATCCCCTGGGCTGGGGAAGCTTGTGAGGGGAGATCAGGAGTTCATCTAGACACATCGCAAATGTAATAGAGGTGCCTGTTGGACATCTTAAGTGAAAATATCCATTAGGCAGTTGGATGAGAAAGTCTGGAGTTTGGGAGAGAATTCCAGTCCGGAAATCCAAAGACTGAGCTCTAGGACCCTCCCACACTGAGACTGGGCAAGGAGAAGGAGCCACCAAAGGAGACCAAGAAAGAGCCACTAGTGAGGTTGGAAGAAAACAAGGAGCCAGGTGTCCTGGAAGCCAGATGTATTAAGGAGAAAATGATCAGCTGTAGTAGATGTCTGTGGAATAAAACCCAGACTTCATTGTTTGACATAAGCCTCTTATCAGCCTTACAGGTATAAAACTTAACCTCCTTCCGCTCCCCACAGTTCACCTCATATGCTCCATCTAAATTGATCTACTGTGGCTACCTAGAAGATGTACCTTGTTCATGCTGTTTTACCTGCAGTGACTCCTCCTAACCTAAGTCGTTTTGGAAGAGTAGTCAGTCCATGTGAAGCCTCCTTGGAAAAGGTGCATATTCCACACTCAGCATGATCATTGGCCCTTATTCATAGCTGTGTTATAACACTTACCCTCAGATAACATTGTTTTATTTAATATAGTTATTTATTGATTTATTTATTCACTTATTATTTTTTAATTTATATCCAAGCTAGTTAGCATACAGTGCAATAATGATTTCAGGACTAGAATCCAGTGATACATATAACACCCAGTGCTCATCCCAACAAGTGTCCTCCTTAATGCCCCTTGCCCATGTAGCCCATCCCCCTACCCCAAACCCCTCTAGCAACCCTGTTCTCTGTATTTAAGAGTCTCTTAGGTTTTGTCCTCCTTCCTCTTTTTATATTATTTTTCCTTCCCTTCCCTTATGTTCATCTGTTTTGTATCTTAAATTCCACATATGAGTGAAGTCATATGGTATTTGTCTTTCTGTGACTAATTTTGTTTAGCATAGTATATTCTAGTTTCACCCATGTTGTTGCAGATGGCAAGATTTCGCCCTTTTTGATTGCCAAGTAACATTCCATNTAATATAGTTATTTATTGATTTATTTATTCACTTATTATTTTTTAATTTATATCCAAGCTAGTTAGCATACAGTGCAATAATGATTTCAGGACTAGAATCCAGTGATACATATAACACCCAGTGCTCATCCCAACAAGTGTCCTCCTTAATGCCCCTTGCCCATGTAGCCCATCCCCCTACCCCAAACCCCTCTAGCAACCCTGTTCTCTGTATTTAAGAGTCTCTTAGGTTTTGTCCTCCTTCCTCTTTTTATATTATTTTTCCTTCCCTTCCCTTATGTTCATCTGTTTTGTATCTTAAATTCCACATATGAGTGAAGTCATATGGTATTTGTCTTTCTGTGACTAATTTTGTTTAGCATAGTATATTCTAGTTTCACCCATGTTGTTGCAGATGGCAAGATTTCGCCCTTTTTGATTGCCAAGTAACATTCCATTGTGTGTGTGTGTGTGTGTGTGTGTGCGCACGTGCGCATCATATGCTCCACACACATATCACATCTTTATCCATTCATCAGTCGATGGATATTTGGGCTCTTTCCATACTTTGGCTATTGTTGATAGCACTGCTGTAAATATTCAAAACAACACACCTACACCCATTGGATAAATACCTGGTAGTGCAGTTGCTGTGTCATAGGATAGTTCTATTTTTAATTTTGGGGGGAATGTCCATACTATTTTCTAGAACCTATTTTCTAAAGTGCACCAGCTTGCATTCCCACCAGCAGTGCAAAAGGGTTCCTCTTTCTCCGTGTACTTGCCAACATCTCGTGTTGCCTGAGTTGTTAAATTTCATCGATTCTGGCAGGTGTGAGGTGGTATCTCACTGTGGTTTTGATTTGTATTTCCCTCATGATGAGTGATGTTGAACATTTTTTCATGTGTCTATTAGCCATCTGGATGTCTTCTTTGGAAAAAGTGTCTGTTCTTTGGAAAAAGTGTTCATGTCTTCTGCACATTTCTTCACCGGAATTATTTGTTTTTTGGGTGTTGAGTTTGGTGAGTTCTTTATAGGTTTTGAATACTAACCCTTTATCTGTCATTTGCAAATATCTTTTCCAATTCCATCAATTGCCTTTTAGTTTTGTTGATTGTTTCCTTTGACATGCAGAAGCTTTTTATCATGATGAGGTCCCAAGAGTTCATTTTTGCTTTTGTTTCCCTTGCCTCCAGAGACATGTTGAGTAAGAAGTTGCTGCAGCTGAGGTCAGAGTTTTTTGCTGCTTTCTCCTCTAGGATTTTGGTTTTTTAAATTTTTTTAATTTTTAAAAATCTATTTAAAACAATTTTTTTAATGTTTTATTTATTTCTGCGAGAGAAGGAGAGACAGCATGAGCAGGGGAGAGTCAGAGAGGGGGAGACAGAATCCGAAACAGGCTTCAGGCTCTGAGCTAGCTGTCAGCACAGAGCCCGACACGGGGTTCGAACCCACGAACTGTAAGATCATGACCTGAGCCGAAGTCAGACGCTTAACCAACTGAGCCACCCAGGCGCCCCTCTCCTCTAGGATTTTGATGGCTTCCTGTCTTACGTTTAGATCTTTCATCCAGTTTGAGTTTATATTTGTGTATGGTGTAAGAAAGTGGTCCAGGTTCATTTTTCTGCCTGTCGCTGTTCAATTTTCCCAGCACCATTTGCTGAAGAGAATGTGTTTATTCCATTGGATATTCTTTCTTGCTTTATCAAAGATGAGTTGGCCATATGTTTGTGGGTCCATTTCTGGGTTCTCTGTTCTGTTCAACTGACCTGAGTGTCTGTGTTTGTGCCAGTACCATAGTGTCTTGATAATTACAGCTTTGTAATACAGCTTGAAGTCTGGAATTGTGATAATGCCAACTTCAGTTTTCTTTTTCAAGATTGCTTTGGCTATTTGGGGTCTTTTCTGATTCCATACAAATTTTAGGATTGTTTGTTCTAGCTCTGTGAAGAATGCTGGTGGTATTTTGATACAGACTGCAGTGAACATGTAGATTGCCTTGGGTGGAATTGACATTTTAACAATAATTGTTCTCCCAATCCATGAGCATGGGATGTTTTTCCATTTGTGTCTTCAGTTTCTTTCATAAGCTTTCTATAGTTTTCAGTGTATAGGTTTTTCACCGTTTTGATTAGGTTTATTCCTAGATATTTTATGGTTTTTGTTGCAGTTGTAAATGGGATTGATCCCTTGATTTCTCTTTCCGCTTCTTCATTATTGGTGTATAGAAATGCAATCAATTTCTTGCATTGTTTTATCCTGCAACTCCTGTCATACTGTGAAAATACTCATGGTATGATCTCAGTCTCTCTGTACTTATTGAGGCCTGTTTTGTGTCCCAGTATGTGATCTGTTCTGGAGATTGTTCCATGTACACTGGAGAAGAATGTGTGTTCTACTTCAGGATGAAATGTTCTGAATATATCTGCAAAATCCATCTGGTCCAGTGTGTCATTCAAAGCCATTGTTTCCTTCTTGATTTTCTGTTTAGATGATCTGCCCATTGGTGTAAGTGGGGTGTTGAAGTCCCCTACTATTATGGTATTATCAATGAGTTTCTTAATGTTTGTGATTGATTTATAAATTTGGTGCTTTCATGTTGAGGGCATAAATGTTTACAATTGTTAGATCTTCTTGGTGGAGAAACCCATTAATTATGATATAATGCCCTTCTTCATCTCTTGTTGCAGTCTTTATTTTAAAATCTCGTTTGTCTGATATAAGTATGGCTACCTCGGCTTTCTTTTGGTGACCGTTAGCATGATAGATGGTTCTCCATCCCCTTACTTTCAATCTGAAGGTGTCTTTAGGTCTAAAATGGGTCTCTTCTAAACAGCATATAGATGGATCTTGTTTTCTTATCCATTCTGATACCCTGTGTCTTTTGATTGGTTTAGTCCAGTAACATTTAGAGTGAATACTGAAAGATAAGAATTTATTGCCATTATGGCGTGTGTAGAGTTGGAGTTTCTGGTGGTGTTCTCTGGTCCTTACTAGTCTTTGTTGCTTTTGGTCTTTCTTGTTTTGTTTTGTCTTTTCGGCCTCCCTCACAGAGTCCCCCTTAAAATTTCTTGCAGGGCTGCTTTAGTGATCACAAACTCCTTTATTTTTTGTTGGTCTGGGAAACTCTTTATCTCTCCTTCTATTTTGAATGACAGCCTTGCTGGATAAAGAATTCTTGGCTGCATTTATTTCTAATTCAGCACATTGAATATATCCTGCCACTCCTTTCTGGCCTCCCAAGTTTCTGTGGGATTGAACCTGATCTGTCTTCCCTTTTAGGTTAAGGATCTTTTCCTCCTTGCTGCTTTCATAATTCTTTCCTTGCCTGAGTGTTTTGTGAATTTGACTATAATATGCCTTGTTGATGGTTGGTTTTTGTTGAATCTAATAAGAGTTCTCTGTGCTTCTTGGATTTTGATATCTGTGTCCCTCCCCAGATTAGGAAAGTTTTCTGCTATGATTTTTCACATAAACCTCATACCCCTTTTTTCTCTCTCATCTTCTAGGACTCCTATGATTCAGATGTTACTCCTTTTTAATAAGTCACTCAGTCCTCTAACTCTTGTATTGTGCTCTTTTCCATTAGTTTCCCTCTTTTTTTCTGCTTTGTTACTCTCCATAATTTTATCTCCTGTGTCACTGATTCACTGCTCTGCTTTGTCCATCCTTGCTGCCATGGCATCTATTTGAGATTGTATCTCAGTTATAGCATTTTTAATTTTGTCCTGGCTGGATTTTCCACCTTTTATCTCCACAGAAAGGGATTCTATACTTTTTTCAACCCCAGCTGATACTCTTATTATCATGATTCTAAATTCTAGTTCAGACATTTTGCTTATATCTGTGTTTATTAAGCCCCTGGCTGTCATTGCTTCCTGTTCTTTCTTTTGGGGTGAATTTCTTTGTTATGTCTCTTTGGAGAAGGAAAAAAATATATAAAATTAAATTTAAATTTAAAATTAAAAAATTAAAAGCAACAAAAAATCAAATAAGGGAAGCTAAATCCTAGGTGTATTTTGGTCTGGTTGTTGAAAGAAGCTTGATAGAATTGAGAAAAAGGGAAAGAAAAGGAAAAAAGTGTAAGAAAAAGTTAAGAAAATAAAAAAAATGTATACAACAAAATGGAATAAAATGAAATAGTTTAAAAATTTAGGAAAAAAAACATAGTAAAAAGAATTTTAAAAATTAAAAATAAATAAAAATAAAATTTTCTGTTTATCCAAGAAAAAGAAAAGGAGAAAAAAGAATTTAAACTAACGCCAAAAAGAGAGAGAGAGAATAGATGAACCTGCAAACAGAATGAACCCTGAATGAAGTTATATCCAGTTTCCCTGAGAACTCAAACTATGAAGCACTCTATAGTCCATACACTAAGCAGTGGTGAGACTTGTGGTGGTCCTCTAGGGCATGTGCTTGGAAGGCGCAGCTGGGCAGGGTTTGGAGAACCCCTAGTGTTCTCAACTAGGTGGCGCCGCTTAGCTACTGGGGTGTATCAGTGTGGTGCTCCTGCACATGTATCGCATGCACAGGAGAGGTGAAAATGACATTACCCAGCTTCCTAGTTTCTGGCCCAGGAACTCTGCGCTAGGAGAGGAATTGCCCATCATGGGGTGTACACGTGTCAACTGTTCATACCATTCAGTTTTTCAGAGTAATTGTATTGACTTACATCCCCATTAATTTGTGAATGCTTCTCACCAGTAGTTAGTATGGCACTCTCTGGATCCTGATCCCACTGGGTATGTGGTACTATCACATTATGGTCTTAATTACATTATCCCTAATGATTAATGAGATTAAGCATTTCTTCACATATTTATTGGCCATTTGAGTAATACCAGGGCAAGAGAAAGAACATGCATGCATATTTGAGTGGGGGAGGGGGAGAGTGAGAAGGAGATAGAGAATCCCATGCAGACTCTGTACTGTCAGCGCAGAACCCAACTCAGGGCTCGATCCCACAAACCGTGAAGTTATGGCCTGAGCTGAAATCAAGTCAGACACTCAACCGAGTCACCCAGGTGCCCTTGGATAATTCCGTTGTGAAGTGGCTGTTCAGATGTTCTGCCTATAAATCCTACTGGGTTGTATTTTTGATTTTTAGGAGTTCTTTCTATTTTCTCTAAGAAAAAGTCTTTGTCAGTTGTACATGCCGTAAATAACTTCTCCTACACTATGGTTTATCTTTACATTCTCTTACTGTTGTCCTTTTTATGAGCGAAAGTTCCTCATTTTGATGTAGTTTAATCAATTTTTCTTTATGGTTTTCAGTTTTTGTGTTCTGTTCAATAAATATTAACCTGAATTTCAGGTTTTAAAATTTGTTTTTTTTTTTTACTCATTTGTGTATTCTAATTTTCTGCAACAGTCACATACTGCTTTTGTAATTGTTTAAAAGAGAAAAAAATTTTAAAGAAACTAAAGAGAAATAGAAGAGTTTAGCACCCTGTAAAATAAGTTAAAATCCAGTGGATTTGAGGTAAAGAATTATTCTGAAGAATCTAGAAAAAGCTCAATGCCTGCCATACCCACAAATGCCTCTTGAGAAAAGCACTTTTTCTGCATAAGTAACTACCTGCGAAGTCAGCCCATTTTCCTGGCCAGAGCTGATAGGTAGGAGCATGTGCAGGTACAGTGAGGGTAAGGACAGTGAGGAGCCACGAAGGTGCTCCCCCTGAAGCCCCTGATAGGCAAAGATGTTTGGTGACAAGCTGACCCAACCAGATCCTCTTCTTTGGTATGTACGAGTGCTAGGTTAGTTGGGAACCCATCTCCCTACCTTACCCTGGCCCAGTAAAGGAAGTAGCCCGCCTTCTCCAAAGGCCATTCCTGCCTCCTGGGTGCTAGATCCAGTTCTCTCCTTTAAGGACTTCACTCCTCTGATGGTGCCTTCTATCCCACACTACCAGCTTTTCCCTCTTTTTACCAATACATAGACATACCTTTTTTCTTTTTCTTTTTCNTTTCTGAGAGCACAAGCCCGGCAGTGGGGCAGCAGAAGAGTGAGAGAGAGAAAAAGAGAGAGACAGAGAATCTTAAGTACGCTCTACCCTTAGCACTGGGCCTGATGCAGGGTTCCATCCCATGATTCTGGAATCCTGACCTGAGCTTAAAATCAAGAGTCTGACACTCAACCAACTGAGCCACCCAAGCGTCCCCATTATAGACATATCTTTCTAAAAAAAAAAAAAAACTCTACTCTTGCCTTTCCCCCTTCTAGCCATCACTCCTTTTTTTTTTCTGTTTCACAACCCAGCAAAATTTCTGAGAGTTATGTCCACTAATTTTGTCTCCACTTCTTCACCTCTCCTACTTCTAATCCAGTGTGGCTTCTGCTCAACCACCTTCTTCTTTGAAAAAAAATGTTTTAAAAACATTTATTTATTTTTGAGAGAGTAAGCACAAGTAGGGGAGGAGCAGAGACAGAGAGACAGAGGATCCGAAGTGGAAAAGGAGCTTGCTTACAGCAGAGGATCCGAAGCAGTAAGGAGCTTACAGCACAGAGCCTGATGCTGGGCTTGAACTCACAAGCTATGAGATCATGACCTGAGCCAAAATCAAGAGTTGGCCTTAACAGGCTGAGCCATCCAGGTGCTCCTCAACCACCCTTCTGAGATTACACTTGTCAAGGTCAAAAAAGACTTCGATTTCTCTAAATCTAATGGACATTGGTGGGTTTTGTTTTTTTTTCATCTCAGCAGCCTTGAAAAGAGTTGACTGCCCTTTCTGTGAAACATTTTCCTCTTTTGACTGTTACATCACACTGTCCTGATTTTCCTTTTACTTCACTGTTTGCTCTTCTCAGACCCCTTTGCTGACTCTTTTTCAATAAGAGTCAAGCCAATAGAAAGGTGTTGACACTTTTAATTTGCTCCTGTAATACTAAATACCAGTTTATAAGTGTTCTCAGGGCTTGGTCTTGACTTCTCCTTTCCCTTCTTCTATAGTAGCTCCCTGGGTAGAGCCATGGCTTTAAATACCGTCTGTGGGGGGTGCCTGGATGTCTCAGTCAGTTGAGTGTCCGACTCTTGATTTAAGCTCAGGTCATGATTCCAGGGTCATGGAATTGAGCCCCATATCAGGCTCTCCACTGGGTAAGAAGCCTGCCTAAGATGTGCGCCCTCTCTCTGTCTGTCTCTCCCTCTCTCTCTTTCTCTCTCTCTCTCTCACACACACACACACTCTCTCTCTCTCTTTTAGAGAGAGCTCTAAAAGATAATAGTAAAATAAAAAATATATTAAATTTTTTTTAAATAAATGCTGTCTGTAGACTGTGCTTTTGTATTCCTCTTTCTAGCCCAGGCCTCTCCTTGAGCCCCATGCTCATATACCTAATGCTTACCTGACATTCTGTCCTTTGAAATCTCACAGGCATTTTGCCCTTAGCATGTCCTCATTGGACTTGATTCTCACCCATCATTTCAAGCAAGGTCTTTCCCCTAGTCTTTCAAGCTTGGACTTCCTCAAGTCTTTGTCATCAAATTAAATAGCATATCATTTGCCAAAAGCCAGAAACATGGAAGTCATTTTGGCCTCCCCCTTTCCCTCACATTCCATCCATCAGCAAGTCCTGTGTTCATAATGCCCCCTCTCTCCATCTCTACTGCCACCACCCTGATTCCATCAGCCAGTGCCAAATCTTCCTAAGGAGTCTCCCAACTTTCATGATGGCCTCCTTTAATCCTTTCTCTGCTATTTTAAACATCTAAGCCAAGTCATTCAGCTCCTCTGTGTAAACCTGTTCTGTGACCCTCCATTGCACTGAGGAAAAATGTATACCAACAGGCTACATAGCTAGTCCCTGCCTTCCTCTCTGACCTCATCTCATGTGTCACCCCTCCATTCCTACATATCATTCATAGCACTATTCTCAGCTTCTCATCTGCCCCAGACTCTTTGCTCTACTGTCGTTCCCTCCCTCAGTCTACACTGAGGCTGGCTCTTCTCCCAACTGTATGTCTCACTTTATGTGCCACTTCCTCAGGGCCTCCCCAAGTTGACCTCCTTGTTCTTACTTATCCTAGCACCATCACAATTATAATTATTCTGTCTAGCATTCATCACAATGTGTATTATTTATTTGTTTCTTCATTCATTACTTGCCTCTCTTACTAGCATATAAGCTCCGTCAGGTAGATACTTTGGTCTTCACTGTTGGGTAACACAGTACCTCTTGGCATTCCGTCAGTGTTTTTTAAATAAACTTTTGGAGCCCTCAGCAATTGCATAGCTGCAAAAGAGATCCTGTGCCCTCTTGTTCCCTCAAATTCTAAGGATCTGTACTACAGCAACGTGGATGTGTCCTACTTTCTTGCAAATATGAAGAGCTGGTTAACACAGAAATTATTATAAACTGTGCCCAGAATATATAACATGTGCCTTCTCTTGGGTTTTCCATTAGATGCTGACTTCTAATTACCCTCTAGGTTTGCCATTTGAATATAGTAAAGCACACATCTGTGGGTTAGTTTCTGTCGGCGAGGTTAGTTCTGTCCGTCTGTGTGGTGCTCCACATACACGACATACATCATGTTTGTTGAAACGCACCCCAGCTGTTGAAAGTATCCTAGATTTTCCTCTCTCTTTGGTTACTCTACATGTTTAATAAGCTTGCTCTTATTACCCAAGCTGCTTTATTTTCCTTTTGCAGACCTTCATAAGTCCTCATTACGGAATAAATTTGGTGTCAACATATATAATTGTGGTACTCATGGGCATCTGGGCGTTCTTTGTTGCTGGAGGCAGCTGCCGAAGCCTGAAACTGTGCCTCCTCTGCCAAGACAAGGACTTCCTCCTTTTCAACCAGCGTTCCAGATAACCTCTGAGCACCAGCACCTGCCACACAGTAAGCTGCGTCTTTAGAGGAAGCACAGTTGTGCCTTTTTCTAAAAATTCCTTTTCCTGGTGGTATTTAGATGAAACAAAACCCCCTAGATAAAATGTGACTTCATGCAACAGCTCTCTGGAAGGATATATCAGTGGATGTCCACGTCCTGGCTACACATTAGAATCGAATCCCCTGGGGAAACATAAAGAATATTGATATATGGGCTCCACCCTCCACATATAATTGGTCTGGGCGTTTGGTCATTTTTAAAAGCTTTTCCCAGATGACCCTGATGTGCAGCCAGATTGCGAATCATCAGTGTCTAAATAGGAACTTTCTGAGAATACCATAAATGAATAAAAGTCTGATGTTTAGCCGTCTCTCATCTTGTGCTGAGCAGGTAAATCTCTGAATGTCAAATCCTGCTCAGCCTTTGTCTTTTTAAGCTGTGAAGTCACAAAACGCTAAAGGGCTCTCACCCCCGTGAACTTTTCATGTTCTTTACTAGTTCCCTAAATGTATGAGAACATGGTAGGTTGTGCTTCTAAATGCAATAGTAAATCGCACTGACTTACTATGATAATCTAGCCAAAGTAAGCTAGTGATTCACAAGCTGTGTTTTTTTCTGTAGTTTTTACAATCTGGATTTTGCTTTTTGAGGCATTACATTGTTTGTGAGGGAAGGTTCAGTTTCTTTACCTAAGAATCAATTATTTTCTGATTTCTGGGAAGGTATTAGAAACCAAGAATTTTGGTGCAACTTCTGTAAGTCTTTCCTGGGTTTAAGGCTTTTCTCGAGCTGTGCCCCAAGGCAGTGTTTACCAGCAGAGTGCTGGTGGTTGGGCTAGTTGGGGTGAAGCCCGTTATACTATCTCTGAGTAGTTCTGCAGGTTGCTGAGTGATGTACCCTGGGACAGGCTTCACTAGAGCTGGTGAAAGTTCAAGAGCACGAGGCAAACAAGCCAGTAGAGTGATGTTGACACTTTTAATTTGCTCCTGTGATACTGCCAGCACTTCCTCCTCCCCACCAAGTGATGTAGTATAAAATTGGAAATGTGTCCTAAACTGCCAAATCCATGCTTTTACAAAATTCATATAATCTTTAGAGGTAGCAAATGTCTCTTCCAGTTTTTGGTAGCAGATAGAACTTTCCCTTTATAGGAATACCCAAGGTGTTTGTTCAGCTTCTAAGCAGCCCTTTTAATTTCCTTTATTAAGAGGAAATGCCAGTGAATTGTGCCTTTACGAACTAGAAATTGTTCCCAGTTGATGGTTTTTAGGGAGCGGATGGTGTGAAATGAAAATTTCCTACACATTAAAGTGATCAGCTCAATGGATCCCATATGTGCAGTAGAACACCCAAAAGAGATAGGAGCAGCAGTGAGAGGGAGCCTCGCCAGTGCCGTGACAGATGGAAGAATTGGACGGTACTGTGGGGAAGAATGATGAACGTGTTTAAAATTGAAATGTAGCCAGTATTTTGGGCTAGCCACACGTCATTCCAGGAGCCAAACCTTTCACGTGAACTAGGTCTTTAGCCGTGAAATCTCCCCCCATGTTTTAATTGCTAGAATTTGTCAATCTAGGTATTCAAGAGAAATAGGATTTCTAGCAAGACTGTAAACAGTCCCATAGCAATTATAGTTATTCCCCTAAAGTTTACCTCACAGCACTAATACCAGTGTTTCCACTGGAATTTGCAGGTTTCCACCTCTGTACAAGGTTTTCCTTAGACTAACAGAGCCACAGGAAGAGTCAGGGACACAGAGACTGAGTAGTGAAATTTACTGTGCAGAGTTGAGGGAAACAGGATGCCCACTGAACTGGGCTTTATTCCTTTAGGAATGTGGTGTTCTTTGGTGAACAGAATAAGAAAAATATATAGTTGGTTATTACTTTTGACTTACAAATCTCTTAAATGGACAGTCTGATAAGATATTTGATCTGTAAAGTATTGAAAAATCCGAGAATATTAATATTACTCGTTCCTGCCCTCTGAGGATATCCTCTGTGCTTTAATAGTTTAATATTAAGTAAAGAATCTGGGATATGGTACAGTCTCACTTATAAAAACTTCTCAGGCTAGAGGAAATTTTTCTTTGATGGTAAGACTCTTGTCTAAGGAAATTATTTAATAATCTTTGATTCCCTGTGAATAAGGGAACTTTGTAATCCTGATTTCTCTTAAAAACTGAGCATTGCCATAGTCAGCTAGGCACTGTTGTGATAAATAGCCCTGATTTGCCTGATGCCAGGGATACTGGGAAGGAGAGGAGACGATAGTATTCCTCTGTTGCTGTGTATATATTGAGGTGCCTTTTTTTTTTTTCTTTAAACATTTGTTATCTATGATGAGCCTTCTGAGCCCTGATAGTATTTGGAGAGGAGGAGGTGGTGGTGATATTTTATGTTCTCCTCCACACAGAGCTTTCTCAGTTTGGAAGGAAATGTGGGTATCGTTCAAGTTGACCTTGGAATATGAATATTATTGCAGTGCTGGAATATTTTGCCATGTGATTAATAGAGATCGGTTTTATTGCTCTCTAATTTGTATTCATTTTTTATTCATGTAAGCTAGTAGTGGTAACTGGAGAAGTTTTGTTACTTCAATCCTGGGCCTGCTTGGCTGGTCGTACCATAGTAGCAGCTTCTGTTAGAGCTTCTAATGAAAACATGGCTGAAAGGAAGAAATGATGACAATGGCAGATTGCCTAGAAAATGGGTTTTGTTCTCAATGTGAATTTTCTATTTTAAATCACATTTCAGTGTTTGCGGAGAGTGGTAGATTCACATCAAAAATATTAGGTGTTCTTATCCTTAGAGTTGGTGCAGTATCTGCAGTCGTGACAGAAGCTTCCTCTTAGCTGCTACTCCTGCCACTTAGTAGTCACCTCCCAGTAGCCCCAAGACAGAGATTAGCAGTCGTCATGGGCCTGAGGGCTCCAGGAAGGCCAGGGGGGCAGCCTGTCTTGGGCGGCAGCAGCCTGCTCCCCAGGAAGAGCTCCTTGAAGGCACTGGCTTCCGTTGGCCAGCTGTTTCTTAGGCCCTGCTGTTCCTGACTCCGGGTGGACAAAGTAGGTATCGCAGCAAAACAATTTTAAAGTGCTTTGCTTGCAGCATTTTGTTTATGATTGCAGTGTTTACAGTTCTCATTTAATAAAAGGCTTTACTTCTATTAAATTCTAGTGTTTAGAGAGGTGGGTACTGTATGTATTGTTTTATATAAGTATGCAATATGTATCATTTTATATAAGTTATGCTGTTATGTCATGTATCCTTGTAATATCAGGCCTTGCATTCAATACACAATGCAATAGACTCTTTCCAGACCTGTATTTTTCAGTGAACAATAAAAATATTGTTTGGCACTATTCTTTTCCCATGTTTCCTCTTCTTTGGAGTAGTGTATCCTTCAGTATCTGTTACAGTTTTTGTCTCTCATAAAACTTGGCTGTATATTCTTTTGTTTATGACTGGTCAGTTCTGAGACTTTTTAAAGAGAAATCTTTGTGAACCTTAAAATTCATAAGGCCTATTTCATTTCTGTGCGTTCAGAAACAATTTGATGCAGAGAAGTTCCTTGAGGTGTCCTAAACCAAGTGGAAGATTATTCTCAAAGATCGTAGAAACTCACCTTTAAAAATCTCCTCTACGTAATTTTTTTTAAGTTTATTTATTTATTTTGAGAGAGAGAGTGAGAGTGAGAGCAAGCGACCATGAGCAGGGAAGGGGCAGAGAGACAGCGAGAGAAAGAGAGAGAGAGAGAGAGAGAATCTCAGCTAGGCTCTGCACTGTCAGTGTGGAGCCCCATGTGGGGCTTGAACTCACCAAACTGTGAGATCATGACCTGAGCCTAAGTTGGACACTCAACCTACTGAGCCACCCAGGCGCCCCCTCTCCTCTAAGTAATTGTAAAACAGTAAATTTATAAAACAACATGTAATAGTGGCTAAAGATGGAATTGTCTGACAAGGAGAGTACCGTTTAGTACCCAGTGACCCTAAGCAGCTTACAGAGTCCTTTTGTGTCTTTCTCCCCTTGATGTGGAGACAATGCAGCTAAGGGTTTGAGCTTGGCTTTCACCATCAGACAGGCTATGAAGACAATTGTTATGGCCTGAAACTCAAACCACGTGATGCCAGTTCTCGCTGGTTTGAAAGGAGGCTGCTCCAGGTTTATGTTGACTGTGTTGCTCAGTGAAATAACTTCAGGGACCAAGAGCTTTTTGGTCCCAATTTGTATGCCAGTGGAAGCGATGTGTATTTTTTAGGTAATAGTTCAGATTTATGTACAGTTTTTTGGCCCTTCCCCACTGAAACTGTGGCCCTAGTTTAATTGTTGTTTGTTTGATATTTAGTTGGAATAAGGATTTCCCTGTGATGAGCCTCAGCAGATCAGAAACCTCCAATGGAAAGAAGTACATATTTTATCTTCACCTCATTGAAAATGCTGAAGAGAAAGAGCCACTTAACTGGCTTATGGATTCAGTCTTAGTAAAAGAATTGGGGACTTGACACATTCTAAGGTGATCGTAATTATGAGCCCTGAGCAGGTCCTGGCTTCAAGACTCAATACTAGAAGGTACATGTTGCATAAGTGTGGATCACTATAAATCCTTTTTCGACTTTATATTAAATCATTCATTTTTCAGTGCTTGAACAAAATCAGAGGTGGAGTTTGTAGTGTTTCATCAGGGCCTAGCATGCAGAGAACGCTGTATTAGATACTTTAAAAAGATGGAAAAGAACAAGATGGTGGAGATCTTTGTCTTCTGGGAACATATAATCTCACTGCACAGATGAGAACACATATTACTTTAAGGCAACTAAAAAATGTGCTACCAATTATGAAATAATATAGAATAGCTTGAGTGCATGATACTTGCAATTTTAGTGGTAGATGAAAGGCACCTGGGTAACGGGTGTAGATCCAGGGGGAGAGGGGGAAAAGTGGGACTGAGGGCTGAACCCTGGGGAACTCCAGCTGAGAGTTTGGAAAAAGGGAAGTAGAGTTGTCAACTGAAAAAGAAAGGAAAACCAGGAGAATGTGGTGGCCTGAGAGGGGAAAGTATATCACGTACTGTTGAATAATGAGTAAGATGAGTGAGAATTGATCATTACACATGGAGAGATGGAATTTCAGTGTATGGATGAACACCTAACAGGAGTGGATTATAAATATTGGGTGATAACGACATCGACACAGCATATTGAGTACAGACAACCATTATAATTCTAGTAGGAGAATGGGATGATAGCCTGAGGATTATGAGGGCGCCACAGAGGGTGTTTTTCCTCCCTTCTGCCCCCATCATTTCTCATTATAACAACATGTTTGTATGAAGATGGGAATTATTTAGTGGAAAGAGAAAAATTGATGCAGAACATGGGGAGGACAGTTGCCAAAGCAAAGTAACTGAAGAAGGAGTAGAGTGAAATTTTTAGTATTAAATGCTTAGATAAGTCAAAATGTTTTTTTCTTGTTTTCTTTTTCTTTTTTCTTGTTTTTTTTTAAATATTATTATTATTATTATTAATTTGAGAGATTGAGACAGAGTATGAGCAGGGAAGGGGCAGAGGGAGAAGGAGACAAAGAATCTGAAGCAGGCTCCAGGCTCCGAGCTGTCAGCACAGAGCCCAGTGCAGGGCTCAAACTCACAAGACTGTGAGATCATGAGCTGAAGTCGGATGCTTAACCGACTCAGCCACCCAGGTGCCCCAAGCTTTTTTTTTTAGAAACTAGAAAAAGAGGAGCAAACTAAAGCTAAAATAAGCAGAAGAAAGGAAATGAGTAGCAAAAGAGTAGCAAAAATCAAAGAGCAGAAAAACAGTGAAGAATTTCAATGAAACAAAAATCTGGTTCTTTGAGAGTATCAATAAAATTGATAAAACTCTGGCCAGATTGATAAGGAAAAAAGAGGGTACCAGTTATGAATATCACTACAGATCCTACATGTATTAAATAAAATGGAAAATTATAAACAACTTAATGCCAGTAAATTAAACACTTAGATGAAATAGACAATTACCTTTAAAAACTCAAGAAGAAATTTAAAATCTGAATATCTCTCCAGACTATGTTTTTTCTTCTTTTTTTTTAATCTATTTTTTTAAGTGTTTTATTTATTTCTAGGAGAGAGAGAGACAGCGTGAGCAGGGGAGGGTCAGAGAGAGAGGGAATCACAGACTCTGAAACAGGCTCCAGGCTCTGAGCTGGCAGTCAGCACAGAGCCCGACGCGGGGCTCGAACCCACGAACCGCAAGATCATGACCTAAGCGAAAGTCGGACGCTTAACCGACTAAGCCACCCAGGCGCCCCTATGTTTTTTCTTCTTAACATGACTTATAATTATTTATTAAACCTGGAGATCATATATTGAGTAACAGGAACTGAAATAGGCTTTTAGTGTAAATTTTATGTTAATCTGAGCAAAAGTTGGACTGTATTTAATGTTTGTTGCAGCTCTAGGTACCAGAGTCTTCAGATTTCTCTAGTGTCCTTGTTTTGTCTCCCCTCTTGACTTTGGGCTTCTTTATATGTTTCACGTCAAAGAAAGTCTCTGTTTTACAGCTCTTTCAGCTATAATCCACTGTTATTCTATTGGAAACCTATTGGTGTGACAGTAAGACGTAAGAGAAAGAAGGTGTCTTATAATCTTAAGATTAAATTTCAGCTTTGTAGTGGGCATGCATCCTTAGACTAAGTGTCTCTTAGCTTTTTACCTCTTAGGTAAGATAAGAAAGCCAAAGAGGGCTAGAATGGGAGAAATGCCTTCCTCCCAGGTTGGACAAGGCTCTTAGAAGGTCTTTTTCTGTGGACAGTCAGTCTTTGTTATGGAGAACACTGGGCATAATACAGTATTTGCACTTACCCTTTCCCTGCCTGAGCCATAAGGGATGGACTTATGAGGTTCTGGTCGTGTTCCTACAGGTAAAACCTATAAAAATGTGAGCTCTTAGGATTGTATGCTACTCTTAGGAATTTCTCACTATTATGCTACTCCACATCAGACTCCAGCAGTTTGTTAAAATTAGCATTTAAATGTCCCTACCTATTTATGGCTCCCTCAATTATGACTCTGGATTCCCCTGTCTCCCCAGATTTCAGGGTGATGGCTTGTCCTGAGACTCAGTTCTCTAAGAAGTGCAAGACCTTATTGATTTTTAATTTGTTGAGTGTTTTCTTGTTGTGAGAATGGGAGTGACAACTTCCAAGCTCTTTACATGTTGGAGCTAACCAGATATCCCCTCTGTCTATTAAAGAAATTGAATTTGTAGTTTTCATGAGTGAAATTCTTAGAAGTCTTCATTGGAGAATTCTACCAAACAGAAAGAAAAAAGGAGAAGGAAAAGATACAATTCTGCACAAACTGTTCTAGAAAATAGAAGAGATGGCACGCCTTCTAGTTCATTCTATGAGCATTGCCAAGCATTATTTTGATAACAAAACCGGACAAAGGTATTATAAAGGAAAACAAAAATAAAAACAGAACTACAGACCAGTATCTATCATGTATAAACATGTAAAATTCCTCAACAATGTTTTGGCAGATTGAATCCAGTAATACATAAAAGATAAAATGCATGTGACCAAATGGAGTTTATCCCAATAACACAAAATTAGTTTAACATACAAATACCATTCAGTTCACCAAGTTAACAGACTAAAACAAACATATGATCGTATCAGCAGATAAAGCTTTTGACAAGATCTAAACTCCATTTTTTTACTGTAAATCACAAAGGGAAAAAATGGATTTGACTGCATAAAATTTAAAACAGCAAAAGATACCCTAAGAAAGAAGACTAGGAGAAATATCTTTGGCATATATTACAAAGAATTGCTGCCTATAATATATAAGACTCTTTTATAAATAAAAAAAGACGACTGATTTAGTGAAGTGATCAAAGGACATAAACAGATAATTCACAGATAGTATGTAAATGTAATAGCCAACAAACATAAGTAAATGCTAAACTATTAATAATAAAAGAATACAAAATAATTTTTAGGTTTCTCAGATTGTCAAAGGTGAAAAAGATTGATAATATCAAGGATGGTTGAACATATGGTGGAAACAGCATGTGGTGAGAAAGCAAATTAATACAGCCTTTTGGGTGATAATTTAGCAAAATTTATTATATCTATAAAATGTTGAGATCTACATATTTTGAGCCAGCAATTCCTTTTCTGAGAAGGAATTAATATTCCTATTAAAATATATCCAAGTGCAAAAGGATCTTGGGGTAGTAGTGTAACGGTAAAGAATTTGCAAAGTCTGTCAGTACAGCTTTGCCTCAAGGAGCAGAATATTTGATAGCCATTAAAAAGAATGAGGATGGGGGCGCCTGGGTGGCTTAGTCGGTTAACCGTACTTTACCGTACGTACCGTAATTTACATATGATAAAATGCACAGATTTAAAGTATACAGTTGGCTGGGTTTTGACAAATGGATATGCCTATTTGGTAAACACCACATCTATCAAGATATAGAACATTGCCTTCCCCCGATGCTTTCCTCATGCTCCTTTCTGGTCAATTCACCCCACTTTCTGCAGAGGTAATTGCCAGTTCCAACTTGTATCACCATAGATTCGTTTCACTTGTTTTGAACTTCATCTAAATGGAATAACACTAACTGTACTCTTTCTTGTCTGACTTCTTTCCTCCAACGTGATTTTCTGAGATTCATCCATGTTTTGTGTATATCAGTAATTTAAACTTTATGCTGAATAACATTCCATCTTTTGGATACTCAATTTGTTTATCTGTTCTTTTGTTGATAAGTACGTATTATTCTTTTCATATTATTCTTTATATATTATATTTAGTGGTTTCTGCTTGCTTCCCCAAATGAGATTGTGATACCATTTATCCCTGAATATACAAACCCTATCTAAACCATGTTTGAATCTCCATCAGTTAATCTGTGCTTAGCAGATAGTAGTTATTCATTAAATTTTTGCTTTTGAATAAGGAGGTATGAGAAAGGAAGTCAGATGGAAGTTACTTTGAATGATAGAAGAGAGATTGAGGAAAATGCTGTTCTGACAAAATGTGAGTTTTTCCACACGAAGCACTTCTCCAGTTCTCAGTGGACACTGAGTAGGTGTTCTACAATTTAACTTGTTTCTGACACTAACTCCCCAGAGTTAGTACAGACCCTACAGGTTAAAAGGCTCAATCCCACAAGACTGTCCCCACTTCAGACACCAGTTGTAAGTCCCAGATTGTCACTTGTACTTCTGACCAACGGCTATAAATTGTGACTTTCCATGGCTCCCTCTCAGGTCTGATAATGTGCTGGAACAGCTCACAAAACTCAGGGAAACAATTACTTATATTTACTGCCTTCTTATAAAGGATATTACAAAGAATACAGATGAACAGCCAGATAAAGAGAGGTACTTAGGTCAAAGCATGGGGAAGGGCACAGAGCTTCCATGCCCTCTCTGGGTGTACTACCCTCCCAGTACCTTCATGGTTGGAAGGTCTCTGACGCCTTTGTTTAGAGTTTCTGTGGAGGTCCCATCATATAGGTGTGATTGATTAAGTCATTGGCTATTGGTGACTGAACTCAATTCTCAGTATTTCCCTGGAGGTCGGCAGGGGAGGGCAGGTAGGGCTGCAAATTCTAACCCTCTAATCACTTGACTGGTTCCTCTGGCAACCAGCATCCTATCCTCCAAACATCACCTCTTTAGCATAATCTTAGGTATGGCTTGAAAGGGCTTATTATGAATAACATTTGGGCTCTCTGTACCAGGAGCTGGGGACAAAGACCAAACACATATTTATTATTACATCACAGTATCGCAGAAGATTAATCCAGATTTCACCCAGTGGCTAAGAGAAAGTGATAAGCTCCAAAGCATACTTGTTCTCAATGGAAGATTATACCTTATTTAGGAAAACTTTTCTTTAAAAAAAAAAAATTTTCAAATGTTTATTTTTGAGAGAGAGCATAAGCCAGGGAGGGCAGAGACTCACAGGCCGTGAGATCATGACCTGAGCCAAAGTTGGACACTTAACTGACTGAGCCACCAGTCACCCCAGGAAAACTTTTCATATGTTTATGTGTTGGGTGGTTTGGAAGGAAGGAAACTATGATGCATGAGATCTGTTGTTGGATGTCTAGGTAGCTTGGGAAACTAGTTTCAGCAAGCTACCTGCCTCACCAGGAGAGTCTTTACTTCTTGCTGAGAAGCTAGTAATGACAGAGTCTACTACATCACTGACACAGAATTCCTGTAGAGTCTGTCCTTGAACCTATAGCCCTGTGTTTGTTGTCTTCATTGCAGGTAATTAAAAGTTAATATTTGAAACTGGTGAACTCAAGCAGAAATAATGACTTTGACTTACAGTATCAAGAGGTCATACCTGACCATGTGAATAAGGAGCACACTTCTTGGGCTCCCACCCACAGGGTGGGTCCCAGGGAAGGTCCCAGCCCTGGCCAGGCTTCTTCTAGATGGGCCAGGAGGATAAGCTCTCAATGGAAATGCCAAGACAGGGCAGGGTGACATTTGGCTTTGTGTAGGTGCTTTTATTGTTTTTGTGGGTTTTTTTTTTTTTTTACAATTTTATTGAAGAATAATTGGTGTAAGATAAATGACACGTATTTAAAGTGTAAAATTTGAACAGTCTTGACCTATACAGAGAAACTATTACCACAAACAGGATAATGAACATATCCATCACCTCACCAATTTATGGTACCCCTTTGTAATCCCTTCCTCCCCCCCCTTCTACCCGTCTCATCCCTAGGCGACCACTGATCTGCTATCACTGTAGTTTATTTTGCAGTTTTTAAGAATTTTATACAAATGGAATTATAGAGTGTGTGCTTGTGTGCTCATGTGCACGTGCACACATCTGTGTATTTATTCCTTCTCTCCAGTTTGGCCTTTGGAATATAGAGAAAGTGCAATGAATGTATCCTTGGGACACATTTGGTTTGCTGAAGTAAGAGGTGGGGGTTACATCCCAGGAGCTGAGCTGACTCCTTTCTCTACTTGCAGTTGGCAATCTTTGGACCGACTTTTCCTGAACAGAGGCCAGGGTTTAATATGACCAAGCAGAGTGGAGGCAGGAGGTTGTTGTTGACTTTCCAGAAATTGTTGGCACAAATGCCTTTAGTGCCTTTAGCCTTTGGGACTTTACGAGGTTGTGGCATGATTGAGATAAGCATAGTAAATTCTATTATAAGAAGGTGTTTTCATGTCACTGGAGCTGCGAAGGGCAGACTCATACTGTCACTGCAGATCCTAGAGCTGCCTGAGCTGTGTGACCTTAACGTAGCCCAGGGCAAGAGCTCTGGTTTGGTTTCCTACTTATAAGGACAGTGTTTCCTCTTTCCCTGGGTTGTGGGTTAATGGAGTGAAGGTCCATTCAGTCTAGGAGATACAGGTGGGAGACTTACTGAAGCCTCCCTGGTTGACCTGCAGTCATAACAGTATGCTGACCCAGTTGCAGTAATTCGTTTATGGTGGATAATCCTGTATTACAAGGCACTGTGGCCTTATCCCTGCCCAGTCGTTATAAAATGAAAGGAGGGAGTTAGCCCCTGGCACTTGGCTCCTGCAGCAGGGTCCCCTAACAAGTTAACCAGGCATCCTTGTGCGTATAGCTCCAAGCTCCTGCAAAGGCACCAGAATGCCCTAGGTCGAGTCACTACTGAGCCCCTGCACCCCAGGGCCTGGCCAAGGATCACTGCCAAGGTGAGGAGGGCTGGGAAGCCCCATGGAACTACAGGAAGAGGTGTGAGGGAAAGGGGATCTCTGCCTAAGGCCTGCTGCTTTGTTCACCTTGGCCTGATTTCCTCTCTGCCCTCTTTTCTAACATCCTCCCTATCCACCCGCCCGGATTCCCCCATCCTCTATCTCTCATCCTTCATTCTTTGCCCCTCACAACTCTGTTCTTGAGTTGATTTTTTCCATGAAAGCCCTCTAGGTTTAAGTGTTGCAGAGGGTATGTCAAAGGAGGTTAGCAGTCCATACGTGCACAGTGGCTGTGCTGGCCTCTGGCCACATGTGGCTGCTGAGCACTTAGGATGTGTCAAATGAAACTGAGAAAAAAACTTGATTTATTTTCCTTTTTTAAAGAATGTTTATTTTTGAGAGAGAGAGAAAGGGGGGGGAGAGAAAAGAGAGCAAGTGGGGAAAGGAGGGAAAGAAACAGAGGTTCTGAGGCTGGCTCTGCTGACAGCAGAGAGCCTATTACAGGGCTCGAACTCTCCAACCACAGGATCATGATCTAAGCCACCCAGGTGCCCCTGATTTATTTTACTTCAATCAACTTAAATTTAAAAGCTGATAATTGATTCAGTTATTTGGAAAACTTTTAAGTGTGTTTTGAGCAACTCCTGGCATGTGAATCTGCTTTTTCAACTGTAGTTTTGTGAAATCTAAATACAGATCAAATATTTTCAATGAAAATGTAGCATCTGAGTCAAGAGGTGCTATAAATGTAAAAATACACACTAGGTTTCAAAGACTTACTACAGAACAAAAGAGTGAAAATACCTCATATCAAAATATCAATTACAAAGTGTAGTATGTTGGATCCACTATTTTTTTCCTTTTGGGAGGTGTGGCTACTGTGAATGTTCTCGTGTCTTGCATTATATTGTCTTATGTTCTCTTGGACTGTGTGCTGGATTTACAAGAGGAGGTAATGGCCAACCTGAAGACGGACTTGAGTGTCACCCGCCAGCCCATGGCTCTTGCCTTCACATCCCTGATCATCCCCTGATGAATCTTGAGTTCAGGGAATGGGAAGAGAGGCTATGTAGAGACGAGGGAGATGATTTCTCTGGCTCACTCCAGCCTCCCCTTCCCTGTTGTCCCAGCCCCGATGGGAATGAGAGTCACAGGCACTCTGTGTGTGCCTTGCTTCACCTGTCCTCACCCCAGAAGGATGCTCAAGGGGGCAAACAAGAATTCCCTGTGTTCTGACTGAAGAGACCATCAGAACCTGGAGGGGTTTATAATGTTTCTATTCTGAAGCTGGGTCCACTGTTTTATCACCTACTGGAAAAATTACCCATGGACAGTTCATCTATTTCCATCCTTGGGCAACCGAAGTGAAGATTGGAAGCTTTTCTAAATAACGCAAACAATGATCATGCCTGTTTGCCTCTTTTAGCAAACCAGAATATGAAATCTGGATTTAGATAAAAATCATATGGAAGATGATAGCATGTTTTGAAAAAAAATCCAGAGTAGTTAACAGGCAACCTAAAGAGGCTACCAACCTACTAAGTGCAGTACCTACTAGGACCCATGTCTGTATTCATGTCACTTTGGTTAGGAATGCCTCTCTCTTTCCATCCATTTGTTCAAATTTGACATATTCTATAAGGGCCAGCTCAGGTACCCCCTTCTCTCTGAGCCTTTCCCTAATTTTTCTAGACTTCCCAGCTGTACTCCCTAAGCAGCTATGTGATCCTAGGTCTTCAATGAACACACCATAGGCCTCTGTCCTCAGTACAATGATTAGGTACATTGGTGTGTTTTCCTTTGCAGTCAGGTTCTAAGACCTGGATGCAAGTGACATCATTATGATCAGTTACTACCTGTCACCATAGACCAGGAACTATAAAGTGCTTTGCCAACAGTAATGCTTTAGCCTCACCTCCAAGAAATCAGTGTCATGTGAAAAACATTTTATTTATAATTTCTCATATTTATAGTTTATTTCTTCATTACAATCATTCTTAACAATAAATACAGAGGTGCTAAACAGACCATCACAGCGGCCTGTGATCCATCCGTGGCACAGGGATGGAAGGGTGCTGCAGACCCCTGTGCTCCCCAGCAGTGCTCAGGAGGCCTTTAGAGAGTTTAGCGAGGAGGGAGGAATCTAGAACTCAAAATAGGATTAATTAATAGTCAGTGCAGGAAAATCCTAGAATGTCTCTTAAGGAAACAGGTATAAGTTGTTACTATTTTTACCAGATGGTACTAAAGAATCAGAACACAGAGACTCAAGCTATCCCGTTAGTGAGAAGCAAATAACCCAGGGCGTTCCCTGTGTCCTTTTCCCAGTCTGGGCCTTGTTTTGTGATCTCTACCTGCTGTGCATCCAGCACAGCACCTGGGCCCTCCACTGGGTTCGTGTGAGGCAGAGGAGTGTCACACACCAGTGGCTGGTTTCCTGTAGTAGGAATGAGGGAGAACCTGAAGAAAGGCTTCCCAATTCCAAAGGTGCTGGGTCCTCACGAGTCCCATAATGATTCACATAGAAGTTGACAGTGTTGATTCTTGGAGCCTCCTGCCTGCCTCCCTGGCTTTGCTTTTTCTCAGCTACAGGGCAGGGGGAATGCCAGTTTTCATAGCTCAGTAGATCTCCCTTTGTTTGAGCAGCTGTTGTGCCAGGTACGATGATCTCTTTGTTCTCTTACAAAATTGTTCATAAAAGGTAAAGAGCCCCATGGTTCTGGAGTGGTTTATGTTGGTTTCTGATTGGCAACTTTGGGCCAAAGCCAAGAAAGCATCCCCTAAGTCACATTGCTCTGTCATGAGGGCTGTCCCTGCTGTCATTTGACCAGCATCAGGCATGCTAATGGCAAGGCTGGGATGCCACCCCAGGCTCCAAACCTGTCAAAGTTCTCATACACACACATCTGAGTGTCCTAGACTGGCTACAAAGCCATGGGGGTGACCATCACTACAAAAAGTCATGACAGTAGAGAAGGGAGAAGACTTCTCAGAGTCAGAGGGAGGAGGAGTAGGAAAAATAACAATGAAACCAGGAATCAGAAAGTCCTCTGGGAACTGCAAGGTGCTGGCCACGAGAGTTGGTGCTGGAGGCTCCTTCAGTCAGGGGCTAACTGATCTCCATGGGGCTCTTACATCTAGGAAAAGAGCTCTGTCTTTTCAGAAACTGCCCATGACTTGGGGGAAGACCATGAAGAATCTTTGTAACATTCCATTATTATTGGTCCCTAAATATCATAGTGCCCCTACCCTGCACAGATAACTTCCTGCTTTCTTAGCTTGAAAATAGGTTTTAACCAGGCTTCGACTCGGTATCCCCAAAGTCAGAGAAGTAGGTAAGTCCCAATTCCAGAAAGGCACTAGAGACACCACATAAGTGGTCTCTTTGGGCAAAAGAGACAAAGCTCTTGAGTCATTTTGCTTCTACCTGTTTCCTCTAGATTCAAAAGCAGTTTGAGTCATCTCAGAACTCATGGCTAGGAGAGAGAAAACAACAACACATTTTCGAGGAATGGCCTAATCATGTTTAAAGTGTAGAGTACAGAGCGTAACTGCCCTGCTGACAGGAGGTTGACCCTGGCCTCAATATTCTGTCCTTCTCACACCTAGGGCTCTTGACAGACAACTTCTGGCTCCAGTTCTGACTGCAAAGTGAGGTTCCTCCAGACCTTAGGTGTCTTCTCATTCTCACCCTCTCAGGTCCCTTTAGTGCCTTTGAACCAAAGTACAGGACTTTGGAAATGCCTCTATTGTGTTTCAAAGAATAGCTCTTGTTTTCTCTTGTCTCTGATACCTTGACCCTTCCTGTAACATTCTTCCTCCCAATTGTAAGTTCAGACCAAAGGTTTTGTCATAGCAGAAGGAAATCAGAGGAGAGCAATAACCCCTTCCCTGAGGAAAGAAACTTGAGTCCTGAAAGCAAATCCTAAGCAAAGAGTGCACATCCAGGTCTGAAAGCTTCGTCAAGAAGCAGGATTTCCAGGATCCTTGAAATCACATTCAGATGAATCCCTGGATAAAAGTCTTTCACGACCACTAACAGCCCCCAGTGAGTGACTTGGCTTGTGCCCCCAGAATCCAGACAACTTGTGGTCCACCCAGCTGAAGCAGACTCAGAGTTCCTGCCTCCTTGGTGAGTTCTTCCCATCCATATATCGCACTGGCCGGTGGCCGTGGCCTCAGGTTGGCAGGGCACCCACCAGGAAGCCCCCCATGGGCCTGGAGTGTTTGTGGGCTGTGCTTCAGAGAACCCTCAGGTATTTCAAGTGTCTCGGGAGCCACAGTGTGTAGTGTCCAAAACGAAGTCCTTCCTCGGATATGCCCAGGGGTTCTGAGGCCTCAGGCATGGGCTTCGGTCTCCTTCTTGATGGCCGGTTTGTAAATGACTCCTTTGTTGTCACCTTTTTTGCTACTGGAACAGGAAGAACATACATTTACTTTCAGTTAAAGAGAAGAGACAGGCAGAGAGGAAACCTGACTCAGCTATGAAATAAGATGAATTTTAGGGGTCAGATTCCTTTTTTAGGGACCTTTCCCCAGTTCTGTCACTCTTGGGAGGAATGCCCCCAAATAAAGCATTAGCAGCTAACAATACTAGACCTGCACTTTGAAGATCTCATTACTACCCCGACTTCAAACCTTTGTATAACAGAGTTCCTGGAAACTTTTGTTACAAATGCCAGAAAAAATAGATTTTCTAAAAACCAAACACGACGATAAAAACATGAGCAAAGGGCATTGATAGCTAATGTGAGTGATAAATCAGGTTTTCCTTCATGTTTCTTTTTGGGTTCAGAGAAGAAAAATCAGATATACAGATGTTAGAAAGAAGATAGCCTTGCAGCCTGTGTGTGGGCAAATGGGACCTCCTTCCCCCACTAATCAAGAGGTTTGTCTCCGGCATGAGCCATTGCAGCGGGGCTGGTAGACACACCTCCAGCTCTGAGCTTAACGATCCCTGAATGACCAGCATCTCATGCAGAGGATGCCAGGGGCAATGGTCTTTTGGAAACAGCACTCGTAGGATAAGTCTTGGTACAGGTGACAGGGGCTCTTCATTCCGCAGGCCACCTTCCCAGACAGACCAATCCACATGGACAAAGAAGGTTCATTTTGAACCCAAACCAGCTCACCTCTTCTTTCTTCTGAAAAGCCAAATGGACACTGCCAGGACAACACAGATGCCAAGAACGCCAGCCAGGGCCACTGAAAGGATGATGCCTGGTGAAGAGGCAATGAACACACATTACCTTCCTCCCATCCCCTGCGTCTCACCCTGTGGCACACGGATGTGAAGTCATGTGGCAGCTGTATAATCTGCCACAGGAAGGTGTAATTTCCCCACTTGTGTTCTCAGGTTCTGGTCTTTGGATCAGCAGAACTGGCTGGAGCATTTAGGGGGAGCCATTTGCAAGCTGTAGTGACTCTTCAAGGGTTCTCAAACTTGTACCAGGATCATCTGAAGAGCTTGTTTAAATGTAGACCTTTTTTGAGCCCAATCATCAGAGACTGATTCAGTGTGGAGTGGGGCCCAGAAATCTGCATTTTTACCAAACAGCTTTAGCTGATGCTGATGTACATGGTTCATGAGCCATACTTTGAGAAACCCTGAGCTACAGAATAAGAACTTTGTTTGCTGGATTTAAGGCCCCTTGTGATATATCTATCAGCTTTGCCCCCAAGCTCCATTGCACAGTCCTAAGCAGTCCAAGACAACCAGGGATCCATTGCCACGATCACCTAGCTAGTCACCCAACCTCCACACTGGGCTCAGGCATGTTTTTTTAGGCAATGGCTTCCCACCATGGCCAACAGAAGCTCATTGAATGTACACATGCTATAGAGTGATTAGGTCTTTCATCAGGGAAGCATTTGATTGGCATTTCATCTTTGAATCACAGAGTGACCTGAAGGTAGGACCCACAGCAAAGAGAGGACCAGGGGCCAGAGCAGCAGCACAGAGAAGCAGGGAAGATGGGCTAGAAGTGTTAGAGGCCCAGATCACACCAAGAATCACAGAGGTCACCCAGCTGCAGCATGCAGGGCCAGCAGGCCACATACCCAGACTCAGTCCTGTGTAGGTAAGGTCTTGCACTTCAGAGGGGAGAGGAAAAGGGTAAAAATTAACCACGTCAAACCATGGTAGATCTGACCAGTGTGCTGAACATTTGGTTAGAAGTACAGGGCTGGGGGGCGCCTGGGTGGCTCAGTCAGTTGAGTGTCCGACTTCGGCTCAGATCATGATCTTACCATTCGTGGGTTTGAGCCCCACATCGGGCTCTGTGCTTACAGCTAGGTCAGAGCCTGGAGCCTGCTTTGGATTCTGTGTCTCCCTCTCTCTCTGACCCTCCCCTGCTCATGCTGTCTCTCTCTCAGAAATAAAAAAAAGAAATTTAAAAAATTAAAAAAAAAAAAGTACAGGGCTGATACAGACTTTCTGAGAGTATTCATTCTTGACTCTGGTGCCTAATGGCCTAGAGGGAATTGCCCACCTTGGGAATTTACACTGTGATGCTCCTTTCCAGTTTTTGTCCCAGCAGTTGTATTGCTAGAGCAGGATTTCAGTTTTTAGTACAACACGGCTAGAGTGGAAGATGAGGAAGGATTAAGGTCGGAGCCTCCTTGGGCAGGCCGTTACCTTGCTGCTTGGGCACCTACGCCTCTTCATCTGGTGATTTTCTGACCTGAGCAGAAACTTCTAGCAAAAGTGTGTATGTGTCGTGTGGGTGCTGATTCATCCAGTTCACACTGGAAGCCAGAGTTGTACTCAGAGTAGTGGCCACCCAGTGTGACACTCAGGAGTGCCTGTGCCCACAGAGCCCACTCTGAGACTCAGACCTTGGGAGAGCCCTGGCCAGTTGTGAGATGTCAGTAGAGGGCCAGGGACTCATACCTGGGGAGACCTGACACCCTGGGGAACCAGACTTGAGACTGCAGGACGAGGGCTTTTTCGTTCACCCCCTTTTCCTGTTAAGTGGCCAGAGTCTGGTTGATTCCCCCTGGAGCCCTCAGCCCAGAGTCTTTCCCCACTGTCCTCTTCCAGTCTCACATGGAGCCAGCAGCCCCCCTCATCCAAGGCTGGCCCCTAGGCGTCTCTGGTCTGGCCTCCCCAGGTGGCCCCAGGCTGCTGTCAGAATAAGCAAAGCAGTTCTGGAGAGGAGCTGCCACAAAGTACAGGGTGGCCTGTTCTCTTGGCTCTTGCTAGCCATCAGCAGCAGCCCATGGCCTCCCAAGAGGCAGAAAGAGAGCGCGGCTCCTGTGACCTGATTCCCTGATCCAGGTCCCTTCTTGTAACGTGAATACAAGGACCAGTCTGTGGCTTAGGGAGACACTCGGGATATGAGTCTCCCCTGAGGAGAGGTTCCAGTGCCTGTATAGCATATGCTCTGTTCTCTGTACAGCCTCTGGCCCCTGCACACTGTAATTTGGTATTTTGGTGTTTTTTTTTAAGGTACCTAGAGGCAACCAAGGCCTCTAAGATCTTAAAAACAACCAGAACCAAGCCCCCCAACTTCATCATGGTTTCTTTTCCAAGCCTTTTTGGAAAAGATGTTCTTTGTTCCTAAAGCTCCTGATGTTTGTGGTACCAAACTAGTTCTTGCCACAAAAGACCATTACTAGTAAGCCTAACCACTGGCTAAGCCGCCCAAACTGAGCAGTTTCTAGAGTTGTTGCTTTCACAGTCACCTCAAACATCCTGAGAGCCACAGGGGCCCCAGACAGCTAAGCAGCCCTACTCCAGGCTGTAGGAGGCGCCCCCAGGGAACTTAGGAGGCAGAGCCCCTTCTATAGATGCAAGGCTGCCAGAGATAGGACTTTTCTCAAGAGCCCATGGCCCAAGTTGGTGCCTTATCTGGAGGGAAATCTGGCTGCCGTTGGCTGTATTAGGCTGTATAATTGTTTATAAACAACAGCCTAATTTAGTCCAGGGCTCTAACCAGGGTTCCTTGCTCCTGGATGACCAGTTGTGAGGGCCTCAGTCGCCTTTCTGTGGAAATAACGAAATGAGCAAGCCGCCACAAAGACCAGGAAAGCCCCAGAGACTGGGACAGATGCTTTTCAGCCAAGACTTTGATGCAACAAAAATAAAGCAGCTTGACTGAGCAAGTGAAGAGCATAAGCCACTATGGAAGAGGAATGGCAGTGAGGGGGTCACCTCATAAGAATTCTACTCCCAAGGGAGCCCAGGGCAGGAAGATGTTGGGATGCTGCGCCCTGCCAGTTGAACCAGCACCAAGCACCCAGGAAGTGGGACTTCTCTGCAGAGCCGGATGAAGTCCACAGGGCTTGGGGCCCCTTGAAGGGAGATGCTAAAGCATCCGCTAACTAATGGGAGAGGGAAAGGCACTTTTCCCACTACTCTGGTGGCACAGAGATAGCTGTTGGGGCAACTGAAGAAGCAGAGCCCAGAGAGAGAAGCCAACACCTGCATCGAGCAGAGTGTGTGGGATGGTGTAGAGAATAGGGGACACAGATGATGGCGGGAAGGACACAGCCAGAGAAATTCATCTGCAGATTAAACAAAGAAATGGTTCAGGTTCTAAATGGAGACTAACACAGGCAGTTCCCACTGAAGAACAGTGAGATCGGAGAAACAGAGACAGGCTGTTGACAGGGATGGCCCACAAGAGCTACTGCATGAGAACACGACGAAGGGGCTTCTGAGCCACTTGGTTAAGAGGGTGCATGCCACACAGAGCTGCCTGCTCTCTGTAAAGTGCCCCGGCACCGGTCAGGGTGAGCAAAGATAGGGCGGTACAACACAGAGAGGGAAATCCCACAGATACAGAAGAATTCGGTTGTCACAGGCCTCCCGCAGGTACAATCCCAGAGGAGGCAGATAAGCTGGTTGCCGCAGGGGCACTGCTACCTGTTCTCGCTGGCTCAAGAGCTGCATCTTCCATGGGGATCTTGCTGGACCAAGGAATGCTGCTGCTTTACTGCTTTGAGGTCTTCTGAAGCCTCAAGTGCAGACACAGAAAAGCCCAGCAAAAGGAACAAGCCCTTCATCCACACAGCTTGCAGTTCCTGGAACGACTCTAGCATTTTCGAGATCTATTTGCAATTCTGTTTATTCAAACAGAATTTTAAATAAAAAGGAATACGATCGATCTCCTTTCAAAATATTATTTTAGGAGCACCTGGGTGGCTCAGCTGATTGAGCATCCAGCTCTTGATCTCGGCTCAGGTAGTGATCTCACGGTTTGTGAGTTAAAGCCCCACAGCAGGCTCTGCTCTGAGAGCTCGGGGCCTGCTTGGGATTCTCTCTCTCCCACTCTCTTGACCCCTCCCTCACTCACACTTGTTCTTTCTCTCAAAATAAATAAACATTAAAGAAATATTAATTAATTTTGGTAGGTGACATCTTACATAGTTACATACACGTTTATACATATGTGTATGTATGTCTCTTTAGCAGTCTCCAGTCTTATAAAAGAGACAAGAAGAGCTTTGGTTTAGCAGGGATTGGTAGTTTAAATACATAAAATCCAGTTGGGGATGATAAAAGCTCTTATTATTATGCTTAATACAGGTCACAGAGTGAAGTAACTGAAATGCTAATCCTCTCTTTGGATGATGCTTTGGTAAGAACAGCAAGGAAGATGCCCTCCGTGACTACAGAACTGAACTCTCTTTGGAGGACGTATTTAACTGGGAGACTTTTCTTATTGACACCATGGGGCCCCAAAAAGAAATAATCTCTACAGATCTGCTAAAAAGATGCCACCAGATTACCTAATGGTGCTGGTTTTCTACAACCATGATAGGGACCGAGGGCTTTGCCCTCCAGGTTGCAGGATTGCAGGCCCCGGGCCAGGAAGCCACCACTGCTCTGCGTGGCCTAAATCCCAGGGTGGTAGGCGTGGGTTACAGTGGGAGCTGGGGGTTCAGTGCTCCCCACTCCCTTCAGTGGCCACACTCGGGCGGTCTCTGCTGAAGGAATGGTGGGTGGTGGCACCAGGGCCTCTTACTTTTTTCGGGCCAGAGCAACAGGACAAGCCTGACAACATCCCTAGGTGACTCTCTCCTAGGACTTCAAATCTTGCGAGCTAAGTTCTGATCTTTAAGGCTTCTTAAAACAAACGGATTGATTTGAATGCCTGTTGTCAAACTGAAAACAAAGCAAAAGACTTGAAACTAAAAGGTGACACCTGGCCAGGCTTCTGTTAAAATCATTCTGCAGAGAAGACCCTGGGGAGGGGAGGGGAAGGGAGATGGTTACATTCTTTCAATCTTGTAATGAGCTCCAGGCACAATGCCTGCCACAAAAGTGAGTCCCTGTCCTTAGGGTCTTGGAGTGTGTGGATAACCTAGACGTGCTTGTTCTTTTCTCTGTGGCAGTAAGTCATTATCCTGTGCTGTGCTCAGAACCGTGACAGAGATGAACGGTTGTTCCAGCCGTACTGAAGGAGACTGTAAGTCACCTTCAGGGGAACAGGGAAGATTCCTGGCGTGATACTAGAGTTGGGTCTTGAAAGAATTTTCCAGGTGGAAAGCTGAGGGGCATCGCCGGCAATGGACCCTGTGTGCAAAAGGAAATCATGTGCACGTGTTAAAGCAGTGCCCTGCTAAGGGAGACCCTGCGGGGCGTGGATGGATGCCAGGGGGAGAAATGCCGGAAAGAGTGCTGCGGCCACCTCACCAAGGGTGGGTCGAGCTTTCTGACTTCCCACCTGGTCTGCTCTGTGCCAGAGGCTTCTTTTTAAGGAGCAAGAGAACATCCACAGAAGGGTTTTTGTTCTCCATAGTGCTCAGCTTGGGGTGTGCTCAGGAAATGTAGTGTGTGGAATTGCACTAGAGGAAGGGACTAGGGACTTCTTGGCACATTTGACAATTACTCCTGACTGTTCAGCCCCCTATATCCAGGGGGATTTGAAGGTGGGAACTCCTCTGGTCTTTCATTTGGATGTCTCAGTAGATTTGATGGTAGTTTCCATCTAACAATTTTTATTTAAAAATAGGAACTTTTAGAAACAAAAGGTCAGTAACCACAAAGCATACATTCTAGTCTGAAAAAGTAGATAATTAGCCATCTTAGCTTTGTAAGATTTTTTCCTCTTTTTAAAGATTTTATAAAACTACCCAGGTCCCTCAGGGTCAAGCAGATTCTAATGGTGTGACTCCCCAGATTGAGCAGGGGTGAAAGCCCCACCCCTCTACTGTCCAGCGCTCTTGCCTACGAGTGCCTCAGCTGCTCCAGGCTCTTGCAGGGGGGACATGCGGTGCTCAGATGATTATAGAAACTCTTTGGCTTCCCCTTGTCCCTTAAGTGTCCCTGCCCCCTGGTATATTAAAAATAGGGCTAGATCACATTAGCATTTAGGTTCAATCCAGACCCAGTGTTGCTGTCCTTAGGTAGGAAGAAGTCAGTGTGAGGGAACTAAGAATCAGGCTCCTGTAAGTCTGCCCGTGCCATCTTTCTCCTTCCTCACAGAGGGCATCTGACTCCTGTGAGATCTGGTCTGGTCACAGGATGTTTCCCCCCCCCCAACACTGGGGTCCCACCTGAAGAACAGTGACTCTTGTTTCCCCTCTTTAGTTCAAGTCCTCCATTTGTACCACTTAGAAGACGCACTTTCAAAAGAGCTTTAAAAAAATTGCCTGACATGACTTTGACGTCTCCATAAAGAGTGGGCATTTTAACTAAAGGCAACAAGAAACACAACACACATGAGAGAAAAAAATGATATAAAAGCGAGGGAGAAAATGATAAGGAGTTTCTGAAGCAAGTTGCTGCCGCAGAGGCATCTGGAGCCCTGATATAGGGTTTGTAGACTCCTCTTAAGGATGGATAGTTCTCACCCATCTACTTCTCTTGGCCTTGGAGAGTCCCAATTAGACTAAAAGCAGGTATATGCAAATTCTAAAGGAAGACGGGGAACAGGGCTTCTCTTGAGTTTGGTCATTTTACCTTACTAACCCAACAACCTTTCGGTTTCAGGGGTAGCCATCACCAGATTGAAAATGTCATGCTGTAATAGAATAAAGATCAGGGCATATGGTAGAAAACTCCAGAATCCTGTCATATGAGTTGAAAAAAAAAAAAACCAGCATGGGCCTTGGAAAGTCCTCGTGTAATCCCTGGGCAGTGGTTCTCAATTTTGCCCCTCTTTCCCTGGAGACATTTTTGGCAGACACAAGTGGGGGGATGCTACAGGCATCAAGTGGGGATAGAGTAGTGCCATGCACTGGACAGCCCCCCCGGTGAGCATTCTCCAGCCCAAAATGTCAATAGCACCAAGGTTAAGAAACCCTGCCCAAGGGCTAAATCATAGACTAACCCTCAAGGACAGATTACTACCTTTTAAGGACAGAAATTAAGTTCCTTATTCCTTTTCTAAGCACAGTTGAGGAAAAAGCATGGTCAGTTTAAATGATTCAGTCCCAATTCCAATTTGGCTAAAACCTAGGAGCCTACTCTCAAAATCTGTGCACTTTCTCTCCTAGAGGATTTCCTTAACATTACTTTTCTCCTGGCACAATGTTCCAACTCCATAGTTCCTGTTAACTTGCAGAGAAAACTGAATAAATCAGACCCTAATTACAAACATGCCTTAGTGACAGTACAAATAAATGAGCACAATTGCTAAACGTTCACACTGACACACACTCACTGCCTAAACCTGAAACTGCACGTTATGGTCTGAGGCACCTCCAAGTTGGTAGGAGAGAGGCCTCATAAATGCAGGTACCCCTGGGGGGCGAGGTTTGGGGCTTCTTTCCTTTGGGGCTGCCTTCCCCATTGTTCCTTGGGAAACAGCCCCATTAGTTGCCCGTGTCTTTGATAAGTGGGAGGGGACAATTCTAGCCAAGTTTCTATAATCAGCCTCCAAATGAACAGGTTTGCCTTGGACTGCCACGGTTTCTCACTCCAGGGGGAGAGCTGGGCCCAGCCTGGGCTCTTAGAGCAACAGTTCTGGGTGAGCCATGCAAGAAGGGCAGTGGCAAAGCTGCATTTGGGCTTTGATCTTGATGTCCTAAGCTTGGAGTCAGTCTCCAGGCTTCAGCCGAGAGGCCCCTCCAGCTCCCCAGCCGGGCTGGGAAAGTCTGCTGAAGTGCTCTGCTGCAAGCCTGCCTGCACTGCCCGTGCTGTGAGAGCCAACTTAGACCCAAGCTGGTCTAAGAAGATGGCTAATTATTCCCAGTGCCACAGTCCATTGTTACAAGTGGAGGTTACTTTGGGATGTCAGACTCAAGTTCCTGCATGGTTTCTTCTGATCCTCTGTTACTGCCCTCAGACACTGTCCCTGCAACGTAAAGTCAGGATGAGCAGTTGTTAGTGTCCACTTTGAATCATATAACGTGTTAGCATTGAAAGGACGTTAGCTCACCTAGTCCAACCTGTCGTTTTATGGCTAAGGAACCAAGGCCAAAGAAGGGACATGATTTGCTTACATCATACAGCACAAACTGAGGCCTTGAACCTAGGTCTTCTGACCGTATCCCCTGTTACTTTACATAGACTACTCTAGAGAAGAGCTCTGATTATTATCCTTGAATCACAAACAAAATCTACCTTATCTATGTGAGCCAAGTCTCTTATCTCTAGGTAGAGTTGTTTTTTTTTTTGTTTTTGTTTTTGTTTTGTATTTTATTTTATTGAAGAGTTGAAGTGTTTTCCATTTAACCGTTGACTACTACATACTGCATTTAGAGGAATGGAAAAAGAGAAGTTTATATCCAAACTAGATCACAAAGGGATGAGTCTGTACATTTGAGGCATTTCCTAGAAAAAAAGTTGACAGTCATCATCATATACACTGTCTGTGTTTAAGAAGGGCCATTGTTCACAGATTCAGTTTTCAGATCAGGAAACTGAGAAAAAGAGGGAAATTACCTTAACCAGTGGCATGTGGCAGGGAGAGCACAAAAGATAAATTCCCGGGCAAGTCTTGATTAAGCAATCAACAGAAAGACATAATTCTGACCATATGTATGAGTCAGTTCAGAAGGGCATGTTTCTAAAGCTTTCTGGCAAGGACCCTGAAATATGATCTTCCTATGTTTAAGCTTAGTCAGTGATTGTTATAATCTCACACAATAACGAAGGAACAAGAAGAAGGTACACAAAGTGAGACAAGGAGAACGGATTCTTGGACAAGTGGGTTAATGGCGTCATCTTTAGATGTGAACACCTGGCCCAGTTCAGTCACAAGTGACACAAGGAGGTGAAGTGGAACTTGCACAGACCTACCTGCTTCTGACCATGGGATTCCCACGTTGGGAGTGGCCCAAGAATCTACAGTGAGAAAGTGTACTTGGAGGTTTGAAGAAGAATATGGACCCCCAGGGTGCTCCCTTACCTGTTTCCCTGAACCCCCAGCTTCCAATAGTATTGACATGGGTATTGAACAAATAAAGATGTTAAATGTCCCTTGTGGGAGTTAAGGTTACCGATTTAAGAGGAAGAACTGAGCTTTCCTAGCATTAGGAATAAACCAAACTATTCAGCTTCATTCAGTATAGCTCTTGTGTGCCTGTGCTTGTGCAAGCTTAAGAAGATGAGACAAAAAGGTAGTGAATGCAGACGCTTTCTTGCCTGATGGGTCCCGCTACATCACATTAGACCACAAATGTGGCCTATTTGTGCTGCTATGGCCACAAATGTGGACGATTCCCACTCTGAAAGCTTACGAAGGAGCATCCCTGGATGTTGGTGATGCTGATGGTGCTATGAATCACCTAGCAAGGCTGAAGATGGGCCTTGATGCCAAGAAAGCCTAGGGTAAGAACTTAGGAGTTGGTCTCGTGAAAACAGTCCTACCATGTGTCTTAGGAGACATAGTTCTCTGACGGAGAGGACGCCAGAACATCCTCTCTTCCCCATCTGTGAGAGACTCCCAGACTTACAGAGGCCTCTGATCCAAGCACCTAGAGGCCCTGGCGAGTGCTTCTGACAGGGAAGCACTCAGGGATGAGTGCTTTGATGATGAGCACACAGAGGCTCAGGGAAGTCAAGAGCAGTGGAGGGAGACTTCAATAAACCCCCACACTGTAGCTTCTCACATACCCCGGTTCCCTTGGCAGCCAGAGTGCTCTTAACAACCACCTCCTAAGAGTATTGGTGACAAAGTCCGAGGGCAGGGCACGCAACTTCAAATAAAATGGGTGTCCCAGCACCATGCTCCCCCCACCCCCCCACACCACATCTTCTCACCTTGTCGGAAAGAGATATACACCAGCCTCTCATCAAAGTTCTGGACCCGCCGGAAGTTGTTGACCATCTCTCTGGGGGACGGGTCATCCAGATGTGTGCAGTACAGAGCAGTCTCCAAGGCCAGCAGCTGCAAGGCAGAAATACACCCCATGGGCAGAGTAATGCTCCCTTGCCTGACCTCAGCAGGGAAGAGATCTCTGGGACTTGGCAGAAAGGATGTGAGAAAGCAGTGGGAAAGCCAGAGAAACATTCCCCCTCCCTAGCCAGTGTCTGGTTGACTGGACACCAGGGGACCTGGTCTGTCACCACCTCCCAAGTCTTGGGGGGAGGTGAAGGCTCTCAGCTCCTGGGTGGTGGAGGGGCTCCTTAGCCTTTCACGGAGACAGCGTTCCCCTCACAGGCCTGATTTGCAACCCGCCTCTAAATCAGAGGGGCCTGGTGCTTATTCTGGTGGTCTCGTCACAAGAAGCAAAAAGAGGGAGCCAAGAGTTTCACAGTTCCTCTGACCACTGGCTCCATGGAAGGAATTTTCATACACCCACAAAGATTATATAATCTGTTTCCAAGGCAGCTTCTAGGTTACTGCCTCCCTGAACATTTCATCTCTTGATTCATCACATCTCTTTTCCTGTCCGCCTACCTGCTGCCATTTATCTACATTACTCAGATCAGTAGCTCATAGTAAAAAGAACAACCAACAGTGAGGGCCTTACTGGACTCAGGAAGAGGGGTTCGGGGGTGGGACAGGGCACTGCCCCTGGCCCTGTCTCCTGGACAGCCAGTTTTTTTCTTGATGAATTTCATCTGTGGAGTAGGGGGATTGGCAGCGACCAGGAACCCCGATCTGACTCTGGGGCTTGTCTCCAACCAGCGGGCGATCCCACAAGCTCCCTCAACTGTCTCTCCCTCACTTTCATCACCTATAAGACAAGAGGGTTGGAAATGATTGCTGTGGCTTCTGTCCCCCAGTTTTGCACTAGACTTTGAGCTTCTTAAGAGCAGAGACCATGGCCTACTCAATGCTGCAGTCCCAGTGCTCTGGTTTGTTAAACCATCTAACCTGGTTCTGTCTTTATTCTGCCCTTGTTCTCCCCCACCACGGAGGCAGACACCATCCAGCCACTGAGGGATATATTAGGAAATGCAGCCTAACAACTCGTATGGAACTGTGGAGATGGGTTCATTTTTCAGGCTTGACTTGATAACTCCAGTCTTGAAGCTCAGCCTGTAATTTCTGCAGTGCTTCTGGGAACTGTGATATTTGGAGAGGTTTCGCATAGCTGTCAGTGTGGCTCTAAGTGAGGTAATCAAGTTGTCATGATATGGGTGATCGTAGAGACCGAGGTGCCACATGGCCTCTGAGTCAGAGGATACGACAGGTACCTGCTCCTGGGAGATTTGCACAGGGTTCCGGAAGACTGTCCAGAGCACTGTGGGGTGGCAAGGAGGCGTGGTCAGGGACCCTTTATAGCGGTAGTATTCTTCAGGCCTCTCAGGAAGCAGCTCTTCAATGCTGAAACCTGGAATGAGCACCTCTTGGCCTGGAGAGACATGTTGGGGAAATGGTGTCAGCCTTTCCCCCATGGCAGGCGTGCTGTTGGGCATGTGACTGAGCCTAGAAATGTGGACAGCACCTGCCCCCTGCATTCACTTTTCTTTGGGTCACATGGGAGTGACTATATATCCTTCTCTCTAAGGGTAAATAAGCATCCGAGGACCCCTTACCTTTGTATTTTACATCTTGAAGGTGCCTGAAGATCTTGTCATAAGATGGATTGAAGGAGCCCATCTGCAACAGAGAGGGCCATGTTGAACTAGGACAGAATTCCATGTGCTGAGCCTGGCTTGACAGTTGCTAATGGAAGGGCTCAACTAAAGGTATATAGTCACCACTGCCTAGGTCCTCCCTGAAGGATGTGCTTTACTAGGAAAATTTTGAAGGATCACTAGCCTGTTAGGGAGTTAAAGTGATGGTCCTGTCCTCTTGCATCTCGGGATGCAAGGCACTGAGCCCTTAAGGCACTGGGGCTTGAGTGCTGCAGGGCAAGGAACATAGCTTGTCCTCCTGGTGATCAGGCTGTGGGTCTGAAAGCCACAAGTAAGATGTTTTCTAACCAGAACTCAAGGGAGCTTTAGTACATACGAGCCAAGTCAGGAAAGCAAGCATGTTGAAAAACAAAGTACTTATCATGGTAGGGAAAAACATGTGAGCGAATCAGGAAACGTTCCCATTTTGGGGATTAAGGAAAGAACTCAATCTAGGGTCCATATAAAGACTGCAACATGGATGTTAAGAGTTGTGTAAAGGATCTGGCACCTGATGAGGCAGCACCGAATGATCCTCGCCTCCCAACCCCATACACACAGGGCCTACCCAGCTGGACAATTCCAAGCTTTATGCAATAGGACTAGGAACTAGGGTTCATTTTCTCCAGTGTTCCAAAGGAAAGGCCCATTTCTGCTGCCCAGCTACACAAAGCACTGCCTCTAGGCCAAAAGACAGGGTCCACTGTGGGGGAATACCTTCGGCTCTAGAGGCAAGACCCAGCCAAAATGAGAGTGACCCATACACATCCAACAGACAGGTAATTCATGGCCCAAATGCCAAGTGTGATATCATCCTGGCTTCAAATTTCGTGTAAAACTCCTTTAAACATCTCTTACCTCTATGAGAACAGCCAGGACGGCGAGGCCTTCTGACTTGTTACTGGCAGTGCTGGCGTTGGGGTACAGGTCCGAGTTATAGTGGACGATATGCAGCTGCAGTGGAAGGAAAGCTGCTCACCAGGGGACGGGCGACTCAGGGGAACCTTTTGCTTTTGCAGGGGACTCAGATCCAATGGGGAGGACAAAACCCCCTCTGCTCCTGCCCCAGGTAGATTAGGCCTCTCAGACCCTTTCCTTCATGGCCTCCCCAGTTTGCCCTTTTCCCCCCAGTCCTCTAGACTAAAACCCTTGCCAGAACAGACTGTCCGTCTTATTTATTCACCATATCAGTGTCTGATATGGTGCTTAGAAAGTACCAGGTATATAATAGAGGAGGGAAGGAGGGACAGAAGCATCGAAGGACGGGAGGGAGAGAGGGAGGGCGTTTATACTAGCCATGAAAAAGCTTGGGTACTTTGGAGCATTTCTCTCTTCTGATTTTTTTCTACTTATTCTGGAGCCTAGAGAAAAATGGCCTCATGTAGCTTGCACAGTCTCAACCTGGCCACTC
Source organism: Crocuta crocuta (assembly GCF_008692635.1). Classification (NCBI taxonomy): domain Eukaryota; kingdom Metazoa; phylum Chordata; class Mammalia; order Carnivora; family Hyaenidae; genus Crocuta; species Crocuta crocuta. Next base: position 10,491,008 of record NW_027527920.1, on the reverse strand, counting down.
TGCACTTGATCTGGAAATAGTAAGGGCTGAGGCAAGAAACCTCCAGTGGTAACTTAATCATAATTGCATCCAGAGTAGGACACGTATTTATCCCTCAGGTGGAAAAAGGAAATCACATCATGGCTTTTATACAGGTTTAATCAGCCATATTTTAAGAGACCAAAAAAAAACCAAGAATGTTACTCTACTGAATATAGATTCTTACCATTCACAAAAAAATTCTAAGCTCATTTTTTCAAAGCAGGAATTACTTGTCATTATTAATGTGAGGAAAAGGCAATGTTCTGAGAAATCTTGGATTTAAAAAGCCTAGGTAACTGGGGCACCTGGGTGGCTCAGTCAGTTAAGCGTCCGATTTGATTTTGGCTAAGGTCTCATGGTTGTGAGATCGAGCCTCGAGTCCAGCTCTATACTGAGCAAGGAGCCTGCTGGAGCTTCTTTCTCCCCCTCCCTCTGCCCATCCCCCCTCCCAACCTTGCACACGCACATGCTCTTTCTCTCAAAAAAAAAAAAAAAATGTCAGGGCGCCTGGGTGGCTCAGTCGGTTGAGCGTCTGACTTTGGCTCAGGTCATGATCTTATGGTTCGTGGGTTCGAGCCCCACGTTGGGCTCTGTGCTGACAGGTAGCTCAGAGCCGGAACCTGCTTCAGATTCTGTATCTCCCTCTCTCTCTGACCCTCCCCTGCTTATGCTTGCTCGCTCGCTCTCTCTCTTTCTCAGAAATAAAACATTAAAAAAATTTTTTTAAAATGTCTAGGTAAGCACTAAGATATTGTTATGACAAATTCTGACAATGTTGAACCTAATTTTTAATCCAAAATGTGATGTCCCTTGTTCTCCAAAAAGCTCTCTTAGTAGAGAGGTCTGTCTATGTGATAGGCTTTTCGGTTGCTTCTTTGCCTCTTGAGACTGTGACACATTGAGATTTTCTCTTTTCTTTTTCTTCATAACTTTTTTCATCTTACATGGTTGTAAGCAGAATTCAAGCAGATTTTATTGACTAGAGCTTAATGTTCCCCACATTTCAAGTGACCCTTTCTAATTTTTAAAAGTTACACGACATTATTTCTTTTTTCAAGCAGCCCTCCCTGTGAAGGATGTAACCTGCCACACTGCCCCACCGTGTTAGCTTGGCACGGCCTTGAGAGACGGAGAATTCCGTGTGGCTAAAACCCTGCAGGTCCTAGATCCTTAGTTCTTTTTACAGCTGCCCTTTGAGTGTGTGGTCTGCTTCAGCACTTTTCTTACTGTGTTCAGATTAAACTGAGAGGAGGTGAAGACTAATACAGATGGAACAGAATTCCCCGCTGAGAATATGAAGAGAGTCTTTCTATAGGACTCAATCCAGAAGAACTGCTGCACTTTCAAGGACCCTCTGCAGAGAATCTGCCACTTTCGGGTCACCTTAGTGTATTTCTCTATTAGAGACATTTACGGCCCATTTTCACCAGGCCCTTGGTGATGATGTGGCTTAATAACAGAAAATATAATAACTAGAAATATATTTCATGCCCACATTCTCCCAACCTATACCCTAACTCCTTCTTTATTCCCCATGGGTAAGTAGAAGCCTCCACGTTGCAATTAGCCTGAAAGAAATTGCAGTCCTGGAGGTTCAGAAATGGGCCTGGTTTGAAATACGTGCATCTCTGAGAGTGCTGTCCTATTGGGCCAGAATTATAGCTGCGCCACACTAGTAACTCCACCTGTAATTAGCCTGAGACATTAAGCAGTTCAGCAGTTAAGAACAGAGGAGAATGGTCATGTCATTATTTACCGTGGGCTCCACTGGCTGATCAGTAGCATTTCTCTCCTTGTATTTATTGCCCTGTAAACATGCAGAACCACACCCGAAGTTCCACCCTCTGGGAGCTCTGAAATGGAGCATCTCAAGCACCCCCACTGTACCCCCTGCACACCTATCGTGCAGGAACAAATGCTCCGCTCCTGATTTCTTTTGGTGTTTTGGGCTAGTGCCTCTGAGCAACATAACGATGCTGTGCCGACATCCCATACGATCCTCATTGACTCTCTCATTGCCGTGATGTCCCATCAATTATAATGCCAGTCTTCCTCTGGCTTGCGGCCATGGGTCCCAAGGTTCCAAGTACAACCCATGCCCAGGGAAAGGAAAGCTGGGGTGGGAAAGGCCTAGGCAAACAGCATGGCTTGTGAAGAAAGACTGAGAAGTTTGGGGAAGCAGTCAGCCCAATAGGATTCAACAGTGGGATATGATACATCAGCCAGACAAGCTCGTGGGATCTTGATCTCTGCAAGCAGAAGGCGATGCCAACAAAAGGGGCATGTGTGTCCCACTGTGCCACCCTGGGAGCGTTGCCTTCTGAGCGGCCCCACTCAGTAAAGACAGAGACAAATTCCACAAGGCTAGGAGGAAGGGGACCAGGACACCGCAGAAGAGCTGCGGGGTGACTGGAGTGGTTCTGCCTTCCTGGGAGTGGGTGTGTAGAGCCTGAAGGCAGCCCTTGCTTGGGCTCTGATCTTATCTGCACACCAGCAAGGTGGAAGAGTGCCAGACCACCCACCGCCAGGCAGCCTCTGCCGGCCCGCCCGCCTCACTCACCTCCGCGGCAAAGTGCTTCCCACTGACGGTGTGCTCAGAGCCGTGAGGGTCATTCTGGTTCCCCCAGTGCAGGTGCAGCTGCGCGGCACTGTAGCGGGACCGGAGGCCCTGGATGTGCATGTCCGGGGGCAGGTTCAGCCTCACTGTGGGGAGTGGAGCCTTCAGAGCTCTGGCCAGCTGAGCACTGCCTGAGAGCAGTTAGGGAAGCAACCCCGGCCCGGAGCCCAGGCAGGGGGCAGGTGGATGCAGCGAGTGGAGACACAGACTGAGGCTCAGAAGCCTGGTCTCTTCTCCTGAGAATGTCCCCGTTTCCCTAAAGCAATTCTAGGGGCACCAGCACCTTCTAGGCTCCCCTGGAAAAAGGATGGCAAGAGCACTAATGCTAGATGGGTGGATGTTGTTTTACATATCCATGTGTTACACACCCAGCTATCAAGATAGAACCTTTAATGAAGTATCCTCCAAGCTCTCTAGAATAATATAACAGCAACGATAATAATTGCCATTTATGAAGCATCTATTGAGTTCCAGATCCCTAGTCTTTTCGCAGTATTCATCAATATGCCCATTTTCCACACGAAAGCTAGAGGAGGGTAATATTCTTACCCAGAGTCTTATGACTCGTAAGTAGTCAAGCCAGGATTCAAATCCAGGTTTGGCTGACTCCAAACCTGGGCAACCCCACAGTGAGTTTCATGGCTCCTGGAGGGTTTGGACCAAGGAGCCCAAGGGCTCAAGCCTGTCCCCATCCCCCCTGCCACTTCCCAAGAGATGTGCTTCTGAGAGGCGCTGCCCTGGGAGAACGACCTCCAGCATCTCCTGAATGAGTGGTCCAGGCCTCCTTCAAGCCCCGCCCCCCACCATCCCTTCTCCCCCCTGCCAGGTACAAGGAGCCAAGGAGCTGAGGGGAGCTCGGACATCCCCTTGCAGGCCTCAGAGGCCTCTCTCTCACCTGAATGGCCATCGTTGGTCAGGAGAAACTGCTCATCGGCAGAAACATTGTAGCCTTGGAACCCAAGGGGCACAAGGCTGGCATCGTACTGGAGGATGTCACTGTGCAGGTCTATTGGGGACTGCAGCACGCCCCCACATGATGGGTACTTCTTGGACCAGCTCTTCTCCCCATCGGGACCTGGCAGGGGAGATTCAGGCCCCAAATTTAGTCAGTCTTCCTTAAAAGTTTTTCCTCACTTTCTAATTCTGTGTCTAAGACAATTACTCCTTTTCTCCTCTTAATCTCCAGAGGTGTATTCTTCAAGGCCTAGAAATCTCAGCCTCCTGCCCACTTCTCCTTAAAGCGATATGGGGAAAGAAGGCCCAGAGCAGCCCTGTGCCAAGAACTTGGGCCCGCCAAGCTCAGTTTTCAGTTTACATTGTTCATATTTTGGCACAATGCACATCCTTTCCATGTGAGGACCTGTTTACATGCATCAATTTAGCATCTGTTTATGGGGCACCTGTTATAGCAGGGATTATTCAGGGTCTTGGGGCCACCGGGTTGAACACAACCGTAGGGCCCCTGCCTGCCCAAGCTGGCATCCTCTGGGATGCTCCAGGCTGGAAAAATTGCTGTCTTAATGACCACAGCTCCAGGGAGGTCTTCAGGGCTCGTGGATTTACAGATATGATCTTCCTGATAGGAAACCCTTGAGGACATCGACTCTTGATAGCCACATCCAGAGCAAGTATAAAACCCCATCTGATAGAGATGCTTGAAAAATTCCGCTTAATTATGGGCCTGGGATCACAGAGCTAAGTGCCAAGTTTGCCCTGGGAGAGTGTGACAACACTACGAACGAATGACAAACGATCATTGAGGAGGAAGAGACTTAAAAAATAAATCCTCCAGGCCTCAGGCTTCTTGCTAACTACCAGGTGATTGTCCTTCCTCTGGAAATGGAAGTAAACACTCCAATCCCATGTTCAGATAAACTTTCTTACTCCCACAGGGAAAAATCTTTAAAGAATGTGAAGCTGTGTTTAAAAGATTATCTCCTGTGGTAATTAAATGGATTTTCAGGCTGAGGTTTCTCCAGAAAAGCAAATAATTGGCATGTCATGGCTCGTTAGGGTAGAACCATAGTGCTCCGTGGGCTCTGTCTGAGTTGGGGACCATGCTTTGCCATCTGGGGTCCATTCATCAGTATTTGGGCACCAAGAATGATGTTAACTGGAGCAGCGGGGAAAGGAACTCCACTTCCAGGAAGCCTTCCATAGACAGCAGAATCATTTCACAAGAGTGTAAGTGTGTATCCTGGTTCCGTACCCCTTGTTCTGTAACTAGGGGACTTCATCTGAGAGTAAGGAGAATCTAAAGGAAAGCTTGGTGCCCATAATGCTATGAGGAATTGATCCGAGGTCTGGACACATGCGGTGGAACCCTGCTAATTTTTCAGACTGTCAACCTTTGGATATACCTTTGGGGAAATGTTAGGCCTCGAAGGGATTTCACCATCTCCTGTCCAACTTTTCAAAAGACACCAGTGTTCCTACTTGCACAAGCCAGTCAGAGTCTTCACTGCGATATATTTTAATTTCTCAGACCTCAGAGCCCTGGACTCAAAGCCACTCACACCAAGATGGCAGAGAGGAGAGGGAGGCCAGAGGACACCAAAGCTGTCACTCCATGGGGCAAACTGGAGTAAACGTTAGACCGTTACTCAGCGGAGGACAAATACAAATTCCTCAGGGACAGTAGGAGGCAGAGATGAAGCAATCATGAGGACCCTTCCAAACCCTCGGGTCAGAGAGAGGTACAGCTACCGGGTGGCAAGCCTTCTAGACTGAGGCCGCCAGCCTTTTCTCTGCTCACATCATCTGGAGCCGCAGCCAGCGTGGCAGAAGCTGCCAGCCAGGCACGAATGGAAAAACTCGGGGAATAAAGAGGTGTAGCAGTGAGACGATTTCTCCTTGTACGCATGACTAACGGGAACTGGGTCAGAAGGACTTTCTCTTCCCAGAGTGGAGGTTCCCAAAGGTGTCATGAAGAGGGCACGCTAGTGATAACTAAGCTAGGAGCTCCTAGGGGACATGGACATCTCATTTTCATCTCTGTGAACTCACACTCTGATTAGGGTCACGTGCGTAACAGGCATTTAGTATAAACAGCTTCCCAAAGAATAAGACCCCAAAGAACAGAGAGCTTGGGAAAAGGTTATCAGGAGGAACTTGCCTTTTTCATTGCGCCCTAAATACTCTTTGTTGGAAGTTACACTGAATTAGGTATTTGAGGGCAGGAAAGCTTAGGGATATAAAAGGCAACAGAGTCAGTGTTGGCAAAACCTTCTGAGGAAAGAAAAGCAACTACATGGGACCAGAAGAGTCCAGAAAACAAGATTTCAGCCACAGCTGTCCCAGCGCCTCTGTGAGTGACCTTGAGCAAGTCACATGCGCTGCCTGAGCCTCCTTTACCCTCGTACAAATGAGAGGATTGAACGCTGCGTTCTCGAAGTTCTACTCTGGCTCTCAGCTCCAAGACCGATTAAGATTACTAGGACTAAGCGCCTCCACCCTCGGAGTCAGGCAGGTTTGATCAAGTTGGAGAGAGTTGCTCATGCCAAGGCAGCTCCCGGGCATGTGACAAGGTGCCTGTGGGAAGCGGCTGTGAGGCTGCAGGCAGGTGGCTGCTGCTCTGAGGTATGGCTGGAAAGCCTTCTGCATCGGGAACCTGCCACAGGTCAGGCTGCCGTCCACAGGGGGCCTCGTCCTTGAGCACCAGTCACAGGCGCTTTTAGGGGCAACAGGGTCGAGTAGAAAAGGCTACTCCTCCTGCTTTATTATTATTTTTAGTAGTTTTGCTTCTTACCACTCTAAACTCTATAGGATCAGCAAGGCAAGAATTGCCCCATTTTACAGATGAAGAATTGACTTTAAATGATTTGCCCTAAATTAGACTCTGGCTCAGTTAACAGCTACGTTGCCTGGGTCCCAGGACCTCTGTGCCCTTCTGTTTTAGTATGTGTCCAGGAGAATTTGTGCATTCCTGTTTCCTCCCTCTCCTGTGCTCGCCATGCAGGTAAGGGCCATGTCATGTTCATCCCTGCCTTTCCTGTAATCCCTGGCACCAAGCAGGCCCTCACTTGTTTACTGAGCTGGATTCTGATGCTAATTTTGTGCTTGTTCCTCTCCAGGGAAGCATGCACCTATACTAATCCCTAGCTTCCCTATTACCCCGTATAATTTTTTTTTCCCATTAGAAAGAAAAGAAAAAAATTATGTCCTTTGCTCAGGTTCCAGATTTACCCTCCTAGCTTCCTAGTTTACCTGCCTGAAGGTTTGTTCTGTTTGGGGGCCACTTGTTTCGCTGAGAACAAAATCTGGTTGCTGCCCTGTAGCCTGGGAGATGGCGTGCCAAGTACGGGGCTTCACCGCAGTTCCCCTCCACCAGCATGTGATGGCCAGTGCCCCCTTCTTGCATGTCTGGGGACGTTGGCAGAGCAGCCTCCCATCTTTGGGGCTTGTGGGTGAGAGAGGTGTGAGGTGCTGTGTGAGTGGGCACCAGGGCGGCTGGGAGCATCGTCAGTAGACCCCTCTCTGCCCCCCACCCCTCGCCTCTGCCTGGGCAATGTGTGACTCATTGCAGAAGCAACGCGGGCTTTTTACAGGCAGCTACAGCCCAGGCTGTGGCTTTTCAACTTGGCTACAACTTTCACACTCATGCCAAGTGCTCTGGTGCCAGAAAGCCTCTCTTGGGACTGACTCTTCCAAATGAAGCATTTATTTCCAACTATCACAAAAATACCACTTTTCCCATCTGAGTTTTGACTTTGCCTTTTCAGTTAGTTGGTTTCCTCACATGATCCTGATAAAGGAGATCATGTGTATCTCCTAGCTTGTTTTTCCAAATAAAGTCAAGGCATTATTTCTTTCAAGTTCATGTTTTTCTGCTATAGGCAAAACAGAAGTGGACCAAATTTCTGTTTTGAAATGTGACAAGAGATTAACATGATACAGCTCAAAATGCCTCTTGTGATCTCCGAGGGGGAATTAGGAAGCCCGGGGTATAAGACTTGATACCCAAGGACCAGAATTCTTTTTTCATGGAGAATTTCAAATATATACAACAGGGGAGAGGAGAGCACAAGGAACCTCCGTGTCCCCCAGGTGACAACTAACAATTTGCAGAAACAAATCAGCTTCAGCTATATCACACCCACTCCTCCCATCCCTGGATAATTTTATATCAAATCCAAATGTATTTCGTCTGTACATATTTCAGCATCTGTCACTAAAACACAAGGACTCAAAACCACAATACCATTCCCACACTTCCAAAGTGAACAGTTCCTTAATGTTATCAAATCTAGTCAGAATTCAGTTTTCCAGTTATCTCATAACTGTTTAATGGTTCAACTGTAAGCTTCAGGACTGAAGTACAGTCCACAAACTGCAGTTAGTCGCCGTGTTATGGCCTGGATCTCAATGCGATGGTGTGATGCCTCATCGGACAACAACCGGCACCGTTTCGAGGCCTGAAGCCCTCAACCTTCACAAACGTACTTATGCTAAAAAAGTGTGCTTAAAATGTCTTCTTTCCTCTTTGCCTTTCCAAATCTTGTTCACTCTTCCAAGTCCAGTTCAAGTCCTACCAAAACTACTCCAGTGCTTTCTCGCTGCCTCAGACTCCTTGGCCAGCCTGCTGGGCGCTCACATGGTGGTACAGTGATGTGAATGCTCATTTAGGTCTCATGTGTGACTAGTTCATGAACCTGCTCCAGACTAGAACTCTGTCTACAAATTTCACAGTCCTTCTGAAGACAGAGCTTTCTGTCACATCCCTCCCCCATGTCTGCCATGCAGCACTTACTAAACACTTAATAAATTGATCTGGGGGATTTCTTAAGCTCATTTCAGAAATCTAGCCATAAAGCGTTGAGAGAAGACCCTGTGTGTGTGTGTGTGTGTGTGTGTGTGTGTGCGCGCGCGCGCGCGCGCGTGCACGGATGCGTGCATGGTTATAGGAAGATGAGGATAGCAAGAAGGGTTTTGTTCTTAACGGACAGACTTCAGCGTACTTCCATCCGAAGGGAAAGGGGAGTAGGAAAGGAGTATTGGATCTAGGAGGAAGAGGAACCTATGGATGGAGTGTGGCTCTGAGGAGACAGTGAGTTGGGGAGGGTCCAGCCAGCAGAGGTTCAAATTAACTCTGGGCTGAAGGAGGCACTCGGTACATGTTCAGCAGATGGATCGGAGCTGAACACTGAAGCCTGACTGGTAATGAAACCCACAGAGTGAAAACCCAGTCAGAAATCCGGGAGCTCAGTGGGCCCACAAAGCTGATCAGAGGGATCGGCTGTGGGAAGACAAACTGTTTCTCCACATTCTGCAGTGTTTGCAACCAAAGTGCACCAATGAGCCCAAACAAGTCAATGTGATTTTTTTAAACGAACTTCTATTTGGATATTTTCTTAATACATCTTGTGTCTTGTTTTAAAATGTAGTTACAGAAAACTTCAAAGCAGGTACAAAGTTTTACCATATAATGTACCCATCTATTGATCCATGATTAGTTTAGTTTTTATCTGTCCCCCACCACTGGATTACTTGAAGAGAATCTGTGGATGTTTATCTAAAGATAAGGAGTCTTAAAAAAAATAACCACAATATTATTTTCACATCTAAAAACTGTTGGCAGTAATGCCTTAATATCATGAGATATCCAGAGGCTGTTCTGGGTTTCCCCAGTTGTCACATAAATTCATTGAACAGTTTGTTTGAATCAGGGTCCAAATAAGGTTCATGGATTTTGACTGGTTAATATGGCTTCTAGGTTTCTCTTTATCTACCTGCCTCCCTTTCATCTCTCTCCAATATGGGTATATTTACTCTGTACATATATGAGGTACATCTTCGCCTCAGGCAAATAATAATTTATGCAAATAAATGAAGGATAATTTTATTATTTTATAACCTGTTTGCAGACATGGTATAGGGGTAAGTAAAAAACTTTATGGGTTGAGTAATTTATTATATTTATATGCCTGGTGCCTATGCTGTACTAGTAAAAGCACAGAGAGTGCCTTCGAAGATGAGAACTATGTAATTACTGGTACAATCTGATTCTTGTTTCTTACCGGTTATTCTCTCTCACTGACTGTACACCCTGTGGGCTCAAGAATAATAAAAGTTTTAGTAAAAATATTGTCTGTAACTTGGACTGTATCTGACGAGTCTGAACAGAAATGTGCATTCATTGTCATCCTATTTTGAGCTTTGTCTTTGGGGCTTTCTGAAGTCGGTCCTTCAGATCCACCTGCTGCCCCTGACGTTTCTTCATGGTCTTTTCTGAGGTAGACTCATCTCCGTGTGTGCTGCTGCCTGGGAAGCCAGTCCTGTACCACAGCTCCGGGGCATGTCTCTTCCGAGCGGCCACCAAAACACAAAGTCAAATCAAAACTTGCACCAACGGATAAAACCATCACAGGAAGGTTTACAAGGTTTACATATTTTTCCAACCGATAGTCAAAATTTCAGTACAATAAAAGCTTTTTTGGTTGGTCCCCTAAAGGATCTGACTACATAATGAAAATGGACCTAGCCCTGACATGTATACTTAAGTGGAAGCGATCACAGATTGTGTATCAAATTTGAATACACATTTAATGAAATTGATCATATTTGCTTTTAAAAATGAATATTCAAATGTTGACTAGAGGAGGAAACTGCTAAATACTCTCCTTGGAAGCTACTTTAAAAAAAATTTTTTTTTGGTGTTTTTATTTATTATTGAGACAGAAACAGAGCATGAGTGGAGGAGGGGCAGAGAAAGAGAGAGGGAGACACAGACTCTGAAGCAGGCCACAGGCTCTGAGCTGTCAGCACAGAGCCTGACGCGGGGCTTGAACCCACAAACCACGAGATCATGACCTGAGCCAAAGTCAGATGCTTAACCGACTAAGCCACCCAGGTGCCCGTGAAGCTACTTAATTTTGAAATTAATTCATTCATTTCTTCAACAAATGTGCCTGCTCTGTGCTAGGCAGTGTATTAGGTGCTGAAGATGTAATGGAGAACAAAACAGATGTGGTCTCTGTCCTCACAGAGCTTCCATTCCAGAGGAAGAGACTGATAATAAGTTGCAACTAAGCAAAGCAATACATAAATAAAATAATTACAGTCTGCAACCAGTTCTATGAAGGAAATGAGCAAGGACTAGGATGGAGAAAATGGAGGGACCGCTGTGGACCAGGTACTACAGGAAGACTTCTCAGAGGAGGTGCCATTACGATCGAGACATAAAGGATGGATCTGAGCCAACCATGAGCAAAAACAGAGGAATGGCATTCCAGAGAGAGGCCGCCGCAAGCTCAGAGGACTTGCTGCTGCAGAGACCCTATGTATTTTATATGCATGTGACGTATCAGAAAAAACCTAGGATCCATCTGGCTTCCCCGTGCCCAAGACGGGCATTGCCCTACAGCAACGCGGAGAATCATTCGGCACCTGCTCATGCGCACTCCTCTGTCTCCCCCTTTCAGGGAGCTGGTACCTACTTTTCCCTGAGGGCCATCAGTCATGGTCCTGTGGCTAGAGCCATAGGACCCCATTCAAAGAAGGCAGCCTTTGGTGCCTCTCTAAATCCATTTTGAAACCACACATCCTCAGGAGGTCGTTGGGACGTGGAAGCCACATTTTAAAACTATTTAACATATACTTTATAGGCCCTGCAGTTTACTTCCGACATTGATGAAAAGATATACAACTTCTCATAGGAGTCCAGTGGGTTCAGCCTACAGGCAGTAGCACGTTCCCACAGAGTGGCCACATTCTGCCGATTCTGCCTGTTTTCCTGCCAGTCGAGTAAAGAGGCATGGCCACAATAACCAAGATCCTGCCCAGAAGGAAAGGAGGCTAGCAGGGCTATGGGTTAATGATTGGTGGCTGAGGTCTTATGATTTTATTATAAACAAGTGGAGGCCTAGGACTCAAACTGGCATTTTCCTTTGTTAATGTTATAGATGAGTCAGAGACAGGGCAGTGAACAAGAGCTAGAGTCAGGGTTACTTATTATTTATACAGCTTAAAGCTGGGTTGCTGAAGGGGGCCCTTTCTTCTTCCTTGGATTTTATGTTATGGGTCAATAAAAAGGGAAAAGCTTTCTTTCTTTTTTTTAAGTTTATTTTTGCAAGAGAGAATGAGTAGGCGAAAGGCAAAGAGAGAGGGGGACAGAGGATCTGAAGAGGCCTCTGTGCTGTCAGCACAGAGCCCGATGCGGGGCTCAAACGCACAAACCATGAAATCATGACCTGAGCTGAAGTCAGACGCTTAACCGACTGAGCCACCCAGGCACTCCAAAATGGGAAAAGTTTTCTAAAGATGCTTTAATCTATACCTTATCTCAAACTTCCCTTTATTTCCTTTTCCTTTGTTATTTCCATCAGTATTGGGGCCAGTTTGAGAGGGAGGGCTGATGCTGGTGGGACGGCTGACGCTCGGGTAAAGCCTCGCTTCCGTGTCATTGCTTGTTTAGCCACGGCGGGAAGGGAGAAGAGGTGAGATGTAAGACAGGCCACCAGCTCAACTCTCTGCTAGCCTTCAGAAGCCCCTCCACTCTGCTTGCCATATCTAGAGGTACACCCCCACAGTAGCACTGGGGTGGGGGTTGGAGGGGAGGTACGAGGGTAGATATCTCACCCTGCCCCTCTCTCCCGATAACGCAGGACAGAGTGTTCCCCCTCCCCTTGCTCCTGTAGAGCCCTTGGCATTTCTCTTTCCTAGCAACACGTACACTTTTCAAAATAATACTTTCGGTCTTTCTACCCCAGCAGACCAGTGGTTGAGTCTAGTTTAAGAACAGCTGTTGTCAGGGGCACCTGGGTGGCTTAGTCGGTTAAGCGTCCGACTTTCGCTTGGGTCATGATCTCGCGGTTCGTGGGTTCGAGCCCCGCATCGGGCTCTGTGCTGACTGCCAGCTCAGAGCCTGGAGCCTGTTTCAGTCTGTGACTCCCTCTCTCTCTGACCCTCCCCTGCTCACGCTCTCTCTCTCTCTCTCTCTCTCTCTCTCTCTCCTAGAAATAAATAAAAAATATTAAAAAAAAATGTTAAAAAAAAAAGAACAGCTGTTGTCAAGCTTGAATGACCATCAGAATCCCCTAGAGGCAAAATCCAGATTGCTTAGCCCCACCCCCAGAGTTTCTGATTCCATAGATTTTAGGTGGAGCCCCAGAATCTGCATTTCTAACAAGATGCCAGGTGCTGCTGATGCTGCTTGACTGGGGAGCACACTTCGAGAACCACTGGTCTAGAGCAGTATTTCTTAGCCCCAGCTTTACACTGGCATCTCTGAGAGCTTCGCAGTTTGCCCCTCTTCCCCCCAGCCCCTGACATCTGGTTTAATTGGCCTTGGGTGGGGACGAGACCCAGGAAGCTTTAAAAAGCTGCCCAGGTGATTCTAATATGCAGTCAAATTTGAGAAGAGCTGATGAAAAGCACTTCTCAGATCAAATGCCTTGAAAGCTGGAGCCCGGCTTTTACTCTCCGTTGTCAGGGTAAGATTGCTTTTTAAGAAACATTAATTGATGTTTTATTGTGGTAAAATATATATAACATAAATTTACCATTAGTGATACTTGGTATATTCACAGTGTGGTGTAGCCCTCATCACTATTTAGCTCCAGAACATTTTCATTACCCCGAAAGGAATNCTTTCCCGTCCCCACCCCCACCCCCACCCCCTGGTAACCATGAATCTATTTTCTGCCTCAATGGATTCTGTACATTCAGTCTAAGTGGAATCATACAATATGTAGCTTTTCTGTCTGGCATCTTTCACATCGTGCAGTGTTTTCATGGTGCATCCATATTGTACCATGTATCTGTACTTCCTTTTTATAGCTGAATTAGATCCCCTCGTATGGGTATACCTTTGTTTATTCATTCATATTGTTGCTTTTTGTTGTAAATATCGGACTCTGGTTAAATTGCTAATCTGTCGTATAAAATCGTTATTGACTGAAATAAAGCCTCGGTGTTTCTCCTGTGAGTGTTTTAGAAAGGGTGTGACTAGAGCCAGCAGCAAAGGAAGATGGAGAAAATGCAGCCTACTTTCCCGGGAACAAGAGGCTAGGAGTCAACGAGGCTGTTCCTTGTAACAAGCTCCTGAATGAAAAGGGGAACCTTGAGTCATCATGCTAACAAAGGCATGTTCCATACAAGGAGATGTAGCGGTGTTCCCTCGCACCAGAAGGAAGTTGGTGGGAGAGCAAATTCAGTGGGCAGAGGCTGCCTCTGTGACAGGCTCTTTCTCTGGCAAAGGGAGATGTAAAGATGTCTCAGGTGCTCTGAATCATTGCTACAGCCGTCTCCTCCAGCTGACAAGAAGCAGCTCTTCTCCAGCAGCCCCCCTCCCCTTTGTTAAAAGTGTGAGACTGGCGGTGACCCATTCAGGGTTAGACAGTAGGTGAGGGACATCCCTGGATATCTAAGTTGAATGTGGCCCTGGCAAAAGATTTAGTTGTGGACTTTGGATGTCTGTTTCCTAGAACCAGTATATCCCCTTTCGTTTTTACTGTGATATCTTGCCTCCACTTCTCAGCCCAGGATCTTACAAGAATTGTCTAAGCTGCTGACTTCTGCATCTTCACTTCCCATTCAGACTCCCTGCCCTGCAACTCTGACTTCCAGGTCCACGTACCACTGACTTCACATGGACTCTCCAGCCCTCGTTTTTCTTGCAGCCCTTGGCCCCAATGCCCCCACCCCGTTACTGAAACTTCTCTGCTTCTGCTGTCTGTAACTCACTGCCCCTTAATGACAGCTCATGACGGTTCTGTTCTTGGCTCTTTTCTCTTACACACATCTCAGGGCTGAGCCCATCCCTTCCCATGGTTTCAACACCACCTCTGCCCTGCGCAGACCTTCCTCCTGAGCTCCAGACCAGCTGCCCACTGGATGCCCCAACTCGATGTCCGTGGCTCCCTGAAACCAGACATGACTAGAGAGGAAGGCAGACGAACAATTAAAAACGAATAACCAAATTTGCCATCTTTTCTCTCTGACCCTCCTCCTTCTAAAACCTCCCTTACTTTCTTCAAGGTTCTCTGTCTCAGCTGATGGTAGCAGCCACCACACCAAAGCCTGGAATCCCAACGTACATCTTCCTGTCCTCTCCTTTGGCCCCACTGCGAGGCACAGAGACATAATGATTTTGCTTGTAGGTATCTTTTTTAAAACATTTTGATTTTGAAAAATATTAAATGCATGGAAAAGGATACCACAATGAATTCCCATGTACTCTTCACCTGGAATCACTAGTCTTTAACATTTTGTCACACCTGCTTTATTCCTCGCTATATATACATGTATATGCATATTATTACTGTTATTACAGTTCCTCCTCAACCTGTGAAAGGGTTATGTCCCAGTAAACCCGCTGTAAGTTGACACCATTACGTAATTTGAAAATGCACCTGACCTCCTGAACGTCCTAGCTTAACCTAGCCTGTCTTAGACATGCTTATATTAGCCTACACATCGGCAGAAGCATCTAACACAAAGGCTAGCTTAGGAGAGAGTGTTGAATACCTCATGTAATTTGTGGAGTGCTGGGCTGCAAGTGAAAAATCGTAGTGCTTGTCTGGATGCAAGATGGTTCTAAGTCCCTCAGTTGTGTACCCTCAGGGTGGCATGGCTGCCTGGGAGCTGTGGCCGCCCCGCCCACTGTCACCAAATGGGATCACACCAGGTATCCCTAGCCAAGGAAGAGATCCAAACTCACAACTCCAGGTAGGGTTTCTACTGATTGTGTGTCACTTCCACACCATCCTAAAGTGGAAAAATTGTAAGTTGAACCATCACCAGTCGGGGCTATCTTTTGAGAGAAAGATTTAGACATCATGCCTTCCTGTACTTAAATACTTAAATGTCTATCTCCTGAGAACAAGGACATTTTCTTACATAATCACAATACAGTTATCCCAGTGAGGAAATGTAACCGTTAGTACTGTTACGTCATAGACAATTATATTCCAATTTTTTTATACCCAGTCTCAAAGGATCTTCCCACAGATTGCCTATGATTTATAAAAGGGAAAATGGTACCATTTAGATAGAAAGCTACCAAGTATTATCTTAACCATGTGATCAAAATTATCTCCAACAATGACGTCCAGAGCTTCCTGATGAAATACATAAGTAGTCAAGGACACATTACTTCTGTGGTATTCGTGCCAAAACTTACAACCTAATCACATGAGAAACCCTCAGACAAACTCAAATTGAGAGCCCTTCTAGAAGATAACCAGTCTCTATGCTTCAGAAATGTCAGAGCATGAAAGGTCTAAAGAGGCATGCAATGAGTTATCCAGATTGACTCCTGTATCAGTAAAAGTGCTATCAAGGACCACATTAAGTTTCTTTTAAACTTGGCCTTCATGTGTCTCCACTGGCACAGTCTTTGTTCAGACCCACGGCTCCGTATCTGTCCCTTCCACCAGCCTTGTTTCTCCAGGCTTACCCTACAGCCCTCAGGTCTCCACACTCATCCACACCACTTCTGCACATTACTTTGCTGAAAGTTCTTCAGTGGCTACTCAGGCCTTTAGGATTCATCTCAAAGTTTATACTGCAACCCTCAAGACCTTTGTGATCCACCCCCTTCTCCAGCTTTACTTTCCCCACTGCCACGTGTCAAAAATCTGAGGTCAGTGGAGGAGGACCTAAAATTTCACCCAGACTAACAAGTTAGGCTACCACAGTTTCGTGGCAAAGACACGAGACTCCTGAGTCAGAGACAAAGGATAGTTTAACACTCACAGCAGTAGCAGAGTGACATTAGCATCTGTGTCCCAAGCCCCTTCCACAGGGCGCTACAATGAGGGCCAGGAGACACCTGCACATGCCCACTGCTCAGCAGCATGGCCAAGCATCCCCAAGTTTAGGAAACCCCCATCTTGTAGAGGGGCAGTTAGCAAACCTGCCCAACTTCACCGCCAGGGGAGACATTATCTTTATCTTAGCAGATAGCAAACAAATCTGCTCTCTGCCCTGGAGGGAGATACTATCTCTCTCTTCTAAAACTATTTGCTACAGAAACATCCTTGAAATGATAGTCTGGAACAAAACCCATCCGTGCCTCTGACCACAGATTTGTTGAAACACAAGAAACCTAGGGAGAACAGTCTCCCAACACCACTCCTCAGACACTAGGCTGCTGCCACCCTGATTCTCTACCTACGCCACACACTCTCACGTGCTCTTTGGACCTCTTTTGCCCTCAATGGAAAGCCATCCTCATCCCTAAAACATACATGCCCCATGCACATAAACATTCATGCACTCTCCTTCCTGTGCTCCTTTGCCTTTCAAGAATCAGCTCCTCAGGCAGGCCTGACAGCCATCTGCCCCCAAATTGAGGCTTTTTTGTCATCCCTCCCTGTCCACAGCTTCAGCGCACATTGTCAGAGCACTTAATTTGCTCCACTCTAACCGCCTGTTTACATGTCTGCTGGTGCCTCGGCTGTCATCCCACTGAAGGCAATGGCTGTGTGACCTTGTCTCTAATCCCAGGACTAGCCCACAAAGGGATCATTAAGGACTGGTTGAAAGAATAAGTGACCCTGTGAATGAACTGTTACATTATAGTGGCCAGCAGTTTCTTCCTGTCACTTGAGGTAGAGTCAGATGCACAAATTGATGAAGCTGGAAGATTGGCATGGGACAAGGGGTGGGGCGGGTATAGGCTTCATAATCACCTTCCACATTCTGGGGGAGGAACCAGAAATCTGTCCACGGGGAAGCCTTTCCCATCTTGTAGGATGGAGCACTTTGATAAGCCTTCTTAGCTTTACAGACCTGAGGCGGTGTACTACCCAGTGTTGCTAGGAAAATGTAGCCCCAGCTGTAGCCATCCAAATGCTCGTGTTCCGGGCTAAGATGCTAAGTGTTCTGTTTAGTGACCCAGTGATACAAACTGGATGCATTTTTAAGAGGTCTGTGTTCTTGCAAAGGACACTGGTTTTATCAATATGAATTTAAGTGTCCTGGACGGGAACAATGTTGTCCTACTTGTGATGTTATTTCAAACTTTAAGTCATTGTTCTCAACAGAAGGGTTATTACCCCTCAGAGGACACTGGCAATGACTAGAAACATATCTGGAGTCACAACCAGCAGGTGCTACTGGCGTCTAGTGGGTAGAGGCCAGGGATGCTGCCAAATACCCTGCAGTGCATGGGACGGTGCCACACAATTATCCTGCCCAGAATGTCAGTAGTGCATCCCTGAGAGGCCCTGGACTAGTCTGTTGGGACTTCCTTGTCTGGGCCGTGTGGAAGAAGGACCAGGTCATGGAGTGCAGAGGAGGTTTTTCTTGAAAGGATTGGGTGCTCTCACTGTGAATCATCCTGGGGCCAGAAAGAGGAATTGAGGACTGGTGTCAGGGAAAAGGGAACACAGGAGGGCTCCAGGCCAGGAGAGCAAGGTCGGTGCCCCCGTGGTGGTTGGGGACCCATAAGAAAGGGGTGACGTTGCCCTCAGGGAGTACTGTTGACAGACATACCTGTAGACGGTAATTGCCTTGTGTCATCCAGGGCCCGCACCAAATTTTTTGCTAAATTACAAGGCCTAATGAGTTGTTTTGTAGTAGTTGTTGTTGTTGTTGTTTTACTCTACCACGTAATGAGCGCTCACTATGTACCAGGTATCATTTTATATCTGAGGTTGGCTAATATTTTCTGCAAAAGATCAGAGAGCAAATACCTTAGGATTTGCAGGCTGTACTGTTTCCGTCACAGCTACCGAGTCCTGCTGCTGTCGTGCCAAAGCAGAGTCATAGCAACTGCGTCAGTGGAGGATCGGAGCTGTGCACAGTTTGCCAACCCTCGTTCTATATGCGTAACATGTATTAATTAATGTGATCTTCGTGCCAGCCCCATGACATAGGTGCTATACTCTTATTTAGTAGAGGAGGTGACTGGGGCACAGAGGTTTGCATAACATGCCCAAAGTCATGCCTGTAAGTAGCAAGGCTGGGCTCTGACCTAGGCTGTTCATACGCACCCCCAAGGCAGCTCCCAGTGCACTTGAGAGAGCTCGGAGCCCACGCATCGGCAGTGGTTACAGGTTGGTAAGGGGGACCAGCAGGTAAGCCCCAGGTGACCGTCCTGAGCTAGAGAGGAGCAGCAGCCACGGAGGCATCTGTGACCTTGTAAACATTCCCCAGGGAGTCTGGAAATCATGAAAAGAAGGGATCTGGTAACAGACACAAACTTTCTGCAGCTACCCAGGGTGGAAGTGTAACTAAAGCGAAGGGTGACTCAATCCTTCACTTAACAGCTTTCACCAGGAGGAAGTTCTTCCTGATAGCTAACCGATAGCGCTCCTGCTGTTATCTAAAGCTACTCCCTCAGTTTGCCTGTCTAGTGAGAAAAGCTGCTTTTTCATGGGTCTCTCACACCTAAGACTTGATCCCGGCTACTACTTACTATCTCTTTTCCAGAGAGGCGTCAGGTGCAGCGGGAAGCTCGAGGGCTTTAGAGCCATCAGGCTGAGCTGCCAAGCACAACTCTGCCACTTACAAGCTGTGTGACCTTAGGCACATGTCATGGATGCCCTCAGCTTCACTCAGAAAATGAAAGTGGCAGCACACACTGTGCATTCCTGTCGTGAGGAATAAATGTGGTAGCATAAGGCCAGTGTCCAGATGTGATAGGCTCGCAAGACATGCTGGGCCCCGGATCCTTCTGGGCTGAATTGTCTCAATCCTTCCTTTTTCTCTTGCGGGCCGTTTGCCAACCTTTTCGAGCAAGTTCTCCGTTTTCCTCACTGGAAAACAAATCTAGCGTTCCCTGTGTGTCTCCGTTTACTTCTAATGAGATATGCATGGTGATGTGGCATTTCGTTTCAGACTGGTCTTCACCTCTGAAATCCTATCATCCCAGATCAAATGTCACCGTCTCCCCAGTGCCTTCCCCAACTCCCAAAGCCAAAAGTAAGCAGAGGAATCAACCATTCTTTCCTCCTTCACTCAACAAATGTTTGCCGAGCGTCTTCCCTGGGCTGGGGTCTGTGCGTCTGTCCAAGCAGCCCCTGTGGGGAGGCAGTCGCACCCCGCAAGCTGTGCAGTTATGTGCTCCTTCTACATGGCCCTCCTTGAGGCTGGAAATGGCCCCTTGCTCACCCCACACCCTATAATACCACCCCGCTTGCAGCAGGCTCATGCTTAAAAAAAAAAAAGCCACTGAAGGGAAAAACTTCTTCAGGGATAACTGGACATATTACTCTTCACTGGAAAGCAAGCACTTGGCTATTAACCCAAGAGGCACCTGTGCTTCGTGGGACAGTTATGTGAAAGGAGGACATTAAGGCAGCTTAGCATACTCAGGGTTACTTGCACACCTTCCCTACTCAGGGACATTCCCTACTTCTTCCTGGCTGAGGGACAGGCTGAAGCATTGCATCAGGTTGATCGAGAGCCGGGGAGACTGTTGGGCCACCGCCAGAAGGAAACACAGAGGAGTCACTTGGAAGATTGCATCTGAGTGGCTCTCCAAGCTGAGTGTATAAAACACACTGTAACTCGAACCCAGCTGAGAGGCTACCCCAGCTCACAGGTGAGGAGACGGGAGGGTGAGCGTGTGTGAGTATAGACACCTCTCAGAATGCAAACACTGACCTGAATACGGATGTGGGCCTGCGTGTGTGCATGTGTATGTGGGTGCGTGTGCACGCCCTCCTTCCTGAGGACCCAGAAGGATGGAGCACAGCGGCCAGCCTTCCTCTTCGGTCTTGCCGGCTGCCTCTAGCTCTGCGATGTGCCACACGACACTTGCTCACTGGACACTACCGCCACCCAGCCCACTCGCTTTGATCTGCTTTTCTTTTCTTTTCTTTTTTTAAATTATTTTTTAACTTATTTTTTGAGAGAGAGAGACAGACAGCAAGCTAGGAAGGGGCAGAGAGAGAGAGGAAGAGACAGAATCTGAAGCAGGCTGCAGGCTCAAAGCTGTCAGCACAGAGCCTGATGTGGGGCTCCAACTCACAAACTGTGAGATCATGACCTGAGTTGAAGTCAGACGCTTAACCCACTGAGCCACCCAGGTGCCCCTGATCTGCTTTTCTGACCTGCTGCTTCACCTGCGTTTGTCCTCTTCTCTCTAGTCTCCCTTCCAGTGCTGATCCTTCTGATTCCAGTCACCACGTTCCTTTAGCTGCCTATCCACTTGCTCAGAACCTGAGAAGGATATGGATTCAGGAATGGCCCCCAGAGGTACCCCCACAACAGTAACAGCCGTGTTTTGCCAACGAAGGCTGGGGGAGTCTATTGATTTTTTTTCCTACCAACCACACTGGTCCTTGATCCACATTTCCAATGAGTGTGGCACAAGGAACCATATCAGATGTTTCTCTCTGTCAAAACGTATTCAGTCTACTGTGTTGTCTTTAACCACTAAGCCTTTTATCCTGACAAGGGGAGGAAAAGAAAGGTGATTTGGCATAATTTGTTCCTGGCAAATCTATTTTATTTACTTAAAAAAAAAATCACTGCCTTTCCTCAAGGGCTTTTACACAATGTCATGATGTGCAGCATAGGACACGCAACCTGGTATAAAATAAACATCCCCAAAATGACCAGGAAAGCACGTCCGATGGGAATCAGGAGGTGCAAGTTCTGGTCCTGGTTCAGCGCCTGGTGCTCTGTTGGGGCCACTGTGGAACTCTGAGTTGCCCCTGCCTCTTTGTAAGTGGGGGTGGGGTTTGGCTACGTCAGTATCCCAGACACATAGACACAGACCTCGGGTCCCACCTAGGCAATATGGCCATCTGGATGCCCATTTGAACAGAGACAGGCACTCATCCACAATCAGGCTTCACCGTGCCTACATTTCCATTAGATGTCTACGTTTCCAGCTGACTTATACCAACAGGTGAGGACCACTATTCCCCTTCCTTGGTTCAGACCCCCAAGTCCTCCTCCCACATCCCTCTGACCTCCCTTTCTCCAGGGTTCACATTCCATGCACTCTCCGCCCTGCAGCTGGTATGATCTTTCTAAAATGCTTACCTGATCGCCTCAGGTTTCTACTTGGAATGCTCTGGCAGTCCCCTGCTGTCTCCAGAATGAGGTCCCAACTCAACACCCGGCTCACACTCCTCATACTCTGGCCTTGGCCTGTCTCCCCAGCTCCACTTTAGTGAGGTTCTTGGGTAGTCCCCAGAACATACCAGCCTAGGTGGTCATTGCACAGTTTGTCCCTTGGGCCCCCAGTGCCCTTTCATGCCCTGCCCTTTGCCTGGCCAGCTCTTATCTGTGTTCCAGATCTCAGCTTAGACATCACCTCCTCCAGGAAGCCTTCTCTAGTCCTTTCCCTCAAACCCTAGGTGAGATCTCTTCCATGTTTCATCTCTCTGTGTTGTAAGGCTCTGTCTGATTCGCTGTCTCCTCCCAGATTCATAGTTCCATACTGGTAGAGACCATGCCTTACTCATCATTTCTTTAGCATCTAGGCCAATACTTGGCACTTAGTGTTCACTCAGTGTTTGTGGAATGAATGTGAGCCACTTATCTTGGGCTAACTGAAAACTTTGATTGTTTTTTATGTGTGTCTTTGATTAATAACAAAGGAGGAAGATTAACTATTTCACTAATATATTAATTTGTTAAAACAAATCTTTTAACCGTGGTGTCCATGGAGGGGGCAGAATAAAAAAGAGTGGTGGAAATCTAGAGTATCTCTACTCTAAGGTTCCTTCTAGCTAAAAATTTCAGAATCTATTTGTTAGAACATTTTGGCTCAGAATCAGGAAAAATATCTAGAAACTAGAAGGGCAATATAAGGGAGAATCTTTGGATTTGTAGGTCATAGAAGAATAGACAGTTACTCAGATTGGGGCCACTAGTTTGCCTCTGGGCTTCCTGGTGGCCAAAGCCAAAAGGGAAACAGTCATTTGCATGACTGCTTCAGACTCCCTACAAAACATCTTTGAGGAAAAAAAAACAACCAAAACATTTTTGTTCAACAACCTTCAGAGTGACCTTTTCTCACTTCTCCACTCCTCGTCTACCTTCTAGAAGGTGGAACACCAAGGAACGGCTGCTGCTGCAACAGCCACTTGGCACCAATTGCCAACGTCCCTGTTCCCTGCTTTAAGTAAATCTCACTTTCAACATAAGGAGCCTTTCCAGAGCCGCCAGTCCCCTCCACCCCCCGGAGGTGGGGGCTGCATGAACCTTTGGCCCTGACTGTGCGGCAGTCTTTACGAGATCTGGACCGGTCTCATCCAGTTCACCCAGGAGCCACCCAGCTGATCTAGTCGGCAGTTAATGATTGCAAAACCCTTTAAAAAGTTAGGACGAGTTAAACAAACCATTCAGAGTTATACCAGTTCTGAGTCAGCCTTTATAGACAGCAGGAGGTGCAGCCAGTATTTGTTCCTTCCTGGTTGGCATAAAATTGAAGGTTTGTCAGGAAATTGGGGAGCTGGCTTCTTAAAGAAATGCTTTTTTTAAAAAAAGCTCCTAAATGACTTTGTTTATAAATGCTTGTAATATTATGAAACAGAAATCATGCATGAACTTAAAATTGGGAAACGTTGTAGTTCAAAATCAAATATAATTCCCCGTCATTCTTGTACGCCATGTGGGGCAGTGTGCACGCCAGCCATTATTTTTACACTTTTTTGCCCCCACTGTTTTCACTATTGAGTTATCAAAATTAATCATTTCGGCTCCTTTCCTTGTGTCCTTAGCATGTAACAGGGTGCTTCTCAGTGAGTATTTGTGGAACTACCATATTTCATTGCTTCCAGACACCACTGATGGTATGTCCCTATTTCAGAGATGTTAAAATGTGGGGGAGTGTGCATCTGAGAATCAAGCGGTGATGGTCTTTGTCCAAGGCAAGTACTTGGCCACATGGTGTGGCCCCTGGAAGTCTGGCTGTGCTTCTGGGCTTCCGTATCCTTCACCCTTGTGGGTGTTGCTGCTCAGGACGGTAACAGAGCAGGAAAAGGGACCCTCCTGCCCAGGAGATTGCAGAAACAGTCTCTGATCCATTCTCTTCCTCCCGGAAAACCAGACTGTGCAGTCCCTGCCTAGAGCCTCCTTTACACACCTGCTTTGAATTCAGCCCTTTTTTGGCTGAGCTGGTTTATCCCAGAGGCTCCTCTCTCTCCAGAGCTGAGGATGGCATGCCAAGGGCTTTCACCAGCTCCTTGGGGGCTGTGCTCTGCCCACACCTGGATGCCTGGGGCACAGGGCAAGAGGAGCAAGTCTGAGCACGGCGGGAGGCCTGCCGGGGGCCCTGACCAGACCTGCTCCTAGCTCTAGTCTGCCAGCTCTCACCCTGCAGTCCCAGGGCTTGACTCTGGCTCCGGTGGGCCAGGGCTCCTGCCTGGGGCTGGGCTGAATCTTAGCTCACATTCCTAAGAGCCCAGCCTCAACCTTCCACCCAGGTTCAGACCTCCACCCTGGCATCCTAAGTCAAGGATCAGCCCTGAGGCTTCCCAGGGGCTGGGAGGCCAAGGAAGCCGCAGTGACTTCAGCTGCGTGGCTGGGATGGCTACCGCTGTGGAGCCAGCTGTCTGGTCCCTGGAGGCCAGGAAAGCCGCAGGGAGTTGAGGTCTGACTTCTCCCTGGCCTGACGGACAAAGCTAGAAAGAACATTGTAGCCTGGGAGGAGTTCGTGGTTTTATCCAATCCCTTTCTTTCTCACAAAGAAAGGGTCCCGTTTGCTCAGAATGTAAAAGGAAAACTTCCTTGCTATTGAAACCTCAGGCAGTTCAGAAAAGCATGAGGAAGCAAACCCTTCCTAACCCAGCTCATGTCTGTTTGGTGCAATAGAGTCTACAAGGCATTTTCCCCACATAGAAGCCAATGTAATTCCACTCTGTAGGGTGGAGGGAAAGATAACGGTGATTAGCTGTATTAGGTGCTCACTACATGACCGGCACCACCAGGCTCTGTCCACTCATGATCTTAGTCCTCTGGGAAGCAGACCCGTGCTTCTCAGACTGCAGTGGGCATCAGGACCCTCTGGTGGGCTTCCCCAAACAGATGGCTGTGCCCAGCCCCTGAGTTTTGGAATTTGTAGGCAGACCTGGGACGGGCCTAAGGTTTTGCATTTCTAACAAAATCAAATACGGTGCTTTTGTTACTGCTAAAGAATCCGAGCTGAAGAGGTTGAGTTTTTCCTCTAGTCTCCTTTGTGTGTTCCACTTCTAGTTCTTAGTGTTGGGAGGGGCCTCCCGAGTCCCAGGTGATGCTGGTGCTACCTGGCCAAGAACCACGGAGGTAGATGCTATTACTCCCGTTAGGCAGTTGAAGAAACTGAAGTTCAGAGAGGTTAAGTTCCTTCCCTAAGGCCATTCAGCCAGAAAGCAGTCTAGTAGATATTCACGGAGATCTGCCTGGTCCTGGGCTCTGAACACTCTTCCACATCCTCCTCCTGGTTTTCTGCCTCCCCCACCCCTGGGCCACTACACCTGTCCTGTCTTTAGGAACTAATGCCAGCTGCGCTATGGTTGTACCCGGCTGGCACAGCCAGCCACAAGCACTAAAATGCAGGCATTTTGATAGCCACAGGCCAGGATCCCCACGAACACACAAACCTCAATTCCGCAACACAGAAGAGATGAGAAATAAGTATGAGTAGGCAGACCATACCACATCCTAACAGATCCTGGATGTCACAACTTCAGTTAGAAGCAACTAGAACAACAGCACAGATTTAATAAATGATGGTGGGTTGGATTTCTAGCCTCAAGGGAAATCCCTACGGCATAGGGCTGGGGATTCAGTGCCCTGGTATGAGAAACATGTCCCGGTTTTTTCTTGCTCTCTCTCCTCACAGGGCTCAGTGCCTCTTGTCATTCATCCTCAGGACAGCAGATGGATTGGGGGCAGGGGGTAAGGTCACTGGGGTGTTTGGAGTTGGCTGAGCTTCTTGCTTTTGGTAAAAACAAGAACTATTATTTTTTAAATTTATTTATTTTGAGAAAGAGCGGAAGATGGGGCAGAGAGAAAGGGAGAGAGAGAATCCCAAGCAGGCTCCGAGCTCAGTGTGGAGCCCAACATGGGGCTTGAACTCACAACCATGACCTGAGCAGAAACCAAGAGCCGGATCTCAACTGACTGAGTCACCCAGGAGCCCCAAGACAAGTGCTATTCTTAACTAAATCAGCCTTTTAATTGCATGTGCTCCCTATAACTGTTGTTTTAAATTCTCCCTTTAGCTCTTGGTCTGCTTCCCAAACATTTGGAAGTGAGGTCACGAGTTGCCTTTATCTGCACTAAAGAATAGAAAGTAAAGAGTTTTTCTCCCAACCTCCCCCCTTGTTTTGCGTTTAGCCCTCAGAGTTTGGGAAGGGCTTAGGAAGCATGTCACGTGTCAGGGAAAGCTTGTTTATGGCAACTTAGTGTTCCAGAAGATTTGGGACAAGGCGGGTGGAGGCGAGAGTCTGGAAACCAGAGAGGTTTGCCCCGGTGAAGGATCCCTGCCTGATTCCCAAGGAAAAATCCTCTAAGACAGGGAATCCATTGTCCAGAACAAAGGAGAGCAGTGAGGGGATCACTCAGAGCCCAGGCCTTCCGGCCGCGTGCGTGGCAAAGACGCTGGGCAGGAGGGGGTGGGAGGGGCTGCAGCCCCCTGCCCGGCACCCCCAGGCTGTCACACCACCTCCTTCCAGAGTTCTCTGCATCATGGCTGGGCTGGCCCCGCGGATGCCCCACAGGGCCCTGACTCTTGGAGAGTGGGACGCCCGCCCCGTGGTCCTGTCCATCCCATCTCCTTTGAAGGCTTATCTCACTTCCCCTGAATCTCAAGCAGACGGTGCTCACTCACATGCCAGAAGCACCACAGCGACACCTGGTATGCTCAGGATGGGGCACGCACGCATCCCCCCAACCCCTCATCTGACATGCCCTCGGGGCATTAGCTCCAGCACACTCATTCCTTTTGGCTGCTCTGTCATTTTGAACACACTAAGAGGTTTTGGGGGGTGTTTTCGTGGGGGAAAATTAAAAAAAAACAACTTCCAGGCTACGGATGAGTCTCCCAGCCAGCTAGAACTGGTTAACTCTTTTATTGAATGTAACACTTGTACAGAACAGGGCATGCATCATCCGCTTAACAGCCTGATGAGCTACCCCCATCTGAGCACAGCACCCACACCAAGGCACGAACCGTGACCAGCACCCTCCTCACGCCTCCTTCCAGTCACCTCCACCCCATGGGGGCTCCAGCTCTCTACCCTCACTTCCAGCAGCAGAGAGCGACTTCAGCAGGCTGGAGTTTATCGCCCGCTCGCAGGACAACCTGACTTGAAGTGCCTTCCGGTCCAGCAGGCGGAGCTGCCCGGGCTCAGCGGGACTGATCCGGGACTGAAGTGTGGTGGAGGGGGGGTGGCTGCGCAGCAGCTCCAGGCCTGGCCGACGCACCCAGCTGCTGCTCCAGCCACCCCCGAGGGGCGCCCAGGACCGTGGGTCCCATCTTGGCTATCAGGTGGTTCTCCTGCCTCCAGGCCGGCCATCTGGGAGCTCAGCCTGGTGACTTTGTGAAGGGGAGAAGGAGGGAGGGCTCTCTTTCCATGTGCTTCTAGAAGTCCTACGCTGTGTTCCAGGCCTTGGGAGGCCGGTGGATCAGGATGACTCAGCAGCATTTACGGGCAAGTAGCTGAGGTCTGCACCCTGGGAAAACTAGCACGTGGCATTTTGGACTTGCCTCATTCAGGGCAGCCCTCACTGTGTGGAAACCATTCCCCATCCCCCCAGCACCCCCACCAGGCCCGCTGTTGCCCGGAAAGGCTGTGAGCACAGGTGCCAGCTGCCAGCCTGGACCTGTCCCCAGCCATCCTTCCCCCGTACTCCTCCATCGGCCCCCACTGAGGGCCGACCCCACTTCGCGGGGACTCATTTTGCTCCTAAGAAGCCAGATGTGTCGTCGTGCTCACCCTGTGCATGCCTCTCACCATCAGCCCCTGGCCTCTGCTTCCTCAGCAGATGGCTGCTCCAGTCCTGCAAGGCTTGAGGGACAGAGGGCGGCCAGAGCTCGTGGCCTGGAAGAAATGCTTCTGCACCGCTCCTGACGGCACCCCCTCCCCGCACTGCCCCTCCCGAGGAGCCCTGGGGCCCAGACTCTGTCATCTTCCTTTGTCATTTCCCTTGCCCTGCCCTTTCCTTCCCTCTTACTGCTGTCTCCAAACTGGATGGTAAGACATGAAATGGGAATTCCACAAAGGCCAGACACCTTCCTGCCGGCTCCCATCCTTCCCTTGCCAGTCCCTGCCACCACATTAATCTCCCTAAAACACAGATGATTCGCGGCCCTGCCCCTGCATCTATGGGACAAGGTGGGAAGGTTTTGCCCTGCCCCTGAATGTCTCCCTTGTTCAGTCCAACCTATCTTCCCAACCTTAGAGTTAATCACTCCCCTGTAACCCCTTTTTAAAAGTTTATTTATATTGTGAGACACAGTGTGTGTGTGTGCAAGGGGCAGAAAGAGAGGGAGACAGAGAGAATCCCAGGCAGCACAGAGCCCAATGTGGGGCTTGATCTCCTGAACCGTGAGATCATGACCTGAGCCGAAATCAAGAGTCGGATGCTTAACTGAGTGAGCCACAGAGGCCCCGAGTCTTTCTGTACCTGTTGCCCCTCAAATACCACCTTATTTCTTGCCTCCACTCATGTGACGCCATCATCATTTTGGCCACCACCACTTCCCTCCCACCACACTGGATCCTCTGGATCCTCCACGGCCCAAGGGAAAGCCCTCCTCCTCCAGAAAGCCTTCCGTGACTATCCAGCCCTAGTCTTCTCTATCCTCCTCTGAACCGTCAGAGCACTGAACCATTTATTTATTATCTGTCATTATCTGTTTAGCTTTGAATTGTGAGCTTAAAGTATTCCCAGGTGCAGACCACAGCCCACCCTTCTAAGCACCATGCCTTGCACACAGTAAGTACATAAGGGGTGTCGGTAATGATGGAGCCATGTGGTGCTAGAGCCAAGGGGACCTTGGCCTGGTGGATCATTGGCTGATTAGTTCGGTGGCTTGGCTTTGCCTCCTGGGTTAGCAAACACCCAGAGGCTGGCTTTTGCAAATCTAAGTCAGACCTCTCTCTGGATTCTGCTTATACTGTCACCATCAACACCTCTGCCTGTCACCACTCCTCCTGTGCCAGTGAGGCAGTCCCAGCCTCCTCGCTGCACCAGTCTATCTTGCACATTGCTTGTGACCGTCCCCAACGACATTATGAACATTCTTGCGCTTGTCAGTGGACCTGGTACTTGGCTTCCATTCCCACCTCAGCTGATGACCAAATTTCCAGTTCATTGCAACACACCAGCTGGGCTGATTTCAAGGCCTGCCAGAAGTGGCTAGTGTCATTCCTGAGCCAATCCCACAGAAACCCCATTGCATACTTGATGTCCCCCGCTCTCCTCACGCACGAGGCAGGCATCTCTCTTTCATGAAGGACTAACTGTCACTACCCCTGAGCTACGCCTGCTTATAAACATGGCAACAAGAAGTTAATCCCAGACACACTGACAGCTTAAATCCTGGGGCCTGAGCCAAACTTCCAGAAAGAAGCCCTTTGTTCTTTGTTTATTGTAGAATAAATGTCCTCCAGAGGAGAAGGTCTCTCTCCTACCCAAGGCCCCTGCAGTCTGGAGGTAACCCAGGCACATTCACCTGGGAGGTTGGGTAGAAATCCTTGCCGGAAGCGGGAAACCTTAACGCTAGGATTCATAGTTTACGTGCACAGCGCAGGCTGCTTGGCTTGGAGAAAGCGCTGTGTGGAACCGTTCTTTCCAGAAGCCTGGGTGCTCCCTTTTAATGATGTCAGAGTTGCTCTTCTCAATACTTCCCCCACCCTGTACCCTCCACAGATCATGGAGTTCCTGGCTTTCTCATGAAATACAGCCATCTCCTCAAAAAAAAAAAAAAAAAAAAAAAAAAAAAAAAAAAAAAAATACGGAATC
>NW_027527920.1:10455674-10461290 GCF_008692635.1 Crocuta crocuta | reverse complement strand
AAAAAAAAAAAAAAAAAAAAAACAAAAAAAAAAAAACATGCGAGATCTCTACTCACCGAAATAGCTCCACTTGGATCCTGCAAAGAACAAAACAAGGCAAAGTAAGTACAGCTGAGCTTGAGCAAGTTAGAGAAAACTACAGATTTTATTTTGAAACGGGTGCGGTCACAAAGGAGGCAGACGCCTGGACATAAAACGTCGTCTGAGTCTGCATCAGAAAAACGGGTTCCCAGAGTCGCATGCTCCAGAGGGAGGCGCAAGGTCGTGGTTTCCGGCAGCGGCTCAAGCATTAGGGAGGAGGCTTCTTGATTAGAAGCCTCCCAGATCTTTTTTTTTCTTTTAATGTTTATTTATTTATGAGAGACAGAGCACAAGCTAGGGAGGGGCAAAGACAGGGAGACACAGAATCCGAAGCAGGCTCCAGGCTCTGAGCTGTCAGCACAGAGCCCGACATGGGGCTCGAACCCACAAACCAGAGTTCTTGACCTGAACCGAAGTCAGACGCTTAAGCGACTGAGCCACCCAGGTACCCCAGAAGCCTCCCAGATCTTAAGCCAAATTTTAGTTTCTGAATACGTATGAAAGGCTCAAAACCCAGGCCCCCAAAGGGTGCACAGTGAGAGCTCTCTTCTGCCTGCTCTCCCTGCTTGCCCTAGAGGCAGCCAGTTTCATGCGCTGATGGGGACATTTTCACCATCTGACCACCCACACCTGTGTAATCACATTCTCCCTCCCCCTTTCCCCACAAACGTCAGCCTCCTGGAAGCACAGTTCTGCACCTTGCTCTCTCCCACTGAACAGCACACCCTGGAGAGCAGTTCACCTCGGTGCATAAAGAGGAGACAAGTCATCTCAAAAGGCATGTTCTTCTTGGAGGAAGCTGCCACCCTCACCCGAGCTAGGAGGCTAGGGGCGGTGAGCATGGAGAAGTTCTGCCGGGAAGTGGAAGGTAATGGAAGCCGCCTACCCCCTCCCGCTCCATGCCCTTCACAGATCCTCTGTTCCCACGTCAAAAGGCAGTTGGAGAAAAGAGGCTGCCCGGGGGGCACTTTTAGTACTCTGCCTGACACCTCCCTCGTCACCTCCAAAAGGACACAGAGACCCTGAATGGAGACTCAGGGTGTCTCGGGGGACACCACCAGGGAGAGGGACTCTCCAAATCCTAAGTGCCTCTCCTAGCTTCTGTGGATGCCTCCATCATTTTTGGCCCACAGGAAGCAGTCGGAAGAAGGTGCTCACATCCCCCTTTTCTCCTGGGAACTGATTTGCAGTGAAGCTTTTTTACTGACCAGCAATCTGCTCCCTTACCACAGCTGGGCATTTCCTACAAAATCGGGGATTTTGAAAAGCTAAAAGAGTTTAAAATGGGGGTGGGGCACCTGGGTGGCACAATTGGTTACGTGTCAGACTCTTGAGCTTGGCTCAGGTCATGATCTCACAGTTTGTGAGTTCGAGCCCCGCATCAGGCTCTTTGCCATCAGCATGGAGCCTGCTTTGGATGTTCTGTCTCCCCCTCTCTCTGCCCCTCCTCTTCTCATTCTCTCCCTCTCTCTCTCAAGATAAACTTAAAAAAACTTTGGAATTCTTTGAGTCTCCTTCTCTATCTGTAGTGTGGGAAAGAAGGGGGTGTTCAGACCCCTTAGAATATCCAATGAGTACTTAAAAACCTCTTGCCCATGAAAATGTCTGTGGGCATGGCCACACAAGATTTCAGAGAGGTCCACAGCCCCTCTAAAACCTGCTCTGGACCCCACAGGAGTTAAGAGCCCCAAGATTAACCTCCCCTGAATTAGCAATTAGAGGAGGACATTCAGAATCATGGGAAAACCGAACCTGTATGCTACCCACAAGTGTACCGCTAGGCCTTTCATTGAAACAACGGTGATAAGGAACAAAGGAGGCATGGCCCTGGAATCAGGCTACAGAAGACCTCAACCCTCTTTTCTGAACATTTCCCTTCACTGGTTTTGCCTGAGGGGTTCATTATAAAAACACACTCATGGATTTCAGAGATAGAAAACATCAGATTATTGCCACTAGGGCTGGGCGGCGCCCTCGGAAGCTCGGGATCTAGAAGTTCACAAGTAATCGGGGAGTTCATCCTCACCACTAACCTGGAGAGACGGGCCACTTTGATGAGCCTGGAGACCACTAGAAAAACAGCCGCTGCCTGTGAGCAGTCCTGCCTTGGCCACAAGTTTAATTGCACCTGCCCCCAAATCAAATCATAGCCTCAGTATTCCACATCTTCCGCTATCCTCCCTGAACCTGGCCAGGCTGAGGTTTTCCCTATTGTAGCTCATCCTCTGATGAGGCATCTATGTGATACTTTGGAAAGCTCAGGGAGCAGAGGTATAGAGTGGCCATCTGGGACCATTAAAGGACCCACAGGACCAGGGACTCAGTCTTTAAAATGCAGCAGCATCTGGAGCAACCTTTCCTTCCCTCCTCTCTCTGAGCATCCCTGCCTGGTCCTTAAGACCAAGACATAAATGGCAGTGTCTGGAAGGACTCAGTAGCTGGAGGCTGGGGATAAGCAGCACTATAAAATGAAGAGGAGGGTAGTCCAAGGGGGAGGAGGTATCAGATGAAGGTTAGGGCCCAGCCTGGTTCATGTTCAGCTCAAAACTAACCCGAGGCAGACTTTCTAAAGGGTGTGTGTGTGTGTGTGTGTGTGTGTATGTATTTGCTTTCCTAGAAGTAACACCTCCTGGTTCCTTGCCTCTAGCCTTAGAGTCTTTTTAAAAAAAAATTTTTTTTAATGTTTATTTATATTTGAGAGAAAGAGAGCACAAGCTGGGTGGGGGGTGGTTTGCAGAGAAAGATGAAGACAGAATCAGAAGTAGGCTTCGGGCTCTGTGCTGACACCTGAGAGCCTGATGCGTGGCTTGAAGTCACAGACTGTGAGATCATAACCTGAATCAAAGTTGGACGCTTAAACAACTGAGCCACCCAGGAGCCCCTAGGGGCAGGAGTCTTAACAGGACTCACCTAACCAGACACAGGAGGCCGGCCAGGCCAAGGCTCCTGCAGCTACACTTCAGAGGCTTCCTGAGGAAGCAGGCTTTTCCAGAAGGAAAATTTTCCCCTTCCGGGAAAGGTGATCCTTTCTATCTGTTAGAGGTGGGAGGCTCAGCTCAATGCCTATTAGAACCTGCAGGCCCGCTCTGTACTGGGCAGGGAGAATGCCCTGAGGGCTCACTGAGGAAGTGGTAGTGACAAGGATCCAGGCCAAGGGTTCAGGGTCCTATCTTCTTCCTGTCCTGGGTGCTAGAACCTTCTCTGAGTAACCATCATCTGGGAGGCTAGACTGTCTAGCTCTTCATACTAGGTTCAACAGAGCAGGCTCTGCAGAATTCATTGAAATGTTCCCCCACCAACAACTAAAAATTCTAGGGTTTTCTCCAGAAGACACTTGACCTCACTTTACTGCATTCCCTGTTTCCTGATTCCAGTCATTTTTTTCAGACATTCACCAATGCAAAATACTGGAAGTTTAAGTGCTCCAGGGGGAGGGCACACCACACTTTGACCTCATTACCTAGCTTCACCCCCCTCCATTCCCAACCTTGGGTTAATACGGACACTCTACATCTCAGTGATTTTTGCTTTGACCTTGTCCCCAGAGGCAGTTAAACAGCCAAGAAACCTGCATGAGGAATAGCAGAATAAAACCTGTGTTCTTAGACTTGGAGGGGGGAGGTAGGCAGGCTGGCTATTCAGTGGGGGGGAATGTGGATTTTTTACTACAAGCTTCCCCCAACCCCTCCCAACTTGGAGGATGGGGTGGGGGGAGACAAGGGAAAGGAAAGGAGGAGGGTGGGCAAGGAGAAGAGGGGAAGAAGAAAAGGAGGGGAGGGAGGAAGAGACAGCAGGGATGGGGAACCGCCCCAGAATGAGGGGAGTAACAGGCTTTCTAGAAAGTGGGCCAGTAAACAGCTGTTTCTCTCCCGTCTTGGAGCAACTTGGAACTACAAGGGAGATTTCTAGAGGATTTTTTTTTAATGTTTTATTTATTTCCAGGAGAGAGAGAGAGAGAGAGTGAGCAGGGGAGGGTCAGAGAGAGAGGGAGTCACAGACTGAAACAGGCTCCAGGCTCTGAGCTGGCAGTCAGCACAGAGCCCGACGCGGGGCTCGAACCGACGAACCGCGAGATCATGACCTAAGCGAAAGTCGGACGCTTAACCGACTAAGCCACCCAGGCGCCCCCTACAAGGGAGATTTCTAGCAAAACTTCAGGTCTCAGTACAGCCTTCCTGAGAGGGGAATACGTGTCTAAGTCTGCAATTGTAACAATTTATTTCCACTTTTATATAACCCCTTTCTCCCACCAACCTTCTATTTCTCCTGGGCCAGATAAGGGAAATAATATCAAGTATATCTTGCCAGCCTGTGGATTTGAGCTGAATTAAGAGTAATGCCAAAGCTGCAGCGGGCCAGCTCCCTGCCCCACGGGCACTGTGACCTCCAGGAGAAGAGGAGGGTCAGAGCTTTCAGGCTACGGAAAAGGTCCGATGTCCCACCACCACTGCCTAGTGGAGCAGGATCCATTTCCAGCCGTCAGAGTCACTGTCAGCCCTCCTATAAATGTCTCAACCTAACCTCAGTCCAGGAATCACAGCACCTGCAAATGTCCCTACAACTTGAGACAGACTCTGTCAAGGGCAGGAGCCACCGTCAGTTGCCCAGAAGTTTCCACAAAAGGTCACCATCTGCCGCCAAGAAAAGTGCTCACCCAGCAACTGGAGAGGCAGGCAGCAGGTTGGCATCCTCCTGCTGCTCCTAAGGATTAACTAACCTTGACCTTGGCTGCTCACCCAACCTCACTGCCTTGACCTGAGCCTGCAGTTCAGGTCCTCCCCGCTCTCCTGCCATCCCATTGGGCACCCTCAGCCTCCAGCCCTTCGGGGTTAAGGGCCCTAATTACACTCAGAAATGAGGTGTGTAGGCCTCCTGGGCGCGCACACACACTCAGGATAGTAGAGCCGTCCTGGAGCAAAACAATGATTAAGGATGCGATGCATCATCCCTTAGACGTGGAGGTAAAACGCCATGGTAAAGGGTCTCTCCTCCAAAGAACATCCTCCACTGTTGGAAGGTTCTGCAATTGGGGCGCGGCCACCCCCTCCCGGTACCCACGCGGCTCAGAACGCCGCCACATTCACTCCTCTACCCGCTCCGCACGTGCACCCGCTCACAGTACTTGAAACCCCGGCTCCCTTTCTCCTCCTCTTCAGCAAGTTCCCAAGCCACCCCTGCCGAGCGGGAGCGGGCGGAGGCTCAAAGAACACACAAACAGCGTGTAATCCGCAGACAACGTGCTTCCCCCGACCGCAACAGGTCGAGCCTTCCCAAGGAAAACGAATTTCCCAAAACGCATTTTCTGAATTGTCTAAAAAAATACGCATTTGAGAGTATGCATGTCCTTCCCTGCTCCCCCGAAATGATTGTGCTTGAGAGAGAGAGAGAGAGGAGGGGGGAGCCCCGCAGGAAATCTTCCGTCCAGGTGTAGCTGAGCGCCTGGAACTGTGAGCAAAGAGGAGGCAGACACTTTACCGTTGAGCGGGGCCGGCCCGGCCGGCGGTTCCTTTAAGCACAGGAGCAGGAGCACGGCAG
>NW_027527920.1:10455435-10455619 GCF_008692635.1 Crocuta crocuta | reverse complement strand
GTGCGCGCAGCCCCGCCGCTCTGCGAGCGCGTCTGCTCTTCGGGCTCCCGGCTCCCCGCGGGCTGCTTTTATGCAGCGACTCAGCCCCAAACACGTGATGTCGTCGTGCGCGGGGGAGAACGCCCTGCCTTCCGGAGGTCGGGTACCGGGGGTTGCGGGGTGAGTGGTAGCCCGACTTGAGCCG
>NW_027527920.1:10375007-10455278 GCF_008692635.1 Crocuta crocuta | reverse complement strand
CTGGCTCCGCTGGTCACTGCTTTAATCTGTGGCCGCCCTTAAGTGAGAAGCGCCCTAAGTAGAACGCCGTTTGGACAAGGGCCTCCTTCGCGACGCCCAGTTGTGTGCCTGCCTGGACCCTGCGCGTGTCAGGGACTGGGAAGGACAGCAAAGGGGCTGCATTCCCGTTCAGAATGTCTGCAGGTCGTACAGTGCAGCCTGATAAGGTCTTGCTTTTGAATTTGGACGCAAAGAAGTGAAAGAATTAAAAATAGGTAAATAGGGGACATAGTGAACAGCACTAGGAAGCAATTAGACTCCCTAGTAACGTGTTAAGTAGACGAGGCTCGTATTCCTTCATAGTACCAATCCGTTCTCTACGAAGCTGGGGGGAGGGCCGTCCCTTCTGTGGGGTAGCAGTGGAAGGAAAAGACTTACATTGTTTATTGAGTACCTTTTAGGTGTCAGGCACTGTACTAGGCATTTTGCATCATGCATTCATGTCTGAGTTCTGCTTCTAATGCATGTTATCACTTGTTGCTCATTTCTGCCCCTTTTTCTCACATATCTGTATTCTTTTTGAGAGAGAGAGAGAGAGAGAAAGCTCGAGCAGGAGAGGGGCAGAGGGAGCAGAGACAATCTTCAGCAAGCTCCATGCCCAGCACTAGCTGGACATGGGGCTCAATCTCATGAGGGGAGACCACGACCTGAGCTGAAATCAAGAGTCCCATGCTTAACTGACTGAGCCACACAGGCGCCCCTGTGTTCTTTGAAGTATGTGTATGCACACATCTAGTCGTATCCACGTGGTTCTGACCCCGTTTGTATTTGGTCCATGTTCACTTGTTAAGTCAAAGGCCTTATTAACCTGCTGCCTCCATAAATCTTCCTCCTGCTGTTCCCGCCACTTGCCATTCCCACATCCTTGTCATTTGTTCTTTTGGCTTCCCTGGGCCGTCGCAGCGTCTGCACTGCTCCCCATGCTCAGTTTCCTTCCTGCTCTGCGACCTTGCTTGTTCTCTTGGCTCCTGCTGCCTATAGACACTGCCCAGACCACACGGTCTGCTGAAGGTCACCCACCAGCCCTGGTACATGACCCCCGCGTTTGTGACTCGGCCCATCCTGCCCTCTTCTCTCAGCCACAGCAGCCTGACCAGCCTCGCATCTCGCCGGTCTGTGCTGACTCTCAGCCCATGTGGACTCTCAGGCTGGCCCCGGTGACCGGTGAAACCACTTGTCTGTGCAGGTTTTGGAGGGAAAGAGCGGCTTCTGTGCTGACAGTCACCAGGAAGCACAGGCCACCCGCGTTAGAAGGGGTGCTACTGCTCTGCCCCCAGCAGCTCAGCTACTGTTTGCATTAATCAAGAGCCCTGAAGGCTTTTTAAGGAAGTAGTTACAAAGACAGTCTTGTTACCAGCACTTCCAGACCACAGTAGGCTTAAGGATGACCTTTTCTGCCTGCGAACTTGATAAAGAGCCTTGAATAAGCTCCAGAGCAGCAAGTGAGCAGTTCACTTAACAGTCCTTAGACATCCCTGCCTCTGATTCGTCATCAAGGGCTTTAGAAGATTAAATGTACTTGAAGGACACAAGAGATCCTGCAGGCTCGGAGCTGCCCATAGGAACCAGTGCAGGTGAAATCGCTCACCCCACGTCCCACAACGACTTAAAGGTAAGGTGGGCCGTGCACACACATTTTGTTACTCTCAGTTCCGGTGTTTTCCCATTATGTCTGGATAAACATTAAGTTCAGTTTCTCCTTGAACATGCATTTATAAGTCTTCTCCAAGGATCCTCCGAGATCAAGGTGGAGAGGTTTAGAAAAGAGGGGGGATTTAACAGAACAGTAAGGCAAGATGGTGAAGTGGGCTTGATGGAGAGAAGGAGAGGGCTGGGATGTTTACTGCATATCTAGAACAGAGACGTGGTTAATTAGTAGAGAATGGATAGCAAGCAAAAGAGAGTTGGGAATATCAACTGAAATCCAATTGCCCTGATTTGAGCGATTTTTTTTTTTACGTTTAGGGGATCAGAAAGGGGGGAAAGCAAACAGGAATGGATGGAATGACCAAATTCTAAAGTCTTAAAGCTGAATGCCAAGCACCCCCTTGCCCCCCAACCAACAGTCCCAACTTAACCAGCTTATGTTCCCAACTCTGGGAACCTTCCGTGCCAGAGGCTCCCTGAAGCCTGCGTCACTGGGCGTGCATGGGCTCGCTTTGCTGTCATCAGATGGGGCTGTCAGCTGCCAATAAATAACCCATTACTCAATGGGTTAAGGTGGAAAATGGACCTGTGGCCCTCAAAACGTGGCAACTGGCCACCAAACAACATGCCCAGACAGAAGGCTCCAGGGAGAGGAGCTCCTGTAGAATGTCACCATCTGAATTGACAAGAGGGCGAGGCTGCTGAGTCAAAGGGCAGAGAAATGTGGGGCAAAGGAGCTCGAGATTTGGTGTCGGGAGATCTGGGCTGAAGTGCCTGCCCGACTACTACTAACCAAATGGCCTTGACAGTGGTACAACCTATTGAAACTTCAATTTCCTCCTCTGTATAGCGCACATTGTAATCCTGGCCCCTGGGTGACTAACAGAAATGATATATGGCCGCAATGAGGTAGGGCGAGTGCATCCATTCATTCACCCTCTGTGTGCCAGGCACTGTGTTAGGCACTCTCCTTGCTCTTGGAGAGTGTGGAAACTCATAAACCACTATATTGGATTGGAATAAGTGTGATGGAAGGCTGATATATAACCAGAAGGGATCTACTCTGTCCTGGGGCAGTGAGGGAAGACATCATCCGTGTAAGAATTAGATTCTGTGACTTCATAAAACCTCTGAAACACACTGCTAATGCCAGCCTTTTCTTCCCCAGAGCTGGAATCATTTGCCCATATACAAGCTAATCTGTAAGCATAAGCATTCCAGTATAAAGAATTTCTTAAGGTAAGAATTGACTCTTCAAACAGGGTCACTTGACGTGTCCCAGTGGCTCAGCTGGTTAAGCATCTGACTCTTGATCTCAGCTCAGGTCTTGATCTCAGGGTCCTGAGTTCAAGCCCTGTGCTGACCCCACTCTGGGCATGAAGCCTACTTAAAAACAAGCAAACAAATGAACAAATGGGGTCACCCAGGTGGGAATGCACCTAACGAAAGGATGAGTGGGAGAGGTAACATTTTTTGTGTACCCACTGTTTTGCGCTGTGCATGGCACTTTATTCTTACAACAGCTTGTGGGGATAGTGTTAGGATTGTCATTTTACGGATGAGGAATCTGAGGCTTGGCAAAGTTAACTCCTTTCCTTGAACGAGGCTGTTGCGGGGCAGAGCCTGAATCCTCAACCAGACGCTTCTCTGTCTCCAAGGCCCAGGCGGGCTCTTTTCACGGCTCTCCTAACAAATACCTTTGAAGGGGATATTTTATATCCTTCTAGGATGAGGATTCTTCCATTTTCTAGATGCTGTGATCATTTATTTGTGGATTAGGGGCACAATGTGCCAATTCTGGCAACTGGATAATGCACAACATGGGACACGGCTGTGTCCTCCCCGATCCCCATAGAGTTACTGAGAGCCCCTGCACTCTGATCGGCGCCCAGCACACCTGCCGAAATGTGATACGAGGAACCTGAGAACTTTGATGTGATACATTCCTCTGGCAAATGAGAATATGAGCCAGACTGCCTAGTTACTTGTTATAGTAATGAACTCTGCTTTGACCAAGGAAAAGGGGTATGGAGGAAGGCAGAGGGAGAGGAATGAAAGAAGGACTGGAAGGGAGGGAGGGAGGAAAGGAAGGGGGAGGAAGGAGAAGGAAGGAGAGAACCGAGGAAAGGAGGAAGGGAGGGAGGGAGGCAGGCAGGAAGGAAGGAAGGAAAAGGAAGGAAAGGAGGAAAGGAGGAAGGAAGGGGAGGGAGGAAAGGAAAGGAAGAAGGAAGGAAAAAGCCACGGGCTTTCCTTTGGGTAATAATGGCAGAGGAGACCTCTGGACCAAGGCTTGCGTAGACCCCTTGATCCTGGTGCCAATGTCTAGGTCTTTGAAAATGCAGTGATTTTGTAGCTTTATTCACAGGGGCTCCTTCACTTGTGAAGCTGTGGCTTGGAGTCGTAGCCTCTGTGTGAACCCTAGCTACCCTGCTCGCTTTCAGGCAGGATCAGTCACAGGGTAGAGTGACCCTCAGGAAAGAATGCTGAACTCGTGGCTTTGCCAGGAATGAGCTCTGGGCTTATAGCAATCTCCTGTCCAGCATATGCCTCAGTTTTCTGATCTGTAAGTTGAAGTAAGAATGCCCAGCCCCACACAGGGTTGTGAGTGTGCAGTGAGATCATATATGTGAAAGTACATTGGAAAACCAAATAAAAGTACATGACCTACACGAGATATTCCTAAGAGAGGGTTGAAACGAAAGATACTGTTTTGATCTCAGCCTTGGTTTACCAATAGAAGAAAATGAAAACTGGATTCCACCAAGGGCCCGTAAATTCTCATTCAGCCCCTGCCGCCAGTTACCATGGCAACTTGTGACTCGGGTCCAGCAGCTTGTCCGCTGAATCCTTCAGCTGTTGCTTCTGTCGAGTGGGGAATAATGGCTTGTCATCAGGACTTTTATAAAGCACTCTGCATGATTAATAAAAAATGACAGTAATTTAAAATTCTCTGCACAGGGAAAGTAAGCACTGCAAGTGAAAATAAACCTTGGTGCAATATGTTTCCTCTTTCCAGGCAATTGATTCTGAAAACCATGGTTAGCTGACAAGAGACTGCTTAGGAGATATAATTAGCCTGTAATAGCTTAAGGTTTCTCACGTCCATCTCCTTTCACCCCTGCTGGTTGGATCCACTCCTCTCTAACCTCGCGGGTTTGAGCCAGATCCTGCTCTCCTTGTTCTCAGTCTGAAGCACTGTCCCCTCTTACGCCTGTCTTGCAAACCACAGTATGGTCATAGGCAACGTTCCAGCAAGCTCGTGGGACCGACCAAAAGTGAATAGTCCTCATATCAGTTCTGACAACTTCTGCTCAGGGTTCAGAAGGCCAAATGGTATAAGAGAAAGAGTTTTGGCATCACGTGAACCTGGGTTTTGAGAGTCAGCTCCGCCACTCTCTACCCATGGGAACTTGGTCAAGTCACTGAACCTCTCTGAGTTTCAATTGCCTATTTTTCTATTCTTTTCTTTTCCTTTTTTTTTTTTTTGGGGGGGGGAGAGTGAGAGGGAGTGAGCAGGGAAGAGGACCAAATGGAAAGAGAGAGGGGGCGAGGGGGAGAGAGTCTCAAGCAGACTCCACGGTTAGCACAGAGCTTGACATGGGGCTCGATCTCACAACTGTGCAATCATGACCTGAGCTGAAATCAAGAGTCAGACACTCAACTGACTGAAACACCCAGGCGCCCCTCCTATTTTCCATTTTACAGAGATGAGGACCATAGAGTAAGAGTACCCCCAAAGAGCAATAAGGAGAAATAAATATAAAAGCTAGGCCTGTAAAGAACTTAGCCCAGTGGCATATAATGAGCACCATATAAATGGTAATTCTCTGCTATAGAAATACCTTGAATGGCTGAAGGGTGCCTATTTCATCCATTGTTCCTGGTTTAGACAACCCTACCAACTTCCCTGATTTGGGCAACCACACCAACTTTCATAAACCCTAGGAGAAGAATAAGTGAAAATTTCCAGACATCTCTTTTCCCTACTTCGGCACATTAGCCTCTCAAAGAATGTTACTTTTATAATAACACACCAGTCTTCCTACAGAAGCAATGATACCTTTTAATCAGGTAGACTCAGGACTACTTTATCATGGGAAATGCCTGATTACTAGAATCTTGGAGCTGGGAGGTATTCCTGAGCCC
Source organism: Crocuta crocuta (assembly GCF_008692635.1). NCBI lineage: Eukaryota > Metazoa > Chordata > Mammalia > Carnivora > Hyaenidae > Crocuta > Crocuta crocuta. The sequence goes on along the minus strand of NW_027527920.1, from coordinate 10,449,446 downwards.
AGAGATGCCACATGCTATTAGAATAAGCTGGTAATTTCCTCTTGCTTAGATACTCTTGTTTTTTACAATTGCAGGAATTTATAATTTGATCCCTCATTTCCGTTCCTTTCAAAGAAAACTGGCAAGAAGTCCCACCTTCCTTCAGCCCCAGTGCCTGGCAGAGACTCTGTAGGCTGGAAGCCTGGTGCAGTTAACATTGCTGGTTTCATGGCATGGACAGGTGAGGGCCACTGAGTGTCTCAACAGACTGTCCAAGTTGAGTTGACTCTCTGGTGAGACGCCAGCCCCTGGAAAGGATCCAGCTCCCTCTCAAGCCCTGACACAGGGCTCAGGAGCCCCTGGTGGCCAAGGACAGCAGATAGACATCCAAGGCTTCATGGTTCTCTCACCCGAGACATATGGCCAGTGAACTAGAGATACTTCCCTGAGGAGAGGTTGCACGGTGCACTCACTGCGATGAGTAAAGAAGTCTCACCTATGGAGCTAACTTCTTTATGCCCACCCCATCCCCCATCCTTGAAATCAAGAGTCTGAGGCTCAGGGAAGGAGAGGAGCTGGAGGTTGAATCAGTCACCAACGCCCAATCTTATCAGTTGTGCCAATGTAATGAAGCCTCCATAAAAAAAAACAAAAGAACTTCTGGGCTGGTGAACACATGGAGATGTGGGGAGGGTCACGGAAGCTCCATACCCCTCCCCCAGACCTTGTCTCGTGCAGCTCTGCTGTTAGTTCCTGAGTTGCATGCACCCTTTAAAGGTGTGGGGTTTTTTAAAATATTTATTTATTTATTTATTTATTTATTTATTTATTTTATTTCTCTCTGAAATAGAGAGCATGTGTGCATGTGCACAAGTAGGGGAGGGGCAGAGAGAATCCCAAGCAGGCTCCATGCTGTCAGCACAGAGCCCAACGCAGGACTCGATCCCATGAACTGTGAGACTGGCAGGATCAAGAGTTAGGTTAGACATTTAACCAATTGAGTCACCCAAGTGCCCCTGAGTTTTTGGTTTTGGTTTTGGTTTTGGTTTTGGTTTTGGTTTTGAGAGAGAGAGAGAGGGAGAGAGAGAGAGAGGGGAGCTGGGGGGCAGAAGGAGAGAGACAGAGAATCCCAAGCAGTCTCCATGCCCAGTGCAGAGCCCAACGCGGGGCTCAATCTCACAACCACATGATCATGATATGAGCTGAGATCAAGAGTCTGATGCTTAACTGACTGAGCCACCCAGGCACCCTGAGGTCTGCCCTTTTATAATAAACAGGTGATCCAGGAAAAAAAAAACAACAACAGAGAGAGTTTGAGGCACGCTTTGCTGTGGAATACATTATAACTGGGTTATTTACCTCTTCAAATTCTCTTTCTCTTGCCGGGGATGAGAAGGGGAAATACCTCAGATACCTCAGGCCTTCCATTTTTGTAAGAGAAACTTAATGCCATTTAATTCCAGTGAGAATTTGTAAAATTCTTTTGAAACGTTTAGGAAGGATTCCACACACCATAATTACAGTGTACTGATGCTTGTTACTATTGAATTGCTCGTTTCTAGTGAAGACATCTGATACCCCTATCATAAGGAGGATCTTGTAGGTCATTGCACCTCTGAGAGAAAAATCATGTTAACACAGGCCCAGTTCATAGTAAAGAAATCAATTCAGAGCTAGTGAATAAGAGAAATCCCATCATGCAGCGCCTGGCTGGCTCAGTCAGTAGAGCATGCAACTCTTGATCTCAGGATTGTGAGTTCGAGCCCCATGTTGGGTGTAAAGATTACTTAAAAATAAAATCTTTAAAAAAATAAAAAAGAAATTCCATCATAATAGTTCTTATATAACTAGCTGCCAGTAGAAGGAAATGGTAAAAATTAGGGAAGAAGGCAGAGAAAAGTTATGGAAGGAACAGTGCTAACTTGTAGCCATTGTCCAGACTAAAGGGTTAGAAGCCCAGGGAAGGCAAAGGTAACCCTCTGGTCTTCTACCTGAGGGATGGGCAACATGTGATTTTGGTGAAGATTCAAAAGTCTGATGCTGCACAAAGCACTCCTGGCCAAGACTGGAAACACAGCTTTTTAAAAAAAATCTTTTTTAAAAAACATTTATTTATTTATCTTGAGAAAGAGTGTGAGCTGGGGAGGGGCAGATAGAGAATCCCAAGTAGACTCTGTGCTGTCAGCACAGAGCCCGACATGGGGCTTGATCTCATGAACCATGAGATCACGACCTGAGCTGAGATCAAGAATCAGACACTCAGTCTACTGAGCCACCCAGGCATCCCTGGAAACAGAACTTTAAACACTGAACTGTAACAGGGAAACATCTCAGCCAAATGATTTTATAAACAAAGTTACTTAGAGGGAATTCATAAAAGGAAAAGAAATCACACATTAATCCATCCTAGCTGACAATAAATTCTTGCATGTTCCATTCTTATTCTTGTTCATATGAACAAAAAATATTTTTCCAGTTTCTGTCAAGTAAATATACCATATTGTGCATACAACTTTTAATTTTAAAAAAAGCTAACATTGGACTATAAGCACTTTGCTACATTGCTACATAATCTTAATAATTTTTACACTGACAAATCTTAAGTTTCAAGAGGTCATGAAATCTGGGAAGACTAGCGATTTAAAACAGGGAGTCAAATTTCTTGAGGGAGTTCCTCAAGAAGGTCAGGAAACTCGTAGAAGAGCAACGGAAGACACTATTTGACAGATCTAGATAAATATGACAGTGGGTAGATTGTAAGTCAGTGGTTTGATGGCTTACGGGACAAAGGGAAGTGATTGCATAGGAAGCACTGATGCACAGGGGAAGTGAGCCCAGCGAGTTCACAGCCCAGGGCAAGAATAGCCATAGTGCATGACAATGAGTCTTCTTTCGTTTGGCACTCTAAAGAAGCTTCCAGGCTTCAGAGCTCCTAAAAGAGCCCAAGAGCCAAGACAAAGAACCAAAGACACTCAGTGAAGGGAAAAGTTTGGGGAGTCATCAGACCCACACATCCAGGACATCCAGAGCTGGGCATTTTTTCCCTTGTCCCACTTCTAGGTTGCCAGCCACCCTCCTCCCACTCGCTGGTTGTGCTTTTCCTTTCTTCTTCTCTATTTCACTTATTCCTCCCCCTTTGAATGTTCTCCATCTTTCAGCCCAAAGAATCAATGGGCTGGGGCGCCTGGGTGTCTCAGTGGGTAAGCATCTGACTTCAGCCCAGGTCATGATCTTCCGCCATCAGGCTTTGTGCTACAGCTCAGAGCCTGGAGCCTGCTTTGAATTCTATGCCTCATCTCTCTCTGCCCCTCCCCCATCCCTTTTCTCCCTCCCTCTCTCTCTCTCAAAAAAAAAAAAAAAAAAAAAAAAAGAATCAATGGGCCGTGGTCTTCCAGTTCCATAGAATAAGTGCTGTCCTGGGGAACCTAAGGTAGGGGAGGCAGGATGGGGGAGGGGAGAGCAGAGCCAGAAGAGGGATGAACTCAGACCCAGAAAAGCAATTAGCTAGGGCAGTAGGAAGTAAACACTGAAGACCCTGTCCCAGGAAACAAGGTGACAGTTTTACTTGTTACACTTCTGTATTGTTTGAGGTTTTTCGGTTGTTGTTGTTGGGTGTTTTTTTTAAGCAAATCTGTTACAAATGGAAACAGTCACACAAGTTAAAATTTAAAAACCTTGAAAGAGGCAAATGTTTTCTTTTTTGATGTAAAAGAAGCAACAGACTACTGTTAACAAACAAAAATTCAACTGAGTACATTTGAAACTCTAATTGGCTTTATGAAGCGATTCAAGAATCCGGCAGCATCCCATCTTGTTAGTGGAAGGGAGCTTCCCAAGAGAAATTACACCAAATGGGAGGTTTTTATAGGAAAGAGGGTGGGACAAAGACAGTCATTAGCAAAAGAAATGATAGTTCCGGGCCAGGGCACTTTCCCTTTGGGAAAAGGGCAGAGGTCTCCTCAAGCAGATTCCTTCATCTTCTTTTGAGGAGGGTGGAGAGGACCCTCGTGACGGATTGCCTCATGGGTGCTGACTGGCTGGTGACGCCTACATTTCTAGGGAAGGTTGAAGCTACAATTAGGTGAGGTATCAAGCCCGTTTCAAGGCTTGGCCTCAGTAATGCCATGTTGAGCCGCTGGTTCTTCTCCACACTACCTAAGGGAAGTCTGCAGTGCCAGCAAAAGCAGCAGCAAGGTCCCAAATATCAAATGCAGAGTAAAGGTCTCCAATGAATGACAGGCAGGCAGGCAGTGCCTCCGAGAAATCTGGTTCTGCAAACACAGAGTGAGAGAGAAGGCTGGTAGGAGGGAAATGGCAACTGATAAGAGATGGGTCCTTAGCGTCAGCAGGAAGGACAAGGAGACAAGGCAAGAGCAGAAGAGTCTCAAAGATTTGGAAAGCTTGAGGCAAATAAGGAGAATAAAAGGAGCTGCCATTTCTGAAGCCAGGAGGGAATGTTCCAGATGGAGGAGAGCTGGAGGGAAAGGGACCACGAGCAGCAAGGGGAGAGCAGTGAGGGCTTGCACTGCACAAAAGGTGGTTCAGATGTGTGAAAGCATTGTACGAGGGAAAGCTCCCACATGCACACAAAAACAGTACAGGGGCCCCTGGCCGGCTTAGTTGGTGGAGTGCGTGACTCTTAATCTGGGAGTTGTGGATCCGTTAGGTGCCCCTAACCCCACGTTAGGTGCAGAGATTACTTAAAAATTAAATCCTGGGGCACCTGGGTGGCTCAGTCATTTGAGTGGCTGACTCTTGATTTCAGCTCAGGTCGTGATCTTGTGGTTCCTAGGATTGAGCCCCGAGTCAGGCTCTGTGCTGAGCAGGGACCTACTTGGGATTGGCGCTCTCTCTCTCTCTGCCCCTCCCCTGCACACGCACACACATATGCACATTCCCTCTCTCAAAATAAACTTTAAGAAAATGTTTTAAGAACAAACAGAGAGAATAGTTATAATGAACCCCCATGTACCCATCACCCAGCTTCAACAATTGGTACCTCATGCCCAACCTTGCTTCATCTATACCCTCACCAACACATCACCCCTTCCCTGCGCTGGCTTGAAACAAATTTACAATTCAACGTTCTTTCCATGGTTCTCAGACTGGACTGGGCATCAAAAATCCCTAGAGGGCTTTTCAATTCAAACACGGATTGCGGGACCCCACCCCCGGTTTCTGATTCTGCAAGTCTGGAGTGGGACTGACAATTTGCATTTCTATTTTTTTTTTATGTTTAATGATTTTTGAGAGAGTGAGAGAGCAGGAGAAGAACACAGAGTGAGAGAGAGACAGAATGTGAAGCAGGCTTCAGGCTCTGAGCTGTCAGTTCAGAGTGCAACGTGGGGCTCAGACTCACAGACCTCGAGATCATGACCTGAGCCAAAGTCGGATGCTTAACCGACTGAGCCACCCAGGCGCCCTGAGAATTTGCCTTTCTAACACGTTTCTGGATAATACCAGTGCTGCAGATCCAGGGGCCACACTTTGACAGCCACTGTATTATTTCACCTGAACATATTTCTGTTTCAAAAAGGACCCCCTTATTTAAAACATAATCACAGTGTTGCCACCACTTACAAAAATCTATAGTAATTCCTCAGTATCATGTTTTCCCAGTTGTCTTACTGACCACTTGTTTGATTCGTGCTCCAGACAAGATCCATGCCTTGCCGTTGGTTAACATGTCTCTTTCAACCCCTCCGGTCCAAGGGATGGGGTTTGAATTAATAACATGAGGAGTAGTTTGAGCAGTAGCACTGACAGTGGTGCCGCTGTGTATTATGAAGAGAGCACAGCTGTTGGGTCTGAATCGCACTCTGCCACTTCCGACTGTTAGGTTGGACCCACCACCGAAGTGCTCTGAGGCTCATTTGCCTCATTTGTAAAATGAAGAGAATAAGCCTATCTCATGAAGACTTGTGAGAACTGTATGAAAATCAAGCCTGCGGCATGGTGTCTGATACGTGGTAGGGCTAAGGAACCAACCAGAAGGCATGGGTTGGTAGCGGCTCTGTGACCTGGGCACTTAGGCAGGTGCTTCTCTAAGCTCCAGTTTCCTAATCAATAAAATGGAGATGATAACAGTACTTTGGTGGGCTGTGAATGAGCTGATGGGGACAAACAGCTGAAGCATGACATCTAATGTGCTATAAGCACTCAGGGTTTTTTTTGTTGCTGCTACAAAAATACCAATTATTATTAGGAGCACAATGAATGTTACTTCTCGTGCACCTGAGTAGGAATAACTTCTTAGAATCTTGATTTTCAAAGTGAAGGGTCGGGAGATCCCAGGCCATGAAACTGTGTGTTCCCCATCTCACTTATTTCTTACTTTGGTGAATGGCACCGCCATCCTACCAGATGCCTGAGTTAGAAACCGTGGGGGTCGCCTCTGACTCTATCCCACATTCAAGTGCATCATCCATTATAAAGGATTCCCCCTTCAGGTTGTAGTTGGGATCCCAAACTGAATGAAAGAACCTAATAGTGCCTGGTACACAGCATGTCCTTAATCAACACTGATGGTTTATTTTTATTTCTTTTTTTTTTAATTTTTTTATTTAGTTCTGAGAGAGAGAGAGCATGAGCAGGGGAGGGTCAGAGAGAGAGGGAGACACAGAATCTGAAACAGGCTCCTGGCTCTGAGTTGGCTANAAAAGACCCACACTGCCCAGCAACTCCCCTCCCCTGCTCCCCCCAGCCCCCCAGCCTCTTATTCTTCAGATGACAGCCTTTCTCCCTGTCTCCCCCTCTCCCACCCAGACTGCAGTGCAGTGAGCCACTGTTTCCCAGTTTCCGTCCCCTTCATCCTCCTGCTGCATAAGGAGCTACTTTCCTTTTGTTTTTCCTCTTTCGTCCCTGATACTTCCGTTTCCCTCCTTCCCACAGGCCTTCCGTCTCATGGTTTTAAAAAAAAAAAAAGTTTATCGATTTTGAGAGAGAGAGAGCATGCACCAGCAGGGGAAGGGCAGAAAGAGAGAGAGAAAGAATATCAAGCAGACTCCGCGCTGTCTGCAGGGAGCCCCACATGGGGCCATGAACTGTGAGATCATGACCTGAGCCTCTATCAAGAGCTTGACACTTCACCGACTGAGCCACCCAGGTGCCCAGCATGTTTTTGATAACGTGTTCTTGGATATGTATGTGAACTTATAAAATACATTATGTTATTTTGTGTGCTTTCTGTTCTTAAACCCGCCCACCACATTTACTTATCCAGTACCCTGGCTAATACCCTCGACCTCCTGCTGCCGGCTACGATGAGATGAATGTCCATGTGGATGATCCTTTAGGACCTGAGCACAGTTTCTCTGAAACATCTGCCCAGGAGGGGAATCACGGAATCATAATATCAATGCCAATTTCCTTTGGCCAAGTACTGCTGGGTTGTCCCTGAGAACTACAAAACTCTCGGCTTCTGAAGACTCCTTCCAAAGCCTTCCACTTGATGGAACTCTAGCATAGCTTTAGTAGCTTAAGGTCATCCCTGGGATGCTCCTGGCCACCCCCCCACCCCACCCCACCCCGGGAAGGGCCCACCTGGGATGAAATTCAGTGCTGCCCAGATGAATTTCAGTGCTGCCCTGAACCTCCTCTAAGGGCAGTTACTTTAGAAAGTTTACAATTATAAATTCTTTCTCTGCCCTTTAAACTGTTTCCTAAAAGACCTAAGAGCAAATATTCAGGGAAATAACTCTCCTCTCCTCCCCATAGGGGAAGATAAGGACCTAACTTGAGCAGGCACCTCACTGCGACTCATACTACTGCCTCCAGTCGTAAAGATAGGAGAATTTGTTTCCCCTCCTTGAATAAACTAGTGTCCAGCTTTGTTTATTTTTGACGGGCCCTAGAAAAATTCTAGCAGTGTACTTTCCCAGCAGGCAACCAGAAGAGTTTCAGACTTCCCAAGAATTTCGTATTACCCAGACTCCGAATTTGCCAACCTCACAGGTAAAAAGAGATCTCTTGCTATTGTTTGAATTTTCATTTATCTGTAGCTGGTGGGGTTGAGCAGAACTAGTGGACTTTCTTGTGTGAGTCATATATTCACATTCTCTGACCATTTTCCTATTGGGTTCTCCATCTTTTTCTGATTGATTTGTAGGACTTTCTTATACATGTTAGATAACAATCCCTATTGGTTTTCGAAGTCTCACATATTTTTTCCCAGTCTCTCACCTGTCAGTTAATTTTGGTAATAATAGCCATCATTATCATTAATTTTGACATAGTCATATCCCTCAATTATTTTGGCCAGTGATTGCACTTTTTAGGTCTTGTTTTTGAAAGAATCTTTCCCCACTTTAAAATCATAAATTGGGGCACCTGGGTGGCTCAGTTGGTTAAGCGGCCGACTTCGGCTCAGGTCATGATCTCACACTTCATGAGTTTGAGCCCTGCGTCGGGCTCTGTGCTGACAATTCGGAGCCTGGAGCCTACTTCAGATTTTGTGTTTCCGTCTCTCTCTGCCCCTCCCCTGCTTATGCTCCGTCTTTCTCACTCTCTCTCAAAAATACATTAAAAAAATTTTTTTTTAATTAAATCATAAATATATTCTCCTGTGTATATTTCTGTGTGTTTTTTTTTGTAGGGTTGCTTTTCATATTCAATCTTTAATACATCTGAAGTTCACCTTTGTTTATGTGTGTTGAGGATTCAACTTAACTTTTCTCCGTGTAGTGAGACAGTTTCTCTGCTACTAAGTTTCTACTACCTACTAAGTAACTTACCCTGTCCTGGTTGATTGTGGTACGTTTTCTTCCTACATACCAGGTACACTCACACCCAAACACATATACATTTCTGGGCACTTTGTGGCCCTTGGCCTATTTGCACGTTTCTGCATGACACTGGAGTATAGTCAGGCAAGTCCCTCCTCTTTGCTCTTTTCTGAGAATTAACTAATTATGGATTTTGATTTTATTCTTCTGTATAAATTTCTGAATATGCTTTCCTTTCCAACAAAAAGGTTATTAGGAGTGTATGGAAGTGCTTTACATTTTTAGATTCACTTTGGGAGAATTGGTATCTTTACATGTTAGGAAGTCTTGTCTACCGACACGGCATATGTCTCTGCTCATTCAAGTCTTGTTTTGTGCCCTTTAATAGTTTTACATTTGCCCTCCAGAAATGATTTTGTGCTAATATAGAAGAATGCTACTGATTTCTGTAAGCACATCTTGTTCCTGACATCCTTGCCAGGATTCTAATAATTCGGGGGTGATTTTCTATATGGATAATAATCAAATCACCTATCATTAGTGACAGTTTTGTCATTCCCTTTCCTTTTTCTTTTTTTTAAATTTTAGATCGAGAAAGAGGAAGAGAGCACACAAACAGGGGAGGGGGCAGAAGAAGGGGGAGAGAGAGAGAATTCTTTTAAAAATATTTTTTATTTNTGATCATGACCTGAGCCGAAGTCGGATGCCTAACCGACTGAGCCACCCAGGCACCCCAAGAGAGAGAATATTAAGAGGCCCCGTGCTCAGTGTGGAGCCCAAAGCAGGGCTCCATCCCATGACCCTGGGATCAAGACCTGAGCCAAAATCAAGAGTCAGATGCTTAATCAATTGAGCCACCCAAGCGCCTCTTTCTTTCTTTCTTTCGTTCGTTCATTCGTTTTCTTTCTTTCTATCTCTTTCTTTCTTTCTTTCTTTCTTTCTTTCTTTCTTCTTTTTTAAAAATTTAAATCTAAGTTAGTTAACATATGGTGTAATAATGATTTCAGGAATAGAATTTAGTGATTCATCGCTTACATATAACACCCAGTGCTCATTCCAACAAGCGTCCTCCTTACTGCCCCTCGCCCATTTAGCCCATCCCCCTACCCAACACCCCGACAGCAGGCCTCAGTTTGTCCTCTGTTTAAGAGGCTCTTGTGGTTTGCCTCCTTCTCTGTTTTTATATTATTTTTGTTTCCCTTCCCTTATGTTCATCTGTTTTGTATCTTAAATTCCACATAATGGTGAAATCATATGATATTTGTCTTTCTCTGACTTATTTTGCTTAGCATAAAACACTCTAGATCATTCCATGTTGTTGCAAAAGGCAAGATTTCATTCTTTTTGATTGCTGAGTAATATTCCATTGTATATATCTACCACATCTTCTTTATCCATTCATCAGTTGATGGACATCTGGGCTTTTTCCACACTTTGGCTATTGTCGAAAGTGCTGTTATAAACATTGGGAGTGCATGTGCCCCTTTGAAACAGCACTCCTGTACCCCTTGGATAAATACCTAGTAGTGCAATTGCTGGGTTGCAGGATAGTTCTATTTTTAATTTTCTGAGGAACTTCCATATGTTTTCCGGAGTGGCTGCACCCGTTTGCATCCCCACCAGCAGTGCAAAAGAGAGCCTCTTTCTCTGCGTCCTCACCAACATCTGTTGTCCAGGCGTCCCTTTCTTTCTTTTTCTTTTTTTTAAGTAGGCTCTACACCCAATGTGGGGCTTCAACTCACAACCCGAATAAGATCAGGGTCACATGCTCTACCAACTGAGCCAGCCAGGCACCCATCACTTCCTTTCAAATTCTTATACCTATTACTTCTTTATCATGTCTTAACATGTTGGCCAAGACCTCCTGTACTCTGCTGAGTAGTAGCAGCTCCTGTTCTCAGAGGGAATGTGGATCTACCCGCACCTCTTATCGCCTTCCTTTCCCCACAGGCTAAGCCTGCCCTCATGTAGCCACAGGCTCTATTCCTACTGGTGCAGGACTAGTGATTCTGTTTTGCTGTGTAGTGGAGTTGGGATAAACCGTAATCTATCCATGGAAATATGGGGGAGATAAAAGTTCCCCCAGCTGTGGACCCAATTACTTGCTGTCTCTCTAGAAGCTTCTCACAGTTATTACATTAGATACTCAGATTCACCAACTGTTCCATTTCTGAGGCACTCATTCCCAGCACTGGGTTGAGGAAGGTAGCCAGTAGCCTAAAATGGGTTGCCATTTTGTCAAGAGCCAGAAGCCAGAGCGGCATTTCTAAAGTAATTCCCATCATGAGAGTGTTTTAATCATAGCCCATTGAAGGCCCTCACTGTAAACTCTCTTTTTTAAATTTTTTTGATGTTTATTTTTATTTTGAGAGAGAGAGAGAGACAGCATGAGCCAGGGAGGAACAGAGAGAGAGGGAGACACAGAATCCAAAGCAGGCCCCAGGCTCTGAGCTGTCAGCACAGAGCCTGATGCGGGGCTCAAACCCACAAACCGTGAGATCATGACCTGAGGCGAAGTTGGACGCTCAACCAACTGAGCAACCCAGGTACCCCCATTATAATTCTTTAATAAGAGCATTCAAGAACTTGACAAGGTGGCCTCACCTCCTTTTCCACTTACCACAGCATACCCCACACTCAGACGATCCTGGGCGATCTCCTTTCCCTGAATGCGTGTCCATTCAACCTTATCTGCTTATCATTCAGTTCTCTCTGCATGGGATTCTCTCACCCTCTCTCTACGTTGAGAAAGCCTCATCATTCATCAAGGCTCAGAACAAAAGTCATCTCTCTTATGCTGTCTTCCCAAGTTTATCTCATTGGTATAAATCATTCCTTCCACCATGCTCCCCAGAGCACTCAGCTCTCCGGTTTGCCTTACAGTTTGTTGCTAGTTATCTAACCGTTCCGTTAGATAGCGACCCCCCAGGTCAAGGACTGTGTGTTATTCATCTCTATCTCTGCAGCAATTCTTCGCCTATAACAAATGCTCAATAGATGCTTATTCATCAAATGAAAGGATAGAGATCACAAATTATATGAAAAAGAAGTCATTAATAAAGGTGAAGTAATGCTGATCGAATGTGAATCTGCGGAGGTGTTATCTGCAGAAATACTCAGCAACACGCATTTAGGAGCAAGAACAGACCCTGTAAATGTCTAGCCATTCTCATTATTATGTGGTAAACCTTGTGAGTGCTATAGTCACAGGTNAGACGGGGGGGGGGGTGGGCACTGGGGAAGTTAGTGTGTGGCCAGACTTCCCTGGGTCTCTGCTTCTGAATGAGACGTCTGCTTACACTCTATGCTACCTTGCCCTTAAAGTGTGCGGATTTACACACTGAAGATGATAAGATACATGGAAATGTCTTTTGAAATATTACCTTTGGAGCACCTCGGTGGTTCAGTCAGTGAAGCATCTGACTTTGGCTCAGGTCATGATCTCACGGTTCTCGAGTTTGAGCCCCACATCAGGCTCTGTGCTGGCAGCCCCCTTCACATCCTCTGCCCCCCCCATCTCTCTGCCCCTTCCCTGCTTGCACTTTCTATCTCTCAAAAATAAATAAAAAGATTTTTAAGTACCTTTACTTTCAATAGGAGTTTTAAATAAGTGGGAGAGATTGGTCATGTGTGGAAGAGACGTGGAAGAGGTAAATGAAGAAACTGAGGTAAAATTTATAATGTTTGTATTGTTGCTTTTCTTTGATAGTTTCTTCTGTGCATTTATTCTTTTTGCTTTTTGCCTGTCTAGGCTAAGTAAAGAAGGTATTTTATATATATATATATATATATATATAGTATATATCATTATATAAAAGCTGAGATAAGGAGTTAAATTCCTTTTCTTCCATAGATTGTGGCAGCAGTGTCCCTCAAATTATTCACACTTTCCTGTGTCCACCTCCTTGGGGAGAACCTTTCACACTGACTCTAGGCATGGCCATGTAACTTGCTTTGGCCTGGGACAAGAGCAAATATGACACTAGCAGAAATTTTATTTCATTTTTTTAAATGCTTATTTATATTTGAGAGACAGGGAGACAGAGTGTGAGTGGGGGAGGGGTAGAGAGAGAGGAAGGCACAGAATCTGAAGCAGGCTCCGGGCTCTGAGCTCTCAGCGCAGAGCCTGACAGGGGGCTTGAACTCACAGACGGTGAGATCATGACCTGAGCCAAAGTCAGACGCTTAACCGACTGGGCCACTGAGGCACCCTGACACTAGCAGAAAGTTTAAAAGGCTTGCTTGCTTATGGGAGCTTGCCGTCTCCTGAGACAGCCTTAAGGCGATCAGCACACGAAACCTGGGCTTGAGGATGACAGAGCATGTGGAGCAGAGACAGACCATCCCAGCAGAGTCCTCAACAAAGGAGCCTCTCGGTCTCCAGGTATGTGAGTGAGGCCAGCCAACCCCAGAGGATCCACCTACCAACCTCAGAGATCTGTCACATCACCTACATCAGAACTGTCCAGGTAACTCACAGAACATTGAGAAATAATAAATGTTTGTTGTTTTAAGCCATTACATTTCAAGATGGTTTGTGACATGGCAAAGCCTAACGAAAACATTCCTCAGGAAAACCTACTGAGGCTAGAATCTAGAGGTCCTGGTCTCCAGGGTCATGTTCAATTGCTGTGACTTCTTTTCTAGTCAAAACTCAGGTTGAGATATGCAAAACTTATGTGTCTTAGGTATGATCAGGCCTCTTGAATTCCTCGAGGGCAAAGACCATGACTTTTTTTTCCAGTTGGCTCAGTACATCACTTTATTCATACAATATGCTCAGTACAGAGTATTGCTTTTCTGTAAAGGAATGAAAGTTTAGTTCCTGTGAGGATAAAGGTAAATTACATGGGATACATATAACTCTCAAACTTTATGTAGGACACAGATATTTCTAGTTACAAAGAAGGTTTTAGACTAACAATCTATCCTAAGAGAGAAAACAGAAGGAAGAAGCAAGGGCCGTGTTTTTGTCCCCAAAAGAAAAGAGTCTTGCAGAGTCACTGGCCTGAACAACTTCAGGGAGCAACCATTCACATTGAGGTCTNCATTGTGCAGTACACAACGTGCACAGCTGTACACAAGGCCCCTGCCTGGCACATAGTAAATGTTGAATGAATGAAGGAATGAATGAGCAAACAAGTGAGTGAGTGAGCATGTGTGCATGCATTCATGCCATGTTTGTGGCATTTAGCAGAGTTTTAAGTGGAAAGAAAAATAAGCCAAATTAGACTGAATACGCCTGTTTAGTGGGCTCCAAGAACATAACCCACTTTGCTTTTGGTGTGACGAAGTGAGAAAATGACCAAATCAGATACAGATTCAAAGAAAAAAATCTTTCACCAAGAGTTGCTGGTTAAAAAAATAAAAAACTCATTTTGGTTAATGGTGACACCTAGTGGTGGTATCAAAGCTGTGGGTTTTCCTTGGAGTAAACGATTTTATTTTACCCATTAGGGCAGCGGAGTCCTTGGCAAGATGAATTCCTGCTCCCTTCACAATTTAGACAGTCAAGGCCCGTAGGCTTCCCACGGTCAGCACAGGTGGGACATCTTTGTTCTGGGATTTATCCCTGGAGAGGCCATTCCACTGTTGCTGCCACGGAGACGTCGGTAGGTAGGAAGCTCCCTCCCTTCCAGTGGTACGGGGTCACTCACGGTCCCTTAAGACAACTGTCCTCAGCTTTTCCACTTGCGTCTTAATCTTCCCCCATCTCCTTCCTTTGCTTCTTCTATTTGTCCGTTGCCAAAATAGCCATCCATGTGGCCATTTAAATGCAAATAGATTAAAATGAAATGAAATGAAAATTTGAGCCCCTCGCATTTCAAGTGCTCAGCAACTCCGGTGGCCACAGTGCTCAGTGCAGAACATGATCATTTCCATCACTGCACAAACCCCTCCAGGAAAGCACTGGCCTGGAGCCTGGTTACCTACCTCTCTAGCCTTCCATCTCTTTTCCTTCTAGCACCTCTTCTCTACGGGGTGATTCTGCTCCCTCCCTCCCTCCCTGCCCACTCCAGTTTACTTGGTAGCTTTCCGTGTTCTGTATAGTATTATGTAAACTCGCCAAGGTGACCTTACCAAGTGAGCACAAAAATATATAATCATATTGGACAGTTTATTCAGGACAGTCAATGATTCACAGCATCTTGTTTTCCATGCATTGGAACACATCAAAATATTTTTAAACTCAACACATCAACACATCATTTAAAACAATTATAGCCCAGGCTTTTTTTTTTCTCTTGCTTTTTAAATCCACAAGTTTCTGCCTTTCTACTTTGTCTTGAGGTAAGTGGCTTTAAAATTAAACAGTGTATCTCTTTTTAATGTCTGAAGAAATATTTTTTAGGGTTTTATTTTTAAGTAGTCTCTACACCCAAAGTGAGGCTCAGACTTACAGCCCCAAGATAGATCAAGAGTCTCATGCTCTACTGACTGAGTCAGCCAAGTGCTCCTGAAAAATATTTTTTATGCATAGAATAGCTTTGAAATAATACACAGGAAGCTTTTTGTTGAACACGCTCTTAGAATATTTTCATTTCTACCAGATTTTTGTGCATCTGTACGTGTATATTTGTATCTGTGTATTTATGTATAACTTTTTATTTTTTTAGAAATGTTAAAGTTTCTGTATTGATTTGGAGAGAGATAGAGACACGGCCAGTGCGGGAGGGGCAGAGAGAGAGGGAGGGAATTCCCAGCAGGTTCCTTACTGTCAGCGCAGAACCCAAAGCAGGGCTCGAACTCACGAAACTGTGAGATCGTGACCTGAGCTGAAACCAACAGTCAGATGCTTAACGAACTGAGCCACTCAGGCCCTCCTGTATGAATAACTTTTTAAATTAAATTGAATTCTAAATTACTTTTGAAATTTAAATCATATCTGAAAATAAATATCACAACCTTAAGAGGATCAAACCAAGAACTTTGCAGGATATATGAGCTCTCCGAGAGAGAGTAATTTCTGAACGAGCCTGCAAAGTTTGGGTGATGACCCATCTCTTTAGGAATAAGGCGGGGTGGGGCAAGGTGGGGGGGTGGATGTAGCACTGCATTAACTTTAGATTTATGTCTAATGACAGTTTGCCAAGAATCGGAATGCACTGACAAGTGGCCCTCTTGACTATTGATAAAAAGTTACACTAGCAAGAGAGCCTTCCTTTTCCTTCCCGCCCATGATTAGAGAAGAATGACTCGAGAGCTTATCCCTTTGGTGCCCATCCCAAAAGGGACTTGGAAAATGGTAACAGTTTGGATCCTCCCTTTCAGGGGCACACTGACCCGCCTCTCTCTCTGTAAGGGCTTGATGAACGGGTGAAAGTTACCATCTCTTGGGACGCTTGGGTGGCTCCATCGGTTAAGGCTCTGACTCTTGATTTCAGCTCAGGTCATGATCTCACAGTTCATGGGTTTGAGCCCCACATCAAGCTCTGTGCTAACAGTGCGGAGCCTGCTTGAGATTCCTTCTCTCTCCCTCTCTCTTCCCCTTTCTCCCCCACCTCTCTCTCAAAATAAATAAATAAACATTAAAAAAAAAAAGAACATGGGCTCAGGTCATGATCTCATGGCTCGTGAGTTCGAACCCTACATCGAGCTGTGTGCTGACAGCTCAGAGCCCGGAGCCTGCTTCTGATTCTGTGTCTCCCTCTCTCTCTGCCCCTCCCCCTCTCACACTCTGTCTCTCTTCTTCAAAAATAAATAAACATTGGGGGGGGGGGATGGGCATGGAGGAGGGCACATGTGGTGATGAGCACAGGGTGTTATATGGAAACCAACTTGACAATAAAGTATAAAAGAAAAAAAAGAAAAGAAAAAAATAAACATTTATAAAAACTTTTTAAAGAAAAACAGAACAAAGGTTACCATCTCTCTTCCTTTTCCTCTGATCCCACAGCTAGCCATGGCCACCTGTCCTCCAAAGAGCCATCAGCTTTCAAAGAAGAAAACAGGATGAAGCCCAAGATCTCCCCTGACTTCAAATCTGGTTTCAGCTCAAAGTCACTTCAGAACTTGGATTTATGCAGCATTTATGTAAAGACTTGTATTTCTTTGAAAAGTGATTTGGGGACCAGGACAGAACCAGCATACTTACCTGATAAATAACAGCTCTACTGCCACTTTGAGAAAAAGGGAAACTGAGGCAGGGCACAGTAACTGTGGCGTGTGCTAGGATTTGCAGCCAGTAGTTTTGAGTTCCCGTAAGGCAGTTTGCATCAAAACCATATAATCATATGCCCAGGCCAAAGTGTAGCATCTCTGTGTGGATTCCTCTAAATAAAGTGCTGCCTGGACCATGCCACCCAGGGGAGTTGGTTTGTGGTTCCTTCTGACCATGGACGCCCGTGGTGCCAGGCTGGCGCGGGCAGAATCATGGTCCTTCTGAAAGAACAGGCGTTTATGTGTCAGCTTCGTGGGACTTGCAGGAGTCCGTTTTGAATGATGCTCCATGTTGGGAAGACAAATAGCATCCCATCCCCTCGGCAGAGGACCAGCGTGGCCCTTATCCCAAGGCAGACTGGCCACGGGCAATGGAAAACTCAGGATCATCCGTGCGACAAAGGCCCTTAAAACACTCCTCATCCATCCCCAGTTTTATGGAGAGAGAAACTGAGGCCCCAAAAGTTTAGGGGTTCGAGTGACCTTCCTAAGACATGTAAAGGGAGGACAGGGCTGCAGCGTGCCCCCTCTCCACGAGACATCCCAAACCATTTGGTGCTGCCTCGCCTCCCCCATCCCAGCGGCCCTGAGGCCCCCTGTGCAAAGACTTTCTCTAGCCTCGTGGAAAGATCCAGGCACCTTCATAGTGTTCATTTGTTAATACGAAGATTGACATACTGAGGATTACTCGGTCTGTGTTTTCAGGTCAGATTTTTTATTTATTTTTTTATTTTGAAAGTGCGTGCGAGCAGGGGAGGAGCAGAGAGACGGAGACAGAGAATCCCAAGCAGGCTCTGGGCTGATGGCGGGGATCAAACCCAGAAACCCATGAGATCGTGACATGAGC
This sequence comes from Crocuta crocuta, assembly GCF_008692635.1. Classification (NCBI taxonomy): domain Eukaryota; kingdom Metazoa; phylum Chordata; class Mammalia; order Carnivora; family Hyaenidae; genus Crocuta; species Crocuta crocuta. The sequence continues at coordinate 10,431,737 of NW_027527920.1, read as the reverse complement.
TGAAACCAAGAATCAGATGCGTAACTGGGGGAGCCACCCAGGTGCCCCTCAGGTCAGATTTTAAACATAGATCTGTGCTAATACAGTAGCTACTAGCCAATGTGGCTACTGAGCTCTTGAAATGTAACTACTATAAATTAACACGCTGTAACTGTAAAATGCACATCAGAGTTTGAATAGTTGTTATGAGAAAAACAAATTTTAATCATTTTCATACTGACTACATATTGAAATAATATTTTAGATATATTAGGCATTATTTAATGTATTATTAAAATGTTGATGTATTTCTTTTAACATTAAAAATTTTTAATGTTTATTTTGGAAAAAAATTTTTTTAATGTTTTTATTTATTTCTGAGAGAGACAGTGTGAGCAGGGGAGGGTCAGAGAGAGAGAGACACAGAATCTGAAGCAGGCTCCAGGCTGTGAGCTGTCAGCCCAGAGCCCGATGTGGGGCTTGAGCCCATGAACCATGAGATCATGACCTGAGCCGAAGTCGGACGCTTAACCGACTGAGCCACCCAGGCATCCCTGTTTATTTAGTTTTGAGAGAGAGACAGAGATACAGAGTGAGAGCAGGGAAGGGGCAGAGAGAGGGAAACAGAATCGGAAGCAGGCTCCAGGCTCTGAGCTGTCAGCACAGAGCCCAATGCAGGGCTCAAACTCATCAGCTGGCAGATCATGACCTGAGCTGAAGTCGTAGCCTCAACCAACTGAACCACCCAAGTGCCCCTCTTTTTACTTTTCAAAATGTGGTTAGTAGAAGATTTAAAATGACACATGTGGCTCATATTACATTTATGTTGGACAATGCCGAAATCTACAATACAGACCTTGCCTTCTGCTTTGATATTCATTTGATATTCAGGTAGAATCACTTGGTGTTCATGTATTTAATGTACTTACACTGAAGGAAGGGAGGAGGAGGTGAGTGACAGACAAGGAAAAAAACCAGCTGACCTGCTGTTACACTGAATGTGAAATAGGATCTAATGATTCCACATTGTCCCGGTGGGGGTCCTGATTCCCATGCTTGACTCCCATAGGGTGAGCACCTTACACTTTTCCAAGAGTTAAGTCTAGTGTTTTTCCACCTGCACTGACGTGGATAAAGCTCAAAAACCTGACATTAAACAAAGAAAGCGAGTTGTGGATGCATACAGATAACTTGCCTTACATAAACTTGTACAACTGCAAAGCTATATAGTAAATAGAGACTTGCACGGGAATGGTAAATCCCAGTTAGGGACAGCGATTCCTTCTAGTGAGGGAGGAGGAGAGTGTGATTGGGGAGCCGCTTTCAGTGTATCCGTAATAGTCTTTCTTTAGCTAGGTGGTGTTAGGCATTGTTTGATATTTATTTTCTATGCTTTGTGTAGACCAGAAATATTTCATAATAAAAGTGCATTAAGGTGCATACTTTTCAGAGACTAGTCAGATATTTGTAGGGGCAGCATATATTTTTGGTGTGTACATGTTTTATTTGCTTCATATTGTTAGTGCAAATTTCTAGGCTATCCGCTACGTATCCCCTAACAAGCCCATTTCTAATATGGGGAACATCCAAAGAAAGCAATGGCCTTTAAAATCTAAGCAGCTGTTTTTCCTTTAAAATGCACAGATGTGGATTAGACACACACTCACAGTGACCTGGGGATGTCACAGTGTTTCAGTTATCAGTCACTACAGAACAAACCACTCCCAGAACTTAGTGGCTTAAAACAAAATGATTTATTTCTCCTAATATTGTAGGCTGGCTGGGCTCTACTGGTCTCACCTGGGCTTACGCAAGCAGCTGCTTTTAGCCAGAGCTCAGCTGAATTGGGGGATCCAAAATAGCCTCACTCGTGTCTGGCAGTGATTGCTGTGCTATTCTCCGGGTGGCCTCTTTACCCTCCAGCAGGGCCTCTTTACCCTCCAGCCTTCTTTTTATGGCAGTTTCAGGGCATTCTGAGTGATAAGGGCAGAAGCTGCGAGTCCTTTGGGGTCTAGTCCCTGAACTCACGGGATGCCCGCTTAGCCATCTAATATCAGTCAAGGCAAGTCACAAAGCCAGCCCCAGTTGAAAGGGTAGGAAAAATAGACTCTGCCTCTTGGTGGGAAGAGCTGCAAAGAATCGATGGCTGGATTTCATTCACTACACACATGTATTAAAATATTCATTTACTCTTTTGAAGTCTACATAATAACACAGCAAACTGAGAAAGCAGAGTCTCAATTTCCACCATCTCCCTTAATTGGTTAAAAGAAAAAGCATCTATCGCGAAACCATTCAAACGCTGAAGGTTTAATTCCATTTAAACCTAAATAATGTTCTTTTTTAAGTGGAAGAATAAAGGGGCGAAAAATGGACTTTTAAAGAGAATGATGAAATCCAGGCCTGGAAATGGAGTCCCCAGCACGAACATCTGCTACCATTTAATATTTAACTGTGTGAGCCCCAGACAAGGAGAATGGGAGTATTTGGAACTTACTAAGCACCATCTATTTGCTACACTAATGTTTAGTTGATGTGGAATTCTGTATTTTAGGAAGACAACCGGAAGGGCACAAAATAAAGCTAAGATGAATGTAAGTGAGCAAAGGGGAGGCAGCCCTGCCTGACAGCAGGTGGAGAGGGTTTGCCCGAGTGTAGCTGGTATTCATTAGATGGGATTGTTACATTAAGTAGCAGTTTTGCATGCAGACAAAATGGTTGGAAGAGAAAAGAGGAAAGGGGACACAGCTAGAGAAGGAGAATCTTCAATGTTAAAAAGTGCCATTTGTGAAAAAGCTTTACTTCCAAAAGAAAAGAAAATTCATTTAATTTTGGAAGAAACTCTTTCTCGAACAACTGCTGTTTTCATCTCCAAACCCAATCCACCATATGGGAGATTGCGTTCAGTTCAAGAAAACATGTCCTGGGAATGACTTACACACTCAGGCATCAGAAAAAGTCACTGATCAAAGGGAGTGTGTGATTTTCCTGGGGAGAAATGACCAATGACCACAGGGATTCAGAGAGCAGGGAGTGAAATCAAGGGCTGGGGAGCCGGGCTGAAAACACGAGAGAAAATGTAAGCCAGGTGAGAATGGTCTGAATTGCAGGCTGCGAGAAAGGGAGATATCTGGGCAAGAATCTGCCTGCTTCCTCCCTGCCAGGATCCTGCAGAAGCATTAACTGGCCTTTCAAAATTGAGAAAACGGAGAAAGAAAAACAAAACGAAAAGGAAGACCCCGAGACACCACCAGCCAGGACCAAAAGCCAAAATAGGGCGTTTAGAGAGGGTTGCAAAGCATGCTGGAGAGAGAAGGTGATGGCCTGTGGCAGCTGTGGGGTCCTGGCCCACACCTCACTAGCCATTTGACCTTGGGTGAGTAATACGGTATCTTTGAACTTCACGTTCTTAATCTGTAAAATGGGAGCCTAAGGTGACGCGCAAAGCGTGCCAAGCACGCAGTAAACTCCTCTTTTTCTCTTGGGGAGAGCTAAGCTCCTGCCACCTTGTCATACTTCCTGTCTCTCCCTCAGCTCTGCCATTTAAACTCATTCAAGACAGGCTCCGACTCAGGCACAGCAGCTTTGGGGGTCCCAGGAGGAGTGGTGAATAGTTTTCCTTCTGGCTGGGATCCAGTGGGGTCCAAAGGGGCAAACCTCAGCATGGCTTTAAAATTTTAAACATCCTGTTGCCTTACAAGGCAAATGTAAATACTTCCCAAGAGGCTTGGTAGATTTTCAAGAGTTGCCTGTATTGCTGCACATGCATCACCCCAGATGTAAAATGCTTAACGTTTTTAATGTAGATTTTCCTTCCCACGAAGCCTTTAAAAAAGATCTATTTCTCTGAGTACCTTTTGCCAAGAGACAACATAGTAGAGAACATGATCTGTTGAGTTTTACTTCTAAGCATAATGTAATCCTTTGCATTAGCTGAATTCACTTTAAAAAAATACTTATTGAACATTTACCGTGTGCCAGGCAAATACAAGTGCTCAACTGAGACAAAGAAAACTGAAACATAGTTCTTGCCCATGAAGTTTCTGGTCCAGAGGGAGCTAAACCTAGTATACACTCAGGGACCCCCAATCAGCTTTAGGAACAAGGTAAACAGAGGGTTTTGAAGGAAGGGTAGCATTTTCTATAGATTTTTATCACATCAACAATATTCTAATAAAAACAGCCTCCTGGTAAGTGGTGATTTTCCTTTCTCTATGCCCCCTTACACAATCTCATTCAAGCATCTATGTGATTTTTATAGCATGTTCACAATACAGTTTTGTGCTCTCCCAAGCATCAAGTTATAAGTATTTCCTTTTGCTAAATACTTTCCATCATAATTTCCATCTGTTGGTGAATGTAATTTCCTTTATGTTTCCCCCTTGTAGGATGGTTGGGCTATTTCGAGTTTTTTCATAGTTACAATTTATGATATAAAGGGTGTCTTTATGCATGTAGCTTTTTTCTTCTTCAGTATCATTTTCCTTAGTTTAGGTCTGCAGAGCAGGATGGGTAGGGCTCAAAGGGCATGAACATTTCTGTATCTCTTGTAATGTGTTGGTCATTGTTTCTACCACCCACCCCCAAAAGTTGGACCCATTTACCACGTCCCCAACAACCTGTTTCTTCAATATAGTGTCAGCATTGAGTGACTTTTTTTTTTTTTTTGCTTTTTGTTTTTTTAGTCTGATTTCATAGCTATGCCAGGATGCCTCGCTGTTATCTTAATTGACATTTCTGCGATAACTTTTCCCACATCCTTCTTGGTTGTACCTCTTAGTGACTTCCTGTTCAGGTCAGGTGGGCAGGATTCTACAGGCAGAGAGCCAGTGAACGGGCCTGTTGGGGAGAGCATATGGCTCAGGCCGGTGTCGAGATAGAAGGGAAATGTAGACCTTTTTGGTTGGGGAGTCGGGTATACCAAAAAGAGAAATGGTGGAGACAGGCTCAGAAGGAAAGTGGAGGCCAGCATGTGCAAAAGTTTGCTTTGAGTCCTCTGGGTTTTTTGTTTAACTGGGACAAAATATCTCATAGGAGCGAAAACTGAGATGGCCCGTCTCTCTTTAGCTCTGGTGAGTCCCTGTGAGCAGCACCCAGAACAGCCAGCTCTACCCAGACAAGCTCCTGCTGCTCCCCTCTCTTGCACCTGCTTCACCTCCTTCGGGTGCTCCCTGGAGGACCCCTGGCGCCCCTCCCCAGGGGCCGCCCCACACTCACTCTCCACACGTGGCATGGGTCTTGCTCCTTGGGCTCTATCCACCTGACCCAGCCCAGGACCCAGCATCAGTCCTGGGCATTGGACCCCCGGTTCTGCACTCCTGTGCCCACCCCTGCCCGCTGGGGATGTGTCCTTTCTGTCCCGCAAGAGGGTTAAAAGCTACCAGACTGGGAAGGAAGCATCCACAGTGTCTTTGGCCACCTACCAGGAAAACTGGGCAGCCTGACACACAGCTATAGAGGAGAGAAGTGTGTTGTCCTTTGAGAAAGCACCTAGGCCTTGGTTCCTGAGTCTTGTGGAATATTACATGATCGTGTTTGCAAGTATGAGAATCTCAGATGTGAAATAAGGCTCCCTAGACAATGGCCTGGGAGCACCCTCTGACCCAAGGGTTGTACTTCTGACTTTCTATAAGCAGGCTTTCTTATAGAAAGCCCTTGGCTCCCAAGATATGCCTGTGGGAAACTTCGTCACCCTACTAAGCCTCAGTCTCCGTATCTGTGAAGTGGGAATAATAAAACGAATGCAAAGTGTTGTGACGATGAAACGAAATAATGTATAGAAAGGACTTCATGCCTGGACACCCCTCCATAAATGGTGGTCACGATAATGTGGGTTGGTTTGGGCAGCTGTCTGCCTCTGTGCCTCTTCTGAGTGCACCAGGCTGAACACCCACGATGAAGTTGTTGAGCATCTGGCCCCAAGCCCTCAGCTATACCACATGCCCGGGGCTCTTCCCTCCAACCAGATCTGTAGACCCGACATCCGTGGCGGGTCCAAATCTGGGTCCTGTGATGCCCACCCATGTTACTAACAACTAACAGGACAGGCAGGGGAGAGCCAAAACAGACCCATGCTGAGCCTTGATGGGAGGGGCTGCACCCAGGAGCCTGAGGTGGGTGGGTTTCCTCAAGGCATTTTGGGTTCCACACTGGTTAGGGGTCTGGCAGCGCGTGGCACCGCCCAATCTCAGGGCTCTGGGTGCTCTGCTCAACCCACACAGCCAATGTCATTCTCTCTCAGTGCTCTCCAAGTTGGGGGGGAGGGGCAGTGCTGAGGGCTCTGTCCCTGGGTGCTCCATGTGGACAAGCATTACTCTGTCTCCACAGGAAGAAGTTGTGGACTCATGTCTGTGGCAGCCCCGTGGAGAGAGCTACACAAGTGTCAGCCCCCAACTGTGAGTTCTGGCATGAGCCACACCCCTACGGCTTCCCTGAGCCCCGGAGACCCCCTGCAGGTAGTGTGTTGGGATATTTAAGCAGATTGCCTGGTTCACCAGCATGGTCTTCCAGACAAGGCAGATGAAATCACATTCTCCTCAAATGGGACAGACGCCCCCAGCTGGGTTCTGGCGTAAGCTGTGCTGATGACATCATCCAGATTCCAAGCTTGTCCCCACACTTACCTGGTGCACACCCCGAAGGGAATTCTGGCAGCTCCAGAGAGTAGAAAAACAGTTGCTTTTGATCCTGGACTACACTTTGCTCTCCTATTATGGGAAAGCAATTATTAACTTGTCTTAACTTGACATTCAAAAACATCTCTGTGTCTGTTTTTTATTAACTATATCCCACCAGACAGCAGGAGACAAATGAAGGAAAAGGTAAAGCTTTGAACATTATCTGAGAGACCAGCTGGAGGAAAATAAAGAATAGAACAATCACATTAGCATGGATTCAGAGCTGCCCTCCAAATCCTGCCTGCTTTCACCCTTTATCTTGACCTGCTAGCGCCACTTTTCAAACAAATGGATCTCAGCTATTGGAATAATCAATATTTGGTTTTTACAACGAAAAATAAATTCAGCTTTCTGTCCACATTTAGTAGAGCAGTGGGGATACTTTTCTCCCTGCACCAAAACACAAGTCCTGCTAAATATGTTGGTTGCATGATTTTTGTATGTTCTGTGACTCGTTCCCATCTGTTTTTCCTCGGGTAAGCTCACTACTTATATTTGCGGGGGCTAAAGCAAGAATTTAAATGGGGCTCCCTGGCCCGCAGCCCTTCTGGTGCTCTGTGCATGCGCTGCTCGGTTCCTCCCTGCGTAGGGCCCTGCGTGCATGTGTGCAGACTTCACCTTCATGCTCCCACCAGAGCATGCTTGGCTACCTCTTGGGCTCCTTGCTGTGCACATCAGACACACTACCCCCTTTTGGGAGGATGGATCTGGGGAAAAGTTCATCAAAGACCCAAGAAGAGGGCCTAGGGCTCATTTCAAAAGAGAATTCCAGGGCCCCAGGCACCCAGAGCCTGATCTGGAAGGTGTTTCTTGTCCCTGGCCCCCTTGGCTCCATCTCGCTCTGTGGGAAAGGGCCCAGGGGTAGGAAGGCTTGGGCACAGGGTCCTGCAGAGCTGAGTGTATAGGCCAGGAACACTGCCTGATCCGAGGGCGGTATCTACTGCTGTGTGCCGATGCCAGCTGGGCTGTGAAACCGAGAGAAGCATTGGCTGTCCTGGCCCCAGGGGACCAATAAGCATATTCCTGGCCCCAGTGGAAGTCTCCAGAGTGGAACTCAGAAGGACGAGATATTCTCTCCACCTAGATATCATGTGCTTTTTTAAGTTTATTTATTTATTTTGAGAGAGAGAGAAAGAGCGCATGTGCACACGGGAGAGACAGAGAGAGAATCCCAAGCAGATTCCGCACCATCAGGGCAGAGCTCAACACAGGGCTCGAGCTCATGAACCCATGAGATCATCACCCAGCTGCTGTCAAGGGTCAGATGCTTACCAACTGAGCCACCCAGGCGCCCCTACATAAAAAGTCTCCTTAACCTGGCCTCAACCCGCCCTCCCAACTTAGTCCCAGCATGTTTGCAATGAAAGGTTAATGTCCTCCCCCCAGTAAAAGGACCTAGGCCTAAAGCAGCTACTCTAGGAGGCTTAACCCATGAGGCCCCACCAAGCACACAGAACCGACTGGGTGCAGTAACCAGAGAGTTGGGCTCAAAGACAAGACAGAAGAACAGATGAGAAAATGATGAGTCCTGCTTCCATTCCTGAGTACAGTACCTGGAGAAAGGTGTTTGCAGACCTAGGATTTAGTGGGTAAATGAATCGTGCAGAAGCAGGACTCGAAATCTTCCACTTAAGTCAATAACAGCTCTGAGCCTCACTTTCTTGACTACAAAACAAAGGTCTACCTCCTTGCAGGGATATTGTGATGGTATGTGGAGATCATGCAAATGAAATGTTTCATGCTATCAGGTGCTTCACATATGTAAGGAGGTCTTTTCACATCACTTTAACAAAATAGTTTTGAGGAGGTATACTTTGTGTACCATAAAATTCACCCATTTTAAGCGTACAACTCAGTGATTTGTCTTTGTAAAGTGACAGAGTTGTGCAGCCCTCGCCACAATCCAGTTTTAGAACATTTCCATTGCCCTGAAGAGACCCCTGATGCCCATGTACTTTAGTACAGTTCCCCCCCCCCCCCCCCACAACCTGAGGCAACCTTTGGTCTGGCTTCTGTACCTTTAGATTTGTGCTTTCTGGACATTTCATATAAATGGAGTCATACAATACGTCGTCTTTTACATTCAAGTTACCTTTTACAACATTTTTATATATTGTCTTTTCCTTTCCCACTCTGTAATTCCCAACTCACCAGACGATTTTATTTTAAAAGTTTATGTCTTCCATTGGTCTTTGGACCTCACTTATGCTTCCCCAAAGAAATACTGTTGTAAGTCATGGTTAAGTTCCCAGACCAACTCCCAATGCCTACTTAACCCCAAACAGAGCCGAACTAGAGTATAAATACTTCCAGCCTGAACTTTGAGTCTGGAGAGGAGCAGGCCACGGGGTATAGAAGGGACATAGGAATGGGTTTTCTCCTGCTTTCCCCTATACAGGGTGCCCCTAGTAACATCCTTGGGTTGGTAGAACTTCCTACTACACCTGTCTCTAGATCAAAGTGGGATCCTTGGATTACCTACATTAAAATTCATTCATTGGGACACCTGGGTGGCTCCATCGGTTGAATCTCTATCTTTGGCTCAGATATGATCCCATGGTTCGTGAGTTTGAGCCCTGCATCAGGCTTGTTGCTGTCAGGGGAGAGCCTGCTTGGGATCCTCTGTCCCCCCCTCTCTCTACCCCTCCCACACTTGCACTTTCTTTCTCCAAGATAAATAAAAATATTATTTTTTTAAAAAAAATCATTCATTCAACAGAGGCATTTTTTTTTTACAAATAGTTTATTGTCAAGTTGGTTTCCATATAACACCCAGTGCTCATCCCCACAAGTGCCCCCTCCATGCCCATCTCCCCCCTCCCCCCCACACACCCATGAGTCCTCAGTTTGTTCTCAGCATTCAAGAGTCTCTCATGGTTTGCCTCTCTCTCTTTCCCCCACCATTTCTCCCCTTCTTCTCCCCCATGGTCCTCTGTTATGTTCCTCCTAATCCTCCTATACGTGCAAACATGATATTTGAAATAAGTCAACAGAAGCATTTTGAGAGCTGCTAGGAACTAAGCATCAATTCCCCTATTCCATATTTGGAAACAGAATCTCTGGGTGTGGACCCCAAGAATCTATCATATTTCACATGCTCTCCAAAAGATTAGAATGCACAAGACAGTCTGCATCTTCTGTGCTGGCCTGACTGTCCCTGAATTTAGGATGCCCTAAGCTAGTCAGGCCTAGGCTAGCCACGAAGTATCAATTATCTACCTCCCTTCCAATTAATAAATACCCTTCCCTCAGTGTAGCTCTTGTCTGCTAGATAATAAAATAGCACCCAGCACTGTCCGTGCGTGTTTCTGTACTTTCCAAATTCTCTTGTCTAACAGTTTAAAATTAAAATATAGATAACAACAGAAGCAAAATTGGATTCTGTAAGTTCGTTTCCTTCCCTGCTCAGAACCCTATTAAAACTGCACTTAACAGCTTGGTAATTGTCTCCCTCCTGCTGGGGCACGAGCTCAGGGAAGGCGGGCTGCCCTTGTCTGCTGTATTCCGGCTGCCTTGCACAGTGGCTGCCGAATAGTAGGTGCTCAATAAGAATCTGCTGAAGATGGTAAAAGATATCGGGAATCTTACTGAACAACTCAATACTTTGCAGTGAGGTGGGGGTGGGGGGCTGGTAGGCGCCTGGGTGGCTCAGTTGGTCAAGCACCTGACTCTGGATTGCAGCTCAGATCATGATCTCATGGTTTGTGGGATCGAGCTCTGTGTGGACAGTGAGGAGCCTGTTTGGGATTCTCTCTCTCTCTCTCTCTCTCTGCCCCTCTCCTGCTCACGCTTGCTCTCTCTCAAAATGAATAAACAAACATAAAAAAAAAACCCAACTCAGTTCTTGAGGTTAATTTTCCATTCACTCAAAGGTAAATTTTTCAGAGACTGTCTCTAAGTGTCAGGTGCATACCGGATGATTCCCTGCAGCTTCTGACAGAGCAATTAAGGGAAAATACGGGTCCAGGCTTTTTGAAGAAGGATGATGTGGGGCCCCGAGGCCATCACAGGCAGGCTCCTGCTTCTCACTCCTCCTTCCCAGTTTGTGGGACTTGGTTACAGAGGCCCTAAGAAATCAATTCACTGCCTCACCTCACTTCCAGTTTTCCTTCACTCTTCCTGTGCCCTGGGATTATGTCCTTCCATAAAGTATTAGGACATAAGCTTTGCCTTAGGCTCTGTTATCAAAGGTGGTTAATAATATTGTATATATATAATATTTTATGTATTACATATATTTATTATGTGTATATAAAAATGATGGTCATATTATATATATACATTTGTGTATATAAATATATATTTGTGTGTATGTATGTATGCATGAGATGAACTTTGATCCGTGAAAGAGGAGATGATTATATATGTATAATATATATTATATGATTATAGGAGATGATTTTAGGAGGGTTATGCTTATAAATGCATACATTATTATTTTTGAGAGAACACATAAGAAACTGGTAAAAATCACTGCCCCTACAGAGAAGGAGTAGCTCTGGACAGGGAGAAAGAGAGAATTTTCTGTTTTTCCTTTTGTGCCCTTTGCATGTTGAACAATGTGGATTTATGGTGGGTTTTTTTTTTTAAGGTAAATTTAAAATGTTTCAAAGACAGCCTAAGAAGGCCAGAGACCTTAAGAAGGACACAGAGAGTACAGAGTAGCTCATGTAGAATGGCCTTGATGACCAGATAACAGATGAGGTACGTGATGTCCCAGAAGCCAGCATGTGCTGTGCCAAACCCTAGTCAAGATGAATCACAGTTCAGGGAGTAAATAAGGGCAGGTGTCTCCCTCCCCTATGGTGATGACCCTTAAGCCCCCAGGATGAAGGAGGACAGTCACCCTAGGGAAAAGAAAAGAGAGGACCAAATACAGACTTCACTGAGCTTAAAACTAAAATGACCGAGAAACCCCTTAAGTGTCTGAATTTTCCTGGAATTGACTGTTGTCTTAGTGTTAATGTTGTCCGCATTTAACCGGAAGGCAAAATGGGAGCTCGTGATAGTTATTTAAAGTTAGGTTTCAGAAAAATAAAATTAATTTTCTCTTTTGGAAATCCAAAGCTGTGGTCTGGGAAATGTAATGCCCACACATGTGTTACCTGGTTTAGTCTTCCCAACCACCCCTCCAAGGTTCCTGTGACCTCCCCCTCCCCGTTACAGATGGGAAAACTAAGACTTCGAGAAGTTAAATGACTTACTCAGGGTTATACAACAGCTGAGTGTTAGAGCTGGGTGGTAGTGTCAGCATGGCACTTCTAGACCCCGAAGCTGATGCTTTCTTTAGGACTCCACATTCCCTGTTAGGTGGGGTTTATTTGGTCACTTTTCTAAGAGAAGTTTGTGCATGCGCCAATCAAGAGGTCAATTGGCTCTTAACCAAATGATGCTTTTGGGTCGGGAGTAGGTTTAAAGACTGAAACAGGAGAGGAATGGAAAAGACAGAGGGAGAGAAGGGAAGCCCCACTCCTACCCATCCTTGTTTCTCTTTCTGGAGAAAGTGCATCTTGTCCAATAGGTTCCTTTTCCCTTCAGTACAGTTTGATCCAGGTGTATCTCCCACTCAGCCTGACTTTCTGGTGACCCAGTGTTTGGGGGTACTGATTTGAGAAGGTTTGAGTTGACAAGCTAGGCCATGGTGTCATGCCACAGGATGTCTGTTATTGCCAGAGTGTCCCCCAAGGGACAGTGATAATCTGGTGTGTCTTGATGGTAAACAGTCATAGACTGTTCTCTTAGTCTATCTTTATAAAATTCAAAGGATTCTGCCCCCAACTGGTTCTTCTGATTAAAGAGCAACAACATTCCCATGGCAAAAACTTATAAATTATTTATATAAAAATAAAAAGGATACCTGAAACTGTGGAAACTGGAAATCTTCTGACCTAACTATGGTTAGTAATAGGAGAACTTCATGTTTACCAAACACTTCCTTGCCTTTGGACCCCAAAGTTACTGAGTTCATCGTCTATCCATCTACTTATTTTAACAGTTACTGGGAGAGAGGTCTTAAAATTTCAAACATTTGGAGCGCCTGGGTGGCTCAGCCAGTTAAGCATCTGACTCCTGATCTCAGATCAGGTCTTGATCTCAGGGTTGTGAATTCCAGCCCTCCGTTGGGCTCCACACTGGGCACGAAGCCTACTTAAAAAAAAAAAATCTCAGACAGTAATTGTGGCTTTGTCTGTAACTCCTTCTGGTTCTATTAGTTTTTCCTTCATGTATCTTGAAGCTCTATTATAAGGTATACAAGTGGTTAAGATTATTGAATTGACTCCTTTGTCACTATTTCATTACTCTCTTTATTCCTGGTAATCTTCTTTCTCTGAAATCTGCACTGTCTGATATCTGTATAACCACTCCACTTTTCTTTTGACTGTGTTAGCATGGTATATTTTTCCTACCCTTTTACTTTTAACCTATTTGTGTTTTTATATTTAAAGTGAGTTTCTTGCTGATAGCATGTAGTTGAGTCTACTTATGTTTGTTTTAATTTGGATATTTAGCTCATTTACATTTATCATGATGATTGTTATGATTGGCTTCAATTTTCCCTCTTGTTCTGCCTTTTTTGGGCTAATTAGATATTTTTCATGATTCCATTTTTCTCCCTTTTCTTGATTGATTAGCTATAACTCTTTGTTGTGCTATTTTAGTGACTGCTTTAGGGTTTATAGTATACATCTTTAACATCACAGTTTAACCTCAACTGATGTTATACTACTTCATGTATGATATAAGAACCTTATAATAATATATCTATGTATAATATAAAAATCTTATAACTGTATATGCTTCTGGCCTTTGGGTTATTGTTGTCATACATTTACTTCTAAATAATGGCATTATTATTTTGCTTTAAGCAGTCAATTATGTTATTTTTTAAATGTGTATTTATTTTGAGAGAGAGAGAGAGAACACATGAGCACAAGCTGGGGAGGGGCAGAGAAAAAGGGAGAGAGAGAATCCCAAGAAGCCTCTGTACTATCCATGCACAGAGCCCGATGTGGGGCTCAAACTCACAAACCGTGACATCATGACCTGAGCCAAAGTCAGAAACTCAAACAACTGAGCCTCCCAGGTGCCCCATAAATAGTCAATCATTTACAAGGAGATATAGCTAAGAAGAAAAAAAAAACCTTTAAATTGCTGATGCAGTTGTCATTTCTGATGCTCTGTATTCTTTTATGTAGATCTGGGTTTCCCTCTGATATCATTTTCCTTCTGCTTATAAGACTTCTAATAACATTTCTTGTAGAATATGTCTGCTGGTGATGATTTTTTTTCTGCTTTTGTGTTTCGGAAAAAGTATTTTACCTATCTTTCTTTTTCCCTCTTATAATCCTTTTTTTTTTTTTAAAGATTTTATTTTTTTAGATCGGCTTTAGGTTCACAGGAAAATTGAGAAGGAAGTACACAGATTTCCCATATACCACCTGCCCCCACACATGCATAGCCTCTGCCATTATAAACATCCTGCACCAGATGGGCACATTTGTTGCAACTGATGAGCCTACATTGACACGCCACAGTCAACCAAAGCCCACAGTTTACCTTAGGGTTTACCCTTTGTGTCGTATATCCTATGGGTTTAAGGCAAATGTGTAATGACATGTATTCACTATTGCAGGATATACAGAGTATTTTTACTGACCGAAAAATCTTCCATGCTCTGCCTATTCATTCCTCTCACTCCAGCTCCTGGCAACCACTGATCTTTTTGCTCTCTCCACAGTTTTGCCTTTTCCAGAACATCATACAGTTGAAATCATACAGTATACAGTCTTTTCAGATTGATTTCTTCAACTTAGTAATATGCATGTCTTTTCATGGCTTGATAGCTCGTTTCTTTTTAGCACAAAATAATATTCCATTGTGTGGATGTACCACAGTTTCTTTAGCCATTCATCTATCAAAGGACATCTTGGTTGCTTCCAAGTTTTGGCAATTGTGAATAAAGCTGCTAAAAACCAAGGAGTGCAATTTATGGATCATACAGTAAGAATATGTTTCGTTTTGTTAATGGTTTTTATTTTTGAGAGAGAGAGACAGAGTGTGAGCAGGAGAGGGGCCCAGAGAGAGGGAGACACAGAATCTGAAACAGGCTCCAGGCTCCAAGCTGTCAGCACAGAGCCAGATGTGGGGCTTGAACCCATGAACCATAGGACCATGACCTGAGCTGAAGTTGAATGCTTAACCAACTGAGCCACCCAGGTGCCCCAGGAATATGTTTAGTTTTATAAGAAACCTCCAAACTGTCTTCCAGAGTAGTCACACCATCTTGCATTTGCACTAGTGGGAAGTGAGTTCCTGCTGCCCTGCATCCTCACCAGCAGTTGCCACATTTGACAGGGTCGCAGATTCGGCCGTTCTCATATGTATATAGTGATACCTCATCGTTATCACTGGCATTTCCCTGATGACATATAGTGTGGATTAGCCTTTCGTATGCTTATATACCATCTGCATGTCTTCCTTAGTGAGGGGTCTGTTAAAGTTTGGCCCACTGTTTATTTGGGTTGTTTGTTTGCTTGTTTGTTTTTTTAATTTTTAAAAAATATTTTTGAGAGAGAGAGAGAGAGAGACAGAGTGTAAGTGGGGGAGGGGCAGAGAGAGAGAAGGAGAGACACAGAATCCGAAGCAGGCTCCAGGCTCTGAGCTGTCAGCACAGAGCCGGACTCAGGGATTGAACTCATGGACCGTGCGATCATGACCTGAGCCGAAGTCAGACACTTAACCAACTGAGCCACCCAGGTGCCCCCTGTCATTTGTTTTCAGTTTATTTATTTTAAGAGAGAAAGAACCAGTGGGGAAGGGGCAGAGAGAAGAGGGGACAGAGGATCCAAATGTTCTTTGCACTGATAGGCACTGACAACACAGAGCCCGATGTGGGGCTGTGAGATCATGACCTGAGCTGAAGTCACATGTTCAGCTGACCCCACCCAGTTACCGCTAATTGTTTGTCTGTTAATTACACCTCTCTTTTTCTTATTCCCACTTTATTATTGTTGAGGATTTTTTTGTATCTTTTGGGTAAAAGTCCTTTAGCAGGTGTGTCTTTTGCAAGTATTTTCTCTCTGTGGCCTGTCTTCTCATTCTCTTGATCATGTTCATTTTTTAAAGATATTTTCAGTGAGTACAGAATTCTAGTTTGACAGCTTTTTCTTTTTAGCATTTTATTTAATTTTTTGGTAATGTTTACTTATTTATTTTGAGATAGAGTATAAGCAAGCACAAGCTGTGGAGGGGCAGAGAGAGGGAGAGAGGGAATCCCAAGCAGGCTCTCTGCAGTGCAGAGCCCAATGCAGGGCTTGATCCCACAAACTATGAGATTATGACCTGAGCCGAAATCAAGAGTCAGATGCTCAACTGACTGAACCACTCAGGCACCCATCTTTTTAGTACTTTAAAGATGTCATTCATCTGTCTTCCAGCTTGCTTTGTTTCTGACCAAAATAATCTGTCATCTTTATTTTTGTTTCTCTGTAATATGTTTTTTTCCTCCACTGCTTTTTATTCTCTCTTTATCACTCACTTTAAGCAATTAGATTATGATGTGCCTTGAAGTTGTTCTTCATGTTTTTGTGCTTAGGGTTTGTTGGGCTCCTTGGATCTGTGGGTCTATACTTTTTGTCAAATTTAGAATATTTTTGGCCATTATTCCCTCAAAGATTCTTTTTGACCCCCTAGACCCCCGTTTCTGGGACTCCAGTTTCTAAAATATACATGTTAGGCCACCTAAAGTTATTCCACATTTTACTGATGCTGTAACTTTTCTTTAGTCTTTTTTCTAAGTTTCATTTGGGATAGTTTCTATTGCTATGTCTTCAAGTTCACACTTCTTTTTTTCTACAATGTATAATCTCTTTATCTTAGCTAGTGCATTTTTCATCTTGGACATCATAGTTTTCATCTCTAAAAGTTTATTAGTTTGGGCCTATTTTACATCTTCCATGTCTTCATTTATCATGGCCATTCTCTCTTCTGAAAATATTGAATATAGTCCTAATAACTTAAAAATATATTGTTGTACATGAATTATAGCATCCATATTCTTTCTGGGTCAGTTTTTTTTTAATTTTTTTAATGTTTTTATTTATTTCTAGGAGAGAGAGAGAGAGAGACAGCGTAAGCAAGGGAGGGTCAGAGAGAGAGGGAGTCACAGACTGAAACAGGCTCCAGGCTCTGAGCTGGCAGTCAGCACAGAGCCCGACGTGGGGCTCGAACCCACGAACCGCGAGATCATGACCTGAGCGAAAGTCGGACGCTTAACCGACTAAGCCACCCAGGCGCCCCTTTCTGGGTCAATTTTAACTCACTGATTTTTCTCTTCATTCTGGATTGTATTTTCCTGCCTTTATGCATGCCTGGTACATTTTGTTTGAATGCCAAACATTGTGAATTTTACTTTGTTGGATGTGAATACTTTTGTATTTATATCAATATTCTTTTTAAAATTTTTTACAAATGTTTTTTACTTATTTCTGAGAGAGTGAGAAACAGCATGAGTAGGGGAGGGTCAGAGAGAGAGGGAGACACAGAATCAGAAGCAGACTCCAGGCTCTGAGCTGGCTGTCAGCACAGAGCCCGACATGGGGCTCAAACCCACAAACCGAGAGATCATGACCTGAGCTGAAGTCGGACGCTTAATATCAATATTCTTAAGCTTTGTTCTGGAATGCAGTTAAATGACTTGACAATAGTTTGATCATTTTAGGTATTATTTTAAAATTTTGTTAGATTAGATCAGAGCTGCATTTAATTTAGAGTTAATTTTTCCCCCCAAGACAAGACCCTCCTGAGTACTCTAGTCAGTGCCTCGTGGATTGTAATGTTTCCACTCTGGTTGTTAGGAACAGGAATTACTTTTGGCCCAGTGTGAGCTCTGCATACTTTTCCTTCACATACTTTTGGGTGGCTCTTTTCCTTGTCTCAGCAAAATTCTTCACATGCATGGGCTGATCAGTATTCAAACGTGTACTCAACAGGCACCCTTTGCAGATCTTCAGTGTTCTCTGTGCAGCTCTCTCCTCTCTGCTTCTCTGCCCTGTGGGCTCTAGCTGCCATGGCTTCCCTGGACCCCATCTCTCTTTATTCAACTCAGAGAATCCCCTGCTCTCTGCCTGGGTTCCCCTCCATATGCCACAGCTGAAAACTTTCTCCAGGCAGTGAGCTGGGTGATTGTAGGGTTCACTTCATTAGTTCCTCATCTCATTCTTTGCCATTGTTTCAAATATTTTCTCCAGATTTTTGGTAGTTTTGCATGGAACAATAAATGTAATCCTTGTTACTCCACCTTGAATAGAAATGGAAATCCTTTAACTGAAATTAAATATCTCTCTATGCTTATGGGGATGAGTAGAGAGAGGACCTTCCCATGTGGTTAGTCCATGACTGTAAATCTTCAAAGCACCCCAGCAGTCCTACCCCCTTGGGGACTCAACTACACATCTTTCTCTTCAGAGGCAAATGTTAACTACTCTTAAATTGACAGCCAAACATTGTGTCTGGAACAACAAAAAAACAGGTGAAAAATCAGTTAATAAGACAGACCCAGTTCCTATATGACCACTCCATCTATATCTTTCCCCATGACAAAGGTGAGGTGGAATTGGCACTATCCCAAAACTGCCCCAGTGGTGAATCACTAGGCCTCTACTAGCATAATAACTCATCTGGTAACCTAATGGTTTAGCCCATAAGCCATTCCCCTCAGTTAACATTGGTCACAGAGAATCATGGGTACTTTACTTTGATATTCTCATAGCCTCCTAATCAGATTCATTTTTTTAGAGCCTGCTACTCAGTAGGATATCCCTGGAGCAGCAGAAATGCATCTGAGAGCTTAGAAATGCAGAATTTCAGGTCCCAACCTTGACCTACCAGATCAGAATCTGCAAGTTAACAAGATCCCCAGGAGATTCAAATGTACATTAAAGCTTGAGAAATTCCACTCTAGAGAAAGGACTCTGAAAGTCTGTCTGTGATAAAGTCCATCGGGCACAAAACTTCGCAATGTGAGGCTATGTCCCCAGTGGATCCGTACCCTCAATCTTGACCTCACTACAGGACCTTAGTCCAACCCCTAGTGTAGTCAGACATGCATTCCCTATAAGCCGAGAGCCCTGCCTCTAGGTGTCTGTCATAAAACTCCCACAATGTGTACATGAGGAGACTCATACAAGAGGGTTCATTGTGATATAGTTTGCGGTAGCAAAGAATTGGAAACAACTTGGGTGTCTAACAACAGAAGAATGCATGAATATATCACCATATATTTATGGTCTTAGTTTGAGGTCCCCCCAAAGCAGACTCTGAGACAAAGATACAAGTACCAGTAGATTCTGTGGCAGGTGACCGGATGTGTGACAGATGAAGAAGCCAAAATGGTGTGTTTCTGTGGCAGATGTGGGCAGGGGATCCAATTTTAGTATATGTGCTGCCGAAGCGAGCACATGTAGACGGGGGATCCAAAGTCCCCTTCAGGGAAGGCCTCGCTGCCCAGCTGCAGGGATTAGGGTCAGCAGACGGTCTGCATTAGCCTCCGAGAGCAGCCTCACCCAAGATCAGGCCTTCCCCGGGGCAGCTCACAACTAGGGACTGAGAGAGGCAGACATTCTGCATCACAGTGGGACACTCTGAAGGCCACTGCTCGTCCCTGAGCTCCCCGTGGCTTGACTGAGGCTTTGTCAGGCCTGCATAGCAGTTACTTCTCCCTCTGCCCAGTCCTGGTTTCTCTGCCTGCCTTTTGCTGGTGTTAATTCCTAATAAATGCCTTGTGCCCAAGGTCTGGTTCAGCATCTGCTTCTGGAGAAGGCAGACTGAGATGATTATCAAGCCAGTGACTACTGTGGGCAATTGAGTGGAGCTCAACCTCCAGGGAACTCTAGGAGACAATGTAGGTTGTGTGCCTCAGGGTTATTCTGCTTGAGGAGCAAGGGAGCAGCCGAATATATCCACCGGCTCCCCTCAAGCGGGGACGGAAGGCTGCCTTGGGGGCTGTTAACTCCTGGCCCTCTGGCAGCCCCACTGGCAGTAGAGCAGGCTCCAGAGGCCAGAGACAGCCCTCCAGCAGTAATGCGGGGTACTGGCAGCCCAGCCGGGCCCGTGTGCGGGACCCGGGCAGGTGAGATTCCCAGGTGTACAGGGACCTGCTATATTCATACAAGGGAAGACTAAATAGCAGCAAACATGGACGACATGTTTGTATCAATATGAATAAATCTCACAAAAATAATATTGAGCGAAACAAGCAAGCTGCAGGAGATATGTAATAGAATATAATTTATGGAGAGGTTTAAAACATGCAAAACAAGAGCAAATATTTTTGAGAGTTATGTATTCATAGTAAAAGTAGGAAATATGATGAATAGCAAATTCAGGTGAGTCATGACCACCAACAGGGAGGGAGGGATGGGATTAGGCGGTGCACACAGGAGGCCTTAAAATAAAATTGTATTTTAAGTGTTTTGTTTTTTATACCAGTTAATAGGGATACTATGACCATTACATTATAGTCTAAAGTTTTTGTACGTCTGAAAGTTTTTAAACTAAAAAGTGGTATAACCAAAGTAAAATCTTACTGAAAGAATCCAAATGGTCTTAAGGATTAAGGATCTCTTTAAATTTAAAAATGCATCGTGAGGGGCACCTGGGTGGCTCAGTCGGTTAAGCGTCCGACTCCAGCTCAGGTCATGATCTCATGGTTCGTGGGCTTGAGCCCCGTATCGGGCTTTGTGCTGACGGCTCAGAGCCTGGAGCCGGTTTCAGATTCTATGTCTCCCTCTCTCTCTGCCCCTCCCCCACTCATGCTCGCTCGCAAGCTCTCTCTCTCTCTCTCTCTCTCAAAAAAAAAAATAAATGTTAAGAAGAAATGTTTAATGCATCAGTGAGAAGAGCACAAGAGAATGTAATAGGAATTGCATTGGAGAGTAGAAATACTTCCAACTTCATACCTTCTCCATTTGAACTTTTAAAAACATGAGCAGAAACTGCCTTTTTAAAGTTTTTTTTAATGTTTATTTTTGAGTGAGAGAGATGAGTGGGGTGGGGGCAGAAAGAGAGGGAGACAGAGGAACTGAAGCAGGCTCTGCACTGCCAGCGGTGCAGAGCCCGACACAGGGCTCCATCCCACAAACTATGAAATCATGACTTGACCCAAAATCAAGAGTCAGATGCTTAACTGACTGAGCCACCCAGGCATCTCGGAAACTGCTTTAAAAAAAAAGAAGAAGAAGAAGAAGAAGAAGAAGAAGCTCTCATGAGTCCACTACCCTAACACCACTATTTTCTTTTTCTTTTTCCTTTTGTTTTTCATAGTTGACATACAATGTTGAGCTAGTTTCAGGTGTACAACATAGTAATTCAACTTCTCTATACATTATGTTGTGTTCACCACCATGTATAGCTACAGAGGGTGTATGGTGATACAACCCTATTACTATACCATTGACTGGATTCCCTGTATTGTAACCTTTTATTCCCATGACTTATTCATTCCAAAACTGGAAACCTGTATCTCCCTCTCTCCTTCATCCATTTTGCCCAACCCCTCACCTCTTCCCCTCTGGCAACCAGTTTGTTCTTTGTATTTACAGATCTGTTTCTGCTTTTATGTTGTTCTTTTTTTTTTTTTTTTAGATTCCACATCTAAGTTAAGTCATATGGTATTTGTCTTTTTTTGACTTATTTCACTTTGTATTATACCCTCTAGTTCTGTCCATATTGTTCCAAATGGCAAGATCATTCTTTCTTTTTTATGGCTGAGAAATATTTCATTGTGTCTGTCTGTCTGTCTATCCTCCTACCTACCTCTTTATCTGTGGCATATCTTCTTTATCCATTCATCAAATAATGGAGACTCAGGTTCCTTCCATACCTTGGCTATTGTAAATGACGTGGCACTAACGATAGGGGTGCATATATCTTTTGGAATTAGTGTTTTCATTTTCTTTGGGTAATAACCCAGTAGTGGAATTAACTGGATCATATGATATTTCTATTTTTAANCTCTTGGTTTCATTGATCTGTTCAATTGTTTCTTTGGTCTCTATGTTGTTTATTTCTGCTCTAATTTTTACTATTTCTCTTCTTCTACTGGGTTTAGGGCGTTGGATCATATGGTATTTCTACTTTTAATTTTTTTTTGAGAAAACTCCATACTGTTTTCCCCAATAGCTGCACCAGGTTGCATTCCCAGCAACCGTGCATGAGGATTCCTTTTATTCCACATCCTTGCCAATACTCATTACTTTTTGTCTTTTTGAGACTGGCCATTCTGACAGGTGTGAGGTGATATGTTATTGTGGTGTTAATTTGTGTTTCGCTGATGATTAGTGAGGCTGGGTGTCTTTTCATGTGTCTGTTAGCCATCTAGATGTCTTCTTTGTAAAAATGTCTATTCAGGTCCTCTGTCCATTTTTTAATGGTTTTTTGGATTTGTTTGGTTTTGGTTTTGTTTGGGTTTTTTTGGTGTTGAGTTGTGTAAGTTCTTTATATATTTTGGATAGTAAACCCTTATCAGATATAGTATATGCAAATATCTTTTCCCACTCAGTAGATTGCCTTTTTGTTTTCTTGATGGTTTCCTTCACTGTGCTAAAGCTCTAACACCACTATTTTAATTTCCATTCATCTTTTTCCAGGTTTGCCCACATACCTAAGTAGGACTGAACTGCAGTCATTGCACATGTATCTTATACTTTACTTTCCTCACTTAATCATATATGGTATGTCCATAAATGTTTCTCCATTTTTATATAGTCTAAAGAATCATCATTTTAATGGCTGCACGATGTTTAGTTATGTTGATGCATTCAACCAATTCTATTTTGGACATTTATAGTGCTTCTCAATTTTAGATATTGAAATAACTTTATGATAAATATAGTCATAGAGGTTTTTGTTTATGTTAAATATAACCTTAGCAGAATCCCAGGGGTACAATTACTAAGTCAGGGGGTGTGACTGTCTGTGTGGAATTTTGCCATGAAACACATAAAGCTTTCCCTTTGACAATGGCTGTTTACTTAAAGCCCAGGGCCCTCCCAAATGCCTAGGAATCTTCATTTTAGAAATAATCTATTTTGGGCTTGTTTTTGTTTTACTGGGTTGTGGGGAGGCTATAGAAGACAGCTGGGAGTGGATGAGCAAACCCCAGTTTGCCCAAATAAATGTCTATTTTCTCTTTTTTAATTTTAGTTTATTTATTTATTTTGAGAGAGAGACAGCACAAGTAGGGGGGAGGGGTGTAGGGAGAGAAGGACAGAGGGAGAGAGGGAGAGAGAGAGTCTCAAGCATGCTTTGCCCTGCCAGCACAGAGCCTGATATGGGGCTCGAACTCAAGAATCTGCAAGCTCATGACCTGAGCCGAAATCAAGAGTCAGATGTTTAACTGACTGAGCCAACCTAGGCGCCCCGGAAATGTCTATTTTCTAAGAGGCAGGAAGAATTTAGGGGGAAGGCAGACCTGACTTCTAATCCTGACTCCTACTGCTGCTGACTTGTGTGGCCTTAGGAAAGTGGCCGTCTCTAAGACTCAAGTTTCCTCATCTCTGAAATAGAGATATCAGCTGCGTCTACCTCACGGGCCTGTTCTGAGGATGAACTGAGAAAATGCGCTGAAATGCTAGATGTAGAGCTTGGCCCATAGCAGGTGCTTTCCAGATATGGACTGATACTAAGATCAGCAGAAATACTCCCCCACAGACCTGTGCACCAAAGGCAGAGCCCAGCTCTGTGGACAGAAAGGGTACAGAAGCTGGACCCACAAATCTGCCCGGTGACAACGCAGCTTCCTAGATGAAAGGCTGGTATTTCTCAATGGCTTTGAGGCTGGTGATAGTTAAATGATTGAAGGAAGGAGAAGGAAAGCATCTTCTCTGAGCTTGGGAGGCTGTACTATCCATGTTAGCCCAGAAATGAGAAGAAAATGGTGTTCATTGAACACCTGTGTTTCCTGTGCACTGGTTGCCCCCCACCCTCCCTGCAGGGTGAAGAAAACCTAGAGTTGTGTAGGTAACCCATGTTTGCACCCTGATACCCACAAGCTGGGAAACTACATACAACTCTATGTAACGTTCCCTTGTGTGTAAACTGGGGGTGATCATTTTGATGGGAAGAAATCATGCCTGTAGAATGCCTGGCACACAGTAGGCCCCCAGTGGCAGCTGTAATGGAAACTTGCCCTAGTGATGAGCCTGGGGCGGGGTCTCCTGCCTCCAAAATCCATCTACTATCATTCCTTCTTTCTTTCTTTTTTTTTTTTATGTTTTTTTTTTTTTTATTTCTAGGAGAGAGAGAGAGAGAGAGACAGCGTGAGCAGGAGAGGGTCAGAGAGAGAAGGAGTCACAGACTCTGAAACAGGCTCCAGGCTCTGAGCTGGCAGTCAGCACAGAGCCCGACGCGGGGCCCGAACCCACAAACCGCGAGATCATGACCTAAGCGAAAGTCGGACGCTTAACCGACTAAGCCACCCAGGCACCCCTATCATTCCTTCTTTCTATGCAAATACCATGGTCTATGTGACACAGAACACTAAAGAAATACTTTTATGTTGATTTAGGGAAAGGATTCTTCCGGGCATTTATGTTTAGAGCATTCTATAATCATGAAATTCATCTCTCCACTCACTTCTGAAAGTTTCTCTTCTTATTCAGGAGCTCAAAAGGGGTGGAGACCCCAAAATATAGATTTGTCCCAGATCAGATCAGCCACCAGGAACAGAGAAGCTCCGATACACTCATGTAGAGTGGTCCCTGCCTCTTCTTGGATGACAGCTATCCCCGGAATAACCGGACATTCATTCACACAAGGGGAAGTAAGCCCAGAAAAAAGCAAACCCGCATTTTAAAGCCTTGGGGATATTTACCACAACTTGTTGAAACTGTTTGGTTAACAGATAAGGAAACTGAGGCCCAATGAGTCACGTTGGTCACGACTGCTCCACGCTTTTGTGTCTGAAACGAAATTACTAACCACCCTGTGCTTCTGGTAAATAGTGTTTGAGGTTTCGCATCAATACAAACGGTCATACACAAGAGCGTCTCTGGCCGTGCAGTTAAATTACCACCTTTCTAGAGGAATCTCTGCCTGAAATATGCTGCGGCTGGGGCAGCCCAGTGCGCGTGAAATGACCACGAGTCCCATGGGCATGCAGAGGTCTGACCCAGGAGAAAGATGACCCCTTTGGCAAGATGGAAGGAAACCTCACATGTTTCATCTTGTTGGTGCCCAACTCCACACAGAGCCTGCTTCTCTCAAATAGTCCCTCTCTGCAGTGACCCTCACGTGTTGGGGGGTGGCTCCCCCACGCTCTGGGATTTTCAGCTGGAGCAAGCAGGGGCTGCTTCATAGAGGGAAGACGTCAAAGAATGCACTCTGCCCACAGTGGGTACCGCACTTTGCTTTTCTTAGCCTCCGGTTCCTTATCTAGAAGATGGGGAGAGTAACCTTTCCCGCCTCCAGTCCTATATATGCTGGGCAATACCGTCAGCCAACGGATGCCGACCCCGTTCAAATCTCCATCCCCAGCCATTCTCCCGAGCTCTAGATTCACGCATGCAGCTGTCCACCAGACCTCAGCTCTTGACATCCAGTAATCAACACGCC
The DNA here is from genome assembly GCF_008692635.1 of Crocuta crocuta. Lineage (NCBI taxonomy): Eukaryota > Metazoa > Chordata > Mammalia > Carnivora > Hyaenidae > Crocuta > Crocuta crocuta. Next base: position 10,406,469 of record NW_027527920.1, on the reverse strand, counting down.
TCTTCTCTGTAACACCATCCGTCTTCATCCACCTGCTCAGGCCAAAGACCTGAGGGCCTTAACTCCCCTTCGTTCCTCTCCACGCTTAAGCCGCCACCAGCTGGCTCTGCCAGCCTCGCCCACAGAATGCATCCGGAACCCATTTCTTACCACATACATCATTTCCACTAGTCCTGGCATTGTCTTGCCAGGAACTGAAGGGTCCCAGTATCAGAATAGTTTTTCTTTAAATACGTAAAATGCTGGGGATTATGAAGAGAACCAGTCACACTGAAACGTCGCTCTCAGATATTCTAAAGAACAGACTTATGGTGTATTAGTACAGGCGCTTCACTGGTACTGCATTAAGTGAAAAGACCTAGTGGCAAGTCTAATAATTATTATAATTACAAAGTAGTGACGAGGATAAGCAGTGTTTCTAGACATCTGCAGGGACTCTATGTATGCGATGTAAAACCATCTGTGATTTCTCGTGGTGACAAAGTCACAGGCACTGCTCATATTGTGATCGTTGCCTACATTTAGCATCGCAGGCAACACTAACGTTTCGTTGGAGGTTAATAAACATAAAGCGAAGCCCCATCTAAGTGCATGAGGTCCCTGAATTCAGCGTGCGAGCACCTGGAGTTTTACAGGAAGCCTCCCGGCTTGCATCCTGGCCTCCCTCAGTCCCTTTTCCATACCACAGCCCCCCTGACTGCTTTCCTATGTATGTCCTATCACACCACTGCCCTGCTTCAAACCCTCCAACACAGTCCCATCACCAAAAATAAAATGCCAAGTCCTCCCCACACCCACAGGGCCGGGCATGATCCAGGCTCCGGCTACCTCCCCGTGCTCCTCCTACTGCTGGCTCGTTCCACCCTGGTGGGCCTACAGGGCCTTGGCCCAGCCATGCTCCTCTCCCCAGTCCCCACATGGCTCCCTCACTTTCCTGGGCCTCTGCTCACATGGTGTCTCCTCAAGATGCCTTCCTCAGTACCCTCCCCACCTACCCTGCCTCAAAAAGACCAGCCCCTCTTCTCGGTCACCTTCTATCCACCTGCTCCCCTATATGTATTTCATAGAGCATGTATTCCTACCTGAAAGGCATTATAGTGTCTGTTTCTTTCTTGTCTGTCTTCTCCACTAGAGCCCAAGGCCTTCTTCACCACTCTTGGGGGAAACAATGGCGGCCCTATCAAGAGGACTCTAGACTGGATGAATGGAGAAATGTAAGCTCCAGATTCATCAGCCATGAGAGCACTGGTCAGGGAGCCAGTCAGGGTAGTTTCTGGAGAATCTGGAAGGGAAGCAGGGTCCCTGACAGTCGAATCGTCCTCTGCTTCAGTGCCTCCCTTCATAGGCTCCGGTCCCCACGTCACTCATGTTGCCATTGGACAGCCCATCTCATAACCTACGGGGAGCCCGGAAGAGAGCAGGGCCCGGGCAGAAAGAAGTCCTGCAGTAGCCGAGCCCAGCCTCGGAGGGCACTGGGTGAGCTCCGCTGTTACCAGCGCAGCCCCGAGGCTCTCAGCCCCTGCCCCAGGCTGAGGTCCCCTTCCCCCACCTCATCGTGCTCTCTGTGAGGCGTGCTGAGAAACACTTCCAGAGGGGTACCATCTTAGTCCATCTGGGCTGCTGTCACAAAATGCTATAGGCTTCGTGCCTTATAAATAGCAGAAATTTATTTCTCACAGTTCTGGAGGCTGGAAGTTCAAGATCAGCATGCCAGCATGTTCCGGGGAGGTCCCTCCTCCTGGTGCATAGTCAGTGTCTTCTCACTATGTCTTCCTATGGCAGAAGGACAAGCAAACTCCCTCGGTCTCTTTTATAAGGCACTGATCCCATTCATGAAGGCTCCACCCACTGTGATCTAATCACAATCTCAAAGGCCTACCTTGTAATACCATCTGCTTGGGGGGATTTCAACATATAAATCTCAGGGGTACATTCAGAGTACTGCAGGGAGTGCTGTGTTAGCCAGTCCTCAGCTCATGCCCCTGTAATGGACTGTAGTGGACCTTTTAGGCTCATGGTCTTGTTCTGGATCCCGACTTCTCTCTCTCCTGGCCTGGCCTACTTGATCTCTCAATATCAGGTTTTGGCAGAGTCCCAATAACCTTTAACTCCCTACGACCATCATGCTGTCTGTGCCCCACCCCCAGATCAATGGCAGACCTGCCTGAAGAGCCAACCGGTTGGCCACAGAAGAAAGGGGCTGCCCTCCCTTTTAATGGCCTATCACATCTTGAAGCAAACAAAAGCAATCATCTAACTTAAGTCTCAGCCGGATTCTCCAGGTTTGGTTCCCAGTTGTTGAAATTCCCTTCCCAGGCCTCTCAGGAACCCGGGCCGTGTAGAGCAGCTGGGTGGAGCTGGCCCGGGGCCACGTGGCATGATGCATGGGGAGCTATAAATCAGGATCTGGGGTGAAGTTGGGGTCTTCCAATGGAGCCGTGCTGAGAGGCAGACACGAGGCCAGAGCAACAGGCCTGCCAGCTTGGGTCTCCTTAACATACAGGCCATGAGTACTGAGGTCACAGACCATACACATCAGTATTTTAAAATTACAAATCAAGGGGCACCTGGGTGGCTCAGTTGGTAAGCATCTGACTCTAGACCTCAGCTCAGGTCATGATCTCACGGTCATGGGACTGAGCCCTGGGTTGGGCTCTGTGCTGACAGTGTGGAGCCTGCTTGGGATTCTCTCTCTCCCTCTCCCTCTCTCTCAAAATAAATAATCATTTAAATAAATAAATAAGTGAAATTACAAATCAAGCTAACAAAGCATGAAATAAATATATTCTATCCTCCTACCTTGGCAAATATACCTTCATAACATACCTTCATTCCACAAGATGGAATGCCAGGTTCAGATGTAGAATTTTCACATTCCTCAAACTTCCAGGTCCAAATATGGTAGCAGAGGAAAGCCCCCAAGCCCCAGGGCCTCTAGGTACCTATGTCCAGTTTTCTTTCTGTTGCCAACTATGTGTCACCCCACGAGTGGACTTAGGTGAATGCATTTCGGCACCCCAGCTCCCCATTCAAACGTCATATTCACAAACAGCTGCCCTTGCTGTCCCCTCAGCCAAGGATGAGCACAGTAGCAGTACAATCTTAGAGGGAGGTCACACAGTCTCTGAGACTGGACTTACAGGCACTTGGGCAGGGAAGGTGGGAGTTTCTGGACCCTAAGGATGGTCCATTAGTGAGGGCACAGCCACTTGTCTCTATGAGCTCCTGACCCCATGGGGAGAGAACAGATCAGGCCCTGTGAAGTGTGGCTGGGGAGGCCCAGGGCAAGTGCCCCCTTCCCCAGGTCTTAGGGTGTTCCCTCCCCATATCCCACAGCTGAGCTGGCTGGGACATGGGAGGGTACTGGGAAATGGAGTGTAGACACTTGCCTGAGGCGGGAAAAAGGAGTAAAACTCTATTTAGAGGGTGCAAAGGATAGACCTGTTACAGCATCAGACTCAAATCCAAACTCATCTTCAGCTGTTTTTAAAAATCTTCCCTTAAAGGACGATTTTGTTCTCATTGAGGATTTAAAAAAGAATATCCTGCAAATAGTTCCAAAACATTCTGTTGTAAAAATTCTAGTATGTTAGCAAAAAATAAGCTTTGTTGCTTGATGGCTTCACCATTCATAAAATATTCGATCCATCCAATTCAAAAATTGGAACAGGATATTTAAACTTTCAATAAGTACCAGTAAGGACAATTAAACTTGAATCATTGTGTTTAACCTTGTTTTAAAATTATGGCCAGTTTGGGGAAGAAATACCAGGAGAAATGGGAATTAAAAGGCAAAGTAGGGGCGCCTGGGTGGCTTAGTCGGTTGAGCGTCCGACTTTCGCTTAGGTCATGATCTCGCGGTTCGTGGGTTCGAGCCCCGCGTCGGGCTCTGTGCTGACTGCCAGCTCGGAGCCTGGAGCCTGTTTCAGAGTCTGTGACTCCCTCTCTCTCTGACCCTCCCCTGCTCACGCTGTCTGTTTCTCTCTCTCTCTCTCTCTCTCCCCTAGAAATAAATAAAACATTAAAAAAAATTTTTTTAAAAGGCAAAGTAATTTTTTTAATATAATTTATTGTCAAGTTGGCTACTTACAGTGTATACAGTGTGCTCTTAGTTTTGGAGGTAGATTCCTGTGATTCATTACTTACATACAACACCCCGTGCTCATCCCAGCTGGTGTCCTCCTCAATAAGGCAAAGTAAGTTTTAAAAAATAAATGGAGTGGGGGGCACCTGGGCAGCTCAGTCTGTTAAGTGTTCAATGCTTGATTTCAGCTCAGGTCATGATCTCACAGTTGTAGGATCAAACCCCACGTCTAGCTCCGTGCCGAGCGTGGAATCTACTTGGGATTCTCTCTAGCCCTCTGCCCTCTCCCCCACTTGTGCTCTCTCTCTAAAATAAAAATAAAATAAATAAAAAATAAATGAAGTGGAATAAGTATAGGAAGAAACAGAGATGTGTGCACAATGAGAAAAAGAAGCATAAAAGAACTACCTACACCAATGAATGTTCTTACACCGGTGCCTTTTAAGACTAAGTACTTTGAAACTGGCATTTTTACAACCATAGGCACCAACAATGATATCATCTCTAAGTAGTTGCCATATGAGTTGTATGAACTTGTGTGACAGACTTCTGGTTTCTCAACCCTTTCTAGAACTGTCTGGGCATGAATCACAGAGGGTGGTTTATCTTAAAACCATTAAGCAAGTGGCAGGGGTCAGGTACCTGAATCAGCAGGACTCTCTTTTGTCCCTGCAGCAACCAGTCATCCATAATAACTAATTTTTAGATAAGACTGGTACCTTTTAGCATGTGACATCATATTCCCTCTATATTCCCTATTATGATTCTCCCTATAGCCAAGGGCAGGTGGCCATCCTTGAGATACAGATAAAGAAACTGGAGAAAGGGGAAAGTGCTTGCCTATTGTCTGAGAGCAAGCGAGTTACTAGAGATGTAGGGCAAGAATGAGGAAGCACCTAGATCTCCTGCCTTCTAGTGCTAAGTGCTTGCCATTTTGCGGACACTCAGCCTCCCCTCCCCCACCTTCCCACCCACTCACTGCAGAAGAGCTTGGGACATCCGTGTTGCCAACAGCCAGGTGACTCAGGCATGGTTGCCTGACAAGGACAGCAGGGAGGCATCATTCTGGGCTCTTCTGATGAGAGGTTATAGGTGTAACCAGCTGTATGTGGTAGGGGAGGACCCAAGAGGCAGCTCTAGGGTACTTGTTTCTAAGAAGCCAAGAAAAAACAGGGTCTAATGGTGCCTTGAAATTAAATGCATGACATCCAGGTGGGCCAAATATGGAAACAAAATAATAGGCGTGCTTTGGGAAATCACCATCCTTGCCACGTCTGAGGACACTGGCCCAGATTAAAAGGGAAGGAGGGAGGGAAGGGGCAGACCAGGGAGGCCAGACTCCTGCTTTGAGCCAAGTTTGCCCCCTGAGGAGAGGCGCCAGGGCCACTGTTCCTGGCTATAGCTAACTGTGACCACTGGATGAGCCACCAGTAGCTCAAGAGGTGACTGTAAGAGTCAGAGCTTAATAAATACGTGTGGGATGAAAGAATGGCTGTGTGGACAGACTGATGGATGGATGGAGGAACAGAATGAGTAATCAGTGCCTTGCTGTCAAAGTTTCCATGGGCACAGGGCTGTAGTTACATTTACTGCCCTGTATTTCTGGAGCTGTTTTTCAGGTTGGAATATTGGATTTTGCCGTTAACTGAATTTTTAAAATTTTCAGAGTGACGTGGTCACTCTGCAAAGCTGCAAACGTTGGAGTGGGGAGCCCACCACTCAAAAGTCACATCTAAAACATGGCTTCATTTTTGTCTAGCCCTTGGCAAGAATTTCCAGAAACATTGACGTATGGCTTAATTCTAATGGGCTTTCGTTGTTTAGTTTTAGGAGTACTTTTGGGGGCGCCTGGGTGGTTCAGTCAATTGAATGTCCTACTCTGGCTCAGCTCATGATCTCACAGTTCATGAGTTCAAGCTCTGCATCAGGCTCTGTACTAACAGCTCAGAGCCTGGAGCCTGCTTCAGATTCTGTCTCCCTCTCTCTCTGCCCCTCCCCCATTCGTGCCCCCACCTCTCAAAAATGAATCAACATTTAAAAAAAATAGTGCTTTTGTCCATGTGGCAGAGAACAATAGAAAGAGCACTGGTGTTGGAGTCAGAAAACCTGGGCTCTGCCTCAGGTGAGCCATGTCATCATCTGAATCTGAGTTTCCTTATTTGTAAATGGATAGGATTCTCTGCCTCTCATAGGATGTTGTAGGAATCAAACGCAAATTAGATGATACACCTGAGCATTCTCTACCCATGCAAACTGCTAGTTATAATAGTTATCGAGTGCTTCCTGATGCAAGGCACTGTTCTAAGAACTTCACATGAATCAACTCATTTCATCTTTATAACAACACTGTGAGGTGGGCACCGTTCGTATCCTCATTTCTAGATGAGGGAACCAAGGTGCCAGCCCAAGACCACTCAGCCAGGACATGGAAGCCCTCAGATACAAGCCAAATAGCGTGGCTATTGCTGAGTCTATGCTGCAGTGACCACACACGTGCTTCTGAGTGTCGCTGTCGTACCACAAACTGCAACTTATTCAAGCCTGTCGGAGTTGGAGTGGATGATGGGGTGCTCTTGGCATTGACATCGGACCAAAGGCTGATTTCAAAACTTGTACCAGGCCCACTATTATTGCTTATGTTTGTCTGAAGCCAATGATAGAAGTAGTCTTTTAGATTGGTGGCCCACGACGCCGTCATAGAAGAGGAAACTAAGCCTGAGAGGTAAAGAGCCTTAGATTGTGGTCATGTAGCCAGAAAGTAGCATGGGTGGGATTTGAACCAAGTCCTCAGAACCCACATATTTGCCCTCACAGCAGGCCACCTTTTCTTGTCTGTGCATCCTGCTCAGATCCTGACACAAGGCAGCCTGGACACTGGGACAAAGTGAAGATAGATTTTAGATTTCAGATATTTCCTGCATTCATTGCAGCAACCGTGGGAGAAAGACAGGGGAGCCTTATACCCATTTTACAGAAAAAGAAACTAAAGAACTAAAGTTTCTCCAATGAACTGGGGCTGACATGTCTGGTACTTCCAAGAATGTACTCTGACTCCAGTAGCCACAAGAGGAGAGGTTGAGTCCACTCGGTAACCATTTGCTATTTCTCCCCTGGCCTGGGCACTCTTGGAGTGTCAGGAAGGACAGTGAATCGGACAGACATAGTGCTGTCCTCATGGAGCCTGATCAGGAGACTCACTCTCTGTCTCCACTCTGTCCGCTCAAGAAGGCTCCTCTGTCCAACCTGACCTTAGCAAGGAGTCTCTAAGGTAAATCTCTACCGGGCCTGTGTTCCAGAAGAGGCAGCTGCTTTTGCTCACCAGCCAGACACAGGCCTCCCCCACGCCCATGGCTCATGACATACCAGTGAGTTTGGGCAGTGGGTGCCTGCTGAGGCTGGTGATCAGAGCCCCACACATGTCATGGTTCACATCTCAGACACTTGAGGTCCGTGGGCCACGCTGGAACCCGGCGGCCAGAGGCCCATGCACACTTGGTGATCCAAAGCTAACAGAGGAGGCTCCTTGGCGGTTATTCCCCTTCCCCACAGTTTGGATTACACATCTCTGGCCGCAGGCCTGGTGACTTCTGTCAGGTGCTGAGGGGGAAAAGCAGGCTCGAGGGAGGCTGGGGAGCTATTTTCATCCTGTCCTGACAGCCTAAAACACCAGCTTCTCTTGTGCCTTATTTAGATGCATAGTCTTGACCTAAAAGAAGTCAAGGCCGTGACTCAGTTGAGCCCCCAAGTTGCTCAAAATGCTCTGGGCTCCTGTCTGGGGCGATTCTGAACGCCTTCGGATGGTGTGATGTGGACACCACATTTGGGCAACCTAGAGAGCTTTTGGAAATCATTCCCCTGGATTCGGGGACCAGAATGAAAAACACTAGTGTTTGGGATCCCGGCTTGCTGGTTTGGCCCACTCTGGTTTTAAATAGCATGTGTGGGAGGTGGATCTGTCCATTCAAAGAAAAGTGTGTTTCCATTCTTCTTAACTGCAGCGCATGGAGCTTGCAGACATACCCAGGGGAGCCCAGAGACCAGATCCCAGTTGAGGAACCACACTGCTGTGTGCACCAGGGACACACTGCCTTGCGGGAAGGGCCGTGGCGAGGTCAACACATTCATTTCAAACCTCTTCTCAACACCAGGCTGGCCTGAGGGAAGACTGTGGTATAGGGCAAGGTCGCCTCCAGTGTCCTGTCATGCTCTCTGATCACTGCATGCCCCCTTGACCCGGCCCCACTAATGAGTCCTGTCCGTGTCTTCCTTTCTAGGACAGTTATCTGTTCTCCAAAATGGTGTGTTTGCCTTGCCATAGCCATGTCTTTCAACTACTGCTTCTGGGGTGCCTGGGTGGCTCAGTTGGTTGAGCGTCTGACTCCTGATTTCAGCTCAGGTCATGATCTGCAGATTGTGAGTTTGAGCCCCGCATCGGGCTCTGTGCTAGCACCACAGAGCCTGCTTGGAATTCTGTTTCCTTCTCTCTCTCTGCCCTTTGCCCACTTGCTTTCTGTCTCTCCCTCAGAGTAAGTAAAAACCAAACCAAACAAAAACTACTGCTTTTTTCTTCATGTAGAACCTTCAGTGGCAAGAAAAAAATACGAAACTCACTGGTATGTCATGAGCCATGGGCGTGGGGGAGGCCTGTGTCTGGCTGGTGAGCAAAAGCAGCTGCCTCTTCTGGAACACAGGCCCGGTAGAGATTTACCTTAGAGACTCCTTGCTAAGGTCAGGTTGGACAGAGGAGCCTTCTTGAGCGGACAGAGTGGAGACAGAGAGTGAGTCTCCTGATCAGGCTCCATGAGGACAGCACTATGTCTGTCCGATTCACTGTCCTTCCTGACACTCCAAGAGTGCCCAGGCCAGGGGAGAAATAGCAAATGGTTACCGAGTGGACTCAACCTTTCCTCTTGTGGCTACTGGAGTCAGAGTACATTCTTGGAAGTACCAGACATGTCAGCCCCAGTTCATTGGAGAAACTTTAGTTCTTTAGTTTCTTTTTCTGTAAAATGGGTATAAGGCTCCCCTGTCTTTCTCCCACGGTTGCTGCAATGAATGCAGGAAATATTTGAAATCTAAAAGCATCTTATAAACATAAGAGGTTATGACCATTGCTGAAGGGGGAATCTCTTAGATCTGTTGCACCCAACTTTGAAAGCAGTCAGGTTCGAGATGCCCTTTCGATTGTGAAAGATGGTATACTAAAGGACTTTCTCACCCTTGGGTTTCCATTATAGCACTGCAGTGCAGCCACCCTGTGATGATAATGTTGGATCCACATCCACCAGAGGGATACTATCATCATAAGTGGCTAACCGTGAACTCAGTATTCACATCTGAGCGGTGAAGAGCAAAGAAGTGGAAATTCATCACCTTTCTCAGTCACATTAAAATAGAACTGACCGACACAGTATCCTCTTTAAAAATGAACTCTTCGGAGGGGCACCTAGGTGGTTCAGTCAGTTGAGCGCCCAACTTCGGCTTAGGTACTTTGGCTCGGTTCATGATCTCGTGGTTCGTGAGTTTGAGCCCTGCGTCAGGCTCTGTGCTGACAGTGCAGAGCCTGCTTCGGATCCTCTGTCTCCCTCTCTCTCTCTCTCTCTGCCCCTCCCCGGCTTGCTCTCTGTCTCTATCAAAAATAATAAACATTTAAAAATAAATGTATAAAGTCTTTGGGTGTTTTATATTAGAATGAAGGGCCTGGCAACTCAGTGAATATAAACATCAACTACTATTCAATGAGTGCCTTTCCCAGAGACAGGCCCTGGGCCAGGTGTTTAACCAACAAAATTTCTTTTACTTCATCCTTCAATGCTATGAGGTCAGTATTATTCCCATTACATAGATGAAGAAATCCGAGCCCAAAGACTTCAAGTAACTTTCCCAAGATCACCAGCAGACACCGGCGATTTCTCCAGCAGCATAGATGAAGAAGTAAAGACAGTAATGGTGAGGACCAAACCAGTGGAATGACAAATGACAGCAAGATCCTTCTGTTTTGTTACAGACTATTTTTGCCTTTTCCACTTCAAGGTGTGTAACAGGCTGGAGCCGTCTCTAAGCTGCTGTCCAGGACATCCGGCCGCACCTGAAGCAAATGAGATCAGTGAAATGAACTGAAGTGTGCCCCACTGTCAGGGATAGACTGGAATGACAAAGTGGCTAAGGGTAGTTGGCAGCATTCACATGGGAAATGAACCCTCCAAACCACTGCTGTTCTTTTCAAAGGCCGCACCTTGGAAGACTCCATGTACTCACTGGGCGTCTCAACCTAGCACATTGGAACCATTGGGGAACTATAATACACCGATGCCGGGCCCAACCTCCTGAGATGGAATTAGGCAGGCAGGGCCAGGGCATGGGGACTTTTCACATCTCACCCGGTGGATCTAATATGCAGAATGTTGAGAATCACTGCCCTGAGCTGAGCCTTTTGGGAACTCTTCCTGTAGAAATGCCTTCAAAGTCTGTGGCACTTTCCTTTGAATCTTATTAACAGTAACCAACCTTCTTCCTTTAAAGATAGACTGGGTTTTTTTTTTGAAAAACAGGCCAAGTCACTCAGAGCTGAACTTGTGGAATAAGAGTGAGGTACTCTTCTTTGTCCCATACAAGATGAGACACCTCAGAAACGCACCTGGATTCCATGTGTGGCTCCACAGGTGGTTTCAAAGGCAGTCATGTACTGAGCACCTGCCACATGCCAGGGGCGGCGCTGGGGCCAGAGCTGTCAAGATCAGAGCCTGTCCTCTGAGTGAGTGTAAACCAGGATCCGGGCCTTGGATTCTGGGTCACCAGGGCTTGCTCACACTGGCCTCCCTTTGAAGGACTTTGCCAAATGCCCCATCCCTCTCCTGCCACGTGGAGTTGGGGCCTCAAAACGTTCCTGGTTTCTAAGGCAAAGATGCTCTGCGACCAGCATCTCACCAAGCTACATCTGATCCTGAGCTGGAGCCTGAGGTTGAGGGTGAGTGACTTTCCTTCCCCTCCTCTGTGCCCACCCGTAGATGCCACAGGTCCTGCCCATCTTGCCTCATCCCTTGATGGAGTTTTCCCAGAAGTAGGTTCCAGAACGGGAGTCAAAGTGTCAAGAATAAAACTCTGGGACACAATTACAAGGGGAAAGGGAGGACCTGACTTAGCCTTTGTTAGTAATGCCGTGGTCTTTTTTTATTTTAACATTTATTTATTTTTGAGAGACAGAGAGTGAGCAGAGGAGGGCAGAGAGAGAAGGAGACGCAAAATCCTAAGCAGGCTCCAGGCTGTGAGCTGTCCACACAGAGCCCAACGTGGGGCTCAAACCCACGAACCATAAGATAATGACCTGAGCTGAAGTCAGCCGCTTAACGAACTGAGCCACCCAAGTGTCCCCTATTTATTTTTGAGAGACCAAGTGTGAGTAGGGGAGGGGCAGAGAAAGAAGGAGACACAGAATCTGAAGCAGGCTCCAGGCTGTGAGCTGTCCTCAGAGAGCCCAACGTGGGGCTCAAACCCATGAACCGTGAGATAATGACCTGAGCTGAAGTCAGACGCTTAACTGACTGAGCCACCCAGGTGCCCCAGTAATGCATGTTCTAAACAGTTATTTCACAGTGTAACCTCAGCAGTGCCTACACAGCTTGAGATCCCAGTTTCCCTGACTGTTAATAAAGGAGATTTAAGTCAGTAATCTTTAAGATCCTTTCCAGCTTTAAAATGCTGTGCATCTAAAATTCTATGGACCTGATTTTTTTAAGTTTATTTATTTATTTTGAGAGAGAGAGAGCGCAGGGGAGGGGCAGAGAGACAGAGAAACAGAATCCCAAGCAGTCTCCGTGCTGTCATCAAGGAGCCCGATGACAGGCCTAACCTCACTAACTCTGAGATCATGGCCTGAGCCAAGATCAAGAGTCAGATGCTCAAACTACTGAGCCACCCAGGTGCCCTATGGACCTGAATTTTTTAAATCAAGACTATATTTTAAGATAAATTCATCACAAGTCTGGCCTTTGCTGCCCAGAGGGACTAGGAGAGGATGGGCACAAAAGCAGAGTGGACACCTGGAGCATGAAAGCCAGAGACAAGTCTTGATGGCTCATGGTGTGTTCTAGATGTGTTCACACAATGAGTTTTCCAGACAAGGCTGGGAACAGTCCCCTGCTGCCAGAGTGAGAGAAATGCCCTTCCTTGCTGCCTCTTACACAATTATTGTCACGTCTGTATGGTGGTGGTCATAGAGGCAAGACGAAATCATTCTGGAAGGAGAGCAGGACTTCTGCAAGCACTACTTGTTGCCTTGATTATTTTGTGAAGGGGCAAGGCTTGCTTCTGAATCCTCCTATTTCTGTAAATGAGAGTTGCTGGATGGAGCTGGATAACTTGGGCCTCATGGACTCATGTAGCTGAACGTTGAAAGTGGATTCCGCCAGTCACCCTTGTAGGTTAAGGCCTGTTTATCCCTAGCTGCTTTCAGAATTCTCTTTATCTTTGTATTTTGCCAATTTCACTATATGTCATGCAGAAGATCCATTCAAGTTACATCTGAAGGAAGTTCTCTGTGCCTCCTGGATTTCGATGTCTGTTTCCTTCCTCAGATTGGGAAAGTTCTCAGCTATGATATGTTCTCTCTCTTCTTCTTCTGGAACTCCTATGATACAGATGTTGTTCAGTTTAATTGAGTCACTTAGCTCTCTAATTCTCACCTTGTGATCCAGAATTTTTTTTATTTCTCTTTTTCTCAACTTCATCTTTTTCCACAATTTTATCTTCTATTTCACCTATTCTCCCCTCTGCCTCTTCACTTCTGGCTGTCACTGCCTCTAGTTTATTTTTGGACCTCATTTACAGCATTTTTAAATTCATCATGACTATTTTTTAACTCCTTGATCTCTGCAGCAATAGATTCTCTGCTATCTTCTATGCTTTTTTCAAGTCCAGCAATTAATCTTATGACTGTTATTCTAAATTCTTGTTCAGTTATATTGTTTATATCTGTTTTGAGCAATTCTTTAGCTGTCATTTCTTCCTGGAATTTCTTTTGAGGGGAATTCTCCCATTTCATCATTTTGGCTAGTTTTCTGTCCCTTATGTGTTTTATTTATTTTTTTAAAAATATTTTTGTTTTTTTATTTCTAGGAGAGAGAGAGAGACAGCGTGAGCAGGGGAGGGTCAGAGAGAGAGGGAGACACAGACTCCAAAATAGGCTGCAGGCTCTGAGCTGGCAGTCAGCACAGAGCCCGACGCGGGGCTCGAACCCACGAACCGCGAGATCATGACCTAAGCGAAAGTCGGACGCTTAACCGACTAAGCCACCCAGGCGCCCCCCTTATGTGTTTTAAAAGCTTGTTATGTGTCCAGCACCTGCAAGCACTGCTTCATCAAAGAGGGGCCATACACTGTCCAGGGTCTGGCCCTTCAGGAGGTGTTTTTTGGAGAGTGTTACTTGCTTTCTGTTATTGTGAGTTTGGTTACTTTATCTCCTTACTAGTAGTGATGTGTTGAACCCTCCACTAGGTGTGCTTTGACTTGTTCATCGAAGTAGCCCTGTGGCCCAACAGGTTGTCCCGGTGGGTGCCTGGAAGTGTGACTGTCTCTCTTCCTCCCAGACTCTCAGACTTCAAAGTCCTTTAGCTTCAACACTGCTTTGTTTGTGAGACAAGGGAAGTTCAGATCCCCCTACTTCTCTGCCGTGTTGGCCCCTCCCCCCTGGAGTCTGCCAATCAGACTTGGTTTCCAAGCTTGGCCTTGCCACATACTAGCTGTGGGCCTTTGGACACCTTATTTCACCTCTCTGAGCATTGGTTTTTATCACTGGAAAATAGGTAGGGATATATCCAGCCTGCAGGTAGGTCTGAATAGACACACTAATGCACATGAAGCAACTGGCAATAGACGGTCAATGCACAGTAGCTGAAACCTCACCACAGCCTCTGGGTGTTTACCACCTAGACAGTTTGAGAACCACCTGCACTATTTATTGCGAGATCTACCCAGTAGGTTCGTTGCACGTGGAAGCAGGCATTTACCTGGGGAAGGGAAAGATCTCAAGGAAGCAAAGACCCTTGCTTAAGGGAGGAAGGCTGGGCCTTAGCAGCCAAGACTCCTGGGTATTTCCCTTTCTCTTCTTGTCACCCCTCTGACAATGCAAGGGGACACCACCCTCCATCTTTGGTAGTAGAGGCACTAAATTATAGCAGCTCCAAAAATGTGCTAGCAAAAACATAATATAAACACAAAGCTTCATTGTAATTCCTAGGCCAAAATTATTCAGACATGGGCCAAGGACCAGCCCGACATTGAAGGGTCTGGCTGAAAGGCACTCACGTGGTCTCCTAAAAACCTCTCCCCGACAGCACAACATTTGGTCAAGATGACAAGCCTCTCTGTAACCCTAGGTTAAATGCATAATGTGCTTATTATACATTTAAGTATGTTGTTGATGTTTGGAACAGGCAGCTTCAACATTTCAGTATATACCTATCATTAAGAAGAGTTTTTAAAAATAAGATTCTATGTACCTGGGGAGGGGGTGGTGAGAGATAGAGGCATCAGCATGATGTCCTTTAACAGCTTTGACCTAAGGGCTCCTGGGTGGCTCAGTCAGTTAAACATCTGGCTCTTGATTTCAGCTCAGGTGATGATCTCACAATTGTGAGTTCGACCCATGTTGGGCTCTGTGCTGACAGGACAGGGTCTGCTTGGGATTCTTTTTCTCCCCCTCTCTCTGCTTCTCCCCTGCTCATGTTCCTTCTCTCTCTCTCTCTCTCTCTCTCTCAAAATGAATAAATAAACTTAAAAAAAAAAAAAAACTCCCAACTAAATACACTCAGGAAAGAGGCAGCCTCTGAAAGGCTTGCCCATATAGAAGTGCCCTCCTCACTACCTTTCCCCCAGGCCTAGGGGGGGTCCTATTAGCTACTCTTTTGGGTCATTGCCTCAAAGGAAGAGAGGAGAAAGGAAAACAGGAGTTAGGTTTATTAACTCACTTAACATTGGAGTCACCTGGAGAGTTTAAAGTAGTGATGTTACCCCAACGCTCAAGCTTCTCCTCCGCTCCTCTTCCCACTCCAGCTCTGGTCAGTCTAGCAGGCCTGTGGCTCAGCAGACACCCAGTAACAAACTATTGTGTTTGTGTTCCCATGTTATATGAAGAATTGAGGCCCAGAGAGTTTAAGTGATTTTTCCTAAGGGCACACAAGTAATTAATGGCAGACTATATTTCTCTGGCTTCAAAGAGATTCCCGGTTCATCAAGCTGCCTTGATAACCCAGGAGCATTAACTTATTAAGCTATTAATACATCAGAAGATTTAATTTATAGTAGTAACAGCCTCTTACGTTTTTATGGAGGTGTTATGGCTCACAAAGAACTTTCACATTAATTTATTTTTTGATAGTAAGGATTATTCCTCCATTTTAAAGATAAGAAAACTGAGGCCTAGGAACATTAACTTGCTCATAGTCACACAGGTAGAGGAACCACAGTTTGAGTCCAGATTTTCGTATTCCTATTTCCAAAGCATGGAGCGCTTGGGCAAAGGGGGTGGGGGAGGTAACTTTTTGGTTGTAGGGAACTGGAAAGTTTCAGAGCAGGACAAGCTCTCAGGTCCACTAAAGGCAGGAACCTGAGAGACTTCAATGCTCAGGAGGCAGGAAAAGAGGGCAGGAGGCCACAAAGAAGGCTCCCTCATTTCTGCTGTTGGGTTTCTTGCAGCCAGCCCGGCTCAGAGACGCACGTGTTGGTAAGTGTAAGGCCACTAATGTCCAAGTACCCTCCCAGGAAAGGCAAGAAGGGAGAGAAGGCCTTTTGTCTGGTTCCCTGTGCAACTGCCCCTGCATGACCTGCTGAGTTCTATTTTATTTTCTAAAATACATTCTCTATCACACCCAGCACTCAAATCTTGGTTTCTAAAAACCATTCTCCAGTAAAAGCAACAGGAGCTCCTTGGAGAAATAGTTGATTCCAGGACTTGGGCAGGGAACTACATCGTGACTCTGGAACATCTTGCAGGACCAGAAAATGAGGGAGTTTTAAAATTTTTTAGTAGATGGGAAGTATCTCAATTAATGTAAAAAAGCTGATAGGGACATTAAAAAAAAAAACAACCAACCAGCATAAAAAGCTACCTACAGGACAAACCAGAGACAATTTGGACATCAAAATAAATAATACCTGTAAAAGATTATAACATGTTGTCCATCCAAAGACTCTATTAGCTCATATTGATACTTATAAATACAAACATATATACAAATAGATAAAAAGTTAGTTAAGGGATACGAAACAGTATGGGGAAAGAAAGCTCTTCCTGTCACATAATAAATGTAGAAGAAATGATGGGTAAGAAAATCACCATTTTGTAACTATTATACTAATAAATGATTTGTGTATTTTTAAAAATTGTTTTAAGATTTTATTTTTAAGTAATCTCTAAACCTGGGACTAAAACTCACAACCCTGAGATCAAGAGTTGTATGCCCTCCCCCCCAAAAAAGAAAAGAGTCACATGCTCTACTGACTGAGCCAGCCAGGCACCCCAATGATTTATGTATTTATAATTACAAATTGAAAAGAATCCCTTTAGACTTGAAAGATCTAGAAACATAACTTAACCAATTGATTAAAGTTAACATCACCAATAATGAGAAAACCAACAACATGTGCCTCCTGGTATGATGCACTGAGGAGGACACAGTGTTTCCGCAAAAACCTTGTAAGCTTGACCTAATCGTTACCAAACAGCCAGACAAATCCAAATTAAGGGACATGCTGCAAAACCAGTGTCCATGAACTTCCAAAATGTCAATATATATAATATATATAATGTACTAAAATGTTAAAGCTAGTGGATCTCATTGAAGAGTACACAAGTGTAGTATTATTTGCCACTCTTCCATAGATTTAAATATTTTAATAAAAAGACGAACAGGAAGTACAGGGAGTTTTAGAAATAGCCACACAATATTCAAGGTGAGTTGTCAAGAACCAGGGAAAATACTTTTATTCTGAAACTCGGTTACCATTTCTAATAGCAAAAAGATACTGAATCATTTGCCTGTGTCACTGCGAGGTGGGGAAATCCTGTGTGCCCTTTAAGCACAGCTCTGTGCCAGTAGTTTCTAGGTGAAGCTCTTCAAAACAAAGTTATTTGTTTAATTGAAAATGAAATTTTTAAAAATGTTTTTCTAGGGGCGCCTGGGTGGCTCAGTCAGTTAAGTGTCCGGCTCTTGATTTCAGCTCAGGTCGTGATCTCACGGTTCATGAGTCTGTGAGTTCGAGCCTCACATAGGGTTCTGTGTGGACAGTGCAGAGCATGCTTGGGATTTTCTCTCTCCCTCTCTCTCTGCCTCTCCCTCACTCACATTCTCTCTCTCTCTCTCTCTCAGAATAAATAAATCAACTTTAAAATTTTTAAACAAAAATAAAAACTGTTTTTCTATAGAATTGTATTTTTCTATAGATTTGATAGTTTTGCTCAGACTTCACAGTTATTTAGCAGGGCTTATAATTCAATAGAAATGAAAATATATACTATGTTGCTATATTAAAATAGGTGCACAAAGAATTACTTGCAATTATTAGTTATAAATAAATTTATATGAATTAAATAAATTTTATGTAAATAAATCCTATGGGAATTTTCATTCTGGGATATTGATGTACATCCTATGACTTTAGAAACATGTTAGAAGTGGAAACTTTATAAATATATAGTTCATTGTAATAGTCTTTATCATAAGGAGACAATACACAAAAAATACTATGGTGTTACTTAGTAATCTTCCTACTTGTTGATTCTCAGAGTGTCCCATTAAGCCAACAGGAGCCCATGCTCCTTCTGTGGACCCCCATAGCCATCATAACTGGCTGCGACCCACTTTCTAGAATCATCTCCCTTCCCTGCTCCAGGCACGGCGAGGCTCTTTCCTGAACAGGCCCCTATCCTTTCAAGCCAGAGTCTGCAAACATTCTTCCCTGGCTGGAAGGCTCCTTCCCTCTCACCAGCAGGTATCTCCTTCTTCAGATCACAGCCTTACCTCAGCCCTCACCCCACCCTAACCCCTGCCCCTCTTCCTGCTCTTAAATGTCCCTGGGGTAGCACAGCCTCAGTGTATTTCAACAACATAGTATGATAGTGGGATCTTTCCTCTTTTCCAGAATTGCCTATGAGAGCCCACAGCTGGAAAGATCACATATTTAGAACAACTCTACCAGCTAACCCTGTACAAACTTTCTAACACGCAAAACATCATTTCTGGAGAACAAGCACCCCGTTTCTCCTACCTGAGCCCCATGACTCCACCCTCCAGTGTCTGCAAGTTGCACTGGGGTGGAGCTGATGATTAGCTTTGAGGAGTGTGCACTTTTGTAAATTGAGATCGCTTTTTTGCCATCTCCTGCCATTGTGAGAAGGTCCCCTGATTGGTCCCGTGCATAAAGGCCAACAGTGGCAGCACCAAGATAATGACCCTAAGACAATCTTTTGTAGAGCCTCAGAGCTTGCTGGCCTGAGCAGGGCTGGGGGAGGTGTAAGGAGGCTTGACCACTAGAGCGAAAGGAGAAAGGGCCAGGGTGACCTCCTCTGCTGGGAAATATTATCACAAAGACATGACCTCAGATTGATTTGTAAGCCAGACGCAGGCCCTGGGAGGCTCCTGACTCCTCTCCTGTCCCGGGAAAGCGAGTTCTGCTTGCTTTTCCTGCCCCCAGTGGCTGCTCCAAGGACATGGCCTTGAGATAGGGATGTGTTGAGAACACCTACATTGCATACGTGACTAAACCCAAATAAATCCTCTTTGTAAACTTCCACGGTTGGTTCGGAGGGCGGCTGCAGAGACCTCTGAGTCTTGCTCCAGCAAGAGAAGCCTCGTGTGTAAGTTTCCTTTGCTTATTAAAATGGCCACGGCCCAACCTGGAGTGGCTGCCTCTTTCTTCAGACTCTGTGCTCTCTGTGCACGGGGCCCGTGTCAGATTACACCAGGGGAATTCCTAAGAGGGTTTCAAACCAAATCCTCTAGCCCCGTTTCTTGAAAGGTACGGCCGGGGGCTCCAGAGCTGGAAGGTGTAGAGACTGGGACAGCAAGATGCAGAGGGGTGCCGCCAGTCGCCAGTAGGGGATGCACACGAGGTGGGGGTGGAATGAGGCAGCCGGAAGTTGGGAGCCTGTTCAATCCTTCCCCGAACCAATGTCAGAAGGACGGTGCAAACTTGAGTCCTGCTGCCCTGGGGCCTGATGGAGCCTGCGCCCACGCACACGGAACCTCCTGACAATGAGGTAGCTCAGGGATCAAGGTCCCCTGGCAATCCGGGACATCAGCAATTAGAGCAACCCGGGGGACTTCCTCCCTGCCACAGTTGTGGGAGAAGACCATCTTCCTCTTAGGGTTCCAAGCCTGCAAGGGCAGGAACAGGGAAGGAAGAGGGGCTGGAAAAGGACATACCCCCAGGGATAAACTGCGGGTGCTAAGGAGCTAGCCAGGGAGGGGGCCCAGAACCCTATGAAAGAGAAAATGGGAGTTTGCTTCAAGAAGTGCATATTTGTAGATGTTTGCATTGAATATTTGAAAAACAATTTAAAGCCCATGTATTAAGTGTATTCCCATTTTAAAGTACGCATTTGGGGGCGTCCGGGTGGCTCAGTCCATTGACCATCAGACTCTGGATGTCAGCTCAAGGCATGATCCCAAGATCTTGAGATCGAGCCCCAAGTTAGGTTCTGCGCGGAGTGTAGAGCCTGCTTAAGAGTTTCTCTCTCAAATTAAAAAAAAAAAAAATTTTTTTTCTCACCCTCTCTGCCCTCTTCCACTCACATGCTCCATCTCTTTCTCTGTCTCTTTCAAAATAATAAATAAGGTTTGCACTTGAATGGCTTTATTGTGTAAAAATGCGGGGCACATGGCTGTAATACACAAACTCCTTACCTACATGGAGCCCAGGCATTTTATGGTTGGGTAGCGAAACAGCTGTATGCTGAACTTCGATGGGATTAAAGTGGTTGCATTTCTTTAGTTATTTCATGTCGGAGGCCGCGCCGGCTCCGACAGGTCCAGGGGTCCCTGAAGGATGGACGGTGTCGGCGAAAGAGAATGAGAGAGCCCCGAGATTCTTTCTGATCACCAGGCAAACATCTCTGTCCTGTCGGTTTTTGTATCTTTATTTTAAGGTCCAGCAACAAGATGAAGTCATAGAAAGGAATTTCTTACAATGGGAGGCCTTTTGTGATATCAGTTAACAGAATGTTCATAGTGAAAAACAGCATAACATACAAGTTAAATTGTATATAGATAAGCTAGGAGTTATTCTGTCTGGCCCTCAAGAAGATAAATGTTTCTGAATTGGTTTATTTGTGGAAACTAACATGGGGGCCCTAAATGTGTCCATCTTTGCACCTGGGTTTATGTTTTAGCTACTCTTCTCTATCCTCATCCCAGTTGCCAGTGTAAGGGAGGGTGTTTGTGGAATGTAGGCCTTGAGGAAGGGACTGCTATGCTTCACCAATTAGCAAAGATATATGTAGTAACTTCTGTTCTGCCCTGAAATAGGCTGTTTGTCTCAGGGCCAGGCTCAGTTGTAACTCTTGTGTTCTTAACCCCTTAAGTCTTGGATCTGCAAGGCCCATAGGAAGAGCCTTTTGACAATTGCCCATAGAGCTTTCATCTAAAGTCTCTTTTGTAAAGGCAGGAATATGCTTTTCCTTATGAGGTATCTGTATTCAGAATATGGGTCTGATATGGAATATTGTGAGGCCTGGTCAATACCAGCAGGCTCATTTCCAGCATGAGCCAGTAGTAGCAGAAGGAGATACTAGTCTTCATTTCTCATGGCAGAAGCTGTGCAAACATTGCCATTTCCTTGCTGTGATTGCCATCCAGAGAGGCCGGTGCGGCTCCCGGCAATTTCAAAGTTGTGTTTATTTTGTATGATGGGATTTTCTCCTGATGGCATAATACTTACTTTGGATTGCCCAAATTTCCCCTTTGTGTGTCTGTATGTGTTCTATGTTATTTTAAAAACATGTAAAATGCTAACAACTTTTCTGCAGGTTTCAAATGTTATAAAAATAGGGGTGCCTGGATGGCTCACTTCGTTAAGTTTCTGAGTGGGCTCAGGTCATGATCTTATGATTCGTGGGTTCGAGCCCTGTGTCTTGCCCTGTGCTGATGACAGCTCAGAGCCTGGAGCCTGCCTCAGACTCTGTGTCTCCCTCTCTCTGCCCCTCACCTGCTTGTGTGCTCTCCCTCTCTCTCTCTTTCTCTCTCTCTCTCCCTCTCAAAAATAAACATTAAAAAAATTAAAAATTAATTAATTAATTAAAAGATTACCCCAAAGAGTCATACAAAGGCTGTGATAACTACCATTGATATTTATAAATGGGTAATCACACATGGGTCCCTTTTATTAATGCAGTTGAAATGATTTCGCCATCAGGTCACCTTTTTAAGAAACATAAATGCCAATCAAAAATAACATTTTCTTAATGGAAATAATAGCTCTTTCTACCTTTTTTTAACAGCTTTATTGAGACATAGTTCACTTACCATTCAATTCACCCATTAAAGTATATAATTTAAGATTCATGATATATTATTAAATTTTGAATTGTGGTAAAAAACATATGTAACATAAAATGTGCCATCATAACCATTTTTAGATGTGTAATTCAGCAGCACTAATTATATTCACAACCTCTGACATCACATTATTCTTCTTCCTAGAAAAAAAGTTGATTTTTCAAGTGAAGTGCTTTTAATTCTCTGCGGAGAGGTGAAATCTTTGTGTTTTGATCCCGTTTGTGAAAGATGAAGAAGAAATTAGAAGGGAGACCTGAAAGCAAATTTAAAGCTCTCAGGTCTCCTGCTGACCAGCCCTGTGCCTTGTGACCTTTAAAAAAAATGATTATTTATAATTCCTACTTACTAGGAAAATACATGCTTTTAAAACGTTGCATCCTTCTAGGGAAAATGTATTTTTAAAAGGAGAAAAATCCCTCTTTGGACTACAATTAAAGTCACCTATATGAGCAAGTATGTCCATATGGTAATCTGGGATGAACACTGGGTGTTGTATGTAAGCAATGAACCACGGGAATCTACCCCCAAAACCAAGAGCACACTGTATATTAGCCAATTTGACAATAAATTATATTTTTTAAAAAAGGTAATCTGCTGATATAATAAAATGGATTAATTTTAACTTCTCGGGAGGAAAAAAGAACAATCCACCACATTGCACACACATATACATTCAGAAGTAAAATACAAATGTAGTTGCATTTTTATACAGGTCCTCAATATCTTATTTAGCCCAAAGAGACAGCTTAGTGGTGGGAATTTGAGTTACGGTGGCAAATGCCAAGGAGGGAACCATGGTTAGCAACGAGGCATGAGGTATAGTGAAGACAACCTTGGACCTGAACTCAGGTACAGCTGGGACTGGGACCCTTTTCTGGAGTTTACCAGCTATACGGCCCAGGCCAAGTCATTTCCCTTCTGATGCCTCCATCTGTTCTCGCCCCTAAGGAGTGTGTTGAGCAGAATGCTTTCAGCTGCAAAGAACAGAAAACCTAACTCAAAAGAGCTGAGACAATAAAGAGTCTTCTAGCGAGAAGTGGGAGGGGGGAGGGTCAGGATGGGTTCTCTCAGCTCCAGGCCGTTCTCAAGCCCTCAGATTCCTTCCACGTCTCCACTCCGCCAGCCTCTGCTCAGGATCCCTGTTCCACCTCCACACCTCAAGCTCAGCCGCAACACTGTCCAGCAGCCAAGGAGCAGAAGAGCAGCTCTGTGAAGAGCAAGGAGAATCACTCCTCGAAGCCCTTCACCAGGCTTGCTCCTGCATTTCATCAGAACTGGGCCAGGTGCCTAACTGGTGATCTGGTGATTAGCAAAGGGAGTGCCCCCCCACCCAACATACCTGCCCTGCCCTGTGCTGTTCCAAGATCTGGGTGCAGAGAGCAGGGCCCACCCTCTCTGAGACCTAGGAAGAAGGAACAAAGCCAAGCTCCAATATTCACACGGAAAAGGAGGCAGCTGCAGACCCCTGGAATAAGTGGTGAGTGGGCAACCAACTCTGCTTGCCTGCGGTTAAAAATAAGACCTACAGTCCTGGTGTGGAGGGGCCCACGGGTGGCTCAGTCGGTTAAGCGTCAGAGTCTTGATTTTGGCTCAGGTCGTGATATCACGGTTTGAGGGTTCAAGCCCTGTGTCAGGCTGTGCACTGACAGTGTGGTGTGTGGGGCCTGCTTTGGATTCTCTCTCCCTCTCTCTCTGCCACTCCCTTGCTCATGCTCTCTCTCTCTCTCTCTCTCTCGAAAAGAAATAAACAAAAAAAGATAGAGGGGCACCTGGGTGGCTCAGTCAGTTAAGTGTCCAACTTCAGCTCAGGCAACTTCGGGTCATGATCTCACAGTTTATGGGTTTGAGCCCCACGTCAGGCTCTATGCTGACAGCCCAGAGCCTGCTTCAGATTCTGTCTGTCTCTCTCTCTCCCTCCATTCCTTGCCCATTCACACTCTGTCTCTTAAAAATAAATATTAAAAAAAAACCTAAAAAACAGTAGAGGCACCCAAGTAGTTCAGTTGGTTAAGTGTCCAACTTCAGCTCCGGTCATCATTTTGTGGTTTGCGGGTTTGAGCCCCATGTCAAGCTCTGTGCTGACAGCTCAGAGCTGGAGCCTGCTTCATATTCTGTCTCCCTCTTTCTCTGCCCCTTCCTGGCTCACGCTCCTTCTCTCTCAAAAAAAAAAAAAAAAAACCATTGAAAACAAGTCTTAATATGAAGATTAAATAAGAAATACGTGTAAGCTATTTGTACATGTTAAAATACTGGGCATGTGTTAATAAAATTACAAAGTTTTAAGCACAAAGGAGGGAGTAATTTTTGTTTATCTGTTTTCATATGCTACCTCAGATTAGCAATGAAACTTTGTTTCCTCCTTTCTTCCTTCTTTCCTTTTCTTCCTCTCTCCTACCCTCCCTCGCTCCCTTCCTATCTTCCTCACACTGTCCCAGGCACTATGCTAAGTGATAGAAATAGAGATTAATTAGTGTCTTCTAGGTGCTCCCAGTCTGCCACGGAGCCCTTACAACCTGTCTTACACTGTAAGTGCCGTAAGGAGAAAGAAAAAGCACCAGAGAGCAGAGTCCATCACTCTGAGTACTACCGACTACGCTTCGCTGCCTGAGCGGTGATGCCTAGGTGGTAGTCCTGCCAAATCAAATAATAGTACACCTGATCTGAATTAAAATCAAATTTATTTCAAATTGAAACCTGAATATAGCATGGACATACTTATACTAAAATAATTGCTCCATGATTATCAAAATTTCAAATTTCACTGGGCGCCCTGCATTTTTGTGGTCCTTGAGTCCGACAATTCTATGAGGAGGGGGATGTTAGAAGAATTGAACTGAGTAAAATTAAGTTTTTGTGGCCAGNAGGGAATTGGGTTGTTGATTTGAGTTAAATAAGAATGGGATTTGACTTGTTAGGGTGGAATAAAATACAGTGGCGTCAGCTGAGTTAAGAGGCGGGTTGTACACCCAGCTCCTCCTCCTAAGCGCCGTGTCGTGAGCATTGGGCTCTCACCTGACATGATGCTAAGCACTGGGCGTGCGTTATCTCCTTGCATACACACAGAGCAAGGACCAAGGTGAGGCAAGCGAGGTGCCTAGGATGCAAAACTTACGGGACCCCCATGCTCAGGGCCTTGCCAGCGTGCCCTCTTCCCAGCCCTGCATCCCTTCAGCAAACCATAGCCCCATGTCCCAGATGAGAAAGCTGAGGCTTAGGAAGGATTTAGCAATGTGCTGAATTCATCAGCAGTGGAGTCAGGATGCAAACCCAGAAGGTCTGCGCATAACGCACTCACGTACTATCTCAGAGTGGCAAGTGGTAGAGCCACGAAATGAACCAGTCTCCTTTCCAACCTACACTTCATACACACGACATAATTTGTGTGGAATGCAATTCACGTAACATTTTAAATCTAGGGTGAACATAGCCTCTCTAAATAGGACAGAATGGAGAGAAGTAACCTGTCCATAGGGCTGGGGGAGGGGGAGGGGACCTGGGGGGATCTACAAATCCTTGCAACTCGAGCTATCTATTAGCATGCCTGGAAAAACTTGAAGAAATGCTAGCCCCAGCACAGATCTCCAGGCATGGAGCCCCAGCATGGAGATTTTTAACCCTCGCCAGGTTGAAACATTAAGGTTGAAAATCACACCTACATTTAGACTCGTGAATGCCTGGCTAATGAGTCAACAGACATAAACTGCAATTCTGAAGACAGATTGTTTGACCTTCCCACAGGACCCCTCGCCTGAGTGTTTTCAGGGGCCAAGTTGAATAGGCCATGCTATCCTGTGTGAAAGGAAGGCAGGACATGCTGAAGGCTGGAGACCTTTGGCCTTCCTGTGTCCTATAAACAACAAG
The DNA here is from genome assembly GCF_008692635.1 of Crocuta crocuta. Taxonomy (NCBI): domain Eukaryota; kingdom Metazoa; phylum Chordata; class Mammalia; order Carnivora; family Hyaenidae; genus Crocuta; species Crocuta crocuta. The sequence goes on along the minus strand of NW_027527920.1, from coordinate 10,380,975 downwards.
AGCAAGAAGATAGCAACTTGGGTGTTTAGATCCCAAACAGGCTTGTTTTAGTGTAGGTAACACTGTGACATTTTTTAGCTCTGATGGGTGGAGGGCCAAGGAGAAGGGTAGAATTATTAATAACTCTATTATCTTGTATCTCTGCTGATATTCTTTGTTAGAAGTTCTCTCTTGCCTCTTTATCCCTGAAGCTGCCTAGTTTGTACACCCAGGGCCAGAGGGAAGATCTGGAGTTGCGCAGAATCCTGGGTCATGTCCTGAGAAGCAGGAGGGTATGGGACCCAGGTGCACGGAGGAGGGGTCTTCCATGTGTCTGGCTCAGCCACTGACAATCCAGGTGCCCTTCACATGCCCCTTACCTGCTTGAGCCTCAGCTTTGTCATCTACAAAATGAGGACAGCTCCTCTTCTACCTACTTCTTAGATTTGGCCTAAGCCGATTAAGGGGGATACTAGTTGGGGGGCCCTGGTGCCTCAGTCAGTTGGGCCTCCGGCTTTGGCTCAGGTCATGATCTCACGGTTCGTGGGTTTGAGCCCCGCGTTGGGCTCTATGCTGACAGCTCAGAGCCTAGAGCCTGCTTCAGATTCTGTGTCTGCCTCTCTCTCTGACCCTCCCCTGCTCACACGGTCTCTCTCTGTCTCTCAGAAATAAACAAAGCCTTAAAAAAATAAAGGGGATACTAGTTGAAAGCTGTGCTTGGAAAGTGTGGATACTTCATGCAACTCTGAATTTTTATGGTGTGAATTAGAATTTTGTATGTCATCTCTGGGCCCTCATGGAAGGCTCTAGATACTTCTGTGAATACCTGAAAGGTCTGTAAAAAATCTTGGATAGTATTTTAGTGAGCCTTTTAGTTATAAAACCCACGTTAATTTGTTTTATCTCTCTGGACCTTACACTGATACTTTAAGTTTGTTATGTGCAGAAGGTTCCGTAAATCATTCTAAGTTAACATTTCCAGGGACTACATACTGTACTACGCAGGTGTTTCCAAGGACCAGAAACAATAGCACAACCTGGGAGATGTTTAGAAACACAGACTCTTGGGTTCCACCCCAGACTTGTGACTCAGAGACTCAGAATCTACATTTTAACAAGATCCCCAAGCGATTTGGTGTACATTTTGGTGTGAGAAGTCTTGCTGGAGTCACTAACGACAGAGTTAGAGAAAGGCTACCGGAAAGAAATCATGCCTGTGCCTGTGATATTTGAGAGGCACTCACTCAGGAAAGCTTCCAGACCCTTGTGTCAGGAGGTCATCTTTCACTAGGGAGGGCGAGCACCCCCAATATTGCACAGCTCCAGAGACAGGAGAAGAGGTGAGAAAGGGAAGCCAAAGGCAACCAAGTGATGAGGATGAGGCTCTTTACATGCAACTACCTGCTGGACAGACTGCATTACCCTATTTCCCAGTTGCAGAAACAGAGGTTGATCAAGAGTGAGCAAATTGACTAAGGCCTTGCCTCTGGTTAGTGGAGGAACTGGGATTCTAATGAGTATCTCAGTAGCTACCTCATCAGGCAGAATGCATTCCACCACTCCATGTGGAGCAGAAGACCTGCTTATAAAGGCTCTGTTAGGCTCAAGCATCTAGTTTATAAATGTAGGCCTTTATATTACAAGACCTTTCTTGTAATTTTCCTCCAATATGTAATTCCAGAACATTTTTATCACTCTATAAAGAAATGCCATACCCATGAACAGTTACTACCATTCATCTTCCCCCCAGCCTCTGGAAACGACTAATCTACGTTGTCTCCATGGATACGCCTGTTCTGGAAATTGCATACAGATGCAATCGTACAACATGTGGACTTTAGTGACTGGCTTCTTTCACTTGGCCAGTGTTCTCAAGGCGCATCCATGCTGGAGCCTGTATCAGTACTTTCTTTTATAGCCATATAACGTGCCATTGTACGGATATAGGATGGTTTGCTTATCCATCAGCTGATGGACATGGAGATTTCCACTTTCTGGCTCTTCTGGATAATGCTGCTGTGAACGTGGATATGTGATTTTCAGTGGGCATGTGCTTACAGTCTCTTGAGCATATACCTCGAAATGGCTTTTGCTGGGTCTTACAGTAATTCCATGTTTATAAACTTATTTCAGAAACTGCCAAACTGTTTTCAGAGAATCTTTTCACTATTTTGATACTATATTGGATTTATTTATTTATTTATTTTTTAAGATCCAGGGTACTTTTATTTATGTCAGATGGAATGGTGATATTTTACATCATAATCTTCATTGCTAGCTTTTTTTTAAATGTAATTCCTTTTTTTCTCTCTCTTTTTATTTTATTTATTTTTTCTTACAAATAGTTTATTGTCAAGTTGGTGATACTATATTGGATTTAAACAAGATCAGTGTTCAATTAAAGAGACTCGGAGCCACAAAACTGAATAGACAAGAAACAGAAATGATTCAGTGAAATTTAACCCAAACTATATCTGAAAAGCAGGCATAAAAAAAAGGAATTTGGCCAGAATCCAGGAGAGCCAGTTGTATACAGGATTTTGATTGGTTTTTTGTTTTATTTTTTTTTAATTTTTCAAAAAAATTTTAAATATTTATTTCTGAGAGAGAGACAGCGTGATCAGGGAAGGGTCAGAGAGAGAGGGAGACACAGAATCTGAAACAGGCTCCAGGCTCTGAGCTAGCTGTCAGCACAGAGCCCGACGTGGGGCTCGAACCCATGAACCATGAGATCATGACCTGAGCCGAAGTCAGCCGCCTAACCGACTGAACCACCCAGGCACCCCTGTTTTGTTTTAAAAAGTTTTTTTTTAACGTATTTACTTTTGAGAGAGAGCTAAAGCAGGGGAGGGGCAAAGAGAGCGGGGGACACAGAGGGAGACATAGTACCTGAAGCAGGCTCCAGGCTCCGAGCTGTCAGCACAGAGCCCAACACAGGGCTTGAACCCACAAACCATGAGATCGTGACCTGAGCCAAAGTCGGATGCCTAACCAACATAGCCACCGAGGCACCCCTACAGGCCTATGAGTGTTAATGACGGCACAGGATGCTGGAGACCCAGGCTCAAGTCCCCACTTGCCACTAACTCACTGTGTAATCTTGGGCAGAAGCCTTCTTCTTGCTGGCCTCTTTTTTTTTTTTTAATGTTTTTGTTTTTGTTTTTGTTTTTGTTTTGAGAGAGACAGAGGATGAGCACGGGAGGGGCAGAGAGAGAGGGGGACCCAGAATCCGAAGCAGGCCCCAGGCTCTGAGCTGTAAGCACAGAGCCCAACACGGGGCTTGAATCCACAAACCCTGAGATCATGACCTGAGCCGAAGTCAGATGCTTAACCAACTGAGCCACCCAGGTGCCCCTGGCCTCATTTTTGTCATCTGTACATTGAGAAGTTCTGTCTGAATGTGTTCTCACTCCCTGTAGTTCTGTGTCCATCTTCAGCCTTCCCACATCTCTGGAGCTCCTACTGCCCGGCATCAGGTGCTGTGCTGATACAGATCTTCACCTTGGAACTCCAGAAGCTCAAGAAATGGCTAGAATTACAGGTGCCCTGGAGGACCTTTCAGGAACGACGACAAGTCAGGAGGGTTTTCCAGCCATATGCTCAGTGGCAAGTAAAGTCTGATACCATGGGCGCAGATGGCACTCAGCCACTATGAACTGAACAATGTGAGTGTCCAGGTCCTGTAGGCGGTGGATATGAAGATGGAATCCATCTGCATTGAAAGAATAAAACAATAGAAACAGCAACCTCCTGACAAAACTCCATGTNAAAAAAAAAAAAGATTTGCTTTTGAAAAATATTTATTACATGTTATTCATTATAAAAATTCTATGCACTCATTATAGAAAGTTAAAACACAAAAAAAAATGATGAAAAGAAAAATCAAACATCCTACCATCATCCAAAAATAACAATTTACCATTTAATGTTTATTTGTCTTAATATCTTTATAGATTTAATTACTAACTTGGTATTCTACTTTATAGTTGCCTATTTTTTCATTTATTCCATATCTTTAATGAGTCATCAGGAACTGGATTTTCAATGATTACAGACTATTCTATTGTATAGATATGCTGTTGTTTATTTAACCATTCATTCATTATTAGGTATTTATTGGGGATGGGGAGGTTCCTAAACTTTGTCTCTGAAAATAAATGTTGTTCATGTTTGGGAATCCCAAGCACCCTGACATTGGAACCCCTTCACAATTAAACTCCAACCTGACTTTACAGCCTCAGCTGCTAGTAGTCTCCAGTGCAGGCACATGTTTAGCCAACAGGCACTGATGGAGCCATCCTGGGGGTTCAGAGACAAATAGAATACTTGAGCAGGATGGTTAGATTGATCAGAAGTCATCTCTGACTGCTGTCCTGAGCACCCGCGCACACACACCTCAGGGTCCCACCCCTAGGAACCTCTCCCAGACCCAACAACTGAGACTCACCTGGCCAGTAATCATCAGGACTGGTTAGTGCGTGCACTTCACCAGTGTTAACTCTGGTTTGCCACCTTCTCCAGGGTGACCCTGTGGCTCATATTGCTTCCTCCACCTGGAAAGCAGTTCTCATTCCTCTGCCTCTGGCTACATTTTACCAGTCCTTCAAAACCTAATTCAAGTTACCTCCATGAAATATTATCCAACTACTCCAGCTCAGTTCGAACTCTTGATCCTATGAACTCTTACAGTCTTTTGTTATTTTATAGTTACTGATACCATCATTAACTATATTGCAAACACTATGGTTAGCATAGCGTTTACATCTGTACTGTGTTACTCAAACTTTCATACATGATCACTTTCCTCTCCAGTGAAATCCTGGGCTCCTCTGACACAGGCCCAGTGCTTACCATCCTCTGGACTCTTTGGCACAGACTGTGCTATATTTTATTTACCACTCTGTTGCCTTTTCCTAGACATGCTGGAAAGTGACTTCCTCACCTCCCTTGCTATGCTGTTGGGCCCAGTTGAATTCTCACCAAGAAAATGTATGCAGAAGTAGCGTGCCTCTTCAAAGATCTCCTGCAAGCCTTCAACCCTCTTTTCTCCTTTCCCAGGAGCCAGGATGGCAGAGACGGCAGCCTCACAAGATGGCTGTGGCCTGGGTCCCTGAAGTACCACAGAGAGCAGAGCTGCTCAGAAGATCACTGAGCTGCCTTGGACAGTAAGGTGAGCAAGACCAAACCTTTAACGTGCTAAGCCACCTGGGTTGGGAGTTTGTTAGTGCCCCCAGCCTGTTTTTCGGTTTCGGATACAAGAAAGATGTTTGCATTTTTAAAGGGCTATAAACAAACAAACAAAATGCAAGAGCTGTATGTGGCCTGCCAAGCCTAAAATATTTGCTCTTTAGCCTTCAACAGAGAAGTTTTGCTGAGCCCTGGAATAGCCAAGGACTCTAACATAACTCTCCACAGGATTCAGCGGCCATACAAAGTCCACTCACACTGGACCTTTCCAAATAGACTGTCTGCATAGTGCATGAAGCCATGTGTGTTGGGTATTGTGCACCCTTAGGTGCACCCTATGGCATCTCTGCACCCTTAGGTGTATTGTGCAGATGAATGCTGAATGAATTAAGGAATATGGACATACCTACATCTATGTGGTTGCGCTATCCTAGGAAGCAGAGGTCACATAAACCTAAGTGAAAGTATACTAGATCCCGTTTATATGCTCCCTATTATGTTTCCTTGGCCCACCAACACTCTTTATCCCAGGCCTTGACCTCTCTCTTTAATTCTTGGCCCAAGTGGTCCTGGCAGAACTCCTACTATCTGTAAGCTCATAAGGTCCTAGCAGCCACCACCATCATCCCTTCTGCCAAGGCCACCGGTTGCCTCAGTCTCCTCCAAGGACAAGGGCCAGAGTACTGGATGCTTCCATCCTGCCCACCGCAGCAAGACTCATAGCAGCTCAGATGCCCAGATCTGAGCTCACCTGACTCAAAGAGGCCTTGGCTTCTCCAGTGCCTGCCCAAAGTCTCGGGCG
>NW_027527920.1:10361464-10374916 GCF_008692635.1 Crocuta crocuta | reverse complement strand
GGGGAGGGGAAGGGGAGGGGGGGCTTTCAGGAGGGTGCACAAATGCAGGGGCTAAGTACCCCACAGGGCAAACTTTGATTAGCCAGAAACAGGAAGTAGGAAAGTGCTAGAAAGTAAGGTGTTCTCTCCTCCAGGGGACCAGACCACCCCTCCAGAGAAATCCCCCATGACCCCATAACCGGCTATGCCAGCTCAGTAGCACCATCCAATATTTGCTCTTCCTTCCTCCCTCTTCCTTTTTCTGCCTGACTCTTGCTGCCCTGGGTGAAGCCAGCCAATAAAGCATCAGTGCATAAACCTGGCTGCAGGTTCCGTTTTCTGAGGAACTGAAGCTAAGACAATGGGAACCAAACACTTAAAGATTCCTGTCATGTGCCAGGCACAGTGAGCCTTCCCTGTGATATCTCATTTCATCCCTACAAAAGCTATAAGGCTGTGATTATTAACTGGGTCCTCCAGATGAGAAAACTGAAGTAAGAAGAAACAGGCAGCTGTTAACCAGTGGAAATGAAATGAAATACTCCGGCAAAGGGCATCCTGCCTCAGCCTTATATGTTACACCTTTTGTGACCCCTTAACTGTTGCGGTCCTTTGAAGAGCCCGTAGTTCGATCAGTTACATGCCGCAAAGGCTTGGGGCAGAATTAAACCATAACAGCATCTGACCTAGTAACAAACTGTTGTGAGGGGTCCACCAAATGACCATACAGACTCAGGAAGGATTCCAGGAAAGGAGACAGAGCAAGAGGGAGGAGGACAAGTTTGAAAGACTGGCTAGGAAGCTGTCATGTGGTTCCTTCAAAAACAAGGAGAAGGGGACACCTGGCTGGGTCAGTTAAGCGTCCGACTTCAGCTCTGGTCATGATCTCATGGTTTGTGAGTTCGAGCCCGGTGCTGTGCTCTGTGCTGATGGCTCAGAGCCTGGAACCTGTTTCAGATTCTGTGTCTCCCTCTCTCTCTCTGTCCTCCCCAGCTTGTGCTGTCTCTCTCTCTCAAAAATAAATAAACATTACAAACAAACAAAACGAGGAGAGGACTGAGCCCCAGGGGCTTAGGCCCAGGATGGAGCTATGAGTGACAGCAGGAGGATGTTGGCTGATGCAGAGGGCCCACCTCTGTGGCTGCTGGGAGGTAAGGGCATCTGGGGGCAGGAGCTGGGGACAGCTGAGCAGGGCCAAGGGATAGGCTGCACCACCACTAAGCCAAGCAGGTTGCAGGGTAGGAAGCTCCATATGTGGTGTGGAGGCGCCTCCTAGGGGCCTGGGGCAGCCAGAGAATGCAGGACACACGGGCCTTTGAGAGCCACACCTGCCGCACCTGCCAGCCCTCTCCACGAACGAAGTCTTTCTCTTGGCATCTGTCAGAACCCCAAGCCCTCGGTGCTGAGGGGAGACCCTCTAGAATAGAAATAACCTCAGGCTTACGTTTTATGAAAAAATGCAGGAGCCCAGGAGACAGAACAGTCCTAAGAAAGGCATTTGGAACTGTGTAACTTACAGAAGGAAATATGTGAGATTATCTTTGTGACCTCAGGTGAAAAGTAATGTCCTAGATACCACAAGGGAAAGGAAACGATGAAGGGAAAGATAGACTTTGCATTAAAATAAGAACTTGTATTCATTAAAAAAAAATCTCACAGAACTCATGTCCTGAATCTATAAAGGGCAGCTACAAATCAATAAGAATAGACAACTTAATTTTTTAAATGGGCAAAAAATATGAACAGGCACTTCAGAGACAAAGACTAAAGGGCCACAAGTACATGAAAAGATGCTCAACCTCCTTAGTAGTCAAGAAATGCAAACTAAAGCCAAAATGAGCAAATACTGAATGGTGCCATGGACCGGGCTGTAGCTGGTTAGAGAGCCAGGTGGGATTTCTCTGGTGATGCTGTCTGGAGCCCTGGCAGATAGGCAAGTGCCTTCCTACTTCGTATCACTTGCTAACCAATATTTATCTTGTCCACAGTTACCAGAAATTTAAAAGCAATTAAGCAGGGACAGGGATGCAGAACAGTGAAATTCTCATATACTCTTGGTGTGAGTGGTAAGTGATATAACCAGTTGGAAGAGTTTGGACTTCTCTTTTAAGATTAAAGACCTACATACTAAATGACCCAGTATTTCCACTTCTAGATATATACAAGCTCTTACACATATGCTACAGCGGACCTAAACAAGTATTTACCATATTCCCAAACTGGAAACAACCCAAATTTACATTTGCTGTAGGACAGGTAAGTAAATGATAGCACATCCCCATCGCGGAATACTATATAGCAGTGAAAAATGAATGAGCTGCATCTGTATCTATCGGCACAGGAACAGCACAGATGTAAAAAGCAAGTTATAGAAAATTACCTATAATACACTCATCTTTATAAAAGTTCAGAGACATGGGGTGCCTTGGTGGTTCAGTCAGTTTAAGCATCCAATCCTTGATTTCAGCTCAGGTCCTGATCCCATGGTTTGGGAGTTCAAGCCCTGCACTGGGCTCTACACTGACACTGTGAAGCCTGCTTGGGATTCTTTCTCTCTCCTCTTTCTCTGTCCCTTCCCTGCTCTCATTCTCCCTCTCTCAAATAAATAAACTTTAAAAGTTCAGAGATGGGGCGCTTACATGGCTCAGTCATTTAAGCATCTGACTTCAGCTCAGGTCATGAACTAATGGTTCATGGATTAGAGCCTAACACGGGACTTGGTGCTAACAGCTCAGAGCCTGGAGCCTGCTTCACAGTCTGTGTCTCCCTTTCTCTCTGCCCCTCCCCTGCTGTGCTCTGTCTCTCAAAATTAAATAAACATTAGGAGTGCCTAGGTGGCTTAGTTGGTTAAGCATCCTACTTCATCTCAGGTCACGATCTCAGGGTTCATGGGTTTGAGCTCTGCATCAGGCTCTGTGTTGACAACCTAGCCAGGCGCCTGCTTCAGAGTCTGTGTCTCCCTCTCTCTCTCTGCCCCTCCTCCAAATTTCTCTCTCTCTCTCTTTCTCTCTCTCAAAAATAAAACTAAACTTTAAAAAATTTAAACTTTAAAAAAGGTTCATAAACAGAAAAAAGCCTAATATATTTATTCAGGATATTATATATGTTATAAAGCTATTTTTCAAACGCACAAGATTTATACTGAATGAGGCTAGCAGAGTGAAGGGGAAGCATCCAGGAAGGACAAGTAAGGGCTTCCCAGGGGATTCTGGGATTATTTTTTCTTAAGGTCAGTGTGTGTTTTGTTACATGAATGGACTTTTCACCAAAAACTATTTTAAGAACAAGAGCTGTTTTTATTTTTATTTATTGATTTAATTTACACCCAAGTGAGTTAGCATATAGTGCAATAATGATTTCAGGAGTAGATTCCAGTGATTAATCCCCAATGTATAACACCCCGTGCTCATCCCAACAAGTGTCTTCTTTAAGGCCCCTTACCCATTTAGCCCATCCCCCCACCCACAACCCCTCCAGCAACCCTCAGTTCTGTGTGTTTAAGAGTCTCTTATGTTTTGTTCCCCTCTTTGTTTTTCTATTATTTTTGCCTCCCTTCCTTTACATTCATCTGTTTTTTTATCTTAAATTCCTCATATGAGTGAAGTCATATGATATTTGTCTTTCTCTGGCTAATTTTGCTTAGCATAATACGCTCTAACTTCATCTACATAGTTGCAAAAGGCAAGATTTCATTCTTTTTGATTGCTGAGTAATACTCCATTGTATATATATATACACCACATCTTTATCCGTTCATCCATTGATGGACATTTGGGCTCTTTCCACACTTCGGCTATTGTTAATAATGCCGCTATAAATATTTGGGTGGATGTGCCCCTTCGAAACAGCACACTTGTATTACTTGGATAGACACCTAGTAGTGCAATTGCTGGGTTGTAGGGTAGTTCTATTTTTAATTTTTTGAGGAACTTCCATACTATTTCCCTGAGTGGCTGCACCAGTTTGCATTCCCACCATCAGTGCAAAAGAGATCATCTTTCTCCACATCCTCACCAACATCTCTTGTTGTCTGAGTTGTTTATTTTAGCCATTCTGATGGGTGTGAGGTGGTATCTCATTGTGGTTTTAATTTGTATTTCCCTGATGATGAGTGATGTTAAAGGGCCTGGATTTTTAAAGGTCAGTCAGACAAGTCTCAGAGGGTATTTTCTATGTAGTTGGTCCATCCGGATGGGCTAAGGATAGAACATCAAGTGCTGGGGGAGGGGAGGACACTTACACTAACAGGAGGCTTACCCCATGCCAAGGTCTGATATGCATGCACACTCTCAACGGGCATCAAATGCTGTCTCGCCAATAAAGCAAACCAAGAAGAAACTGGGGAGCTGATAATGAATTAGAACTTACTGCTGTACCCAGTAGTTTGTGTGGGACATTTGCATAGTGTTTCACAATTTACAAAACGCTTTCATCTGAGTTAACTCAGTCGACTCAGTTGACTCAGTCAAACTTCTCTGGCTACAGGTAGCCAGAGAAGGTTATTTTTAGGCCTCTTGTAAAGGGAAGGAAACCAAGTTCGAGAGAGGTGATATGACTTGCTTGAGACCACACAGCCAACACTGGGTCTTAGAACTTCTGGTCAAGTGCTCCACCTACATAGTCTGCCACAGTCCGCCACCTGCTCGCCCCCTCCAAGCCTGCACCATGCTCCTCTCCCCTCTAGCCACATCCTTCCTGGGAATGGGTAGGCCCCTCCCCTTGCACCCTCCCACCCACCGGGACTACTTCTCTTCTCTGGTCTTGAGTTATACTCCCCTGTGTCCCAATCGTTAGGATTCTTCTATTTCTTTTTCCCTAAGAAATTTCTCCAGATGCTTCTTTTCCTTACCTTCATTATAGCCCCTCTACATAGATTTCGATCTGCCTCTTTACTATATACATCACCAGTTTGTTGACCCCTGGCCAGACTAGAACATCCAGGGGGTGGCACCCTGGCACAGAAATCCTATAGATGGCTCTGTACAGTGCAGTCATTATCAATGGAAAACATAGCAAGATGGCTTGGAAAAGCTCCCGGGAGACTCCAACTGGCCATTCCAGGTCCCCTCCCTACCCCCATGTGGGATCAGAGAGTAACACACCTTAGCTGTGGGAGCTGATGGAGTTAACCTGACTTCTCTGAGCCTTCTTTTCCAAATCTGTTACTCCACAGGTGTTTTTAAGAAATTAAATGAGGCGGTGCCTAATACATAGGATGTGTTCATCAAATGTTAGTTCCTTCTTCATCCCATCATCCCAGAAAATAGCAGTGGGGTATTAAGCCAAAAGACGTTCTGACAGAGTCACAATCACTCACCTTCACACAGGCCCACTTCCTAATATTTCCAGTCTTTTTTCAGGAAAAGGACTTGTGCTCAAGCCAAGTATTTTAGCTTCTGCTTGGATCCTTGTGTGGTGGGGGCACTTCCAAGTTCCCAGAAAGGAAAGGCCCAGAGTTCTTGCTGGAGTCTATGTAGGAAAAGGAAACCAACTCCCACAACACAGAAAGTGTTCCCAGAGCCATGTTCTGGAAATCATCCAGGCTGGGAAGAGGTGGACAATTAAGGGTGGGAGCCTGGAAGGAGAGAATCACAAGTTCATTTATATTCAAATCTAGGACAGATGAGTACAATGAGCTCTGTAGAGGCTCTCGGTCCCTAGGTAAGCTTGGGCAAGTCACTTCACTGCTCTGGGTTGTAGCAGAAAGACCTTCCTAATGGAGACACTCAATGATGCTTTGTATCCTTCAGAGTCACTAGGAAATGAATTAACTCTCCAATCACAAAATTTTCATTTGCATTATTGTAACCTGGGCTGATGTCCAACTCTTTCATAAACAGTGGGCAATTATGTCACTCCCACTAGTGAGTCAAGCCCAGCCAAGGGTGTCACAAAATCACTTTCCTCTCTCAGTAGTTCTGGGCAGCAGAACAGAGTTGCACTCTAGATTCTGGAACAGCTGAGCTTTCTAAGGAAGATTCCAGAAGGACTATGAACCCAATGAATAATGCAGTAAATACCATTCTGACTCCCTGGGCTGCAATACTGCAGTCTTCTGGTGCTTTTCTGTCTTCTCAGGAAAGACGCAAATGTTTAACTGCACTAAGAACAGACACTTCACAAAGGAGCAATTATCCAGGCAAAAAAGAACCTGTGCACTGATATCCAAAGAAATGCAGATGAAAGCAAATGTGGGACCCTCTTTTAAAATATTAATTCTCAAAAAAGTGTTAAAGTTCCAGTATTCAACATGCCCTATGTTGCAGCAAAATTGATTCACATAATATTGGTGCCATTATAAATCAGTAATAGCTCTTTGGGGAAGCAATATGGCAACACATAAGATGAACCATATTCATGATTACTGAACAGTAATGCAATAAAAAGTCTGCATGAAGAAGTTACCATCGGCAACTTCTCTTACAGAAAAAGAAAAGGAGAAAAATGTGTCTAAGCTTAAGGGAACTGCTCCATGGATTTTGATAGGCCACACATTTGCCTCCTAGGTAGCTATGAGGATAATTATGCAGATTAAGTAGCAACATAGAGGAGTGTTCATTATGAGTGAAAGATAACAAACTTCAGGGTAACATGCGTTTTGATTATAGTTTTTAAAATGTGCACGCAAGTGCATAAAGGCTGGGCTACTCATATCGTTGAAATACAAGTAGCTGCAGTGTTCAATTGTTCTATTCAGAAGTCATCTTGTCTTCAGTTAAAGAAAGGATATTAGTTAAAAAAAGAATCCATCAGGTCGCCTGGGTGGCTTAGTCGGTTAAGCGTCCGACTTTCTCTTAGGTCGTGATCTCGCGGTTCTTGGGTTCGGGCCCCGCGTCGGGCTCTGTGCTGACTGCCAGCTCGGAGCCTGGAGCCTGTTTCAGTCTGTGACTCCCTCTCTCTCTGACCCTCCCCTGCTCACGCTGTCTCTCTCTCTCTCTGTCTCTCTCTCCTAGAAATAAATAAAAAACATTAAAAAAATTTTTAAAAAAAGAATCCATCTTATCACCAAACCTCCCAATAGACAATGAGGCCAGGAACTTTGCCTGTTTTGTTCATACTTATTTACCGAAGCACTTGTCTGATACATATGAGGGGCTCTGTAAATATTTTTGGACTGGCTGACTGCTGCTGTCTCTAAACAGGGTTTAATAAATCACGGACAAAGACTTCCGGTTTATGCAAAGATGCCCTTACCAGCGCCTTCACAGTCTCTAAAAACAAGACCACTGTCATTGGCAGAAGGAGGACATCACCTTAAAGCCGCCACCAACGGCTCCAGGGCCACCTCTCCTTCCTCCTGCAGCTTCACCCTTAGGGCAGATCTTCACAGGGACACACGGGGGAGCATTGGATCTGGATACTAATTCCTTACACCAGAAGGTGGCAGTCTACACACTTCCTTAGGGTACAGAACCAACGCCTTCCAGGATCTTTTTGACCATCAGATCACTCGTGGACCATAGTGAGCATGTGACAAGGGTCACCGGGGCCTCAGGCCAAGGTCAGGAGCAGATGGAGGCAATCGATGCCTACTGTGCCTGGTATTATAAGAGATGGCATCTCCTTCGTTTTACCCTGGGGAAACCAAACTTGAGAGAGGCCAAAAGACTGCCAGGTCCCCAGTCCCTAGTAGAGGAGTATTGCCCAGACCTGAGCCCAGGTCCCTTCCCAGAGCGCCTTCCCTCTTTCTACCACACCATGTTCCTCCCAGCTCCCCAGCAGCAGCAGTCTGTGAAAAAATGGCCAAGGCTATTTCTAAACCATTATTTAAATGCTTTTTACATCAAATTAGATCATACCCTTTGACCATACTCTTAATATTACAGCTAAAGCTGGAGGCAGCCCGAATGCCTGGCCCTGGCAGGCGCCGGGAATACCATACTATAGTCACTGTACTGACACTGGGAAGATCGGAGCCGATGTCCAGCTTGTCACGTGGGTACTGTCATACCGATTGTTCCATTACTGAAATAAATATTCCCATGCCAATTGGCAAAGAGCACAGCCTGAGTGCCACCACCCCACTCCCCAACCTTCCTGGCTCCTCCCCTAGGATCCTCCTGGGTCTCGCCATCTAGCAACTAAATGGTAAAGGCCGGGCCCAGCAGGATTCTCCAGGGCCCTACCCTGTCAGCGGTCAGTGCGTCTCCTAGAAACAGTTCTTAAAATATTTTTTAAAGCCCTGGCTAAGATTCCGTACAGTCACATAAAGGGGACCTTGTTTTAGAATGAGACCAGAGATAATGGGGACAGATAAAGGCAGAGACATTATATGACTTAGTGCAAAGAAGTAGATCTTGGTATAATGAATATAAGGAATAGCAGTGAGGCAAATTTATATTTACATGAAGAAGAGTTTCTAAGAAACCACAGAGTTTGTAAATACTGGCTAATTTAGTGAACAGGAAATTCGGCAAATAATGCCAGTCGCCTGTTCAACAGCCTTTCTCCCCTCATTCCTTCTTAAAAGAAAATTGTAGTTTTGTTCATTATCCTCCTGTGCTTCTGACAACCAAGTGCTTTGGGGAAGGTTGAGGCCGGAGGTCTGGAAAGGGGAGGGTGGTACAAATCTAAATTGTCCAAGGCCCACGTGGCAGCCCATTTCTCTTGCCCAGTGGTCAATTTAGACATGGAGTTGTGGCCAGTGAGGTAGAAGAGAAGTTGGCTGGGAGATTCTAGCAAGACCTTTTCTGCCCATATAAAGGGTTCATGGCAGTAATGTCCCCTTTGTTTCCTTTGAGGATGTCTTGCTTAAAACTAAGGCAAACATCTTGCATCCCCAAAGGGAAAGCTAAGAGAATTCCAGAGAACAGGAGTCTTAACCATGACATCTTTGAGCTGCTAAATTAATCAACCCTGGAACGGCTCTACAGCTAACCTTCTTGTTATTGTTCAAACCACTTTAGTTGGATTTACTGGTATTTGCAGAGTCCCACTAGAATGTAAGCTATTTGTTTACTGCTATATCTCTATTTTCTATAATACTGTCTGGTCCACAGTAGACCCACCATACATATTTGTTGAAAGGATGAATGATAGAAAGCACCCTCATTAATGTAGGAGGGTGTTAAGTTTTTTGATAGTCTTGGTGTTAGATTTTCCATTTAATAAATGTTGTTGACTGTCTATTGTGTCCAAGGCATTAGTGTTATAGAAAGTGGCAGACAGAGCCAGATTTGAATCTGGCCCTGCTACTTAACACTCAGGTGCCCTTAGGCAAATTGCTCATCTTCACTGAGCACCCACGTAAAATGAGTACACATGACTAAATTATAGGGGTGCTGTGAGGCTTAGACAAAAAGCAGCCACACAGGCAGACACATGGGAGGGGCTCAGCTGGTGTTTGTACCTCACTTCCCTGGATCTCCACACCCTCAGGTACCGGGACACCAGGATGAATCAGACTGACCCCTCCTTAACTTTGAGAAGGGCCTCACTGGCCGGGGGTAGAATCAGACATATCCACAAAATAACCAAGTGATCAATGTTAACATGACCGGAAATGAGACAGTGACATCATGTACATTCTGATATCAACACACTGAGATGAACACAGCATCACCTATGGGATACTCCAGCTAAATCTGTACACCATGAACCCATCATGACGAAACAACTGACAAACCTAAAATGAGGTACTTTCTATAAAGTAGTATGGCCTAGACACTTCAAAAAACGTCAATTGTCATGAAAGACTAGACAAAAAAAATAACTCTTCCAGGTTAAAGAATACGAAAGAGACATAACTAAATGCGATGCATGAATGCATGATCTGGGACTTTGCTATAAAGGAGTGCATTGGGATACTTTGTGAAATCTGAGGAAGGTGTGTGTATTAAATAATCGATATCAAAGTTAATTTCCTTTTTAAAATTTTTTTATTTTTTTATAGTTTTTTAAATGTTTTATTTCTGAGAGAGAGAGAGAGAGAGACAGAGTACACAGGGGAGGGTCAGAGAGAGAGAGAGATACAGAATCTGAAACAGGCTCCAGGCTCTGAGCTAGCTGTCAGCACAGAGCCCGACGTGAGGCTCAAACCCATGAACCGTGAGACCATGACGTGAGCTGAAGTCAGACGTTTAACCAACTGAGCCACCCTGGGTAAGGGGCATTAAGGAATCTACTCCTAAAATCATTGTTGCACTATATGCTAACCAACTTGGATGTAAATTTAAAAATAAATTAATTTAAAATTTTTTCTAAGCAATAGTAGAGCCACATCTGGAAGGAAACTGGGAATTCTGAGGTTGGAAAGGAGGAAAAGGGAACTCCGGGACAAGCAGAAACTTAAGTAAGCATTCAGGAATGCTGAACCCCCCCCCCACCACCACCACCACCACTGGATGCTGTGCGCCCATTTCACAGAAAGCTCCATTGAGCAGGTTCTGCAAAGAGGTGTCAGGGGGCTCCAGCCAGACAACAGGAGGAAAGACCTCTCAGTCAGTGGCCAGGAAGGATGAAAGAATAGGGCAGTGGCGGACAGGAGTTACACGTGTGTGCAGGCATTGACTGTGGGCAGGAAAGCTAGACCTGCAAGTTGGGGCTGAACTGCAAAGGAATGATTGTCCTGCATGGGTGACGGGACTGTAAGCAGGGAGTGGGCAGTGAGTGATAACATATATATGGTACCTGGTGGGGAGGATGAATGGAGTAGAGCAGGAACCAGGGAGACCCAGGACTCTTGCTGCATTTGGAGGTAAAAGATGTTGAGGGTTTGAATTTTGGTTTCCCCAGCTATCCAAAAGTAGAGTGTTACTACGAACACTTTTGTAAGCCAAAATAGTGTAAAGTGAAACAGCAATCACCATTAATTTATGTGGAAAAATTTTTTGAGCATTCCCAGAGCCCCCAAAAAATGGCCTCCCTCAGGCTTTTCTTAGGACATATCTTGCTAACAGAAGCACAATAAATCAAGATAAGGCTCAGATACAGACACATTTCAGAGCTAAGGGGGCTTGATGCTAACACGCTGAGTGTAGTTCCCCAGGAAACAGCTTGGGAGCGCCAATATTGTAGCTGGAGTGCATGCCTCTATAATGGCTGGCTGCAAAACAATCACTAAATGCTCTTCTCAATTTTCACATTTTTAGAAAAATTCTTTTTTAATGTTTGTTTTTGAGAGAGACAGAGCATGAGCGGGGGAGGGGCAGAGAGGGACACACACACACACACAGAATCCGAAGCAGGCTCCAGGCTTTGGGCCGTCAGCACAAAGCCCGACGTGAAGCCTGAACCCACCCACCTCAAAATCATGACCTGAGCCCAAGTCAGACGCTTAACTGACTGAGCCACCCAGGTGTCCCAATTTTTGCTTTTTTTTAAATAATAAAAGCAAAAATCCTCTTTGGATCTCTTTTGGTTAATGAAAATAGATACTAATGTAGGTCTTTTTTTTTTTAATGTTTCTATTTTTTTTTTTAATGTTTTATTTATTTCTGAGAGAGAGAGAGACAGCGTGAGCAGGGGAGGGTCAGAGAGAGAGGGAAATACAGAATCCAAAACAGGCTCCAGGCTCTGAGCTAGCTGTCAGCATAGAGCCCGACCCGGGGCTCAAACCAATGAACCATGAGATCATGAGTGGAGCTGAAGTCGGAAGCTTAACTGACTGAGCCACTCAGGGGCCCCAATGTTTCTATTTTTTTTGACAGAGACAGAGAGGGAGACACAGAATCCAAAGCAGGCTCCAGGCTCTGAGCTGTCGGCACAGAGCCCTATGCCGGGCTTGAACTCATGAACTGCGAGATCATGACCTGAAGTTGGACGCTGAACCAAATGAGCCACCCAGGCCCATGCAGGCCTTTCTTAAAAGCAAAGTGTTGTAACATGAACTTTCAAAAATTAGGGGATACCTGTAATGCTTTTCAGCCAGAACTAGAAAGATAATATTTACATTTATGCCTCCAGGAGAAAACTGGAATCCCATTTTGGTGCTCTGATTTCAGTTTGCTCTGCTTTGCAGGCAAGGGCAACTGCTTTGCTGACAAGGGCAAGTTCACCTCCAGGCTTAGAGGGCGGAGCCGACATGGACACGTGGCTAACCAGGGATGGAGGGCCTCTAGCCATCTCTATATCATAAAAGGCCTTTGCTAAAATCAGAAAACCGCCGACATTTCTTATCCTAGTCAGTTCAGTCTCTTTAAACGCCACAGTGCCTGATTCCCCAAGGTTTCAGTGTGTTCCCCGCCTGGGTATGGAGCCACCCCTGCCACGTTTCCACCCAGGAGCCTAAAGACCTGGTCACAGATTTGACTCCTTTTATTGCACAACAGTTGGGCATTTTCAAATCAAATAGAGTCAATCCATTCACTTAACACTCAGCAAATATTTGCCCACTGCTACTGTTTGCTTAAGGGACTTGACTAAAAGGAAAAGGGAAAGCAGGTAGGGTGAGAAAATGACTAGGTTGTATTATGATAAGAGTGGTTTTTCCCGTCGGGTTTTTCAGTTGCTCTGTCCAAGTTAGATAGGGATTTGGAATTCGGATTTCAAATTTGAAAGAAATTGTCATTGCTTGCTGAATGAGAAGTAGCATTCTGAGCAGCATGTTAAACACTCATGGAGCAAGATGATACGTATTCAACCTGCAGATTTTCTTTAGATGCCTCTAGAATTCTTACTCACCCAGGGGGTTTGTCCTAGTCATGGTGGTTAAGATGATAATGATGATGATGAGCACCTTCTCTGTGCCAGGCACTCTGCTAAAAAGCTAGAAAGCTCTGCATATTCTGTCCAAACCTAACCACCTAATCCTACAAATCAGGTATTATACACTGGAGGAGGTTGGGATTCATAGAGGCTGATGCATTTGTCCAAGGCCACACTGCCACATAGAGGCAGAGCCAGCATTTGAATTGAGGTCTTCTTGTCTCTAAAAATTAAGACCATTCGCTGTCACACCATCCTCCACTACTTCAAAATGGGAAGGAAATTTCAGGTAAATTAACAAAAGTGTGTGCTAAGTCAGGGGTCCTCAAACTTTAGCATGCACTAGAGTCACCAGGATGGTTTATTACCATATAGGTAGTTGGGGAGCACCTGGGTGGCTCAGTTGGTTGAACGTCCCACTTTGGCCCAGGTCCTGATCTCACCGTTTGGTTTGTGAGTTCAAGCCCTGCACCTGGCTCCCTGCTCTCAGCACAAAGCCTGCTTTGAATGCTCTGTTCCCATTTGTCTCTGCCCCTCCCCCACTCTCATTCTGTCCAAAATAAACATTAAAAAAAATCTATAGTACAGTATATAGTATATATAGTATGTATGTATAGTATAGTATATATATAGTATACTATATATAGTACTATAGTATAGTCTATGTATAGTATATATATAGTATACTATATATAGTACTATAGTATAGTCTATGTATAGTATATATATAGTATACTATATATAGTACTATAGTATAGTCTATGTATAGTATATATATAGTATATATACTATATATAGTACTATAGTATAGTCTATGTATAGTATATA
>NW_027527920.1:10355222-10360861 GCF_008692635.1 Crocuta crocuta | reverse complement strand
ACATATTGTGTATATATATAACTAGTATATATATAGTACATATATAGTATATATGTATATATAGTATATTATGTATAGTATTGTACATATATAGTAGTATAGTATGTATAGTATATAATATATATACTACAGTATGTATAGTACATAGTATATATATATAGCATAGTATGTATAGGATAGTATATATACATATAGTATAGTATGTATAGTATATAGTGTATATATATATATATAGTACAGATAGTTGAGGCCCACCCCTAGAGCTTCCGATTCAGTAGGTCTGGAAGGAGGCCTGCTTGTCTGCATTGCTGACAAACCCAGGTGCTCCTGGTGCTGCTGCTCAGAACCACTGCTCTAAGGGACAGCGGCANTTTTGGCACCTCCACAGTTTACCCATCTTACCTGCCTAAAGAGAAGAGGGGGGGCAAGTGCTGCCCCACACCTTCCCATCTGTTTTCATGGGAGCTCGTGTTGGAGACTGCAGGCTCTGTGCTGACAGAGAGCAGAGGGAGCCTTTTGCTCCCTGATGTGTACAGGCTCATCTACTCTCAGGTAGCCGCCCTCCCTTGAGCCCGAGAGTAAATCCCAGGCCCCCCTGGACTTTCACTTGCTTGCTGCTTCTATGTGGACTGAATCTGCTTTCACCTACTTTGTTGAGTACGGTTTGCGAACTCTGACTCTCTACCACACCCTCTTCCCATCTGCAGGAGTAAGAGATCTGATTCAGGGAAACACGGGACATAGGTCATCTGCCACCCGAGATCCTTGTTCCTCTGGGAAGATAAACTTTCTGGCAGAGGAAAGAAAGGAAACTCATACTTAGACTCTGCCATGTATCAGGCACAAGGCCAGAGGCTCAGTATGTGTCATAGTATTTACTCTTCATAATGACTATGAGTTAGGATGTGCGGGATCTTTTGATCCCTATGTACATATTAGAAAACTCAGCTTATAAGAAGTTCAGCAACCAGCCACTCTCACACAGCTAGTAAAAATCTCCTCCAGGATCTGACCCCGGGTCGGCCCCTGCTCTCTCCACTACTGCTGGCCCGTCCCTTCACAACACTGATGTTCTCTCCACTTTCTGTATAAAGTTAATGAGCTTTGGGCTACACATGAGGTCCAAAGCCTGCCTTAATAAGACAAAACCTGAGTCAGTCACGTAGTAGTCAGTGCTAGGGAAGTGACAACAGGGCCCATTTGAGATGCTGCCATGGTGAGTAGGAAAGAGGCCATGGTCAAGTTCTGGGTGAGCAAGTGGGAGGTGCTAAGATTCTAGAAGGGTTGGTTCCAAGAGCTACTTGAGGCAGGCAAAGGCAAACAGGATCGTGGGGGTCTCAGTGGAAGATGTAGCAGCCAGTCTGGGGCCTTGACTCAGTCACAACTAATCACAACTAACTGCCATGGTGCTCCAGAGAGTCAGCTGTGAACCTTCCTGGCCAGGCTGTGGGCCTTTGTGAAGGCTGCTCCCCTGCTTGGCACATCGGTCAAGTGCCTACCTTTGTGCAAGGTGATGAGGCTACACCTTTAAAACAAAGCAAAACAACACAGTTACC
This sequence comes from Crocuta crocuta, assembly GCF_008692635.1. Taxonomy (NCBI): domain Eukaryota; kingdom Metazoa; phylum Chordata; class Mammalia; order Carnivora; family Hyaenidae; genus Crocuta; species Crocuta crocuta. Next base: position 10,359,305 of record NW_027527920.1, on the reverse strand, counting down.
AAAGAGCTCATAGTTTAGGAATAGGTACAAGCAACGAACTAAACCCAGACAGATACATTAATTTGAATATACTGCCTTGTAGTTTAGAAAGCCTGTTGACATACATGGTGTCCAGTGACCCTCACAGGGACACGGTCACAGGGGAGAGAGGAAGGCTGCTGTGCTAGGCATTCTGTCCTTCCACACCTGATGTCTCCTGGATGCTTGGCACACCACATCGGGCTCACAGTGGAGGGGGTGGATGAGGCTTCCTGGAAGTGTAGCAGTTGAATTGGGCTTGGAAGGATAGGTTAGGAGTTCTATACGCAGGAAAGAGAAAAAGGAGGCTCCTGCAAGTGGAGGGAATGCGGCCATTTCTTTCGCTGTGACCTCAGTGTTGTAGGCACTTGAGCCTTAGCTGAGGGGAGGGAGGCTTGGGAGGGCCTCAGGCCTCTTCCATTCCCATCTGAAAGGCTTTTGCTTTTTTGCATCTTTTCTCCTACGACAGCTCCCTCCAGATGAGCCAGGATGTCTAACAGGCTGGCAAATAATAATCTCAGGGGCTGGAGTGATGTGCTTTTAGTTTACAAGGGCTGGCTTGGGGATAGAGCTTAAGAAGATCTATTATTTTCTCTCTCTGGCATCCATTTTCCCTCAGTGACTGTTTTCCTGGAGTCCATCATGTAGTGATCATGACAGACCAGGGACAAATGAGGGAGGAGCCATCAACCATGGGTGTCATCTGCCCTTGTTGAGTCAGTGGAAAAAAATGTTAGCCCAGGGGTGCCTGGGTGGCTCAGTCAGTTACGCACCCAACTTTGGCTCAGGTCATGATTTCACAGCTTGTGAGCTCAAGCCCTGTATTGGGCTCTGTGCTAATAGGTCGAAGTCTGGAGTCTGCTTCAGACCTGTGTGTGTGTGNAAAAAAAAAAAAAAAAAAAAAAAAAAAAAAAAAAAAGAAAATGTTAGCCTGGAATCAATGAAGAATTGAGCATGAAGCCAGAAGGGGAGGATGTCGGAAGGGGAGGAGATTTAAATGTGTCTCTGAACCAGGGGTGAGTGAGAAAGCAAGTCTTGGATTGGAATTTAGCAGAATGGCTTCACCTTAGCACCTGGGGAACCAGAGGGTGGGAGGACATGGGAAAGGACTTTCCAAAGGAAGCACAGACATTAGTGGGGTTGGGGAAGAATGGGGAGAACCAGCAGGTGGCCTGAGTGGTCTCCCAGCCCGGCTAGCACCAAGAAGACCATTCCTGCACCCCAAACAGATATGGCCACCCCCTGGGGGGCTCCATGGTGGGGCCAGGTTGAATGCTGCCTGAGGGGACCTAGTGCAGCACTCACACTGAGCTGTCTAGTGGACCCTGGACTGAGCAGGTGGAGAGCCTGGCCCTCCCAGCCCCAGCAGCACCTGGATGAGGCCGTGGCCAGGAGCCAGATGGTATGACTCAGGCAAGGGAAGCCCCAGGAAGGTCACTGTGAACCAGTTATGCAGCCTCTGACTGCCATCAACAGGCTCTCATTTGTGTCCTATCAACACTAACCCCTTCCTCAGGACCTGGATGAAGAAGGATATTGAAATCGTAAACTGCACAGTGACAGATTTTAATAGCCAGTTGGAACTACAAGCCTGTAAAACTTTAGAGGAACCTAAATAAATTGCTTGCTCTAAGCCTATGGAGGGACCCAGGCCAAGAAGGGTTATTGCCATTATGGGAATAAAGCTAGTTTCATGTTTGCCCACGTAAGAGTGACGATAAAAACAAATCCACCAGACTCAATCCCCCCACAACAACCCTGGGGGATATTTTGTTTGTGTTTTGTGTTATTTTAAGTGTTTGCTTATTTTTGACAGAAGTGAGCAAGTGGGGGAGGGGCAGAGAGAGGGGTACAGAGGATCCAAAGTGGGTTCTGTGCCCACAGCAGAGAGCCCCATGTGGGGCTCGAACTCACAAACCATGAGATCATAACGTAAGCCGAAGTCAGACACTCAACCGGCTGAGCCACCCAGGTTCCTGTTTGTTTTTTAATTGAGGTGAAATTCATATAACATAGAATTAACTATTATAATAAATACAATTCAACACGCATCAGTACATTCACAATGTTGTGCAACCACCACCTTTAGCAAGTTCCAAAGCATTTTCATCACTCCTTGGGGTTGTTTTTATGCCCTTTTTATGGGTGAGATATTAAGGCTCAAGAAAGAAAAGCGACTGATTCAAGTAGATCAGTGGTAGAGGCCACCCTCGAACCCAGATCCTCTCTCTCCCCTGGAAGGAGGGAACATTTGCCTTCAGACTTTGGTAACAGCTTCTGCACTGACTTCCTGTCCTCTGTTTCCCCTTCCTCCAGTTGTCTTAGACAAACTTAGTAGATTGATCTCCTACAGCAAGCCTTCAACAGCACCATTCCCCTCCTCAGCCTCCCAAAGAGTCCCCTTTGCGTCGAAGTAACGTCTGAGCTCCTTTACCGCTTTAACCTCGATGTTGATGGAATCACCCCTCAACTTGTAAATGCTCACTCAGTGTTGGTGGGAACCCTGGGACTGGAGGCTGATCCCGGCCCCGCCTCTTCCTTTATCTTGTCCATCACCTGCCAACCAGCCTGCATTTGCCCTTTAGCTTTCTTAGTTTCAATGCCAATATTGGCTCTGAAAACAATAAGAAACACATATCAAGTTCTCTCAGTGTTCCCATCAGCGCCCCTTCCCTTGACTTGAGGGGAAGGACAGGAACCTCCTCTCCCTCCCCTTGAGCTGGCTAAATTATCTTAAGGTCAAATAATGGATGCAAGGTAGATATTAAATATGTTGATGGCAGCATATATGAGTTAGTTGAAAAGATGTTCATGGCATATGGTGAGATGCCCAAAGGTAAAGTCATATATATAACATAATTGTTTCAAAAAATAGAGATCTATAGAAAGAGTGCATATATATGTCTTGAACTGATGCATATATTTGCATGAGAAAAAAGTGTGAAAAGATAAACTCCAAAGTGTGAATGATGCTTCTCTCTGGGTGATGTAACATGGAGTGATTTTAATGTTTTCCTTTTGCTTGTTTTCATTTTTAGTAACATTTTTCCTATGAAAACATGGCCTGCATAAGAAAAAGAATACCGAAGGGGAAAGGTGTTCCAGTAATACTTTGGTTACCCACCTCAAAGTGGTTTGTCTCACAGCTAACTCATATATGCACCTGCTTTCCCTTCACCTTGGGGACTTGGATCTCCTCTCCTTCATTTTATCTTCTCCATGACCACTCCATGACCTGCTCAAGAATTAATTATCTGGCTAACAAGTGGACTCAGGCTCTCCTCTCTCTAACCCCTCCTGACTGACAGGCCTAGTGTAAGTCTCTGATCCTAGCCCCTCGGGCAAGCCTCCGGGAGACAAAGCTCCTGACATCTCCCAGCCCTGAGTACCTGAAGTTTCCTGCCAGGCAGTGATGCCAATGAGCAAAAGGGGCAAAGGGGCAGCCAAGGCATACACAACTACCTCATCTGTGTCCTGTATTCACTAGACCAACATCGGAGGGAGAAACAGCAAGACGCGGCAAACTCTCTTGTGCTTGTGGGTTTCTTCTCAATGTGCTTTCATTCCTGTAAGGCAGATGTGTCATTGCCAGGGCAACCGGACCAGGGAATATGCACCGAGCAGCCTCCACCTCAGCCTTAGCTCTATTTTGTTAAACTCCCAGTGGGTTTTCAGATCACTTCACACTTGTGGTTGCAAGAATGTAAACATGCTTCAGTTCTCCTGGTTGGGTGGTGGTGGCTGGGGTGGGGGAGGAGGGTCTTCATCTTTTCTGTCTCTCTTTATATGGCCTGGCTGACACACATTATTTCTTCTACAAATGACCTACTAAACTCATTTTATTTTTTACCAGCTTGCTTTGATATCTTTCACTCCTCCCATACTGTCTTGTGATCAGTATCACTCACTCAAAATAGATGAATATATATGTGTATATATATTTTTTCAATATACTAAAAACTAACCAGAATGTCAGAATTGGACATTTCCAGTGGAGAGAATGATGGAGAAAACAGCTTTTAACTATGCTCTTCCCCCCTTGATCTGCAGGCCCCCCCCCCCCCC
>NW_027527920.1:10309469-10355184 GCF_008692635.1 Crocuta crocuta | reverse complement strand
CCCCCCGCGTTGGTTTTCCTTCTCCCACTCCATAGTAGCACAAACATGCATGTTTCTAAACTACATTGGAGAAGCAGCTCTCTGTGGCAAGGCCTCGTTAGGGTGAATCGTGATTCTGCCTCTCCCTGGTAAAATCAGAGGTCTCAGCACGACAGGCTGAGAACCAGACTCCTCTGTAATAATGAAACTCATGTGGCTTCCATTTCCCTCTCACTCCATCTCTTGTCCCAGTTAAATTATTTGCAAAGTAGACTCCATTTCTGGAATTGTGTGCCAAACAAAGTTGTTTTCTGGAGAGTTGAGCTTCAGTCATCTAAACACTCACCACCTGAAGCTTAATTGTTAAAAGGAATTAAACCTAATTAAACAGAATCAAACCAGATGGAACTGGTAGGCCAAAAACTAGCCTTGCCCGTGAGGGCCACTGGCCTTGTCAGTGTAGCCCCAGCTGAAGCCACAGTGTCCAAGAGGAGGCAGGCACGCTACTTAGCGCTCATTCTGGTAGTTTGGGAAGGTTTTCTTCTTACTGAGCTTCTTGCTCTGTGGTTCCACTCTGGTTTCTCAGTCACTGCCTGTGGTAAACAAATGGCTTTGAATCAAGTTAAGAGCATGAGTCTCTGAGAGAATCCGGGTATGAGCTCAGCCCGGGTGTGAATGAGTATAAACAGGGGAGGGAAGGGGGGAGGAAGAGAGGCCTCACATACAGTCAGTGAGGGGAAAATGTAACTCAGAAACATGAGAGAATTATGATGTGAAATGGTCCCGCCCTCTCTGGATAGGCCCCAGCCATGAAGGTATCTGAGAATAGTCAAACCTAGAGAGGTACATATGGGCAACTTCAGCCTGACCCTGCACCTAGGACTTGAAGGGAAGGAAGAAAATCAACCACTGTGCTAGGTTATGCATTTAACCAGACAAATCTGGGATGTAGATCTTATTCCCATTTTACAAAAGGGGAATCCCACCCAGAGGTTTAAACAGTATAAAGGGCGGGCCATCACCTTTAGAAAGGAACTGGGTGTCTAATATCATGACTTCCCCTCCCTGACCTTCAAACTCCTCATCTGAGAATGGGAGATACTAATGTCTACCTCACAGAGTTGTTGTGAGGATTAAATACAATAAAAACAATAGTGTACAGAAAACAAGGCCCTGACACATAGGAGGTAGGTTTTCACTGAACATGTCTCCTCTTACTCCTTGTCCAAAGTCAAGAATCTGGGAGGCCCCTGGGTCACAAATCCAGGTCACCCATACCCCTGGGAGGGGGTAAGTTGGGGGCCTCACTTTAAGGGCAGGATCTCTATGCCTCCTCAGGTCTCCGTGTGTGTGCCCAGGAATCAGCAGCTGAGAGGAGAGAGGAAGGGGGTTCTCCAAGCTCCTCTTCAGCTCCTCCTCGCACTCGTCCCTCCTCCACCCTGCTTCACTGCCCAGCCTGGTGCTGGACTCACTTGCTTTCAGGTGACCTCCCTTAATGTCCAGAGAAGAGCCAGTTTTGTCCTGTGGAGCTCACAGTAGCCCCATCTCAGACCTCAGCACTCTGACCAGTCTGGCCACTTCAGCCTCCGTATTATACCCCCTTCCTTTCCTCCTCCCTTTCCCTCTCAGGACCCGCCATCTTGCACGTGGAGGCAAGATGTTTGTGGCCTCCTCTGGGAAGCCTTCCGTCACACTCTTAGCTGCAAATCACTCTGCCTTGCCTGCTCACTTACTCTTGACCAAACATTTGTCACCTACCGCTCTGTGTCCCAGTAGTTAGGTTGAGACTCGCCCAGGGGACTTCAACTCCACTCCCCAGGAAGGAGGGCCGCTCTCTCTTTTTCCCTTCAGTGGTTTCTGCACTACCTCCTCCCCCAGGGAGGCCCTGCCCCTTGGGGAGAGGTCAACAGGGGAACTTCCAGTTTGCATCTGACCAGCTAGATCAGGTGAGAAAGAGGAAACCATGTGCCATCCACTTTCTCTAATCTAGTTTGCCAGCCATTAAGACCCTTAGCCCTGGGTCAGTTTCTGGTTGAAACCCAGATGGAAGGAGGAGCATGACTTCTGCTCGGACCTTTGCAGCAGACTGGGAGCCCTGTAGGGGTCAGAAACCCTTTCTTATTTTCAGTAAATAAAAAAAAATTACACATATAAAAGAAAAATACAGCATATCTGTAAATTATAAAGCACACTAATAAACACTCTACTTAAAAACTAATCCATACCATCTCCTCCGATATATCCCCTCTCTCCTTTCAAAAGGTAACCACTGTCCTGTATTTTGAGCTTAAAATTGCCTTCTATTTTTTTTGTTTTCGGGTTTAGCAAGTATGTATGCACTTCTGAACGGTATATATTTTATCTGTGTTGGGTTTTGAGGATGACGTTCTCTATAAATAATATTAAGCTGAATTTAATCTCCAGAGGTCATGAGATTTACTATTTAAGGGTGGATATGTACCTACCCTGCCCACAGCAATTCCATTCCTCGGTGTGTACCCTAGTGCAGTGGTTCTCAAACTGTTTGGTTTCCGGACTCTTCTGTGCTCTTAACAATTATGAAAAGATCCCCCTCCCAAAGAATTTTTTTTTATGTGGAGTTGTGTCTATTGATATTTACTATATTAGAAATGAAAACTGGGACTCCTGGTCAAGCATCCAACTTGGGCTCAGGTCATGATCTCACAGTTTGTGAATTTGAGCATCAGACTCTGTGATCTCAGCACAGAGCCTGCTTTGGATCCTCTGTTTCCCTCTCTCTGCCCCTCCCTTGTTTGCACAGATGCTCTGTCTCTCAAAAATAAATAGATATTAAAAATGAAAATTTAAATTAATTTATTAATTTTATTTTTTAATGCCTTTTTTTTTTTGAGAGAGACAGAGTGTGAGCAGGGAAGGAGCAGAGAGAGAGGGAGACACAGAATCTGAAGCAGGGCTCGAACTCATGAACTGCAAGATTAGGACCTGAGCCCAGGTTGGACATTTAACTGACTGAACCACCCAGACACCCCTAAATTAATTTATTAATTTTAAAATAAACTCATTAAATGTTAAGATAACATATTTTATGAGAAGGAATTATGTATACTTTAAAATTTAGGGAGCTGAGAGGCATATTTTTACATTTTACCCATCTCTTTATTGTCTGGCTTAATAAAAGACAACCTCACACAGATATATAGCTGGGAAAGATAGGACTATTTTATTTTTTCAATTTAAAAAAATTTTGATATATAGAGAGACAGAGCATGAGCAGGAGAGGGGCAGATAGAGAAGGAGACACAGAATCTGAAGCAGGCCTCAGGCTCCGAGCTGTCAGCACAGAGCCCGATGAGGGGCTCGAACCCAAATACCGTGAAATCATGACCTGAGCCAAAGTTGGACACTTAAATGACTGAGTCACCCAGGTGCCCCAAGATAGGAGTATTTTAAATAGCCTTTTCTGATCATTGTGCATATATCTTGCAACCTCTGGAAAACTGCACTGCATATGCCTAACAGAATAAGAGGGAAAAATTATTATTAAAATAGTTTTGAGCTCATGATCCCCCACAAAAGACATAGGGACCCCTGGGGTCCTTGGATCACACTTTGAGAACTGTGGTCTCAGCGAAATTTAAACATGCGTATGGGGAGGAATGTGCTAGATGGCCCATTACAGTATTGTTTGTAATAGAAAACACTGGAAACAATCCAAGTATCACCCATCAGCAGGAGAATGAATGAGTGAATTGTAGTTCATTCACACAATGGAATATTTTACAGCAATAAAAATAAAGCCTCTTTCCCCCATTTTTGTACATGGGGAGTCTATGTATTAGCAGAGGTCTTGTATTTTGATTGAGTAGCTCAATTGATAGGTGGACTAGAGTGTTAAATGAGACCTTGCTTGTGCAAAGTAGGTCTTTAAGAGATGGGCAAATGAAAACACACGCCCAAGGGCTGTGAAGGGAGAAGAAAGTCAGAGTCACCTAACTTCCTGTTGTGACTTTTGTCATGTTAAATCCTCAGGCTGAAGCCCTCTTATTTTCTGAAGCACTTGATTTCAGACTGATGATTAAAAGCTAACTTCCTGTTATGTTTATGTCACCAGAAAATACTTTGCAAACTGTGGGACTTAATAAACTGCGAGCTCACAGAGAATTCGGCACATGTATAAAAGATCTTCCCTCTGGAAGTTGGAGAGCCCAGAGCTAAAACAAGTACATTCTGTGTTTAAAACTGAGTCTTCTTGCTGGAATAAAAACATTTCAAAGCAAAATCTTCCCACACATCTGATTGCCAGTTAAAAGGGAAGAAGGGACAATTGGGAGCTTTATAGAGGCCGAACGGGCCCCTGAAATAATCCTCATCAGCACAAAATCCTAAAGCGTGTAGGGAAGTAGACCCAAGATTCCTATGAATGGAATTGTTTCCCAAAGGGCTCCCTGCTCCACCATCCCCATCCCCCCACCCCCAACCATGGGCAGTGTCCGGTGCACTCTTCCAAGTATAGATACAGGTGGCAGCATTACAGTGGCCAAAGACTAAGGGAGTAGTAAAGGATACATGTTATATCTGTCCTTCAAATGCACGTTTATTAGTACTGATGAATACAGTGATACCTGCTGTATCCAGAGGCTCTTACCCAACTAACTGGCTGGTCTTGAACATAGATTTTCCACATAGTAGTACTTTAATATTGTTTTGAGATATCAAATACCAAATGTTTTTCCCAAAAGATTTTCCCATTTTCTATTGTCCCTGTGTTGCCAATGCTGCCTCTCCTCCACCCCCAACACACACACGATTCCCTAGATATCTGGCCAAAGAGCAGGCCAGATATGTACCCACTAAGCAGGAGACTGGAGGCCCCAAGGTAAAAAGGCTTAAGAGATTGACAGTTGAAGGTCACCTAAATAAACAGTGGGATCTCTGCTAGTTGTCCTGCCTGAAGCCTTTTTATCAAACAACCTTATTCTCTCTCACACACACACACATATATTTTCCAATCAGCTTTTTGATGCTTCACTCTACGATAAGGATAAATAAGCAAAAATCATATAATGAAGGAAAAGTCTCTAATTTAAAAGCAACTTGAACTCAGAAAATAGAGACATACAGAAAAGAGGAGGGAAAAAATATTCTATACTTAATCTGCAGGAAGGGAAGAGAAAATAATATATCCATGAAACAAAGACCACTTGAAAAACAATAAAGCACTCTTGGACTTAAAAATCTGATAGCAGAGAGGGGTCTGGGTGGCTCAGTCGGTTAAGCTTCTGACTCTTGGTTTCGGCTCAGGTCGTCATCTCATGGTTTGTAGGATAGAGCCCTGCATTCCACTCTGTGCTGATAGCAAAGATCCTGCTTGCGATTCTCAGTCTCTTTTCTCTCTGCCTCTCCTCTGCCTCTCTTTTTCTCACTCTCTCAAAGTAAATAAACATTAAAAAAAAATTAAATATGATAGCAGAAATGACAGCTCAGTAAAAGAGTCACAAGAAAGAATTAAAAAGATCTCCCAGACCAGAAAGAAAACAAAAAAACCCTGCATAACTTTTTGTTGAAATCAGAAACTTAAGACGCATCTGCTTTATCAGCCAAAAAGTATTCAAGAAGCCTTGGTTTAGGAAATCAACTTTTCAATATTTCCTGTTGAATCAACATCTGGCTTCTTAGACATGATGGGACCCCACCCTCTTTATCTTGTGGTTTGACTTCCAAAGGTTACTTACTTCAAATGTAGAGGTATTTGTATGGATGATTCCATAAAATCAAATGCTGATTTCTGGTTAACAAACTGTTACCGATTGAGAAATATACAAACCAAAAAAAAAAAAAAAAAAAAAACCTGTCCAGAAATAAACCCAAGTATATATATGAACATAATACTTAATAAAACTAGCACTTTAAAGGAGAAAGGAAAGGCTATTCAAGTGTGTGTGGGTATGGAGACAAGTGACTAAACACCATTTTCCATTTGGGAAAACTGTTGAAATTATATTGCTACTTCACTCCTTACTCCAAAAATAAATTCCAGATGAATAAAAAACTCAGTGTGAACCATGAAACCATAAAAGTATGAGAAGAAAGGGGTACCTGGCTGGCTTAGTGGGTGCGACTCTTGATCTTGAGGCTGTGAGTTCAAGCCCTCCATTGGGTGTAGATTACTTAAAAAATAAGAGCTTTAAAAAAGGGAAGAAAATATAAGGGAATATGTTTATAATCTTGGAATTAAGACATGCCATGAAATATAGAAGCTATAAAGGCAAATGCTGATAAATTTGAGTATATAAAAGTTTTAAATTTCTGAACAAGAATAAACATGTAAACAAAGGCAAAAACAAACTAATAAAATCATTATATATACGATAATTGGCTAATTTCCTTATACAAAGAGTTCTCACAAATGAATAAGGAAAAAAAAATGACCCAAATGTATCAGTCAAGATCCAGTCAGGAAGACAGAAACCATGCTAGGTAATTCAAATGGGGAAAATCAATGCATCTGATTACACAGATGCTGGAGAGTTAAAAGACGATGGAGAAACACATTTAGAATTCTTATCATACATAGAGAGCTAATAGCGTTAGTTTAAAAGAGTGCCTGAGACCAAAAAGACCAATAACTCCACATCAGGCAAAGTATATGAAAAGAAAATTCACATATAAGAAAATAAAAATGGATCTTTTATTTAAAAAGTGTTTATTTATTTATTTTGAGAGAAAGAGAGTGCACAAGCAGGGAGGGGCAGAGAGAGAATCCCAAGCAGTCTCCAAGCTGGTGGTGCAGAGCCCAATGTGGGGCTTGATCCCACGGGAATCGTGAGATCATAACCCCAGCCTAAATCAGGCTGGACACTTCACTGACCGAGCCACCCAGGCACCCCTAAATATGAGTCTGAAATGCATGAAAAGATGCTCAATCTCATTCATAAGAAAATAAATAAAAATTATAAATGAGATAATACTTTTCATTTTTCATTTTGGAAAGATCAAAAGCCATTTTAAGAAAACAACAACCAAGTATAGACTTAGAACCATCCAAAAAATTTTAAGCAGAAAAGCATGCTGCAGAATGGTATGATGATCTGCTGTTCAGAAAATGAGAAAATATATATTTATACTACATATATAATATAAGCACATACAATAATATAAATATATATGCACATGCATATACATACATACAATAATAATCTCTGGAAAGATAGAGAAGAGTTTTAATAGTTGTTTGTCTTCAGGAAGGGAACCTAAATAAACCTTATGTATTTGTATTATGGTAAAATAAAGTTACCACTTTCATTATTTTAAAGTGTACAATTAAGTCAGTGGCATTTAGTAGTACGCTCATGATGTGGTGCAGCCATCACCACTATCTAGTTCTAGAAGCTTTTCATTGCTCAAAAAGAGACGCCATACCATTAGCAGTCACTTGCCATTCCACCTTCCCCCAGACCCTGGCAACCACTAACTTGGAGATCAGAAAATCTCTATGAATTTGCCTCTTTTGGATATTTCATATAAATGGAAGTATATTAATACGTGGCCTTTCTTATCTGGCTTCTTTCAGTTAGCATAATGTATTCAAGGTCGTCCAAGTTGTAGCGTGCATCAGTACTTCATTTCCTTTTATGGCTGAATAATATTCCATTGTACGGATAAACCACATTGTGTTTATCGTCAGTTGATGACACTTGAGTTGTTTACACTTTTTGGCTATTGTAAATAGTGCTGCTCTAAACATTTGCATGTAAGTTTTTGTTTGAACACCTGTTTTCCATTTAGGGGAATATATAGCCAGGAGTGGAATTGCTGGGTCATAGGATAATTGCTGAAAGTTCTGTAGTGACTTTGGAATGTTATCCCGTGTGCATATATTACCCAACCAAAAATGGACTATTGTAATACAGATAACGAGAGACAGATATTTTATTTTATAATCATTGTTGGGCAGCGCTGCAAAATCAGGATTGGATCAATAACTGGCCTTGTGAAAGAAACTAAAAGAAACTGCAAGTGTAGGAAGTAAAATATAATCCAATTTTAAAACATGACTCATAGAACCAGTTGGTCTTCAGGCTACAAAAGCTCCCCATCATTAAATGTTCAAGTAGCATTGCCCTGGTGAGCGTGGGAAGGGCTGTGAGAATGTTTTCTAAATCCATTTTTTTAAAATAGTTAAAGGGGTAATTAGAGTTGACTTGGGCCGGGCGATTACGTTGGTTTGTCTGTTAGTTGCGTGTACTCTCAGCGGGAGCCCTGGCTCCCTCGACACCACGGATGTCCTCTAGGGGGCGATCCCAAGAGAGACCCGAGCGCCCGGAGTTGCTCAGCACAGGCGGCCGGGGAGAATTTGTCTAGCCGAGCGTTTACAAAGGCAAGAAGAAGAAACACTGTACAAAGAATCCAGTGCGGGAAGGACACATATTTCTCCAGCCCTTTATTTTTATAAACGAGAATGAGACCCAGAGTGGTTGCTGATGGTCACACAGACTTTAATGTTTCCAAGTCTGGAAAACTCTGCCCTGCTGCAGTGCCAGGTGTGCAGAGAGTGGCTTTTCAAGCTCCATCCGGCTAGATCCAGTTCGGATCCCTCTTCCTTCCGGCTTGGGCCCCCCTGGGTCCCCCACCGTCCAGTTTTCACTACTTACTTATATGTGTGACCTAAGGCCTGTTACTTAAGCTTCCTGAGCCCTTTTCATTATCTGTGTAATGAAAGGAAGAAACACCATCACATACCTTTAGGATCTTCCTTATGCTTAGGGCATTGTTGGTTCTCAGTAAGTATTTGTCGCCTGAATGAATATGTCCTTCCTCTAGCCCTCTAAAAGGCAATGGTTGCCCTGCTGGAATAAATATTTACTGGTGACATTTTAGGCAGTATCTTAAGGGCTTTCTCATATCTAGAAAGCAGACCCTGGGAGGGGAAGGAAAGGAGAGTTTGGGGTGGTAGCCCTGCTCCTGTTGAGGTAGAGAGCTCCTCTGTGAAGCCAGGAGCAGCCCCAGCGACCACCTCACTCCCCAGCCAACACCTCGGGGCCTGCACGTCTGTCAGCCAGAGGTCTTCAGAGCGCCCAGGTCCTGACATCCTTTGCCAGAAAAGCAGGGGGCCCTAGTGAAGGAGAGTCCTGTTCCCCTTGGCCCAGTTCCTGGACCCCCTTCCCCAGTGCTCTGACAAAAGGCTGGGTCGGTTGTTTCAAGTAATATTAGTCAAAGCATTTTATGAGAAGTGCTGTTTATGCCCAGCTACACAATGATCATGGGTAGCATCAAACACACCAGAGTGATGTGGTGATAAATTTTATTTTGGTTGGATTATGAAGCTGAGGTTGTGTTTTCTCGGTCTTTATAATGTATATGGCACACATTTTTTTTTTTTAAAAATTAGGTAGTAAGTTATTCTCACAATTCTTTTTTGGGGGGGAGAAGCAGGGCAGGGATGGGGTTGAAATGTGCTTTTTTCACTACTAAAGAATATTGCTACAATACATAAAATGTGGAAAATAGAAAAAGGAAAATCTCCCATATTTACATCACTCAATTGTTGTTAGTATGTTTCAGTGGGTTTTTAAAACAGTTTTTAAATGTGCTTTTTACAATTTTTAAAAAAATTTTTTAATGTTTATTCATTTGAGAGAGAGCGAGAGCGCAAGCCAGGGAGGGGCAGATAGAAAGGGAGACACATAATCCAAAGCAGGCTCCAGGCTCTGAGCTGTCAGCACAGAGCCCGATGTGGGGCTCCACCTCAAGAACCGTGAGATCATGACCTGAGCCAAAGTTGGACACTTAACCGACTGAGCCACGCAGGTGGCCCTAAATGTACTTTTTACTAAGTTGTAGTCATGGTAACATTTCTGGTTTTAAAAATTTGGCCGCCTCAAGAAAAAAAAGTGGGGAAGGGGGCTCCTGGGTGTCACAGTCCATTAAACTGCCAACTCCTGACCTTGGCTCTGGTCATGATCTCATGGTTTGTGGGTTCGAGCCCTGTGGCTCTCTCAAAATAAATAAATAAAAATTTGGCCTCCTCACTGCCTAGCAATGATATCCATGAAACATTTCCCAAATGCCTATTATGTGCCTGGCAGTGGGGCTCAAAAATGAATTACACAGGGTACTTGGTAGGACATCGTTCCATCTCTTCTCACAGTATCTTCAGCTTGTTTATGTATCTGCTAAATGGTCCTATTCATAGGGGGTGGGGACTCTTGAAAGGAGAGGACACTGATGGATTGAAGACAGGTAGGGGAATGTATCTGGTAATAGCAAGGAACAGCAAAGAGCCTGGTGTGGCCAGAGAAATAGGTGCTTCAGTCAGCACTTGCTAAGTGAAGGACTTACCCAGCGTGCAGTGCACATACTTTAGGTCAGTTCTTGCAGTTTAAAGTGGTTCTCAAATCGCAAGTCCTCTGACTCCCTTATTCCAGGTTTTAAGAAATGTTATCTGTGCAGATGTTATCCTCTTCAAAATAAAAACATTTTTTAAAGAACTCATTCCTCCCACTGTCCTCTATCCTTGCTTTCATTTAACTGAGAAACTATGACTTTGAGTTTTTCCTCTTCTGGGTTGCTTACATGGATCTCTTCTTGGTTGACTTTCTCCAGTGCCTAGAATTGTACCTGGTTTAATTCAGAGTTTAATCAAGGATCTCTTGAATGAGTGAATGAATTTCCCTTTGTGAGTTTCATCAACCTTTTGACATCTCCCCTTCCTTTAGCCTTTCCATCTGTCATACCTGTGCCAGTTTCATTTACTTACTTTTTTTAAATGTTTGTTTAATTTTGAGACATAGAGACAGAGACAGAATGTGAGCCTGGGAGGGGCAGAGAGAAAGGGAGAGAGAAAATCCCAAGAAGACTCCATGCTGTTATCACGGAGCCCAATGTGGGGCTGGAACACAGGAACCGTGAGATCATGACCTGAGCCGAAACCAAGAGTTGGATGCCTAACTGACTGAGCCACCCAGGTGACCCCAGTTTCATTTATTTGTGTGGTTTTGTGTGTGTGTGTGTTTAACCCACATGAGTTACTGTCAGTTTTTCATTCACTCTGTTCCTTTCCCTGGGAGAGGTGCCAGGTGCTACCTCCCAGGAGTGTCTCATTACACACCAGCCTCCTTTGGACTTTAAGAGGCTGGAGATCTTTTAGGGAAGGAGGGAGAGAATGCCTGCCTGCTTGCCTACCACTCAAAAAAGCAAGCTGATCAGGCCAAAACTTTCATGCCTTGGACCTTCCCCAACTTCACCCCAAGATCCCATTTGAGTGTGAATCTAGATACCATTTGCACATCACCAGTAGGAATGAGAAGCTACAAGGCAAGCAAGAAGTAAATAAGGGTTCCAATTTGAGATTAGACCAAGTAAAATTCATGCTTTCTAGTAAAATCCAGATTTTCAACCACGTGGTGACATCTTCATCATACCACACCAAAATGCCTTTATTGGGCTATTATCCTCCAACAATGAGCGATTTGAAAACTAGTGTCACCACCACCCACCACTCCCACAACACCGCCCCTTCACAGGCACCTAGATTTTATACAGGCTGGTGGAGGTGGTACTGGATGGAAACAGATCACCTTATTCAAGGGAGTTCAGCCCTGAGAAAAGCTGATGGCCCTGCCCAAATTCTCAGGAGACTGAAATGCATCAGAATGCCCACTTAATGTGTACTGAGAACCACAGCTACCAAAGAGAGTATAGTGCTCTGTTCCCACTCCCCCCTTTCCACCTTACACTGTACCCTGTCCCCCATCACCCTTTCCAGGATGCTGCTCTTAGAAACCAGGGTAAGATCAGGGGTGCCTGGGTGGCTCAGTCTGTTAAGCATCAACTTCAGCTCAAGTCATGATCTTGTGGTTCATGAGTTCAAGCCCCGAGGAGGGCTTCGTGCTAATAGTTCAGAGCCTGTAGCCTGCTTCAGATTCTGTCTCCCTCTCTGCCCCTCCCCCACTCATGCTCTGTCTCTCTCTCTCTCAAAAATAAACAAACATTTAAAAAAATTGAAAAAAAAAAAAAAAGGAAAGAAACCAGGGTAAGATCAGAAGACTGTTGGGCAAGTATGAGTGTCTCCAGGACAGGATGGGCTCCTGGGTCCTCTAGAGTCTTGCCCTCCTGCACACCCCAGTGCCAGGGACACACTGGCCAAGATCCTTTGAAAATGTTCTTCCTCCATGCTCCAAGCTGTCATTCCTATTCCCCAGTTACCCAGGCCCACGTGAAGGTATGGAAATGGCTTTGGGAAGGGTCTCTTGTAGGTGCTCGTGTATCACTAATGAAACTGGAGGAGCTGATTTCCTGGGAAGTGTATGACCTCTTTGGCTGGGAAGGGCGTAGCACCCCTCCTACAGGGCCTGGAGCAGCTTCCTCAGAATCCTGTGGTCTTTGCCATCCCCTCTGTAACCAGATCCAGTTTGCAACCAACTTATCTTTATCTTCCGATGCAAGTATTCTAGTAGCCTTCTTCCCAGATATCCACTCCAGAGAGTCCTTGGCAAAAGAAAAGACTTGAAAAGTGTACAGAGGATGAAGCTGGTGACTCATATTTATTTGGGACCTACTTTATGATTGGCAAAAGTTCCATGTCCTACAAACATTATTTTAATCATTGCTCACCTTCCAATGGGTAGTCACTATTATAACACTTATTTTATAGTTTTGGACCTAAGAGGTTCAAAGACAGCAGGTCCAAGGTCACACAGTTACTAAGAGATAGAGTGGCATTCAAACTCAGTTTGTCCACTGCCAAAGCCAAGGCTCTATCCGTCAAGTCACTGTATTCAAGGGCTAAACATTTATTGAGAACCTACTATATGCAACCCCCTGGGGCCGTGAGGAATGGGTAGTTCTTGCATACCAGGAATGCAGTTTCTAACTGTGATACGGGGCGAAAATGAAGAATTCTATTCCAAAGCAGACGGAAATAAGTGCTATCTCTAAGGTACAAGCAGTGTCCATGGGAACTGGATGGAGACAGATCAATCACACTGTGTGTGAGAGAGAGGGAGGGGTGGGGGAGGGGATAAGGGAGGAGGGAAGAAAAAAAAGCCAGAGAGAAAGAGAGAGAAAAATATGACTACGATGGACACTGGGAAGACTTTTTCTAGAAGATGGTCTTTGTGTTATGCCTTACTAGACCCCCCACAGGCTGGAGTGAAATGGGCAGAGAGAGCTAGAGCGTGAAGCCAGGGCGAGAGTGCTCAGGATCTCACCAGCAATCACACCAGGGTAGGGGTGTGGAGAGAAGGCAGGTGGGTCAGGACCTTGATGCCAGAGAACGGTCTAGCTTGCTTCTGGGAGCAGTGGGGAGCTGCTGAAACCTTCTGACAGAGCAGAGACAGGAAGAAATGACCAAAGTTTGCAGTTTGAAAACTGGGCCGTGGGAGGCAGAGATGAGGCCATTGTGGTTCCTCCCTTCTTTGGCCACCGCCTGCTGCTAGGCTGGGCACTCAGCGGAGGACAGAAAGAGGATTGCTTCCAGCAGTGGGAGCTCCCTGTCTTAGCACAGGCTGAGCATAAGACCCCTAAAGGCCTGTAGGAGAGATTCAGCAGAGGAAGTGGTCTGATTTGGGGGTGTGGGGCGGCTGTAGGAAACTCAGAAGGTCCCGAGGTGGGATGAGATGGTGGACATGGGCGGGGGGAATGGAAAGGAAACACATTCTGGAACATGGTCAAGAAGTCTTTTCAACTCAGCCAAAGCAAAATAATAGCCTTCACCCCTTAAAAATTCAGGCTCATTTCTGACTTTGAAAATCTTGCTTTCTTTTTAAGTTTGTTTATTTATTTTGAGAGAGAGAGAGAGAGCACAAGAGAAAGGACAATCACGAGAAGGGGAGGGGCAGAGAGAGGGGAGGGAGAGAATCCCAAGCAGGATCTGCACTGTCAGCAAAGAACCTGACATGGGGCTTGAATCCATAAACCTCGAGATCATGACCTGGGTCAAAGTTGGATGTTGCATCCAATTGAACCACCCAGGCACCCCTGAAATCTTTTTTAAGGAAGTGCAGATGAATTTTTCTTCTAAGTGCAATAAAAACTCGGTGAAATTAAGAACCCGATTGCCTGGGTGTTCAATCCACTGAGAATTATTATTTGATTGAATTATAAGAAAAAGAGGTAAACGACCACAGAGAAGTTAATATCAGAATGTCAATCATACAAACACCTACTATGGATAATGCAAGCAGATGACTCAGCCTGGGACCCATTTGAAGGGTGTGGGAGAAGCAACCCCACCTAAAAGTTTGCTCCACCCTGTTAATGTTTTTAGAGGCCTTAAGTTCTGAAGAACTTCTGGTATCCTCCTCCATAAACTATAAAAGAGAAAAATTACACATATGCTACAATTTAACTGCATTCTCTGATTGCAAATTCTTTATTTCATTAGAACTGATTTTGTGTGTGTACATTTGTGCATGTGTGTGCATGTGTGTGCATTTATCACCTACTTTGCTGATTCCTTAACTGGCCCCTCCCTTACTAGCCAGTCACCATACCCAACAGCCTACCACTATAAAGCCACTTTTGGCGAGTTCTGAAAATGTTTACATTTTAAGGGTTCCCTAGTGAAAAGGAGAAGATATAACATTACAAGGCAGCAGAGTGGAGGTGGAAAGAACCAGGCTGGGGAGGTAGGCAGCCTCATTGTGAGACTCTAGGCAATTTTCTTAGTCTCTCTGGGCCTCCGTTTCTTCACCTGTAAGATAAGGAGGAACAGAAGAATAGTAGTATCCCCCAGGATTATCCTGAGGGTGAAATGAATCAATACACAGACAGTAAGCTTCAGAAGGGTATCTGGCCCCTGGTGAGGCCCTGGAAGTACCATTTGCCTTCACAACAGTCCAGTGGAGGATCATTGTTCTCATTGTGGTTAGATGAGGCCCAGAGTGAGACTCAGAGAAGGTAGATAACCTGCAGGATACACAGCTAGGAAGTGGCAGGATTAGCTGAGAGTCAAAGCCAAGGTGATTTGACTCTGAAGACCCAGCCAGCTCTCCCTCCTATAGTGGTGCACAGTTCTCTAAAGGAAGAAATGCATTTGCCTTGTGTTTTTTTCTTTAAATGAAACTTACTTTTTTTTGATAATCAGTAGTATATGACTCAAAAGAAATAAAAGGGTGTACAGTGAAAAAGAAATTTCCCTCCCTCCTTCCTCTTCACCCAGCCTCCCTCCCCAGAGCCAACAGCTGTTACCAATTTCTTGTACGTCCTTCCAGAGTAAGCTTTAGACTGAGCTTCTCACTGCTTAAGACACACTTATTTACCAGCGTAATGTAATTCCCTGAGCGCCTCATATGCGCCAGGGACTTCCTGCTGGGCTACTGCTGCCTTCAGAGGGCTCACTGGCTTGAGTCTAGAAGTTATTTATGGAGGAACCTGCTATACTGAGTGCTGTACCCAGTATTTGTCCCCCTGTGGCCATCTCTTTCTGCAGTATGACCAACCCCCTGAGCACAGGAAAAGGCCAAATGAAGTGCACAGAAAACTCTTCTCCAGCTTGGCTTTCACAGCCTCTGGCAAGCAAGGAGCACGTTGGTGTCAAGAGCCAACCCAAGGACTCTGAGGGGTGCTGGACAAATGTGACACCTCTCTGCGACCAGTTTGCTCCTCCGTGAAACTCTTGACCCTTCCAGCTCTCTAAGCATTTTGCTCAAAGGACTCTTGAGAGGGATCATTTTCTGTGAAGCCTTTTGCTTCAGATCTCACTTCCAGCCCCAAAGGGCCAGCTCCTCCACGGGTAACTGAGAATGGCCAAGAGGCCTCCAACACCTTTTCCCCGCTTTCCTACAGAAGCAGGATCCTAGTCTGATTGGCACCAAACTCGACTTCTTCCCAATGCATCAGGCACCTCACAGAAAGGCCTGGGACTATGTTCTGCATTTTGAGAAATTCATTTTCTGGTGAGCTGAATATTCCAGATAGCTGAATTGTCAGGTCAGATTAAGGTTAGGAAAGAAGAGGGGAAGGTAGAGATGGAGGTTCTCCAAGCCTAGGATTCTCCTCCCCATCGAAATTCTATGAGCCTCTCCTTTTCAGTGGGTTGTAAGCTCCTCCAGGACGCAGTCTCCCATCATGATCAGGGGTAAAGAGAAGTCACACCTGCATTCTAATCCGTGCCCCTTTGTTTCTAGGTAGGTATGCTCTGTGGGTTTAGTTTGCAATTTCCAGGTGACTAATGCAGTGCAACATCATATAGGTGTTTAATAATTGTTAGTCCCTTTCTTTACTCTGTCTTATCTTTTATCCTTCTGCATCTTTGCACCCTTATCCCCTTTCCCAGGACCTGGCAAAGTGCAACCCTGAAAGATGCTGGAGTCCTGGGGCCCCGGATTTCTCTGCGTTGGCAGTTCTCTGCTTTGGGGAATCAGCAGCCCTACACTATTTGTCTTCTGCCTACCTCCCAGACTCATCTTTCAGCTTCTCATCTCCTTCCACATAACTCACCAGCCAGACTGGCAGGTTCAGATCCTCTCCAAGCCTCTGAGCATTTGCAGATACAGTTTCCTCTGCCTTGGACACTATGCTCCACTCCCACCCACCACCGCGCTTTACCTGGCTAACTCTTGGGTATCAATCAAGTCCTAGGTCATATCTCACTTTCTCCAGGAAGCCTTACATGATGCTCCCCCCCACCCCCCACCAGTTTGGGTTAGTTGCTCCTTATTTGTGGCTAAGCAACATCCTGTGCTTCCCCTCCTAGCACTTACGCTGTGTTGTAATTGCCTGCATGCTGGTCTGTTTCTCTTGCCCCTTCCTCATCCCTTGGAGAATGAGACTTTTGGTGTCCCATGAACCTTGAGCATCAGTGATATTTATCGAATGGTCTGGCCCAGATGCCTTTAAAAGAACAAAAATCTAACCTCTGGGCCAGCCGTACTTAGAACCAATGATTTCAAGTCATCATCCTCCATCTCCAACATCAATCCTCCTCTTTGACAAGGTATCAAAAAAATGAACATTTCTTGAGGATCTACTGTATGCCAGGCACCAAGACAGGCCCTTTACATGTAAAGACATTTTCACAATTAGAAGGCTTAAAGCTCCACATCTAGGCAGCATTTTGAAACGCGAAGGTTCTGATGTGCAGTCATGCAATGAACAACAAGGAGAAAGGAGTGATACCACAACACTTTCCATCCTGATAGTGGCAAAGAGATGTTAGTAAGGAGGATCCCCACATAGCACCAGGCTCTGAGTCCCTGAATCTTCAGTGCCTGGCATATGACAGAACCACAGATAAGATTTGTCAAACAAATGAATGAACAGTTGAAGAGAGAACACAGAGCAGACTGGAAGCCTAGGAAACTCATCTTTCTTTCTAGATCTGACCTAAAATATTCCCCCCACTTCCTCCATGTGTTGATAAACAAAACTGGACACTGAAGTATTTTTGTCTTGGGCAGCTGTCCACAGTGCAGGCCAAGGCTGATCCTGGTGATTTCTGCTCAGGCTCCATTGACTAAAAATGGCTACACCTAGTCACAAGGGAAGCTGAGAAATTTCTAGCTGTGAACCCAGGAGGAAAAGAAACAGATTTGGGGTGAATAGCTAGCAGTCTCTGCCACAGGATAGATGGGCCATCCTGGCTCTGCCAGTGTCACTGGCTGGCCATGAATTATCACAGGGTCACTGGGTGCTCACTCTGGAAAGGCCCTTGGGGATAATTTTTTTTAAATATTTTTTTTATTTCTAGGAGAGAGAGAGAGAGAGACAGCGTGAGCAGGGGAGGGTCAGAGAGAGAGGGAGTCACAGACTGAAACAGGCTCCAGGCTCTGAGCTGGCAGTCAGCACAGAGCCCGACGCAGGGCTCGAACCCACGAACCGCGAGATCATGACCTGAGCGAAAGTCGGACGCTTAACCGACTAAGCCACCCAGGCGCCCCGGGGATAATTTAATTCCACCCCCTAATTTTACAGATGGGAGACTAGGGCCTAGAGAGGGAAGTAATTCCTTCACTGTCAGAGTTGTTTGGTGCTAGGATCATGCTGTTTGCTTAATCATTCAGTGCTTTATCTGCAAAGGGAGTCTTTTTATTTTATTTTATTTAAGTTTATTTATTTATTTTGAGAGGGAGAGAGAGGGCATGAGCGGAGGAGGGGCAGAGAGAGAAGTAGAGAGAATCCCAAGCAGGCTCTGCACTGTCAGCTAGGAGCCCACTGTATGCCTCCAACTCAGGAACTGCAAGATCATAACCTGAGCCGAAACCAAGAGTCAGACATTTAACCAGCTGAGCTACCCAGGTGCCCCATGATGATGATGATTATTATTGTTTATTCATTTATTTTGAGAGAGAGAGACAGAGCGTGCGCGGGGGAGGGACAGAGAAAGAGACACAGAATCCGCAGCAGGCTCCAGGCTCTGAGCTGCCAGCACAGAACCCGATGTGGGACTTGAACCCACCAACTGCAGGATCATGAGCTGAGCCAAAGTCAGACCCTCAACTGACAGAGCCACCCAGGTGCTCCCGTAATAATAATTATTATTTTTAAGTTGTGTTCATGCCCAGCAAAGAATATGGAGCCCAACGCAGGGCTTGAATTTATGACTCTGAGATTAAGACTTGAGCTGAGATCAAGAATTAGCAAGTTGGATGCTTAAATGACTGAACCACCCAGGCACCCTTGCAAAGTGGGTCTTTAAACAAGACAACCTTCTCAACTCCTTCCTGAAAGCGCTGTGAAATTCACATTTCAATGATAAAGAAAGCATTAAAAGCAATACAAATTAAGATGTTGATGACATAACGATTATTACAATGGTACTAAATGATTCTTTCTTTAGTTACTTTGAAGGCTCTTCTGTGTCCTGTGGTCCTTAAGTTTTTGTTATTAGGAACTTCAGCTATCCCCACATAATACTGCAAAATCCTTTAGCTGACCATGTGTATGAAGGGTGAAACTCTACTACATTTGATAAAAGACCAAGTACTAATTGTGTAAATTTGTGCAGTTATTTCATCTTTGAGCTTTAGTTCTTTAACCAGTAAAATGGAAATAATACCTACCTCTCAGGTTTGCTGTGGGAGTTAAACAAGAAATGAAGACCACTTGATAGAGTATTTGGCACCTAGTTGGGACCCAATAAACGTGAAGTTTCTGTTGTTATATAACTGCAGTTCTTTCTGTGAATACCCAGGGGACCATTACACAATGAGTGATAGAATCACTTTTGAGAGGGGCACTTTCAACATTTAATCAACCAATAGGATCTTTGCGGGGTGCCTGGGTGGCTTAGTCGGTTAAGCATCCGACTTTAGCTCAGGTCATGATCTCGCGGTTCGTGGGTTCGAGCCCTGCATCGGGCTCTGTGCTGACTGCCAGCTCAGAGCCTGGAGCCTGTTTCAGAGTCTGTGACTCCCTCTCTCTCTGACCCTCCCCTGCTCACACTGTCTCTCTCTCTCTCCTAGAAATAAATAAAACATTAAAAAAAAAACAAAAACAAAAAACAAATAGGATCTTTGCTTAATATCTGCAATTGCTAAACTAGGTGCCTAATATCCATAGAGAAAAAGAAAGTAACTTCCCAAGGGAGACTGAACCCTAAACAGAAAGTAGCAGCACTATGTGGCAAGCTTAGGGGACAGAAAGGGGGGTGGGCAGGGGCTAAGAAGTCTGCTTAGGTGAGTGGTGGAGGACTTCCCTGAGGAGGTTATATACTTCACGAGGAAGGAGTAGGAGCTGGCCGGGTAGAAGGGAAACAGGTAGGGGAGGACACAGAGATATAAGGAAGCACATTTTCTAAAATGAAGGAGCTATTTTCACTACTGCTGGAACCATAAAAAAATAAAAATAAAAAGCTTTAGCAAAAGAGAAAGGACAGTTGACTGACAGCAGTGGGTTTCTGAGTGTTTTTATCTTGCCAGGGATGGGGAGCCACTGGGGAATTTTGGGCAAGGAGATAATGTGAAAGGGGTAAATGGAAAAAAGTGGGAGAATGACACCTACGGTGAAGGTGTGTATTCCTGAGTGGAAGAGAACCTGGCAGGCTCAAGGCCACACCCACTTCGCTTCACTCATTCAAATAGTTACCCAGGGCCTGCAGACAACCAGGCCGAATTCCAGGAGCTGGACGTCAGGCAGTGAACAGGACTGAAAAGGTCTCTGTTCTCATAGAAGAGACTGACCCTAGATAAACAAGTAAACAAGCAAGGAAGTATCCAATAAGCACCTCCTGGAACATCAAACCAGGTGATAAAAGAGCCTCGATGAGCTCCTACCCGCCCCCTCACTTCTGGATATTCCCAAGCCTTCTCTAGATCCAAGTTTGGTTTCCCAAGGAGGCTCTGCTCCTAGAAAAAAATCTCTACAGTAAATAATTAACTTACGTTTCTGTGCACTTCCAGTAAGCCTGTGTGGAGATAGTCAGCTAGTCTTCTCCAGGGGTTGGTCACTTTGTAATCCTTGCTTCGGGACCACCCGCTTCTGGTACAAATCTCAAGTGTAAGGCTAGGGGAAGGTCACAGCAACCTTGAGACCTTTCCTGATCATTGTTCCCATGGCAACCTCTGACTTCCCCTATCAGTAAGCCCTTTCCTTTATATATCCTTTAGAAGAGAAACATTTGATAGCATGGTTGAAATTGTGTATTCCTGTCCTCTGAAAGGTGCAAACTTTTAAAACACACCCGCTGCTCCTGACAGGAGTGGCCCCCGGCCCCCTCCCTACCCTGGTTTCTAGAGGGCTGGTCGGGGAATCCCCACTGCCGAGTTCCCTATGGCCGAGCTGCCTGTCACCACCAGGGCTCTATGTATGGCAGGGCTCCCCAGAGCCATTGGCATGCGGGCCAAGAACACAAAAGCGAACGTTGTTGTTAGAGGTAACCGGACAGATTAGGGACTGAGAAAGCTGAGAAAGCTTCCCAGCGTGCATGGCCGTGGTCTTTCCCCGTCTGACTCATTTACGTACCTCGAAGGTTCCCAACCTCCCCGCCCAGCAGTGTGTGTGTGTGTGTGTGTGTGTAATACAAACTTTCTGAGACACAGGAAAGTTCTCTGTGTTTTAGGGAAATCTAGTGATCTAGTGAAAGCCCCAGGAGGGTCTTTCTGATTTTGGCCAGCTTCTCTGGACTGTTTGAAAGTCATAGTTTGCCCTTTGGGGACTTTGGCAGTCAGTGATGACTAAGTTAGGGCCCCTGCTCAGAGGAGTTTTTAATTCTACTTTGGAGGAAGACAATGCTAATAAAAGACTTCTTTTCCTTTTCTTTCTTCTATTTTTTTAAAAAAGCAGTTTACATTTTAGGTGCTTTCACATTCTTAATGCCATTAAAATGATAAACTCTGAGCCCAAAGGAAATTTAGAGACCAACTGGGAGGAGCAGGGGAGTGGCAAATACCTGGCCTAATACCAGCCACTTCCTAAGCTCCTGCCCAAAATAGACATTGCTAATCGATCACTCACTCATTCATTATTGAACACTTACTTATTGAACATCCTCCACGTTCCACATGTTATGTTAGGAATATAGCAGGAAACCAGACAGACTTGTTTGCTATGCTTATGGACCTCCAAGGGGGAGGCAGACATTAAACAAATAATTATAGGCATGATGAGTGTTTCAAAAAGACAGAGTATGGGGGCAGACAAGGGCATCACATAACCTGGAAGTATCCTGGGGGTGGAGAGGGGTCAGGAAAGGTCTTTCCGAGGAAGAAATGTTTAAGCTGAGGTCTAGAGGGTGAGGAAACTGAGTCTGTTGGAGGGTGGGAAAAAAAAAGAAGCATTACATGCTGGTATGAAGATGACATGGGTCAGCGCCTACTCCATGGCTAAATGAGAGGGTATGGATACTAAATGGGGGGGTAGTTGTTTAGAGAGAGACAGAGGTTGGTCTAGCCAGGCCTTGGAAGAAAAACCGGAGAGGGCTGGAAGGTCAGATTGAGCAAAGGTCCGATTTATTGTTTATCCACCCCCTTCCTAGGCAATTATGCTCTCACAGGCTATTTGGGAAAAAAAAACTATAAATTATGGGATATCTATTAAGTAGTGGCAATTCTTATGAATTCTTACATCTTCCTTGTGAGATAAGTATTATTTTTCCAGTTTTACAGATTTAGAAAAAAACGTTTGGGAGGACTAGAGAGACAGTTGTTTGCTCAAGCTGGCCATCAAGTAGGCAGTAGAGCTAGGATTTGAGCAGCTACACTTTCCACACTCCTCACTGCCATAAAATCCCCAGACCGGGCTTGCTCTAAAAGCAATCAAATAAAACTTGGAAAGCAACAGAAGGGCTTTAATTCGAAAGTGTTACGGGAGGAAAGGGTCGGCAGAGATGCCCCAGGTGACTAAACATCATGCGGCAGAAGGGTGCCAGGAAGAAACCGAGTCCTGGTAGAAGGTGTGTAGTGGGGCAGGGAGCGGAGCAAGGGACGGGTAGGAATGGGAAGGCGTGAGAAGTGACTGGGAGGGCGTCCTGGGCTCCTTCAGGGCTTCGCTGCTGCGGGGAGTTGCCCAGCTCTAACCACTACCCGGCCCTGCCCGGTTAATCATTTCCNCCCCCCCCCCGCCCCTGCCCGCCTCCTGGCCCTGCTGCTCCTTCGCCGGGTTTTACGAGATGCTCCAACTTTGAGGCAATATTTGTAATAGCCCCGGACGTCCTCAAGGCCATTCCCCAGAGAGATCGCAGACTAGCTCGGGTGTAAGGACTGCTCATGCTGATCGTTGAGGATTGCCCTGTCCTCCTTTCTACAGAGAGGTCTGAGAGCGAGGGATCCAGTCCTCGCATGGATTAACCAATTCCCCAAAGCCAAACAGGGTACTGTAACAACAGCTGGTAGAGGGGGTGCGAGGTTTAAATGAGATGTTGTGCGTAAAGTGGCTGGCTAGCAGGTGTCCAACAAAAAGTAGTAGGACCTAACAAATGTTAGATCCCTTCCCTTTTCATCACGTAGTAATTGAGACCTCGCACTCAGCAAACCCAGGTTATGTCTATCTCACTTAAACCTCCACTGGGGGGTTAGGGATGAAAAGTCCAGCCACTTGCTCCAGGTAACGCAGATGGTGAGTCACAGTGACAAGATCTGAAGCCAGGTTCGTGGGCGCCCCTGCGGCCCCAGCCATACAGCACCCAGGTGGCTGGGTAAAGGCTACGTGTTCAGAACCTAGAACCAGGTCAGGATCGAACCTGTCGCAGGGAGCATAACACTAAATAGGGACTGCTCTGGGATCTATGCAGCCCGCTGTGCCACCGGGAGCCAGCACCTAAACCTCTCTGCGCTTGTGTCTTCGTGTGCAAAATGGGAGCTAGAGTGCCTGTGTGCCCAGGTGGTTTTTGTTTTCTTCACACTTTCCTGAGTGGCCAGCTGTTCTACCACAGAGTAGTCAGACCACCACACACACAACACGCAGGATCAGTCTTCTCTGTGAGCACTCGCTCCTCCGTGGTAAACGCAGAGGACCTGCCGGGTGTGCGNCCCGGTCTCCGAGCCTCGCTCTTCCTCGCCACCCTCCTCGTGGCCATGGAGTGTCCGCACCTCAGCTCAAGCGTCTGCATCACTCCAGACTCAGCCAAGTTCCCCAACGGCTCCCCGTCGTCCTGGTGTTGCAGCGGTGAGTGCGGCCCCGGGGCGGCCCTGCCGCGCACCCGAGGCCCCGGTCTCGCCGGGCCTGCCGTCTAGGGACCGCGGGCGGCCGGCGCGCGGACCCAGGGTGGGGTGAGGGCGNTCCCTCCTCGACCGCACGAGAAAAGCGCCGCTCGCCGGGCGCAGCTTTGTCTGGGCTGCGGGGCGCTCCGGGGCCCTTCGCCGCTTCCCCCGCCCCGCTTCCTTTCGCTTCCCTTCGCTTCCCGGCAGGCTCGGGCAACTCGATCCACGCCAGGTGGGAGCCCTCAGCCCCGAGAGGCGCTCGGGACTCGGGTGGCCGAGGTTGGAGTCTTTCGTCAGCCGGGAAGGGTGAAGTTTGAAGACAGGCTGCGGGCTAAACCGCTCCGGAGGCTGAGCCGGCAGCTGGTTTGGAGCGGCGGCTCGAGTTGCCTTTCACATCTTTTGGGTTGTCTGAAATTGCGTTAGGACTCCCGAATTCGTGTGCTGCAGAACCGTTATTAGGTTTATGTACTGCCTTTGCGTTACTTAAGCATCTTAACTCCTTCTGCTGGGCTCTTTGGAAGCCCCAGTGCCCTCTTATTGTCTGCTCGAGCGACTTAGGATCGCACCAGCCACACTGCTTTGATTACTTCCTGGTAGGGCCCTAGTGCCGCCGCTAGTCTTTGTTTATTAGCTTTGAGATGATCAATGGTAGCTTGAGCTGTAGTGTAAAATTTGAATTGTGTATTTCAAAAACCGTAAGTTCACTTGAAGAAATCTAGGAAAACAGCGATGGTACAGCTCAAGTGTTTGACATTTACCATTGTGGTTGGAGCTGGGAAGATAGTTGAGAGTATGTCTTAGCACTTTTGACAGGTTACTTCTTAAATGGTGATTATGTCCTTGGAGAAAAACATAGGCAGCGGCACAAAGAAAAAGGTACTGTAGGGTGAGGAATAGAAATAACTGCGGTTTCTTGGAGCTCTCAGGGGTTTGATGTTTTGCTTGCCTTTGCAAAGTCAGATGATCTTTTTCTGCACCAGGCCTTTAAAGATTAACTGGTTAAATTGGTTTTACAGTGCAGTATTGCAGGGTTTTTTTTTCTATGAAGGTGCAGAAACTTGTACAAATTAGCTCTCACCTTTAAATTTCTCTTCCACAGTGAGTGTGGAGTATGGAAAAATAAGTAAGGTGTATCAAATCGCCTTACAGATTGGTTGGGGTACATTAGCTGTAACTGTAGCTATAGCTGTGGTGCTGTTACGGTAACTTTTCATTTTTTTCCTAAGAGATTTGAAAAACAAATGACCAAAGTAAACACTACGCAAAGCTTATCTCTTGAAGATTGGTGGTCTTGCTCTTCTGTAGTAAACTTTAGGGATACAAAGTGGACAGCACACTTCTGGTTTTTTCTAGGTAAAATCACATCACATTTAAAGATGGCCTTGCTGGGCCCGTGCATCTAAAAAAGAGGGGCACCTGGTGGCTCAGTTGTTTAAGTGTCTGACTCTTGGTTTTGGCTCAGGTCATGAATGGTTCATGGGATCATGCCCTGTGTTGGGCTCTGTGCTGACAGCACGGAGCATGCTTGGGATTCTGTCTCTCTCTGTCTCTCTGTCTCTCTCTCTGCTGCTCCTCCCCACCGCCCATGCTCATGGGTGCGCGTGTTCTCTCTCTCTCTCAAAATAAATAAGCTTTAAAAAAATTGAAAAAGGGAAAGAGTTTATGCAAGTGGCAGATACCCTGTTGTGAGTCAGTCTTGCCTTTGTCAGGGAGTCCACTTGACTGGAAATAAGTGCAGACCATTGAGTATCTCTTGAGGAACTTAAGTTAAAATGGAGCATAACTAACAGACTTGTGCTGATAACAAGAACAGAGTAGTATGTCTAGCCTTAAGGATGGGGTGATTTCTCTCCTAGGAGGAGGATGGCTGTCTTTGCATCTTGCAACAAAGCTTGTCTCTGACATTGCTTCACAAGGGTGGTTCTAGTCACATGCTTGGATTTTTAGAATGAATAAAGCTAGTTTCACAACTTTTTGTTTTTTTCCTTCTGTCCATATTTTGTGAATTGAACCCATTTCGTGTGGACCTCCCATTTTAACCTGTTGGCATCCATTTGTTGATATAATCTGTTGTATTGAGCTTGATCTTGTTCTTGCCTGCCTGCTTCACTGATTACATGATTAGTTAAATCTGTGAGTCCTTAACTAATTCATCATCTTGGAGTGTTATGTATTCTTGTATTTATTCTCTAACTCTTGAGTTTATTTTCTTTCTTTTTTTTCTTTTTGGTAGGGAACCAAAAGGGTAGCCAGTGTGTTGAATAATGCTGTGACTGGGTATTGAGTCTGATTACATTCTTATTAAGGAGGAAAAAAAAAATTCCCTGTTTTGGCATTGGTACAATAAAAGTAATGCCCTTGCCTTGTTTTCTTTGGGAGCTCGCAATTACACCACAGTGAAACAGCCTTAAGGCAGCCAAGCAAATTGCAAAAGGCCAACGTCCTAGGCTCTGTTAGCTAGCAGTACATCCTTGGACAAGTAATTCTTTTTCTTCTGCCCATCACTTTGATTATGTCATCTGTAAAAAAAGAAGAAAAAAGGGTAATACTTCACATCTACTTCACAGGTTGCTGCTAGGATGAAAAAGGTAATTTTTTGTAAAAGTGTTGGGAGATTCCTGTACACTAGTCAAGTAATGGGTGGTATTAGAGCCGGAACATCTTTATAAATAGGACTCTCTCTGCATACTTAAATATCTAAAGCCCCTTAAATAGGGCCTAGGACAGACTGGCTTTATGCTGAATTATGCTTTGCAAGGAGATACATTTCTCAACAAGATTAGGAGGTGTAAGAAGTAATTATATTTCAGCATTAACTTGAGCTTCTTACTTATGGAAGGCACTCTATGTTAGGTTATATAATTGTGTACTACAGTGGTTCTCAAACTTTTTCGTCTCAGGACCCCTACATACTTAAAAATTATTGAGACCTCAGCTTTTGTATGCCTTGTTATCTAGTGATACTCTCTGCACTAGCTATTGAAACAAAATTTAAATATATTTTAGTAAGTCATTCACACATAATGGTAATAAATCCATTACCTGTTAATAGAAATAATGGTTTACATAAAATAACTATACTTTTCAAAACAAAGGATTAATAAGGAGAGTGGCGTTATTTTACATTTCTGCATCTCTTATTGTCCAGCTTAAATAGGGGACAGCTGCATTTTTGTGTCTGCTTCTGCATTCAGCCTCTTGAGATACCACACATCATGTAGCCTCTGGAAAACTCCACAGCATGCTTGTGAGAGAATGAGGGTAAACAATAAAAGTAACATCTTCATATTACTTATGAAAATGATTTGACTTCACTGTACCCTTTTTTAAAAAATTTTTTAATGTTTTATTTATTTCTAGGAGAGAGAGAGACAGCATGAGCAGGAGAGGGTCAGAGAGAGAGGGAGTCACAGACTGAAACGGGCTCCAGGCTCTGAGCTGGCAGTCAGCACAGAGCCCGACGCGGGGCTCGAACCCACGAACCGCGAGATCATGACCTAAGCGAAAGTCGGACGCTTAACCGACTAAGCCACCCAGGCGCCCTGACTTCACTGTACCCTTGACAGGGTTTTGGAAAATCTCAGGGGTCCAGGAACACACTTTGAGAATGCACTAGTATACAATTATAGTAACCGTAAAGGACAATTGCTCTAATGAAAAGCTTTAGAATACTAGAGAAATCCTTAAGGCTAGCCACATTTATGCCTTTATGGAATTTTTCAAATATATTTGCTGGCAACACATCCAGTTCTATTGGGGTCCAGTTGTCCTGTCCTCTCAAAAAAGAGTTACAGTCTAATCTTGTTGGTGAGAGACAGGAAGCTAACAGGTTAGAAGATAAATCCATGTTGTGGTTTAAGGTAAATGTTGAAAATAGCAATTTCCTAATAAGGTAAAGGCTGACTTATGTCTAATCTTTGCTAAAGGCATTCTCATTTCAAGTGAAAAAGTTTTAAATAAAAACTAGGACATTCTCTCAAGATCTTTGTTATGTGCACATACCAGATGTTATTTTCAGAAGCTGGAGGCTTGGGCATTTCTTATTTTTGTGGGTAAAAGGACTGAACCAGTGGTAAAATACAAGGGAAAAAAACACAAATTGTTTAAAAAGATGCCCTAAACACAACTGTTTTAATAACTAAAGAAAGCCAAAGAATAAGCATTTGGACCTCAGGCGTTTGAATTCAATAAAATAGCCAGTTACAGTGGAGATATTTTAATAGCATAGGCATGAGAATTTTTTCTGATTAATTCTTCAAAGAGCTGAGAATGCCTCTTTAAGTTTCC
Source organism: Crocuta crocuta (assembly GCF_008692635.1). Taxonomy (NCBI): domain Eukaryota; kingdom Metazoa; phylum Chordata; class Mammalia; order Carnivora; family Hyaenidae; genus Crocuta; species Crocuta crocuta. The sequence goes on along the minus strand of NW_027527920.1, from coordinate 10,327,360 downwards.
AGTACACAGTTACCCTCAACATTATTCTACCCAGGAAGAGTAAGTGTAGATGAAATAAATGCTCTACAACTGGAGGTGGATGTTAGAGATAGCCCTCCTTCTTTGAAGATCCCTTTAGTAAGAATAGGTGCTGATTATTGAGTCCTGGCCTGTGGTAATAAATTTGTAATTTATAGTGAAGCTTGTGATAAGGTGAGAAATTACCTTGATCTGGTGATGGGTTATTTTGTGTCATATTTCTCTCACAGCCTTCATCTCAAGAAACTCTTGGATGCCCACTAGACTAAATTTTCTAGATAGGATCAGTCATTTGTTCATCCTTGGGTCGATGTATTTATTGCTTTTTGGTGGCACTGTTTGAAGTACTTATTAGGTGCTTAGCATGTAATAAGACACTCAGTAAATTTTTGCTTAATGAATGAGGGAACTTGCTTCAATTTAGATCCTGGCTGGAATGGTCTTAAACTTTGTGTTGAAAATAAATGCGGAGTGAACTTTAAATGCAGAGTGAGCTTCCAGAATGCTTTCACCAGACCTTACTCCCAATATTTTAGTCTGTAAGGTAAACTTTGCCTGGATTAACAGCAAATGGCCTTCTGCAATGTTGTTGTCACAGTGAATTTGTACTCTTTTGATGTTCTGTGTTTATAGATGGGCAGGTGGACATTTTAGTGTCATTGCGGGTGGGGCAGTTAAAAATCAGTGGACAGGTGATGCTTTTCACATTAATTCTGGAAGCTAACATTTGAGTTTTTATATACTTCTTTGAAGAACTTAAACTTTGTTGGTAATATTTGTAAACTTAAGTCAAATCTAATTGTCTTTCTAGTTTTTCTAGCCAAGACCTCTCAAGATGATCTGTGATTCGTAGTAAGCTGCCCCCTCATCCCCAGAATCTTAAGCCAGCCTTAGCAACGTCTCTAAATAATTGATAGAAAGACCTGGAGTCTAGAGTGTGCTTTGTGTTTTTGTTTAAAGAGGCTGCAGTCTGGGCCTTGAGCCTAACATTTTGCTGTTGTGAAGTTTTGACACATTGATCAGAAGTTATTTTCTAAATAGTATTCTGAGTAGTACACAGAGATTATCCTTCATGTCCAAGGTACAAAAAGGATAGGGTTAAGGGGAGAATGTGAACTCTTTGTTTCAGTTTCCCGTTATTCATTTATTCTCAAAATAATTCCTTCTCATCATTATTTGATTTTACAGCATTAGCCTTAGGCTTTTATAACATCCTACTTTTTAAAACATTTTAATTTATGCAATTTCCTTCTTTACTGGAATTTAATAGATTCATCTTTGGATTGTTGAAACTAGATTTGGAAATAACTTAGGTTTTATAGTATTTGTAGCTCAGTAAGCAGAACAGTGAGTAATTTAGTTTGTAGCTCAGTGAGTAATTTAAATTTCTGTTTTAAAATTTAATTGAGTCCCTTTTCTATGAGGGAGTAATTTACATGCACATTTCTCCCTAACTTTATTTTTTCTTTCTTTTAGAGCTTCTCTCTCTTTCTTGAACTATTTTATATTTTTTCCTTCCTTTTTTAAATGCTTGTTTATTTTTGAGAGAGAGAGACACACACAGACAGAGTGTGAGTAGGGGAGAGGCAGAGAGAGAGAGACACACAGAATCCAAGCAGGCTCCAGGCTCCGAGCTGTAAGCACAGAGCCCCACGCTGTGGCTTGAACCCACAGACCGCGAGATCATGACCTGAACTGGTCTGATGTTTAACCGACTGAGCCACCCAGGCATCCCTATATTTTTCCTTCTTCGAAAAAAAATTCTTATCCTTCAATTAAGCTGCAGTTTCCCACCTACCTACTTATGGGTTTTGTGTTCAACCTAAGCATTGGAATAGAGTTGGGTAAGTAGTTTATCAGTACTTGAAGTGGAAAATATATATGGTTTAAAGTATTTTACTGTTTCATGTTTATTCATAGCTCCTTTAGACATGAGAACAATTGCATTCTGGGTGTTTTAACAGAGCTTTCCTGGACAGATGGCTTAAAAGGAAGTACTTAGATTCTCAGCAGGGACTAGTACTTTTTGGATGGTATATTTGTGATGAAGCTTACCTTGACTGACAGTTTAGAATGGTGAGAATAGCATTGATATCAGTAACAGCTTGTTCATCTTACCTAGAATTATTTTGTGCCAGGACCTCTCAATATGCTCTGTGATTCGTACTAAGTCTGAATTGAGAATGTAGGTAAGAGTAGGTGTCTTTTAGATTGAAAGGGAATTTACCTAAAACTTGTTTATTGTAGTTGTATCCTGGAATCTTTTGGGGTTTGAATGCTCTTTAGTTTAGAAACTTGTATATAGAGATTGTCTTTTAGCTGTTGTGAGTCTGCACATGTTAGTATCTATAGTAATTCCAGATGTTTTCTCATCTATTAGTTTTACTGAGTAGGAGAATGAAGAAAACATAAAGTAACTTCAAAGAAGATTGCTAGCGTTTAATCCTGACTAATTTAATTAACTGCCCATCCTTGTAGTTTTTCCTGTTTTATGGATTGTGAAACTGAGACAAAGATTAAGAGAGTTGCTTAAGATGCTTGGGGGTATTAGAGATAGCCCAAAGCTTATATTCAAATACCATTCAAACCATACTTTCAGCTTGCCTTTTAAAAAGCAGGGTCTTTATTTTGTAAACCAGCAACTTAGTGCTTAATAATTTAAAGGATTTAAAGTGTTTGGAAACATACTGGAAATAATTCCTTTGAAGATTTTTGACATGAAATGTGTTTTAAATTCGACATTTTGAAAATAATTTATTTAAAAATTCTGTATTTGATTAGCCTTTCCTCTCCCTGTTTATTGATTAAAGTGCAGGCAAGTTGGAACAAGATTGGTCGTATAGTTGGAAGAAACTGCTGTTTTTGAATGTGTTAACTTTGTTACAGTTCAGATCTAATTTTTTTGTTGGCTGAAATTCATACAACTTTAGTTCAGATAATGAATCAGCCTTCTCAACATAACAATGGATAAAATGCAGTTAGCTTTTGGTTATTTTTATTTTTATTTAAAAAAATTTTTTTAATGTTTTTATTTCTGAGAGAGAAAGAGAGACCGCGTGAACAGGGGAGGGTCAGAGAAAGAGGGAGACACAGAATCTGAAGCAGGCTCCAGGCTTTGAGCTAGCTGTCAGCACAGAGCCCAAAGCAGCGCTCGAACCCACAAACCGTGAGAACATGACCTGAGCTGAAGTCGGATGCTTAATCGACTGAGCCACCAGGCACCCCACTTTTGGTTATTTTTAAAAATGTGCTTCTGTTCTTCAGGCATCTAGGTGGCTCAGTGAGCATCTGACTTCAGCTCAGGTTATGATCTCATGGTTCTTTTTGTGAGTTCGAGCCCCACGTTGGGCTCATTGGCTTGCTATTGTCAGCGCAGAGCACACTTCGAATCCTTGTCCCCCTCTCTCTGCCCCTTCCCTGCTTGTGCTCTCTCAAAAATAAAAATAAAACATTAAGAACAAATAAATGTGCTTCTGTTCTTGAATTTGTCCCTTCTCATTTTAAAATTTTGTTGCTGGTAGAGGAAATTCTTCTTGGAGGTGATTTTCTTATGGGATAGGGGAGATAGGGAATTCTTAAGATATGGAATTTTGCTTTTACTTCTGGTAGCTCAGAGGTTATTTGAGTTTTTGCTTTTATTTTATTTATTTATTTATTTTAATAGTTTATTGAGTTTTTGCTTTTAGGCCAGTGAAGAATCTACAGTGTACTTTGTAGATTCCACTTAGTTATATTCTAAAACTTTCCAATTGTATTTTTTGTAAAGTTTAATTATAGTCTTTAGATTACAAAGCTTAAAACAGATTTCCCTTTCTTAAATATTGAAAAGTATGTATGTGTGTTATTTACAGATATATAAAATGCAGATGAACTTAGGCAATTTCAGATTTTGAAACTATTGAAATTAAACTGGGACATTGAAGTTTATAGTTGTCTTAGTGTTTGTGTTAGCTAAATGCTTCATGATTAATAAGTGCTAGGTGGGAATTGAAGAGTTTATTTTTACGATATGAACCAGCGTTTATCTTTGAAAAGATATAACCAACTGGATTTTACTTGAAGACTTTGTACTCTGCTTTAGGATTGAATAGCTCTATCAGTGGGCCGTTTTCCATCTTGAGTAGACATTCAGTCCTGATATTTTTTTAGTTATGTTTAAGACAGCTTGTAGACATCTGCTTGGCTGTTTATCCTTGACCTACCCTGAAGACTCTTAATTGTATAGACTGTTCCTATACTATTTCATCATCAGGAAGAGCAGGCTGGTGATTAACTGTCATATTCCTGCAGGTTTAATTTAACTGATTGTAAGATAGTACACTTATTTTGTAATAATAGATTATGTTTCATTCCTTTGTTTTGAACATTTGTTGCACAATATTGGGATGGTGATATTTTTGGTCAAAGTTTTTGAAGATTCAACTGAAATTTCAAGGAAACAGTTTTTGCTATAGAATGTTTCCCTGGAAAAATTAATAGATAGCATGCTAGAGAAATGCTTTAATATAATATATTTTTTAAAAAGAACTTCTTTTAAAACTTAGAGTTCCTGGGGAGGCTAGGTGGCTGAGTTGGTTAAGTGTCTGACTTTAGCTTAGGTCATGGTCTCACAGTTCATGGGTTCAAGCCCTGTATCAGGCTCTGTGCTGACAGCTCTGAGCCTGCTTTGGATTTGGTTTCCTTCTCTCTCCACCCCTACCGGGCCCACACTCTGTCTCTCTTTCTCTCTCAAAAATAACGTCAGTCAGTCAATCAGTTAGTCGATTGATCTTAGAGTTCCTGGGGCCAGTACTTAGGTTATTGATTGATGATTTTTAAAATTTTAATGTCACACAGTAAAATGTCCTTTGATTTAATTGCAATTAACTCTAGCTTCAACTTAAATTATTTTGAATGTTAGGGGTGACTGGGTAGCTTAAGTGGGTTGAACCTCCGACTTTGGCCCAGGTCATGATCTTGCAGTTCACGGGTTCGAGCCCTGCGACCAGCTCTGTGCTGACAGCTCAGGGCCTGGAGCCTACTTTGGATTCTGTGTCTCTCTCTGCCCCCTCCCTGCTTTCTCTCTCTCACTCTCTCCCCCAAATAATAAACATTAAAGTTTTTTTTAAAAAATAAGTTATTTTGAATGTTAATTGTGAGGTGCCTTAACATTGGAGAAGTTGCTCTGCACCAAATAAGGACTCAACCTTTACATTATGTGTGTGCAGTAGTTGCCAGACCTCAGCATTCATGACATGAGAGTTTAATTTGAGAGCTTTACTGTATCAGTTACATTTCAGTTAATTGTTTTGTGTGTAGTCTTTTTAGAGCCTCATTTAAAAACATATTTTTTAGGCTTTTGTGGGTTTTTTTCTTTGAACAACTAATAGATATTCTAGGGAAATGTGGGTCAGATTTTGAATTTGTGTCTACTGTTTTTTAGAAAATTACAACTCTTGGTTTTTATTAAATAATTAGGACAGCTGTTGGAGTTTGCAGGTGCCTATTTTCTGGAATATTTGGTATCTAACTCATTAAGCAGAGTACAAGTATGCGTCCATTTTGTAGTTTTTCTTTACATTTCCTAATAGTCACATTGAGTTTTGGAGAATGAAGGGTTTCCCAGCATACCAGTAAATATAAGTGTGGTGTCCCCCATCTCCACCCCTTTGTGCTTTACTGCTTTCCCTCATTATGTAACCACAGAAAACTAGGAAGCGAATTCTACAGTGCAGATACTAAACCTGTTCTCTGAGTAAAGCCTTTGATAATGAGATTCCTAAAGTTCTTAATTACTTAATTTATTTATAAATATAAATTATTTATTTATAAACATTTATTCATATATATATATGAGTCTTGTATTGCATATACTTCTCTTTTGAAATAATAGTTCTGTAGTGTTTACATTTATGACCTGATGGGTCACTACTGTTTAGCCAGTGGATTTGCTTACTCAGGTTGTTGGCAAAAGCATGCAAAAGCATTAGATCTTGCTATGTTAAATAAATGGAAATATTGGATGTCAGAATTATTCTTAAGTGATTCATAGCTTTTGTTTTCATTCTGCATTATCTGCTTCATAGGGAAAGTTATTTTTGAAATGATAGAAATATAAACTCTTGGTAATTTTTCTGTAGTTGTTTGTGTCTAGTCTGCAAAGGCAAAAGTGGCCCATTTTGACTCTAGATTTGGTAATCTACTTTGGCTTTAGTAGTTTTATTCCTCCTCTCCGCTACCCTTTCCCCTCATTTGGAGGTAGGGGCACAGTTCCAGCAGTTAGCTAAAGGCTGGTAGAGTAGATAAAGCTAATAGCTTCATTAGATTTTTTCACCGAAGTAGGTATGAAAAAGTCAGAGTTTGTGATAGAATGACTAATAACAAACTTATTTAATGCATTACTGTTCGGGGGCTTATGTAGTTTCACATACATTGTTTCCATATGTTGTTTTCATTTGATGTTGAAAACTGATTTCAGAAATTTCAAAGTAGAATAAAATGCTGGAGCCAGTGAGGGGACCAGCCTTATGGATCAGAATTTGCCTCTGTGTGGGAAGTCAGCAAGACCAGATGCCCTCCCTTTTCTAGCTCTGTAGGTAACTGGATCTGCTAACATATAGATGACATGTTTTAGCCAATTTTGAAATTATATTCTCTAATAAAGAGCACATACAATTAGCTCTGCAAATTCTACTTGTAGGGAATTCACTGTGTGCCTAGCACACCTCAGATGATAAATTGCTGTTGTAAATTTTATGCCATGTAAGAGATTTAAAAAAATTTTAATTCCAGTATAGGTAACATACAGTTTTATATTAGTTTCAAGTGTACAATATAGTGATTTCAACAATTCCATACCTCACTAAGTGCCATGTAATAGATTTTGGACCTACTTTTTCTTAAAGATGAAAAAAATGCTATGGGCAGTTACATGAATTGATAGGATTTTATCAATTTACCTTTTAAAGATTAATTCANGACAATAAACTATTTGTAAATAAATAAATAAATAAAAATAAATAAAAAAGATTAATTCATGTTTTCAAAAAGTAATACATGTACATAATTAAGTGATAGTAGCCAAAGGTTTAAAACACAACAGCAATCTCCCTCCCCTCTGCCCTCAATTTTACTGTCCGTAGACATCCACTTCAAGATCTGTTTAGTTTTCTCTCTCATGCAGGTAAATACCTGTATACTTCTAAGTAATACATTGTTATTTCTTAATTTATTACTTTTAGGCTTTATCTCTTGACATCTTGCTGTGGTAAATGGGGACATTAGTGTTTCTTCCACCCTTGCCCCTTTTTGCATTTCTCAGTATAGTTAGATTATAAGCTTTGGTTACTATGGAGATTACTTTTTCTTTCTTGCCCAGAATTGTATTTTTCCTTGAGTTAATAAATGCCTTTTTAAAAAATTTTACCTTCTACAAAATTTCTCCCAAATTTGCTTATAAATTTGTCAAATATCTATGAATATTGTTTTTCACCACTTAAGCAGATAATCTCTTAGTATTTTTTTTTTCCTCTGAAGATCTCCTTTCCAGAACCCTCTTGCTTCTCTTTCAACAGATTGTTCTCTAGGCCTACTGTGCACTTTTTATCCTATTATTCCCTTGCTGTTCTCTTATATTAGATCTCCCATTTCCTGGATCCCATTTATTTTTCTTTCTTGGTTTATTAGACTGTTTTTCTGGATTACATCATACAGCTCCTTTCTCATAGGAGGCAGATTTTTGACCCCAAGCAAGTGTGACACTTTTATTCCACCTTCATACTTGTTTGCTTGACTGACCAGAATATTAGTTAGAAAAGATGTTTCTCTTAGAAATCGGAAAGTGTTGTCCCTTTGTTTTTAGGCTTCCAGGGTTGCTGTTGAGAAACGTGATGCCTTTCTGATTATTAAGCCTTCACATACTGTATATCCTTTTATTCTTTTTCCTGGATGCTTTTAGGATATTCTTTTTATCCTTAGTGTTCTGAAATCTCAAAGTGGTATGTGTTAGTATGGGTAATTTTTCTTTTATTGTGATGGGCATTGAAAGGGCCTTTCAGTCTATGTTTGATAGCATACATATCTTCCCATACTCACATCTTTCAATTTGTTCTTTTTTCTTTCTGGAACTCCTATTAATTGAATGTTGGGTGTCCTAGGTAGAACCTGCAATTTTCTTATCTTTTTTTTCTTTGCCCTTTGGCTCTAGTTTCCGAAATATTTCCTTGATTTTTTCCATCCCTTTTATTGAATTTTGATAATCATATTTTTAATTTTCAAGAGCTTTTTCTCATTTTTCTGACCATTGCTTCTTCATACATCCTATTGCTTTTTTGCAGTATCTTCTATTACTCCAAAGTTTTAGAATTTGTTTGTTTTAAAGTTTTTCTGTGCTTCTATGCTACAGCATTATTTCTGTTTCCTGTGGATTCCTCTCTTTCTTTCTTTCTTTTTTTTTAAAAGTAATTTCTATGTCCAACCAACATGGGGCTTGAACTCGTGACCCTGAGGTCCAGAGTCACATACTCTACTGCCTGAGCCAGCCAGGTATCCCTTCCTCTTTTTCTTTAAATGATTCAGACTAGGATTTTTTCTAAGGATTTGTTTAATCCTTGTCTGTCTTCATACAGGAGTGAGGCACTGAAAAACTTTGTGAGTGGATGGGGTTTGTTTACAGTTGGCTTCACTATGAGGTAGGGGGAACTTTTTTCATTGGAGGTGACACTGAAGATGTCTACATGAGAACTTTTTTTTAGCTCTGTTCAGTTTTTCAGTCTTCTCAGGCTGTACACCTGGCCATTAATGTTCTGACATCAGAGTGTAGGAAGTTGCGTGATTCAGTTGTTCATTACAGCCTTTATTTAGATCCATTGTTTTCAATCCTGTCCTTATCCTGCTGTCTGCTGTTCCTAGTGCCCCTGAGCCCAGGGCCACCTCCCATCAGCAGTCTTCTCTGCTGGCAGTTAGGTTGCGACTTTCTTTGCACTACTAAGATTCTTAAAGCTTCTCTAACTTCTTCCTGACTTCTGAAAACATGTCGAAATCTTTTGTGTGCTTTGTCTCCCATGTTTTCTTTATCCTTGTGCGTTATTATCAATTTAATTCCTTTGTTATTTTAGTGGGATGTTAGGAGGGACAGGAGATTAGAGAAAAGTTGGTTGATCATGTTTAATTTGGTGTCTATTTTTAAATGAAGTATTTTAAATCCGTTTTTAGGGCAAGGTGCTTTGTTCTATCAAAAATGGATCTTACTAGTTATCATTCAGATAGTTAAGTCACTGAGACTGAACTTTTGCATTACTCTATTTGAGTAAAAGCTCAAACTCAGATTTACCTTCTCTGATGGACAGAGCAAGACCTTGTTTCCATTAGAGTCAGCAGAAAAAATAGGTAAACCAGGGAGTTTGTTTGACTCTGCTTAGGAAACCAAATCACAAGCCATACTTTGAATACGTAAAAGAAACGTAGTTATAAGGTCCTTTGGACTACTACAATTAATATGTTGTAATATTTTTCCTGGATTAATTCATCATCCATCAATATAGTGGCGTTAATGCTAGGTTCATAAAACTCTTTGGCTCTGCGCATTGGTAATTTAGCCTTTCTCCTCGTGTTTTGGTATTTAAAAAAACTGTCCTTCTTAAAACTAATTTTTTATAAGTTTATTTATTTTGAGAGAGAGAGGGAGAATGAGTGCAGGAGCGGCAGGGTGGGGGGCACAGAGGATCTGAAGCCAGCAGGCTCTTTGCTGAGAGTAGAGAGCCCAATGTGGGGCTCGAACCCATAAACCATGAGATCATGACCTGAACCAAAGTCAGATGCTTAACTGATGAGCCACCCAGGTGCCCCAAAAAGTGTTCTTAATTGGAAGTAAAGAATAAAATTTTTTAATAAAAAAACTTTTATTTTGATATAATTCCACACTTAAAGAAACATTGCTAAGAATAGTACAAAGAACTCCCATGTACTCTTCCACCCCCCCCAAGTTTTTGTATAAATTCCAGTTAGTTAACATGCAGTGTAATATTAGTTTCAGGTGTAGAATTTAGTGATTAGACACTTTCAAATAACACCTAGTGCTCATAACAACAAGTGCCCTCCTTAATCCCCATCACTTATTTAACCCATTCCCTCCCCTTTTTGGTAACCATCAGTTTGTTCTCTATGGTTAAGAGTCTTTGCCTAGACTCACCAGTTGTTACCATTTTGCCCCATTTGTTTTTATCATTTATGTATGTACCCTCTGTATATTTCCCCCCTGAGTAATTTGTGGATAAAATGCTTCTTTTGTCCATAAATACTTTAGTTTGTGTTTTTCTAAGAACAAGCAGTTTCTTTTCAGTAAGTGTAGGATATTGGTGAAAACAGGACATTTAATACTGGTAGAGTATTAATGGTAGGCACATTCCATATTCAGATTTCTCCAGTTGCCCCAGTAATGTCCTTTATATATGTCCTTTACAGCAGTTTCCCTTTGCATTACACCTACCTAACTCCCTCAGATCTAATCCAGGATCATACATTTCATTTTGTTGTCATAACTCTTTAGTCATCCTAAATCTGGAACGGTTTCTTGGCTTTCTTTCAGATCATGGTATTCTTAAAGAATATAGGCCAATTATTTTGTAAAATATACTTCAGTTTGAATTTTTCTGATGTTTTCTCATGATTAGATTCAGGTCATGCATTTTTTTTTTTTTCCCATAGGAATACTACAAAGTGAATGTTTCTTCTCAGGACATCCTATCAAGAGATTTATAATATTGGTTTGTCTCATTTTTGGTAATGTTAACTTCCAGTATTAAGGTAATATTTTCCAGGTGATTCCACTGTAAGGTTACCATTTTTCCCTTTGCTATTAGTATCTTTTGGGAGGTACTTTGAGATTTTGTGTATATATCTTGTTCTTCACCACGCTTTCACCCAATAATTTAGCATCCATTGATGATTCTTGAGTGAATCACTTATTACTAGGATGGTTGCAAGATGTTGAAATTTTTTAAGATGTTGAATTTTTTAACTTGTATTTCTTCTAAAAGTATTAGTATTCTGTAAAGAGGAGCTTTCCTTTCTCTCATTTGTTTATTCATTTGTTGTATTCGTATTGGACTCATAGTTTTTTTTATTTTATACTGTGATATTGTTATTATTTTGAGGCTCATATTAGCATAGATTTGGCTAGTGGGAGCAACTTAAGCTGTAGTTTTGACACGTTCCTATTGTTCTTTGAGCTCTTTCTCTCTGACATTCATCTTGTACTCAGCCTTCCCCAGCCTTGGAGTCAGCCATTTTCCCAAGTATCCCTTATTCTGTGTAGTGGGGAGTAATGTTTATAACCTAAGACCTCTCGGTGGATAAGAGCTAAGAAATACACATGTCTATATCTATTTGTGTGTGTTTGTGTGAGTTCATATTAATTCTTGTAATTCTAATTCAACAACACACGTCTGATCTTGCCCAGTATTTCCCTTCAACAGCCTTTTCATATTTGTAATGCTCTTCTCTGACATTGAAAATCTGGATCCCATATTCCTCAGTATATATACTTATTTGCTCTGTGTGCCATAATCAGAGAAAGTAGTTCCAGAACTGCGAACCCATGCCATTGTGAAGAAAACCCCTTCTAACTAGTGTTCAGTATTTGTTTATAGTTCTTTTTTCTGTATACTGACAATATATAAAGTATTATGTTCAAAAGCCATTTAGGCTACTCTCCCTCTGTCTTTTAATATACTCATTTGACTTCTATTTGGGTTCATTTGTGTCTGATTCCCATTTTGAATTTTTTTCACCTCCTCTTTGCTGATTTTATTTTACTTTTTCAGTGTATAGAACATTAGCCTGGTTCCAAAGCTATACTCAGGTGGGGAGGGGCAGTGGGATGGGTCCTGGGTGGCTCAGGTTGGTTTAGCGGTTGACTCTTGGTTTTGGCTCAGGTCATGATCAGGTTCATGGGTTCAAGCCCCATGTAGGGCTCTGCACTCAGAGCAGGGAGCCTGCTTGGGCTTCTCTGTTGCCCCCTCTCTTTGCCCCTCCTCTGCTTTGTCTCTCTCTCTCCGCCCCCCTCTCTCTCAAAATAAATAAATAAAAATTAAAAAAAAAAACAACACTATACTGAGCAGTGTTACTACCTGATCCTTTTACTCATTCCCATCCACTCCTCTGGATAATTACTCTGATTTACCTTTCCTGTGTTTCTTTTTGTAAAAAAAAAAAAAAAATGAGTATTTTCTTATCTGTCTCTTAAAAAAGTAGCAAATTAAGTATACACTTTTGGACTTTGCTTCCTTTATTTAACAGTATATCCTATATATCACTTTATGTTTGTAAAAATTTTCCGTATTGTTTTTAGAATTTTTTAAAATATTTGTTTATTTTTGAGAGAGACAGAGACAGAGCATGAGAGAGAGAGAGAGAGAGAGAGAGAGAGAGAGAAGAGAGAATCTGAAGCAGGTTCTAGTCTCTGAGCTGTCAACACAGAGCCCAGCGCAGGGCTTGAACTCATGAGCCGTGAGATCATGACCTGAGCTGAATTCGGATGCTCAGTAGACTGAGCCACCCAGGTGCCCCTCTGTATTATTTTTTTTAACAGCTTCATAGTACTCCATCTGTGGATGTGTCACAGTGAATTCAACAGTTCCTGTGTTTTGGCTCCTATATTTAGGTGGTTTCCAATGTTCTACAATTACAAATAATGTTGCAATTAATAACCTTGTATGAATATGTTTTTGTATCAAGAGTATCTTCAGGGAAGATTGAAAGTTTAAATTTTTTAGTTGTATGAGCAGTAATGTGTAAGTCATTTTAAAATAATACCTTAACCTATTTGCTGGCCTGCTCATGTCCTCCCTTCTGCTGTGGCCTTACAACTGTATTTAAGGCCGTTGAAAAGAAATACTTGGTTGTAATTATTTTTCTGTTTGAGAAACCTTGAAATCAGAGAGCTCTAAGTGGCTTTGGAAACATTTTTAGTCAGTACATAATAGCTAATCATATATGTTCTGGGCCCAGTTTCATTTTAAGCAGTTGACTGCTCCTTGTGCATACTAATCAGTGCTGTTTTACCACCTGAGTACTCAGACTGAACTGCTTCTGGGACTTCTCTCTTACTTTTAACTCTTGTTATGTTCCTTCAAGTTGTACTGCTGACTGGTTACTTCCTGGGGTCAGAGAATTGCATTGGACTGACAGAGATGGATATTTGAGCATCTGTTTTCTCTGATGGTTTCAGAGTATTAGTCAGTATTATAAACTGCAGATCTTCAGAGAAATGGCTTCTTGGATTCCCAGGTAATGGTGCTGGCCCTCTCAGGTGGTTGAGGACTTCCAGACTCTTATTCTAATACGTGGGCATTGCAGCAGAAGGAAGACCTCTTCCTACATAAGTAGATAACCATGTAAAACATTGGCTAGTACAGTTTCTCATCTGAACGACCATGAATGAATTATATATTGGTTGAGGTAATGATTCCCTTAGCCTAACAGTGGCTGTACCTTCCCAACAGATCACTTTTGGTCCTGAGAAGTCTTTTGAATTTATGTGCGTGCGCCATACAGATGTTATCATTTTCTGTGCATGTTCTGACATGGAAAGGTTGGAGAAGTAGGCTAGAGCACAATCTCAAAGTTAGCTCTGAAGAGCCAGGGACATTGCTGCCTTTTTTTTTTTTTTTTTAATGTTTATTTTTTGGGGGGGGAGGATGGGAAAGAGAGAGGAGGAGAGAGAACTTGAGCTGGGGAGAGTCAGAGAGAGGGGGACAGAGGATGTGAAGCAGGCTCTGTGCTGACAGCAGAGAGCCTCATGAGGGGCTCAGACTCATGAACTGTGAGATCGTGAGCTGAGCTGAAACCAAGAGTTGGACGCTTAACAGACTGAGCCACCCAAGTGCCCCAAGGACATTGCTTCTTAAAGAGAATCTGGTAATAAGGGGATAAAGAGGAATTGAATTTCAGCCTACTGGTTCATAAAGATAGGCTGAACACCATATATTTAATCTGGTGTGATTTGAAATTATTCCTGTTTTCTTCTTTGCTAAAACAAGAATTGGAAATTTAAAAAAATATATTTTTGTTTCCCCAAAGAAAATGAAAACACTAATTCAGAAAAAGATAATTATGCCCCTGTGTTTATTGCAGTGTTATTTACAATAGCCAAGATAAGGAAGCAACACAAGTGTGAATGGATAAAAAAGATGTTTTATACACACACACAAACACATGCGCGCGCATACACACACACTGGAATATTACTCAACCATAAAAAAATGACGAGATCTTGGCATTTGCAACAACATGAGGGACCTGGAAGGTATGATGCCAAGTGAAGTAAGTCAGACACAAAGACAAGTACTGTATGATTTCACTTATATGTGGAATCTAAAGAGCAAAAAGTAGAAACAGACCCCATAAACAGAGAACAGATTGGTAGTTGCCAGAGGGGAGGGGTGGAGAGACCGAGAAAGTGGGTGAAAGGGAGTGGGAGGTACAGGTTTCCAGTTACAAGTATTTAAGTCATAGGGATGAAAGGTAAAGCATAGGGCATGTACAGTGGTATTGTTACAGTGTTGTCTGATGACAGATGATAGCTACACTTGTGGTAATACAGTATAGAGTTGTCAAATCACTGTTATATACCTTAAACTAATATAATGTGTGTGAACTATACTTCATTAAAAATTAATAAGTTAAAAAAATTTTTTAAATCACTTGGCTTAGTGCATTGTATTGGATATTGGAATACCCAAAGTATATTTTGCTTGTTTAGATTGGTGAATCATGATATAATCTCTTCTGAATACCTTTGAGTTCAGTGTATTTCAGTGCGGTTTTGATGCTTAAGTTGTTTCTGTACTTAAATATTTTATCTGTATCATCTTATTAAGTTGTGTAAACTTCTTTGCACATCTCTCAAAATGTGCATCTAAAATGCATTTGCTTTCTAAATACAGTATATTTATTTTACATTAGATACATAAAATTTAATGATTCTAACATTAAGGTGGTTATCATATTTCAGTCAATTTTGAAATAAGCTTGTTAATTGAATTTATCTCTTTCATTTGATGTTTTGAATATTATAATTTAACTTTAGGTCAGATATAGGAGGGGTTTCTGAGGGATTTTTGCTGACTTTAATGTGACATATGTATTTGGATTTTTTTATGAAAAGGAATCGTCAGCTGCAGTTCCTTTTAGTGAGTATAAACTAAGGGGAAAAATTCCAAGAATTGGTCCACATATATGTGGACATATGTTAACTGTATTATATATAGTAGCAGCCTCCAAAATTAACCCTTGACAGCCATTTTATTCTTTTTAATATATTTTTGAGGGAAAGAAACTGACAGTCACTGGTGCTTTCTCTTTGGTAAGCCCTTTGGTGTGTACTTTGTATCTTTTGTCTTAAGAAATCTTTAGCATAGCCATGTGAAGTAGAAGTGGTATTTGTCCTTTATTCTAGATGAAAAAGCTATCTCTGGAACCAGCCCCTTAAGGTCACAGAATAAAAGAGTGGTAAAGCTGGAAGGTAAATGTAAAACTGTTGGTTCTGAAGCCCATGCCTGCTTCATTATGTCACATGACCTCTTAACATGTTTGAGTCTATAGAGTAACAGTTACATTCCTATGAGGGTAACCTAATCATTTGGTGCATCTTTGTATTAAAGAAGGAAGATTCCTTTTGGCAGGGTTGTGAGTCAAGGGCAGGTGATCAAGGCCTTTGCTTAGTTCAACCCAAATGATGTAGAACAGAGTTCTGGTCGTTGTGCCCCTCCTTTTCCTCCTCCTCCTCCTAGGCTGGCCATGCAGCAATTTTCTGAGAACTGTAAGAGAAAAGTGTGAGTACTTCCTCAGAAATCTTGGCATTCTAGTTAGGATGTGGGCTCTTGATCCCAGCTACAAAGGTCTGAGATCTTACATTGCTGAGTAAGATAGGGATCAAGTCAGGCTGGCTGAGGAATATGTCAGAACTCTTAGAGCAAAGATAGAATTGGAAACAGATAGAGTAGGATGTTCTCAAGTCATAACTATTCAGTTTTTCAAACTGAACCTTCATTAAAATCTGAGGTTTCCCGGAATGCTTATTACAGAACATATTCCTGGGGGTGCCTGGCTGGTTTGGTCAGTTCAGCCTACCAGTGTTGGCTTCAGCTCAGGTCATGATCTCATGGTTCGTGAGTTTGAGCCCCGCTTTGGTCCCAGCGCAGAGCCTGTTTGGGATCCTCTTTTTCCCTCTGTCTGCCCTCCCCTGTTCGCTCTGTCTCTTTCTCAAAATAAATAAACTTAAAAAAAAAAAAAACATAATCCAGAGAGACACGAAATGAAGGATAGGGTTTGTAGCTTTGTTTTTTATTTTTATTTTTCATATACATACATACATACATACATATATATAAATGTTAATTTACTTATTGTTGAGAGAGAGTATGAGAGCAGAGGAGGGGCAGAGAGAGAGAGGGGGACAGAGAATCCCAACAAGCAGGCTCTGTGCCTGACTGAACTCATGAACCGTGAGATCATAACCTGAGCCAAAATCAAGAGTTGGATGCGTGGGGCGCCTGGGTGGCTCAATTGGTTAAGCCNTATATAAATGTTAATTTACTTATTTTTGAGAGAGAGTATGAGAGCAGAGGAGGGGCAGAGAGAGAGAGGGGGACAGAGAATCCCAACAAGCAGGCTCTGTGCCTGACTGAACTCATGAACCGTGAGATCATAACCTGAGCCAAAATCAAGAGTTGGATGCGTGGGGCGCCTGGGTGGCTGAGTTGGTTAAGATCAGATTCTTAATTTTAGCTTGAGTCATGAGAGTAAGCCCTGTGTTGGGCTCTATGNGGGTTCTGGGCTGGCAGCTAGAAACTGGAGCCTGCTTCAGATTCTGTCGCCTTCTGTCTCTGCCCCTCCCCTGCCTGTGCTCACGCTCTCTCGCTCTCTTTCTCTCTCTCTCTCAAAAATAAGTAAACATTAAAAAAAAAAAGTTGGATACTTAACCATCTAAGCCACCCAGGTGCCCCGAGCTTTGTAGTTTTAAAGGAGAGAAAAGGAATTCTTGCAAGTGCCAATGACACTTTCTTAAGGATCTTTTTTCAGAATTTGGGATTGCTATGGGAATAGTGTTTTTTAAGTTAAAAAAATAGAGATTTTTAAGTTTGTTTTTTATAATATAGGGCAACATTAGAAGTGATTTTTGTGTTTAAAAACAAAAAAAAGAGGTTGTGGGACACCTGGGTAGCCCAGTTGGTTAAGCATCCGACATTGGCTTAGGTCATGATCTCACGGTTCGCGGGTTTGAGCCCCGCGTCAGGCTCTGCGCTGACAGCTAGTTCAGAGCCTGGACCCTGCTTCAGATTCTGTGTCTCTCTCTTTCTCTGACCCTCCCCTGCTTGCTTGGTCACGCTTGCGCGCTCTCTCTCTCTTAGAAATAAAACATTAAAAAAAAAAAAGAGGTTGTCTTATGGTAGTGACAGCACATCTGGATCTGAGTTATTAAAATATTGAGGGGATATAGAAAGTACCAGTCTCAAAGATGATGGCAGCTTAGTTGATAATAGACCACCATGTTTTTACTCTCTTACTACCTCTTTTGCAGAGGGCGTAGTCTAGCCCATGTATAATTTTGATTCTTATGGGTAGAACCTTTTGAAGTGTCCCATCCTCACTTCTGTTAAACAACATCATTCATTTCAGTGAGTTTGGTAGGCGTGAGTGATGGATGCTATATCACTGATAGCCCTCTTTCTAGCTCTGGTTTTCTGGTTATCTACTGCTGCATAACAAAGCTACATTTTAATAGCTTAAAGCATTTTATTTTGTTTATGATTTTGTGGATCAGGAATTCAGGAGGAACTCGGCTTGTGTTGCATCTTCTGGAGTACCTAGGGCTGGAGCCGTCTTCTTCCAAG
>NW_027527920.1:10230082-10308778 GCF_008692635.1 Crocuta crocuta | reverse complement strand
ATATAAATGTTAATTTACTTATTTTTGAGAGAGAGTATGAGAGCAGAGGAGGGGCAGAGAGAGAGAGGGGGACAGAGAATCCCAACAAGCAGGCTCTGTGCCTGACTGAACTCATGAACCGTGAGATCATAACCTGAGCCAAAATCAAGAGTTGGATGCGTGGGGCGCCTGGGTGGCTCAATTGGTTAAGCCTCTGACTTGGGCTCAGGTCATGACCTCACAGTTTGTGGGTTCGAGCCCTGCATTGGGTTCTGGGCTGGCAGCTAGAAACTGGAGCCTGCTTCAGATTCTGTCGCCTTCTGTCTCTGCCCCTCCCCTGCCTGTGCTCACGCTCTCTCGCTCTCTTTCTCTCTCTCTCTCAAAAATAAGTAAACATNTGACTTGGGCTCAGGTCATGACCTCACAGTTTGTGGGTTCGAGCCCTACATTGGGTTCTGGGCTGGCAGCTAGAAACTGGAGCCTGCTTCAGATTCTGTCTCCTTCTCTCTCTGCCCCTCCCCTGCCTGTGCTCACGCTCTCTCGCTCTCTTTCTCTCTCTCTCTCAAAAATAAGTAAACATTAAAAAAAAAAAGTTGGATACTTAACCATCTAAGCCACCCAGGTGCCCCGAGCTTTGTAGTTTTAAAGGAGAGAAAAGGAATTCTTGCAAGTGCCAATGACACTTTCTTAAGGATCTTTTTTCAGAATTTGGGATTGCTATGGGAATAGTGTTTTTTAAGTTAAAAAAATAGAGATTTTTAAGTTTGTTTTTTATAATATAGGGCAACATTAGAAGTGATTTTTGTGTTTAAAAACAAAAAAAAGAGGTTGTGGGACACCTGGGTAGCCCAGTTGGTTAAGCATCCGACATTGGCTTAGGTCATGATCTCACGGTTCGCGGGTTTGAGCCCCGCGTCAGGCTCTGCGCTGACAGCTAGTTCAGAGCCTGGACCCTGCTTCAGATTCTGTGTCTCTCTCTTTCTCTGACCCTCCCCTGCTTGCTTGGTCACGCTTGCGCGCTCTCTCTCTCTTAGAAATAAAACATTAAAAAAAAAAAAAGAGGTTGTCTTATGGTAGTGACAGCACATCTGGATCTGAGTTATTAAAATATTGAGGGGATATAGAAAGTACCAGTCTCAAAGATGATGGCAGCTTAGTTGATAATAGACCACCATGTTTTTACTCTCTTACTACCTCTTTTGCAGAGGGCGTAGTCTAGCCCATGTATAATTTTGATTCTTATGGGTAGAACCTTTTGAAGTGTCCCATCCTCACTTCTGTTAAACAACATCATTCATTTCAGTGAGTTTGGTAGGCGTGAGTGATGGATGCTATATCACTGATAGCCCTCTTTCTAGCTCTGGTTTTCTGGTTATCTACTGCTGCATAACAAAGCTACATTTTAATAGCTTAAAGCATTTTATTTTGTTTATGATTTTGTGGATCAGGAATTCAGGAGGAACTCGGCTTGTGTTGCATCTTCTGGAGTACCTAGGGCTGGAGCCGTCTTCTTCCAAGATGGCTTTTTAATTCATGTGTCTGGTGTTTCTGTGCCCCACAGTTTCTCTTCCTTTCCCAGCCCCTGACCCCATGGTGTCATATTCCCCAAGGTTTTCTTTGGGTTTCTCACAGTATGTTGGTCTCAGAATGATCAGACTCCTTAGATGGTTTCTGGCTTTTCTAAGAGTAAGCATTCCAAGTAATAGCAAGAGGAAGCTGTCAATTTCTTAAGACCTAGACCTGCAAATGGATACAGAGTCACCTCTGTTACATTCAGTTGGTCAGGGCAGTTACAGAGTCTGCCAAATTCAAAGAATGAGGACATAGACCTACCTCTCAATGGAAGGAATGTGAAAGAATTTGTGGCTATCTTTAATCTATCACAGGGCCATTAAACAGGAAAGAAGGATTATGAGAAATACTGAACTGTGACTTTACCAGAAAACAATTTACTTATTTAATGATTCAGGAGAGATTAAGGGATTGCTAGCCTTGAATAAGAATGGGAGTGAGCAGGAGAGAGCTGCCAGAAGGAGGAAGGTAGAAAAGGTTCTTTTGGGCCTAAGTGGAAAGGCAACCAAGGTAAGCTTTGTTTCATAATTGCTTTCCCTGCCTTGGCCCTGAACTCTTGGTTCTGTGATCTTGGCTTTGAGTCCCAGCCTACCACTTCTGTCCACTTTGGAATTGGTGCTCATGCTTGGTGATGGTGGTGGTTGTCATCATCGTCGTCGTCGTCATCATCATCATCATCATCTCTTCCTCTTCCTCCTCCCTCCTTCCCCCTTGTCCCCCTCGCCTGTCCAGTATTTGGACCTCTGCTTAGTCTCCGAAACTCTGCATTGGCTTACTCCTTTGGCCCTTGGCACCTCCTGTTGCTTTTTAAGAGAACTCTCCGATTTCTCTGTTCCTTGGGAACCTGATGCCTACTCCCAGATTGAGCAGCATTCGGGGATAGGGTGTGACAGAAAGTAATTTTGGCTGTATTCAAACTGCTCTGACACCTTTGGCATTTGATTAGTATAGCTGGATTTCTTCTTTTCTGGACTGCATTGCGGCCCAGTTCCTACTGTCTTTATGTGACTTTATCAACTCTTCCCCCCACCCCCTACCCCCAGTAATTTCAGAGGATTCAATTTGAAGATAGGCGAGACCTCAGAACTTTTAGCATAGAATAGGCTTGTGAACATATGGTTCAAATAATATGTATAAAGAAGATCATATGCCTTGCTCTTAAATATCTAAAAATACATCAGTTAGAGGGTAAGCTGATTTAGTCCTAGAATATTGTTCTACTTATATTTACTGGAATACTCATTTTGATAGTATTCCTCTGTTACTCAGTTTCAAGGGGAATAACACTTTTACTATTGATAACTTTTGTGTAGTGTGTATATGTGTGTGTTTTGAATAAGAACTACAAAATTTTTGTTTTCACTGATTATATTTTTACAAACCCATAGAGTTATAGTCTTGGATTTTGATTTAACTTACCACTCATGCTTTAATAATTTAGTATTAAGTCTGTTTCAGTAGGACGACTTTATAATATCAGCATCTTTAAGCCATTTAAAAATTTTACTATAAAAGAAGTAATGGTTTCTGAAAAACTTCAAACACTGTAGTGGAAAATAGGTCCATGTGGCTCCAATCGCCCATCCCATTCCTTTTACATAACCACTAACAGCTACTATATATCTTTTCAGACTTTAAAAGTTCTATAAAGAGGTATATAATATACACACAGAAACACATAGTGTAAAATCGTTCTAAAACAAAAAATGACAACCTTCTGGACTTACTTCTTTATAGCAGTCCATGCCTTCAAATAGAGTTTGATTTCCTGTTCTGTCACGTACAGACTTAGCAAGTTACATAACTTGTCTGTGCCTTAGTTTGCTTATCTATACAAGAAATAGTATTTTCTTTATTGGATTATAGAGGATTAAATGAAGTAATATTCATAAAGTGGTTGCCATAGTGCCTGATACATAGTATGTCCTAGATAAATATTAACTAGATGAAAGTGAACTTGCTTTTTAAAAAACCCGTATCATTAACGTTTTCTTATGGCTTGGTAATATTTTTAGAATGCTGTACTTTAAAAATTTTGTGTGTGTTTGGGGGGGGTGGTGTTCTGAGTTTTACTGTCATAGCGGTATGTTTGTCTATAACAGTTTTTTTTTAAACATTTATTTATTTTTGAGAGACACAGCGTGGGCAGGGGAGGGGGAGAGAGAGAGGGAGACACAGAATCCAAAGCAGGCTCCAGGCTCTGAGCTGTCAGCACAGAGCACGATGCGGGGCTTGAACCCACAAACCCTGAGATCATGACCTGAGCCAAAGTCGGATGCTTAACCGACTGAGCCACCCTGGCACCCTGTGTATAACAGTTTTATATGGTGTTTCCACACAAATCCCACCTCTCCTGTTGAAGTGAGTTGCTGTTACTGATGGGCAATGTGGTGGGAATGTGTTTTGCCTCTCGAGTGGTGGGAGGCAGGAAAAAAAACTGAAAACCATTGTTTTTAGGATTTTATACTACATTAGCAATTAATCCTTGTGTGAGGCCTTCAGGTTAAGTGGAGAGTAGAGTTGGAAGACTTCTGCTATATGGGAGCATGACATTATTGTTTCATTTGTTTTTTCCCTTCTATTCTTTGACTAATTTTATGCTTAGAGAGGACATGCTTATCGCTTAGTCTTCATTTTACAATGAAGAAATAGACCCCAGAATAGTAGTGATGGCTTCAAAAAAAATTTTTTTTTAAGATTTTTTAACGTTTATTTATTTTGGAGAGACAGAGAGAGAGAGAGAGAGAAAGCAGAGGAGGGGCAGAGAGAGAGGGAGGCACAGAATCCAAAGCAGGCTCCAGGGTCTGAGCTGTCAGCCCAAAACCTGATGTGGGGCTGGAACCCACAGACTATGAGATCATGACCTGAACTGAAGTCGGATGTTCAACCTACTGAGCCACTCAGGCGCACTCCCCCCCCCAAATTTTTTTAAGTAGGCTCTATTTTCAGCATGGAGCCCAGTGAGGGTCTTGAGCTTATGACCCCGAGATCAAGACCTAGGCTGAGATCAAGAGTCGGACACATAACTGACTGAGCCATCCAGGCACCCCTGATATTCTCAGTTCTGTAGCTAGTTATGGTAGAGCCAGGACTAGAATCTTGGTCATTGGATCCTAACCTTTCTGAGTTCTTAAGAAGGTAAAGGGCCTCACTGTGAGTTGAAGCAAATATTGAATAATGGTTGCATTATAAGTGGCTTGCCTGTCATTGAGGTATGCTTGAACTATTTTGTGGGTAGAAACAGTGACTAAGTTGTATCATCAGCACTGGAGCATGATGTTTTATTAAAAAAATTTAGAATTTGGGGCACCTGGGTAGCTTAGTAGGTTGAGCGGCTGGCTTCAGCTCAGGTCATGATCTCACGGTTCGTGTGTTCGAGCCCCACATCGGGCTCTGTGCTGACAGCTCAGAGCCTGGAGCCTGTTTCAGATTCTATGACTCCCCCTCTCCCTCTGCCCCTCCCTCGCTCATGCTGTGTGTCTGTCTCAAAAAATAATAAACGTTAAAAAAAATTTAGAAATCCAAGAGAGTTGTCGATAGGCTTTGAATATCAAATGTACTGTATATTATTAGGTTCTGGGTAGAGAATACTAAGGCTATTCAATCAGTGGTTATATGGAAGGAACATTGTGTTCAATGTGGATGCCGTTTTGCCTTATGAATGCTTGTCTTCTGAACCTGAAAATGCTTGTGTTTAAATGACCCCTTTAAGCACAAAATAGGCCCCTAGTTTTGTGTGTTTCTTTATCTCTTGATAAAGGAGCATACTACCATTCCTTTTGCAAAAATAGTAAGAAATAAAATCATTTGGTCTGTAGGTCACTTGGATGCCTTCCCTCTGCCTCTGTGCCCTATCAGTTTTCACCTCCTGGTTTCCAGGAGAGTTAAAACTTTGGGACTTTTTGGAAGACAATATGGCATGAGCATGTTTTAGAGGCTGGTGCTCCTTCACCCCTCTCTCCTCCCTAGCATATGTGTTACAGCTTCTACCTTCTGGAGCCTGGCTCTAGCCAGGAGAAGATTAAGACTCTTTACTTCCAAAAAGGCCTTTTTGCCAAACTGTAGAGTTTGTGACTGAGGCAAGAACAGGGCCAGAGGAAGGTTCTGATGCCATCATCGGAGGAGGAGGATAGAGGGAGCCTAGTTAGTACCAACCTCTGGGCTGAGATGCCCAAGCTTAACTTGCAGTTGGAAAAATCCTAACAAATGGGAGAGATTGATGGAAGAAAGAGTAACTTTGAGGACATTTTATAATCTGAGTAAAGGCAAAACTCCATTTATGAGATCCATTGACTGTGTTGTGGCCAAGTGTAACAGAAATACACCGTCTGGCTTCCTTTCGTTGCTATCACCTTCAAGTATAATTAGGTGTAATAAAAAGAGCCTTAATAAGTTCTTAGATTTATCTTTTTAAACTTCTGCAAGTTTCTATCCCTACAACTCTTCCTATCAAGTTCTAGCATTTAAGATTTAAAAAAATAAAACCTCTTCAGTTTAATATTTTTATGTTTCACTAAATAGACAGTATGTATATTCGTAGCTTAAAAACATTTTTACTGACTATGTGCTGGTTTTGTTTTAAAAATACACACACACACACACACACCCCCTTAATCAACTCAGGTTTGAACTATGTAAATCTAACTTATATGTGGATTGTTAAAAGTAAATATAGTGTAGTACTGTAAGTGTACTTTCTCTTCCCTATGATTTTCTTACTAACATTTTCTTTAGTTTACTGTTATATACATATAACATATAAGGGACTGTTTATGTTATCAGTAAGACTTCTGGTCAGCAATTGGTTATTAATAGTTAAGTTTTTGTACTTAATATACAAAGTTATATTTGTGTGGGGTTGGGACCCCTAGCCCCCTGCATTGTTCAAGGGTCAACTGTATATTACTTCAGTTATATTATGGTTCATGTAGCATTTTATAGAAGAGCTTGGTAATTTCTAATAGTGTATCCATGGGAAATGTGTTCATCCTACAGATAAATTTTGAAACCCATCTGCCTATAAATTGAGACTACCTTTTATAATAAGATAGTGCCCCTAAGGTGATAAAATAAATAATTTTAAAATTATTTGTAGTGTTCTTTTATTCATGCTATGTCCTGTTCTAAACAATAATTAAAAGTTAGTTTAATTAAAAGCCAATATTTTTCATCCTAATTTGTAATTGTTTGGGGTACATTAAAGGTTCTTTATTTGGCAGTGCCTGGGTGGCTCAGTCAACCAGTTAAGTGTCTGACTTCAGCTCAGGCCATCATCTCACAGTTCGTGAATTCGATCCCCATGTTGAGCTCTGCTGACATCTCAGAGCTTGGAGCCTGCTTTGGATTCTTTGTTTCTTCTCTTTGCTCCTCCCCAACTCATGCGCTTGCTCTCTCTCTCGCTCGCTCGCTCTCTCTCTCTCAAAAAGACATAAACATTGAAAAAATTTTTTTAAAGTTCTTAATTTGGATAAGCTATGTATAAATAGTGAATATTCCCCAACAGTGCAGTAAGTGGCTTCAGAATGTCTCATCATACCCTATTCTCTATAGTTTTTTTAGCTTTCAGATATNGTTTTGTTTTAAAAATACACACACACACACACACACACACACACACACACACACCCCCTTAATCAACTCAGGTTTGAACTATGTAAATCTAACTTATATGTGGATTGTTAAAAGTAAATATAGTGTAGTACTGTAAGTGTACTTTCTCTTCCCTATGATTTTCTTACTAACATTTTCTTTAGTTTACTGTTATATACATATAACATATAAGGGACTGTTTATGTTATCAGTAAGACTTCTGGTCAGCAATTGGTTATTAATAGTTAAGTTTTTGTACTTAATATACAAAGTTATATTTGTGTGGGGGTTGGGACCCCTAGCCCCCTGCATTGTTCAAGGGTCAACTGTATATTACTTCAGTTATATTATGGTTCATGTAGCATTTTATAGAAGAGCTTGGTAATTTCTAATAGTGTATCCATGGGAAATGTGTTCATCCTACAGATAAATTTTGAAACCCATCTGCCTATAAATTGAGACTACCTTTTATAATAAGATAGTGCCCCTAAGGTGATAAAATAAATAATTTTAAAATTATTTGTAGTGTTCTTTTATTCATGCTATGTCCTGTTCTAAACAATAATTAAAAGTTAGTTTAATTAAAAGCCAATATTTTTCATCCTAATTTGTAATTGTTTGGGGTACATTAAAGGTTCTTTATTTGGCAGTGCCTGGGTGGCTCAGTCAGTTAAGTGTCTGACTTCAGCTCAGGCCATCATCTCACAGTTCGTGAATTCGATCCCCATGTTGAGCTCTGCTGACATCTCAGAGCTTGGAGCCTGCTTTGGATTCTTTGTTTCTTCTCTTTGCTCCTCCCCAGCTCATGCGCTTGCTCTCTCTCTCTCGCGCTCTCTCTCTCTCTCTCTCTCTCAAAAAGACATAAACATTAAAAAAATTTTTTTAAAGTTCTTAATTTGGATAAGCTATGTATAAATAGTGAATATTCCCCAACAGTGCAGTAAGTGGCTTCAGAATGTCTCATCATACCCTATTCTCTATAGTTTTTTTAGCTTTCAGATATTTTTTGGTGTTAAAATATTAAGCCCTCAGAAAGTACTGCCATTTAAATCACCAAGACCAACTGTCCTATTAAATATCTTTAACATTCTTGTTGTAAATATTCATGTTAAATGAAGTCAGGTTTCTTAACTCAGAAAGTGAAGTCTTTTTTGAGTTTTATTAAAAGGCACAGTCACTTTTTGCAATGTTTCTGAAAGTCAGTACTTTATTTCCTTTTATTTCTTTCCTCATCCCTGTGTAGCATACTTGTTTATTTACCTACTTATTTATTTTATTGAGGTACTATTCACATAACATAAAATTAACCATTTTAAAGTGAAAAATTCAGTGGTATTTAGTACATCTACAACCACTGCTTCTATCTAGTTCTGAGACCTTTTCATCATCCCCAAATAAACTCTATATTCATTAAGTAGTTACTCCCGATTTCTTTCTGCCCTCAGCCTCAGGGTACCATTTAAAAATTTGATACTGAGAAATTTAAAAATTAATAAAACTTTTTGAGATAATTGAGATTATAAGGCGGCATGTAGAATACACTGTTCTAAATTCAGTAGCATGCAGAAATGCATTTAAGATGCTGACAGTGAAGAAATTAGATTATAAAATTGTATGTGCTGTGTATATGTGTATGAGTATGTGTATATCTCCAACTATAAGGAGGAAAAAGGAACACTTTGTAGAAAACACACCAAAGTAATACTGATTTTACTGTAGATTTTCTTTTTTCTCATTTAAAGGAGAAAAAATTTTTTCCATGATTAAAATGAAAACAAATTCCAGATAGTTAAAAACTTGATCCTAAACTTACTATTGTAACATAATTATTTATTTCAGATTAATATTAAACTTCAACAGCTTTTTCCCCCCCTATTGAGTTAAGGGGGTTTCTTAGTATTTAATAAGAGAAAAAGAGATTTGCTGGAGGAACAAAACTGGTATTTGTGGTTTTTCAGTTCTCCGAATTATATCTCAAACCGTGAATACCTGTTTTGAGTAAGCTGTGTTCTAATTTATTTTCCTTCAAAAAATACATACTTTAGAACTTTCTTTTCAAACTATAAAAACATCATATTCTTGTTGATATAAATAAAATACTATGGGGGGTTACAAATAAAAAGCTAAAGGTCTCCTCTCAAATATAGTCTTTTTATGTACCTGCCTATAATAATTGCTGTTAGCATTTTGGCTGGTATTCTTCTTGGCCTTTTGGTCTTGTGGTTTACATGCCACATATAATAAAATTGGACCCAATTGAGTAAAAAACTCGAATGCCTTCAGGATGGCCCTGGCAGTTACTGTAAAGATGGGAATGCATTAAGGAAAGGTGAGAACCTTGCCTGCTGGAAGGGAATATTACCACACAAAGCTTTTATATTAAAAAATAGTTAGAGCCCTGTGCTGGCCAGACAAGCAGAATCCCTTGGGCAGTGCATCATTGTGCTTTTCTTCCTTGCCCACCTCTTCCCTCCCATACAAATATAGAATGAATGTTTGTCAGAAATATATTAACTCATTAATGAGGGAAAAAACATGATGATAAAGCTGATTCTAAGAGCATTTGAAGAATTGAGTGCATGTAGATATTGAAGAAAGTACATTGAAATAAATTGCTGAACTTGATATAAAATTGGTTAATGTCCTATAGGGTAGTAAAACCATTACTTTTGGAGTATGCTGGACAGATAAGTCTCAACTAAAAATCTACCTGTTTACTTCTAACTTCATAGAATTTGGGTCCTAATCAACAGTAGAAAGCAGGTCAAACAGTAGTACTATAATTAAATATCTTTGGGAGGACCTATTAAACAATGCTTCATTACATATTGAAGGGGCTGACAGTTATTGATTAACCTTATTTCCAGTTTTAGTTAATTTTTCTTAACAGCAAGAAAGGCCTGTTGTGATGTATAAGGCAAGAGTAGTACAGTAGGGACCAGAACTTGGAAGAGCCTGGTGTCTTAAACTAGGAAATTTGAACTTTCAACAGATGTTTGAGTATATACTATGTGCCAGGCAGTGGATTTATTACACTCTTGAATTGTGCCGTGGTGCCCCTCCCATACCCCTAGGAGATGGATTTACGGTTCTGAAGGGACTGTATTAGGGGAGTCACCTGAGAAGCTACTTGTCTCCAAATACACATGTTCTTTGTCCTCTGTCCCCACCCCAATGTAGATATCTTTGCCTGAGTAGAACATAAGAGTTTTGAAATAGCTTTCCAGGTGATTTTTGTGTCCCTTCCTTTTTGAAAATTATTGTTAATGTTTTTTGGGCTCTTTAAAAAAAATGAGTAAAGAGTAGGCAAAATTGTAAGCAGTATTTTAAAAGTTTGCGTGCTTTTCTTCCCTGCCCCATCGCTATAATACTTAAACTAAATAAAATAACTAATGTCCTGATTATACCCTCAGGAAGAATTACATGTAGTTGTCCTTTTAAGAAATATTTTTCATGTAACCAAGACATTCATGTGGGGCAAGCTGGGTTTAGTCTTCCTAATTGTATCTTTAGTCTATGCTTCTCACTAAGTAAACTGAAAGAATTGTCATTTATAGTAGTATATAATATGCCTGGCAAAGACATGTAATTAAAAAATTAGACTTAAAAATGTTTTTAAGAGAAAATAGACTGTCATTAGCTTGTTGGAGACTGGTAAAAATGAATAAATAATAAAGGAAAAATGTATATGTTCTTAACTTGTAATTGAACTATTTGAGCCAACATTAAAATGAGCAGCTGCTGTGGACATCCATTTCAGTTCTTTTCAGTGTAACTCTAATTAGGCAGCCATCCTGTGTAAATGCACTCACAAAGCAAGGATTTAGGATTTCAGTGCACCTAAGCAGCCGTGGAATTTATAACTTAATCACAGGATACGATATTACAGATTACGGGAGAAACTGGGAAATAACATGATACAATTGGTATATTGTGTATTTTTCTTTTTATTAGTGTGCCGGTCCAACAAAAGCCCCTGGGTCTGTTTGACTTGTTCAAGTGTCCACTGTGGAAGGTAGGTGACATACTTATTACTTCACTACCCTACTTGCTTTTTTAAATTTGCCTTTAAGCTTTATGTCAAAGTTTTAATGATTTGAATTATTAGCACCACTGCTTAGTCATAGTTTGTAATTTCTCTGTATGGCTTCCCTCTCCTAATACAGTCTAGAGGTGGGGAAAACCTTTGTATTGATACTCAGAAGAATTAATTTGATGATCAGAATATCTAGTAATATTTGATTAAAAAGATGAAATGAGGGAACTTCGAAATCTTTAAATAAAAGTTTACCCTATGGTTGTTTCTTAAACCTATTTTTAATAGGGTAAATTTAAGCATACACAAAAGTGGAGAGGTAATATAATTGAACCCCATTAGTTTGATCACCAAGTTTCAACAGTTAGCTATACCATGCCCAGTTTTACTAACTTTTGAATCAAATTTCAGATACCACATCATTCTTCTGAAAACAAAATAACAAAATGTTGACAGATAAAGAGTTCCCTTTATTACAGATAAAGGAATTCCCTTGAAAATGGTCTCATTGTGGAGTTCATTATTAATTGCTGTCTAAGATGTACCAAATGTTTCATTGTTCCATTAAGACATTTTTTTGTTTTACAAGACTTAAACACCGCCCCCACCCCCCGCGTTCTGGTTCAAGCCTGAGCATTTCCTCCCCATTCTTGGCTTCAAAATGATGTTACTTAAATACTTTAGTAACTCTTTTCTTCAAACTCAAACTCAAATAAATACCAGCCTTTGCATTCTTTTAGCTTGGCAGTAGCACATTTATTCCTAATGTTCTTTTAACTTAGAAAATCCACTTTGAGTTTACTTAGTATGGGAAATCATACTGTCACACAGGTGGAAATCTACAATGTATTTATTAGGACTATTTCCCCATTGTTATTTTTAAACCCTGATTGCATGAAGAAAGCATCTATGTTCAGTTAATTTTTGATTTTTTACATTTTGAGTCATGGAATTGAGTATTTTTTCCATGTACACTTAAAAGTGCGTTTGGAAAATGTTAACTGCGTATCTTAATTGTGGCTGTTGTGGTTTTGAAATCTCTAGGATTTGGGGAACCTGAAAATACTTTGTACAGATAACATTTTTTTTTAAAAAAAGAAGAAAAGTAGAAGCACTTAAATTCTGCACTTGAAGAGACAGATTCCTCTCCTAGAGTTTGAGAGGTGAGAATTATAATGCAATAAAATTTATGTAGTTCTGTTCTCCAGTTGTCTCATAGTGCTCTACGACCTAAATCTTGAAGGTCATATGCCTGCAAAAAGACCTGACAAACTTGCAAAAATTGGAGAGATTAATGTTCTTGATAGCAAGCAACAAACAATTCTCTTAAGGAGGTTTTGGAAAAACAAATTGAAAAATTTCTAGACTCTGCAGGTAGTCTGTTTCTAATTGCAAGCAGTCTTAAATTTAGAAATTTTACATAGTTTCAGAGAAATCTGATTAAATAGATTAAATAGATAATGAGAGTAGCTTGCATTTGGATGTTCATTTTACATAGCTGATTGGTTAATTTTCTTTTATCATGTAATCCTGGGTGTTGATTGCCAAGAGTTCTGATTT
This sequence comes from Crocuta crocuta, assembly GCF_008692635.1. Lineage (NCBI taxonomy): Eukaryota > Metazoa > Chordata > Mammalia > Carnivora > Hyaenidae > Crocuta > Crocuta crocuta. The sequence continues at coordinate 10,296,042 of NW_027527920.1, read as the reverse complement.
TCAGTAATTTTAGGCCAGTTGTCTGCAGAAAGCCTTAAATTGAATATTCGTTCAGCTAAAAAACACAGTTTATCAGTAGCATATTTGAGTTATATATTTTGTTGGCCTTCATGACATCATTCTATTTATTTTTCAAAATTTTGTGATTGTTATAAATCTGTGATGCTTTTCCTTTTTAGACCAAATTGTGCAGTTAAGATCTAATCTAATTGGGGGAAATATTTATTTTTATGTTATTCAGCTTATACATAACTGTTAACTTCTGAGTGCTATATTTAAATATTAGCCAAAACATTGCTTATCTTCATGTTAGCAGTAATACACTTCCTCCTTTTCAGTGATAATTGCAGTAACTGTTAAAACATTTAGTACATTGCAAGACTACAGTGTGGGGCTAAATGAACAATACGTAGTAGGTACAGATGATCCGTTTTCAAAGATCTAAAGTAATGGCTTATTATTATCCTCTTTCAACATTGTCTTTTCTTTGATTCTGAAGGTGCTCATTATAAATAGTACTTTTGTTTCTCATAGGACAGTATAAATTATATATGCATAGGAAACTGAGCTAATTAGATATTGAACCTATATGACGCCTTGGAATTTACCTAAGTATTGGGTGTTTCTTGATCTATGCAATGTATATGCTTAATATGACCACTCTATAAGCACAGAGGTTCAGTAACTCATCTAAGCTCATGATAGCTAGCATGTGACAAAGTTACTTTTGAAGCAGGCGGTCTAGTTTTTGAGCTTATTCTCTTAATCGTTATTTTAAAATTGCTTTTAGTTTACTTTTGTGGACAGAGGACTCATATACACACAAGTTTTGGTTATGTTTACTATAATGAAAAAAATAGGAAAAAACCCATGAAGTTGAGGTTAGTAGTGCCTCTGATGCTTCCAGCTTGCCTAGGGTAGAGGCTGGGCCTGTAGTGCATCCTCCCTATTTACCCCAACTGTCCTATTTTCCCCAAGGTGAGTGTTGTTCCTGGTATAAGTGAGATGCCTCATGACAAAGTGTTACTTTAACTGTCTGAGTATGTTTATTTTGGTACCATTTAATTAACATTTGTTCTGACTGAGTTTTCCCTTGCCTTCTATAAATTGACTACTTTCTAGGGACGGGGAAGTTTTGTTTTATAAGGGTCTTCACAGGACTGGTCAGTTACAACATTGTACAGTATTTAGGTGGAGATTTAGAGAATTTGGGTGTAGACTCTATGCATTATTTCAGTTTCATTCTGCCTTCTGTAATATATAGTAATTTATTATAGCTGAGTTGTAAAGTATTAGAAAATTTTTATGAATATGTTGACCTTTGATTATCTTTGTCCATGTAAAGAAATAATAATTTATGTAACCTTAAGATGATTTGTACTTTGTATTGTTTCCAAACAAACTGTTTCCATATGAGTGGAACTAATTATTTAGGCATTCGAATACAAGATCCGAAGCCATATTGATAAGAAAGAGGTAGAAGATAATCCTGTTTCCATATCTGACTTTCATGTTTTATATTAAGCAGCAGTCCAGGCACAGACTACGGTCCTGTGGGAAGTGGTAGACTAATTTAGTTTACAGAGCTTACCTTTGAGAACAACCTGAGAAAAGCTTAAAAAAAAAAAAAAGAAAAAAGCTATAGCAAAAGCATTAGCAAAGGGGCTGCTAAGTGATAATATCAATGGTATTGAAACTTATTTGCATAGATGATGCTTTTCCTTGCCTCACCCTAATCTTGTGTATAATTAAAAGTGGACTGTCATGTTTGACAGTAAAAAAAAAAAAAGGAACATATTTTAAGCACTCAGCTGAATAAATCACTAATTGAATGTTTTTATAGGACTGACTACTCTTATAAGGAGGAATTCTTTCTCATTCTAATTTGATTATCATCTAATTTTATTGTCATCTGCTACTCTTTTAACTTGCAAAGCAGTATTTAGATTAAAATGAATTTTTATTTGGTTTTTGTAAGGTATGTGAATGGCCATGCAAAAAAACATTATGAAGATGCACAAGTACCCTTAGCTAATCATAAGAAATCAGAAAAGCAAGATAAACCTCAGCACACAGTGTGTATGGATTGCAGTAGCTACAGCACATACTGGTAAGTATTAGTATTTTCTAGAAATGATATTCCTTACTTAGTGTGCAAATGTTGTCTCATTTTCCTTGTTCTCTCCTCTCCCCTGTCAATCTTTAAACTAGTGCTGCTGCTATTACTTCCATTTCATTCTGTTAGGATTCATAGGAGATTGGAGCTATCAGGAATGCCTGTCCTGATTCATTCAGATTTTACTCTGCATTGTTCCCTTCAACTTCTGGGCTGCCTTCTCTTTCCCACCCTCTGTTCCTTGTTCATCCCAGTAAGCTGCAGGGCAGTGAAAAGTGTTTCTTTGTGGTTGTATTTATAATTCCTTTCCTTATTTTGTTTTTAATTGAAAAATACTGTGATACAAACTTCTGTTAAAAACAACCCCAAAAACCCAAACCCCAAGCACATGCTCTTACTCTCTGGGTAACATTTTGTTACGTAATCGTAAGAATGTAACTTTGTTTAAAAAACTATTTTGACAATCTCTCTTCTTCCAGCACAGATCAGTTCTCTTCTCTCTGTTGATAAATGTTAAGAATTTCATGTGTAGTCTTTCAGGCTGGTTTTTCTTTTTTTAAAGTATCACATCCTTTAAAAGATTAGAGGTCCTGTTCTCTCATTGTAATATAATATACATATCTGTTTCATATAAATGACAGTGAAATAAGTATTGATTTTGTGACTACTTAGAACTAGGTTGTTTACAGTAATGGTTAACAATTCATATCCATTTGTTATACTTAGAAGGTCAGTGTCTTTTGGGGTTTTAACTTCAGTGTGAAGCAAATTTTTTCCTTTGCCTAGTAAATTATGATGAATAATTCTTTACTTGATTTAATGAGCTTATTCTCAATTCAAAAGGTTTTTGACATTGAAGGGAAAAGAAAGCCATTTGAAAGATCCCTTTGGAAATTTTTTTGGCCATACAACCCTTGAATGTCACATGAAAGCAGTACTGGGCATGGATGGGGTTTTAAAGTCTAAATAATCACTTTTGATTCATACTCTACTGAAGTTCTGTGCCAATCTTTTCTATATCATCCTTAGTTGATTATTGTAGTGTAGAAAAATGTCCATTAAAAGGAGGAAAGAATGGCTTCGGATCTTTAAAATTTTTATAGGTTGAACATTATTAAATTGTGGCTATTGAATAATATATCCTAAGAGTTAGTCATTCAGACCACTACTGTTTCAGTGGAAGATGTCCAGACCTGGAAGAGAGAGAAGCTGGAGGTAGATAAAAATTAAAAATTTCAATAAAAATGAAATCTTGCTGAGATTTTCACACATGGGCTAGTGCTCAGTTCATTGTTATTTGCTCTTGTAAAACACTCCTTCCTATTAAAGTTAAGCATTAGCCAGGCTGTTAAAAGTGTTCTCATGAGTTTTTCCTCCTTTCTTTCAGAAAACTTAACATGCTAGAATGAGGTAGCAACCTAATTGACAGAACCATGTTTCTTGAAGACCATTTCTTTTAAGCAGAAATTAAGATGTCATAATCATTGTTGTTAAGTCAGGTCAACCTATATATACCAGTTGTTGGAAACATACGTTCTTCTTTTCATTTAGCAATGTGCATGAAATGCTAAATGGGGAAGTTTGAAAATACAATTAAATCTCTGTGTGCTATGTAACAAGTTTGCAGTGGTGTTTCTTGCAACTGGTAAGATTTTGAGGAAACAGTAACTCTTTGAAGAAATTTAAAAAATTATCTTAATGGAGTGGAATTATATTCTTAGGTCTCTTTCGCCTGGGTGGCTTAGTCGGTTAAGCGTCCGACTTTCGCTTGGGTCATGATCTCACGGTTCGTGGGTTCAAGCCCCGCGTCGGGCTCTGTGCTGGCTGCCAGCTCAGAGCCTGGAGCCTGTTTCAGTCTGTGACTCCCTCTCTCTCTGACCCTCCCCTGCTCACACTGTCTATCTCTCTCTCTCTCTCCTAGAAATAAAATAAAAATATTAAAAAAAAAATATGTTGCATACATCATTGTCTTTAAAAATATATTTGAGATTATACATTTTGAAGGAATACCTTTAATAACTAGAATTGCAATTTGATTTGTTTTATGTAGATACGATATGCTAAAGTGCATGTGGTTTCATGGCTGATTGTAATTAAATGGCAGATCTTGAACCTTGTTGAATGTACACCATGGCACAGCCTTCTTGGTCAATTGCAGGTCTTCTGTGTGAAGTGATACAGAGCTGCAAGTGTATGGACACTCAGAGCTTCTGAAGTGCAGAAAGGGAACTGCAGCTGGTCACATTACTGTATCATTTCAGGGTTTAAAAACAAAATACTAGGCAGGGACTCACCCTGTAGCAGCATTACACTGATGCCTTAAAAGAAACCTGTGATAGTTGGCAAACTGAGAAGGCTGTACTCTAACATTTTCCTCACACCTCAGTATATGATAAAGAAATGAAAAGGATTTCTTCCTTCTGAATGAATGTGTGTGTTATTTTCTAATACACTTCAGTAATTTCAGTTTAAAATTTTTCTTTGTAAGTTTCTTGTGGTTAGACTCGATTTACTTCAGTGGTAAAATATTGGTGCATTAGTTTTAACTTTTTTGATTATTGTTATGCTTGTGGTCAAAATCTTTTGACCTGAGTTAATGTTAGAGCTCCTTTTCCATGTGTTCTGTACTCTAAAGTTGCAACGTGCTCTTGCGTTGTTCTATCCTTAATTCCCTTTTCCAAGAGTCCCTGCCCTATCCTATCTTTGCATATCCTTCGTGAAGTTCCCACTGAACTCTCCTCATTCCCTCCTCCCAGCTTCAATTGTAGCTAGATGTAATCTCTCCTAAACTCATAGTGCTTGGGATACTTGTAATTTCCTGCTCTGCATTGGGTTATTTGTAAATGTCCTTGGTGACTACAAGAACCATATGTCAGATAATCTCTTCCATGTTACTCAGTGTCTGGTGCAGAGAGGGCAATATATGTTTAAAGGATTGTATTTTGTTACATATCTTCCAAAAATGGGAAGGTTACATTAAATCTATAATATTGTGTCTTCTGGTCATTTTGGAGGACTGAATAGCCATGAAACATTTTTCTTCAAGAAGACCTAAATTGTGGCGAGTGTGAGCTATTTCATTTACTTCCCAAGAGGGACACCCCACTACAGCTCCCTTCACTTCTTACATAAACAGGACATCCGGAAGAAGCTCATATCAACCAAAGAGAACAATGTAAAATGGGTCACTGTTTCCAAAGAAGGAAAGCAACACCAAAAGGAGTAATTTTGATTTGACACAGACCTACTCATTTAGGAGATCAGTCAGCTAATCTGAGCTTTGAAGTTAAGTGAAAATTTCTAGACAAATTAAAATCTTCCCGAGATGTTCACACAAGGGCTAGTGTTCACTTTTATTATTTGTTAAGTAATATAGTTTTTCCTCCCACCCCATATATTTTCTCTCCAGTCAGTAAAAATGGAATTGTATGTGGTATACATTCTTGTATCACAAAGAAACTAAAATTAAAATTAGGAACTTCTGATTTCTTATGTAGATAGACATTTGGAGTTAATAGTTTTAAATGCTGAACAAATAGCTTTTGACATCTGACAGTCTTGTCAACTCTGATCCTTATCGACAGTAACTGAATTTCTGAGAATACAAAATGTGAAAGGAATATTAAAACTAAATTACTAGAATTTTTCTTTTATGGCAGGGTAATGTTGTAACGTACTCTTTCACACAAAGAAATATTATGAAATGTTAATCAATTCATTTGTTTAGAAAAAAGACTTGTATTTCAGATTTTAGACAGCTGTAACAAATAGCAGTTTTAACTAGAACTAGTAAAAATAAAGCTCTTATTTGTGGACTTAAATCGATACCGAATTGTTCTCAAAGAGAATTGTGATTGACTATTAAAAAGGGGAAAATCTTTTGAGTATCTTTATAAATAATTGTAGTACAAATTTTCAGTGATGTAAAGATTAGAGAACAGGAACAGTTTTGTTTCTTTAAAAACAGTATTTTGAAGTTTAAAAAGAACGTTTTTAATAGAGGTTTTCTGACAACATAAAAGGCTCTTCCCTAATAAGCTAGTACTTTTCTGCTTTTTACAAAGGATATAGGTTTTCTCTGCAGGTATTCTAATTTTCCAAAATTGGCCTATTCTATGGCAATACATTAGAATTCAATAAAAGAGAATTTAAAAATAAACTTGCTATGTAAATGAGTTCTTTTGAGTTTTAACTTTTCTTGGTTTGAAAAGATGAAGTCACTAGATTACATGCTTTTTTTTTTTCTGTATCCATATCTATCATTTATAATAAAGCCAGAGATCAAATTTGCCTCCAAATATCACAACACTATACAAGGGAATGAAAAGGAATTTAAAACTTACTGATTGATCCACCATTGCCCTTTTTGAGGGGTACTTTTTCCATAAAAGTTTTGAGGGGATTTTTAGTATTAGTATTATACACAACTGACTTTTGAAGGATCACTTTGTAGGGGCACCTGCGTGGCTCAGACAGTTAACCATCCAACGCTTGATTTCAGCTCAGGTCATGATCTCACTGTTCATGAGTTTGAGCTCCACATCACACTCTGCGCCGATGGTTGCCTGCTTAAGATTCTTTCTGCCTCTCTCTCTGGCCCTCCCCTGCTTGTATGTGTGCGTTTGCTCGCTCTCTCTCTCTCTCTCTCTCTGTCTCAAAATAAATAGCATTAAAAAAAAAAAAAGATTCCTTTGTAGCTGTAGATTAAAAGATTATTTTTTTACTCTTGCAAAAAACTCAGGTTCATTTGTATGATGGTTGCTTCTTCTTTCCGATAGGTGGAGAGTGGTTTGGCTTGGGGATATTTTCTTAGTTCTTTAAGAAGATGATATGGCTCTTTGTAACTTTAATAGCACTTAATAATAGGAATGGAAAAACAACCTTAGAGTTTTAAAGCTAAGAAAGATATATTTTTCTCTGTTTTGGATGTGATATCTGTGCCATAAAATATGGTAGCATTTGAGCAATTAAAAGTGGCGGGGCGCCTGGGTGGCTTAGTCGGTTAAGCGTCCGACTTTCGCTTAGGTCATGATCTCGCGGTTTGTGGGTTCGAGCCCCGCGTCGGGCTCTGTGCTGACTGCCAGCTCAGAGCCTGGAGCCTGTTTCAGTCTGTGACTCCCTCTCTCTCTGACCCTCCCCTGCTCACGCTGTCTCTCTCTCTCCTAGAAATAAATAAAACATTAAAAAAAAAAAAAGTGGCTAACTTGGGTAGCTTTGTCACTTAAGCGTCCGACTTTGGCTCAGGTCATGATCTCACAGCTCATGAGTTTGAGCCCCGATTCAGGCTCTGTGCTGACTGCTCATAGCCTGGAGCCTGCTTCTAATTCTGTGTTTCCCTTCTCTCTGCCCCTCCCCCATCCATGCTCTGTCTGTCTGTCTCTCTCTCTCTCTCAAGAATAAATAAACATTAAAAAAAAAAAAGTGGGTAGTACAGGGCATCTGGGTGGCTCAGTCAGTTAAGCGTCCAACTCTTGATTTCGGCTCATGTCTTGATTTCACAGTTTGTGAGGTAGAGCCCCACATCAGGCTCTATGCTGACAGTCCAGAGCCTGCTTGGGATTCTCTCGCTCTCCTTCTGATCCTCCCCTGCTCTCGCAAGTGTATGCACTCTCTCAAAAATAAACAAACTTAAAAAGGGTAGTGGGACTGAGAAATGTTTTTTGTTTTATTGTCATTAATATAAGTTTAAATCCCCACATATGGCTGGCAGCTATTATATTGGATGGTTCGGTCTCAAACTATTAAAATTTAACATTGATATATTTTATTTTACTTTATTTTTTTAAATGTTTTATTTCTGAGAGAGAGAGAGAGAGAGACAGTGTGATCAGGGAAGGGTCAGGGAGAGAGGGAGACACAGAATCCAAAACAGGCTCCAGGCTCTGAGCCAGCCATCAGCACAGAGCCTGACACAGGGCTCAGACCCATGAATCGTGAGATCATGACCCCAGCTGAAGTCAGACGCTCAACCGACTGAGCCACCCAGGCGCCCCAATATTGATATATTATAATGTTATGAATCTTTCAAAACATTTAGACAAAAAACTGATAGAAACTCCAAAAAGAAAATAAATCCGTTCCACAAATTAAAATAGTTGCATATAATTAAAACTTAAATATAACCCAGCAAGATGTACCAAAAAAGAAAAATTATATAATTAATTTCTTGTGAAGTCGGCTGACATATTCGTTATTTGTATCAACCTATTTCATAAAGAACCCCCAATTATTGTACCATTACAAGCAAAAATACATTTATAAATAGCCATTTCTGAATTAACCCTAATAACATTGAAACAAAAGGAAATTATTAAAATATCACAGTCTTCCAAAAACTAAAGAAAGAAGAAAGTAAACATCATGTACTAACGCCAGTTCCATTAAATCAGAAACAAGACAGAAATGCCTTTTATAATAATTTACATGCGGGGCGCCTGGGTGGCTCATTCCTTGGAGCATGCAACTTCAGCTCAGGTCATGATCTCGCAGCTCCGTGAGTTCCAGCGCCACTTGGACTCAACTGCTGTCAGCACAGAGTTCTGTCCTCCTCTCTCTCTGCCCTTCCCCTTCTCGTTCTCTCTCTCTCTCTCTCTCTCTGTCTCTTTCAACAATTTTAAAAACCATTAAAAATTTTTTAAAAATCAGGGTGGCTGGGTGGCTCAGTCAGTTAAGCGTCTAACTTTGGCTCGAGTCATAATCTCAAGATTCATGAGTTTGAGCCCCTCATTGGGCTCTGTGCTAACGGCTCAGAGCCTAGAGCCTGCTTTGGATTGTCTCCCTCTCTGTCTGTATCCCCCACCCCCGCCCCCCTGCTGGTGCTCTGTTTCTCTCTCAAAACTAAACACTTAAAAATCATTTACATGATTGATAGTATTATTTAACATTGTTTTTCTAGCCATTGAAGTAAGACAGTAAGTAAATGAGATAATTGGTATAAATATTGGAAAAGAAGAAAAAAATTTTTTTGTTTTCAAATTACATAATGGAATGCCCAGAAAATTCAGGGAAACTTTAGTAGAGAACTAGAATTAGTAAGAAATTTTGAAATGGTGATATATGATATACAGCTTCATTAGCAGTCATCAGTTAAAAATGGAAATAACCAGGGGAAGCTGGGTGGCTCAGTCCATTAAACATCCGACTCTTGGTTTTGGCTCAGGTCATGATCTCACGGTTTGTAGGTTCAAGTGCCACAGCTGGCTCTGTGCTTGCAGTGTGGAGCCTTCCTGGGATTTTCTCTTTCCCTCTCTCTCTGCCCCTCCCCCACTTGTACTGTCTCTGTCTCTCTCAAAATAAAAACAAACTTTAAAAAAATGGAAATAACCAAAGAAACAAACAAAAAACCTCATTCAACATAATGACAAAAACTATAAACTATAGGTAGGAATAAATGTATTAAAGAAAGACACAAAGCAAAGACAGATCCTTTGTGAATAAAATTCAGTATTATAATCAGTCCTTTCCCCCTCACATTTTTACCTTCAAAATTTTTACTTGAGAGTCTAATGTACATGATGATTTTCAAACATAACATCAACAGGGGCAGCTGGGTGCCTCAGTCAGTTGAGTGTCTGACTTCCACGCAGGTCATGATCTCACATTCCCTGAGTTTGAGCCCCGCAGCGAACTCTGTGCTGACAGCTCAGAGCCTAGAGCTTGCTTCAGATCCTCTGCCCCCACTGCCTTTTCTCTCTGCCCCTCCCCTGCTCACACTTTCACTCTCTCAAAAATAAACATTAAAACATTTAAAAAAAACATAATGTGAACAGTGTCCAAAAAAAATCAGAATAGCAGATATGTTGCTCTTATTCAGTAAATATCCATTGAGAACCTACTCTGTGCTAGGAACCTAGTTTTGTTTTAGTGCCAGCAATCACCAAAATAATGTGCTTAAGGGGATGGAGAGAAAATATTACAAGTTTTTATTGGGGTGCCTGGGTGGGTTGGTTGGTTGAGCATCAGACTCTTGATTTGGACTCAGGTCATGATCTCACAGTTTTTGGGTTTGAGCCCTGAGTTGGGCTCTGCACTGATGGGCTCTCTTCCCCTCTCTCTGCCCCTTCCTCCATTCATCTCAATGTTCTCTCTTTCTCTCTCAAAAATAAACTTTGTATGAAAAAGTTTATTAAAAAAAAAGCTTTGGCCAACATTTAATATACCTGCTGTCAGTGGTCTTTAGATTAGATGGTCATGTTTCATGAACTGTATACAGAATGTCTTGAATCCAAGCTTCACGTGTGGAGTCCTTACCCTTGTTCACTTTTAGCATGTTGCAGTATATTGCATTCTGCCTGGTTACATGGATTTGCTTAGTTTTTTCCAAGTCAACCTTCATCAAATGGATACACCATTTAAATGATTTTTACCAAATGGGGCACCTGGCTGACTCAGTTAGAGCATGCAAGTCTTGGTCTCAGAATTATAATTTAGAACCCCACATTGGGTGTGGAGGTTACTTACAATAAAAAAATAATACAAGAAATTTTTACCAAACAAGCCCTGCAAGATGATAATGTAAATACTAGTGAATAAGAAAAGGGCAGGCTAACAGACTTTCCTACTCTGAGCTCCTCAAACATAGGAGAAGATAAAAATATTGGCTATCTAATAAAAAGACTAATCAGATCTTAAGTTTGGACAAAAAGCTTAAGATACAAGAAATATCAATTTATATCTGCTATCATTAATGTCAGATTTCACACTATGTGTATATTATACTTTGAGATATTAGTTTAACCATAGTGTGAAGATATCATTAATAGCAGGACATTTTCAAATAGTTCTTTTCCTCTGGCTTATTTTAAGAGGTTTTTTTTTTTTATACTATGCACATTAATTTAGATTTACTTACATATATGTGATTTCTTAATACAATTATATAAATATATTTGGGGCAGTTTTGTGGTTTTATAACTTGATTAGGTGCCTGATGAAACTAATTTGAGATTTCTTAGAGGGGGCATGTAGTGTAGGGAAGAAAATAGGAAAGAAACAAGTATTTCTAAAGTTAGAATTTAAAAAAAAACCTAGGAAAGAAAGCACATATGGAGATGACCAAGTGAGGAATATTTTTGCCATTAAATAAGTGAATGGTACTACATGGAAGATATTAAGGAAAGGTAAGGGAGTGGTATATATGGGATGAAAGCTTAAATCTAACTGTAAGCATGTAATACTGAAGTGAAAGGGAAGATTGGGAGGGAAAGGTGAGAGAGAATAATATGAAGGTAAGGCTAACATTGTGGGACCATCAAACACTGTAGCTTAATTTGTCTGTAGTTGTCTGTGAATTTGAAAGTCACTGTATAAGGGGGTGGGGTGGGGAAGATCATACCAGAGGAAATAACCAAAGTAGAGAATAGAATGTTAGTTGAAATGGAGGAGAAAAAAGATTGATTTGGGGGAGATCGTGGACAGAAAAGTAGAAAGGATTAGACACAATTAGATGTTAGAAATTAGAAATAAATGAAAATTTAAAAGTATATACATAAGGAATCAATGTAATCAAGAAATTGGACAATTATCTTTGGCTCTATATTAAACAGAATGTAAAATAAACCTGTGATTTTATCCATTTTTTTACCTCACTACTTATATAGTAGTATGAATAACTTATGACTTTTATGAAACTTTACCTGCTATTTGAGGTATATTCTTTCAGTGAAAGGTAGTAAAATTAATTATTATATTAACATCAGTGTACATGTAATTCCATACTGTATGCTTAATTTCTTTATTAACTATNGCCCGACATGAGGCTCGAACCCATGAACTGTGAGATCATGACCTGAGCCGAAGTCGGATGCTTAACCGACTGAGCCACCCAGATGCCCCGAAGTTGCTTACATTTCCTTAAACAGTTCCTTTCTCTAAATACAAAAGTGAACCTTTTCCTACCTGACAAATAGTCTATTAGAAGAAGAACTCAGCCATCTTTGTACTTTTCCGGAAGTTCTTTAAGCCTGAAATAGTCATGTGATACTGTGTTGAATTAAAAAAAAAAAAAAGTAGAGCTCATCCTTACTAGAAGAATCACCTAAAATCACTAGATAAAAACTTTCTTAATTGTAAATTTAATAGCCTAAAAATTGGTCTTGTAATATTGGTAGTTCTTGACTTTGCTTGTTAGACACTTGTAGCCCTATGTGTGTGAGGAGATGCTGAGCCCTGGCCCTCTCCTAGAGAAGCACTCTTCAAGTTATCGTAACTCTGACCTTTCATGGTTTCTCAGTGATAGCAGTATAGAAAGAAGGAAAAGAGGAACACAACTCTTTATAGTATTATTTCAACTACATTTTGGGAACCAGGTATATATTTACCTTATGACATTTAACCATATTTTATAACATTTATTTAAAAATGGGAAAAACATTCCAAGTTTCAGAGGACCAATCTATAAGCTTTTGAAACCCATCTGACAAGTACTTTTTTGTACATATTTTTCTTTTTTTATTCTTTATTTATTTTTGAGAGAGAGCCAGTGAGACGGAGTACAAGCAGGGGAGAAACAGAGAGAGAGGGAGACACAGAATCCAAAGCAAGCTCCAGGCTCTGAGCTGTCAGCACAGAGCCCAATGCAGGGCTTGAATTCATGAACTGCAAGATCATGACCTGAGCCGAAGTCGGACTCAAGGCACCCCTGTACTTATTTTTCTGGTATAATCTTCTGGAATGGAAAAATCAATGACAGTGGCTGTATTTTTTTTTAGGTGTTTGATGTCAGTATAATTTGACTGATTGGCTTCAACACAGTTGTACCTCAGAAGAGATGTTAAAATTTTATTTTTTAAATTTATTTTTAAATGTTTATTTTTGAGAGAGAGAGCACACAAGCAGGGGAGGAGCGTGGATGGGGCAGCAGACAGAGGATCCAAAGTGGGTTCTGTGCTGACAGACCGTATAGAGCCTGATGCAAGGCTTGAACCCACAAACTATGAGATCATGACCTGAGCCAAAGTTGGTTGCTTAACAGACTGAGCTGCCCAGGTGCCTGCAGAAGACATGTTTAGAACTTGTTTACTTTTTTTTTTTTTAAGTTTATTTATTTGGGCGGAGAGGGGTAGAAGAATCCCAAGCAGGCTCTGTGTACGGCTTGAACTCATGAACCATGAGATGATGACCTGAACCAAGGTGAAGAGTTGGACGCTTAACTGACTGAGCCACCCAGGTGCCTCAGAACTTGTTTACTTTAAATCCTTCTGTTTGCCTTGCGTCTTTTTAATACCAATATTAGTGGGATAGTTTCCAGTTTGAAAGCAATGTCTCAGCTAAGACTAAAGCAGCCAGACAACATTTAAATTCTCATTTATATCCTACTTTTGCTACTTATTTTCTTTTGACCTCTGGGCCTGGGAGGAAAAAAAAATCAAGGAGTTGGGACAGCTAGAGAAGCCTGTGCTGTGAGGCGGCTTTTGGTTACACAAAGGAAGGAAACTAACATTTATTGATCTCTACCACATGCCAGGCACCCTTAGAAGTTTTGGCCTGTAGAAGTAGGTACTTTCAAAATATCACCCCCGCCATCATCATTATCAAATAATAGTGGTAAATTATTTCAGTCATCAAATCATGTGGTAAATTCAGAGAGTATAAAAGTTATAATCTTAAAAATAAGTGTCCTTAGTGACTGTAAGAGAACCTAAAATTGGCTCTTGAGAAATAGGGACACTTGTGAAAGCAATAAAAAAAATTTCAAACCAGTGAAAACAACCCCAGCCAAAACAGAATTGATTTTTATAATTCAATAAAGTTAAATTTGTTACCACTTTTTGATATTGGGTAGTAATACAGAGTATGAGAGCAGGTAATGTCCTGGATACCCTTTAGATTAGCAGTGCTACCAACAGAAATAATACAAGTCATATATGTAATTTAAACTTTTCTGATAGTCACATTAAAGCGAAAAGAAATAGGTGAATTAATTTTAATTGTATATTTAATTTAACCCACTTATTAAAATACTACATCAACATGAAATCACTATAAAATTAGAGATCGTTTGCATTATTTTTTTTACATGAAACCTTCCAAATCCAGTTTACATCTTACACTTATAGCACATCTCCATTCAGATGCTAAATTTTCATTAGAAATGCTTGGCTTCTATTTAGATTCATAAAAATTGCAGTTAAAAAAAGTAGATTCTGGGGGTGCCTGTGGCTCAGTTGGTTGAGTGTCCAGCTTTAGCTCAAGTCATAATCTTACAGTCTATGAGTTCAAGCCCTCATTGGGTTCTTTGCAGACAGCTCAGAGCCTGGAGCCTGCTTTGGATTCTGTGTCTCCCCTTTTCTCTGCCCCTCCCCTGCTCGTACTCTGTCCATTTCTCTCTCTCTCTCTCTCAAAAATAAACATTAGAAAAAATGTTTTAATTTTAAACATTTTAAAAAATTTTAATGTTTATTTTTGAGAGAGAGAGTGTGAGTGGGGAAGGGTCAGAGAGAGAGGGAGACACAGAACCCAAAGCAGGCTCTGAGCTCTGAGCTGTCAGCACAGAGCCCCACATGGGGCTTGAACTCACAAACTGTGAGATATGACCTGAGCCGCAGTTAGCCACTCAATCGACTGAGCCACCCAGGCGCCCCTATACTGAACAATTTTAGTAACCACACTATGATACAGTCTCCTTCAGAACATAGATATTTTCACTATGTATCATACAGTGGAATAAATATAAGGGAATTACAGTAAATCCAGATTTTAAAAAATTTCTGTAAGTTTATTATTTTGAGAGAGAGACAGTATGAGTGGGATAGGGGCAGATAGAGAGGGGAGAGAGAGAATTCCAAGAAGGTTCCGCACCGTCATTGCAGAGCTCGATATGGGGCTCGAACCCACCAACCATGGCCCGAGCCAAGATCAAGAAAAGGACACTTAACCAACTGAGCCACCCAGGTGCTCCGTAAATTCAGATTTTTGATCTCACATAGCTGGCCCATTGTCTGTTTTGATAGAAACTTTTTCCTGTCTAGAGTAGTTTGAGACAAAACACACCAAGAGTATTAATTGGTCAGTATCTCTTGTGAAACTCATGTAAAGCTAAAAATAAAAGTACTTGAAAATTTTCAAATATTGAATTAATTGATCTTTAATTGTTAGAAAAGTCTTTTATTCACTGACACTTGCTTGATGGGTCAATTTAAGATCTTTCACACTTTGGCGGTGTCTGGGTAGCTCAATTGGTTAAGGGTCCAGTTCTTGATTTCAGCTAGTTCATGATCCTAGGATTGTGGAATCAAGCCCTACGTTGGCTTCTGTGGCAAGCATGGAGACTGCTTAAGATTATTTCTCTCTTAAAAAAAAAAAAACCAACAAAAAACTTGCACATTTTATAAAATCTCTTTTTAATCTTTTCCTCAGATTTTAAATCATAATTCCCTTAATGAAATGGTAATTAAATTTTTTACCTCTCCTTCTAAAAATGGTTTTCTTTCTTGAGCAAGATCTAGGTATAGTTGGCCAAAAGTATAAGCTCAGATCCTTTATTCATGGAGACATTTTTTTGTTGTATGTTTAATTCTGATTTCATGAACTGCTTTAAGTTTTGCCTGTTGAGAGGCAACTTCTTATTAACTGAATATGCATTTGCTGAAGGTGACTCAGTATGGTCTACTATATATTATCTCAAAACTTTTTAAATACTCATTTTGCTCTGCTATAGCAAATTGTAATTGCCATTCTCTGTAAAATTTGTGACCTAACTTCTCTACTTGATACTGCCTCATTAGTGTGCCTTCCTATGAAAGTTAATTTTTTTCATAATTATTAAGCTAGAAAAATAATTTTTATTATAATTAAAATAAGTACTTCAGCTTAACTACTAATTGGTGTTTACATAGATATCATTATAACTCTGCTGTCTGTATAAAATATATAAACACATTGCAGTGCTGCATTGTTGCATAGAAAAATAACTCAACCATTCTGTTGACAAAAATCAGATTGGTAATATGCTTATGTGTAATACTAGAAATGACACATGCACCCATCATGTGCACTGTAATACATCTTAGATGATGTAATAGTAAGAGTGAAATACACTTTTACCAAAACCATAAAATTGTGTTTAGTGGAAAAGTATTTTGTAAAAATAGATGTAAGTGATTTGTATCAATTAGAATTTTTTAAAAATTAAAATTCAGTTCTTTAGTTGAATCAGCCTCATTAGCACAGCTGTAGAGTCTAGAGCAACTTACTTAATTAAGAAAAATTTTTTAATGTTTATTTTTGAGAGAGAGTATGAGCAGGGGAGAGGCAAAGAGAGAGAGTGAGACACAGACTCTCAAGCAGGCTCTAGCTCTAGGCTCTGAGCTGTCAGCAGAGTCCAATGTGGAGCTCAAACTCACTAGCTAGGAGATCATGAGCTGAGCCGAAGTAGGAAGCTTAACCAACTGAGCCATCCAGGCGGCCTGCAACTTACTTACTTTAATGATGAAAGTTCAGAGAGATGAAGCAACTAGATCCAGTTAGACCAGAATAATTTAGAATGGAGCAAAATCATAAATTTTTATTTCAGTATATGAAAATGTTTAACAAATGTTATATTTTAGGCTAATTCCATATCACATCAAAAGAATTACTTTAATAAGAAAACCAGTTACTTAGTTTAACTGGAAATTGTTTAAACAGAGCAACAACTTTTTTGTGGAGGTTAGGGTTTTCAGTTAGATATTATTAGATATTATGGCGTATTGTAAATATGTGAAAGGTGATCGAAATTTACTCTTAGACTTTGTTCCCTAGTTGAACACTAGCATTTAGCATTGTTTCTGTTTTGAATGCTGAGTATTGTTTTAATTGTAATCCATGCATAAATTTATGCAAACATAAAATGAAAATGTAAGGAAGAATGTAGTGGCACAATTTGATTCTTCAGTTAATGCTTAAGCTTCATGGAAGAAACAAGTGACTTAAGCCCAAATTCACAGAGTAGATCTTAGCCTCTTAACCTTTATGCTGAGAAGAAGCAAGGAATTAAACCTTTTCACTACTTTAATTTTTTATGTGTTTATCATAAAACGGATAAAGAATTATTCTCCTGCCATTGCTGGTACTTTGGTCATAGAAAAACCATCCAGGACGTAAAAGTTAGCTTTTGCTGTTTGTTCAAATGTTAGGAAATTGGAGAATACCTTAGAAACTCATGATTGACAGCATAGGTAGTCAGTTAATGGGGGAGGGTGTTAAATAAATACATACATATTATTATTTTAGAGTTTTCAAAGGCATTCAGTTGAAATTTTAATTTCTGTGAATAAAAGATACAAGCTATGCTTTTGTGTGTGTAATCTTTTTTTTTCATTACTCTTCCCCATTTTCTTATTTTTTTATAGACTGATTTCAGATATGTAAGAAATGTTTTCTAGATTCTGCTAGAGATGATCTAATTTTTACTAATTGCTATGCATTCAAAGTTTCTTTTGCTCAGAATGGCAGCATTATTGTCATTAGTCTTTGGTAGTTATAATAGTGGTTTTATACAAAGCTGCTATTCAAAAGAATATATTGGTACTAGCTTGTAAGGTTTTTGTTATTGTTCTTAAAACTGGCTTTATTCCAAGAAAAAAATTGAATGGTAATGTACAAGGTAGTGTCTATTACATATGAGTCCTTGTATTTGCTTATTGACTACCTAAAAACACACACAATATCTGTTTTGTTTCTTAATTTTTAAGTGGTTTTTTTTTTTTTTTTTGAGAGAAAGACAGAATGAGGGAGAAGGACAGAATCCCAAGAAGGCTCCGTTCTCACTGTGGCGCCCGATCTGTGGATCGAGCTAATGACTATGAGATCATGACCTGAGCTGAAATCAAGAGTTGGATGTTCAACCAGCTAAGCCACCCAGGTGCCCCTCACAATATCAGTTTTAAAGAACACCTTAACGTTTTTCTTCAAAGCAATTGTCAGTTTCCTAATTAAGTTAATTTTTGTTTTCTAGCACTTCAGAATGAAGAGTCTTCCTTCTCAGCCGTCTGAATTCAATTATTTTAATTAGTTTTAAATGTATAGCTTTTAGGGGCACCTGGGTGGCTCAGTCGGTTGAGCGTCTGGCTTCGGCTCAGGTCATGATCTCACGGTTTGTGGGTTCGAGCCTCGCATCGGGCTCTGTGCTGACAACTAGCTTGGAGCCTGGAGCCTGTTTGGGATTGTGTCTCCCTCTCTCTGACCCTCCCCTGTTCATGCTGTCTCTCTCTCTCTCTCAGAAATAAATAAAACATAAAAAGAAAAAATCTTTAAATGTTTAGCTTTTAGTTTTTTTTTTTTTTCTAACTTATCTCTACAGGTTAATTACCTTTTCCCTATTCTTCACTTAAATCTTTCCTCCCCGCAAATTCCTATTATTTTGAGTTGGGAAGTATCACCTGAAAGCTTTAGGCTTAATGCCCTGTGAATCGACTTGGTGCTTTTTATTTTCCGTATATTATGCAACACTAAAAAAAAAAAAAAAAANGTGACACCTGTAGCAGCTTATCTTGTTTTTGAACGAGAAATTGAAGAGCTTTTGAGTAAAAATGGGAAAAGAAGCTAGTATTCATTGCCTGCGTGGGTTTTTAAAAAGGCTTTTAAAAAACATTCCATTGTGGATTCCAAGTTCTCTTTAAAGTTACCACCAACAGTAACTGCCTGCAGAGCCATGTGATCATCTTGGCAGCAGCCAGGCCTTTTAGTGATTTCATTACTGTGGTTTCCTCAAGCTCTTTACACACATTGATTAATATTTTTCTTGCAGTTATCGCTGTGATGATTTTGTGGTTAATGACACCAAGCTGGGACTGGTACAGAAAGTCAGAGAACACTTACAGAACTTGGAAAAGTAAGTAATAGGCTTTGGGAAAAGAAGGGGACAGAGTGGGGTTGAGGGATCTTTTAGAATTTTTGAGTGGGGTTATTTCTTAATGAGTTTCATAACTTCATCATGTTTTTAGTGTGATTGAAATGTTAATAAACTGTAGGTTTACCTTGGATATCTGAAACTGTGTCCATAGTTAATGGTCATAGCTTAGTGTTTATTTCATTTAATATTTATCATAGTCATAGGCCAGAGTCCATGAGCCTTTTATTTTTTTAAGTTATTACCCATCAATTTATAAGCTACTCAGTTTATTTGCAAGGGGGATTTTGGAGGTGTAAGGAAAGGGCATAAAATGATGGAAAATCATTATAGAGTTACCTTTGATATTAGAAAATTCTTGTCAAATGTTTTATGAGGTCTTAGAAGCACTAAAATTTACGCATTATTTTAAAGGGAAATTAGGCTTTATTATTGTCCACTTTGCACCTTTGTGACAGCACAGGATCCTATTTTCTTTTTTTCCTCTTTTTTGAGGGGCTGTGTCACTTGAAATTATAATAGGTTGTCATCATAAAGAATTTACAGTGCTTATATGAATAGAATTTTTTAGCTATAGCCAGATAGGTTATTCAGATAAAACTTTGAACCCAAAATTGAAGCAATAAACAGAAATCCAAACAGTGATGCCTTGGAAGCTGCATGGATAGAAGCATGGCTATGGAATGGCTGCTGATGCTAGTGAAATTTGTGTAAATCACCCCTAGTTGTTAGGTGCCATTTATTATGACAGTTGATATTAAAAGCTGTTGTGAGAGCATACCAAAAGGAGGAGTCTTTTAGGAAGCTTAAATGTAAAGGCAATAGAATATTTTTAAATCATATAGTGAGAGGAAATAGCTTACGTTCTTTGAGTAAGACTTGGTATAATTTTCATTAGCCAAAGTCTTCATGCATGTCTTGTTGACTAAATAGATTATAAAGCTGATAAGGGAAGAAGAATGAATTTTTTAAAAATCTAAACTAGTTAAAATAAAATAATTGGAGTTTAAAAACTTTTTGGCTCTTCTCATTTCAAAGGCTTCCCCTTTTTATAATCTGAAGAGAGCAACAGAAGCCCTATCCAGGATTAGAGACAGAGCTACAGATATACAGACCCAAAATATTTATTTTTGTCTGAAATCATCATAATCAACTATGAAGTACGAGATTCCCGCAGTAATTTGTATAATGCCACTCTTTAGTGTGGTGATGTCATCGTGAAAATCTTACTGAGTTGATTCTTTGTCACAGAAGTGACTGTCAGAATATATTTTCTGCTACTTAAAGTTTTCTCTAAGAAAGAGAAAGGACTACATCTGAATCCCAAGTGAATGTATCAGAACTAAGTCAAAGGGAAAAGAGGAGCCTGCATGCATTTATTCAGTTATCATATCTTTTATTTCCATTGACCACTTCATCAGGCAGAAGATGTCACAGACCTACTTGTTTCTACTTCTGCTTCGTCCCACTGAAAAATCTACCTTGCAGTCTTTCTCCCATGTTGAAAAATATTATCTGGGTTCCTTTTTCTGTGTTTCAAGTATAGGCGTTAGTCTATGGTGCAAACTACAGTTTAAAAACTGTGACTTTGTGTTTTATTTCACGTTAGACTGTTCTACATATCCTCCAGAGGTACACTGTGCAGAAGAACTTTTTGAAGGGAAAAAATTTGTAATCTGCACTGTCCTATATGGTAGCTACTACTTCTGCGTAGAGCACTTGAAAAGTGGCTTAGCGTAACCAAGGAACTGAATTTTAAATTCTATTTAAGTTCAGTCAATTTAAATTTATATATTATTTATATATCCGTATCAGTGTGGATCTAGTGGATTCTGCCATTTTGAGAATTGCTGAGCATAAAATTTAATAACTTGTGTTTTAAGAAAGCTAAATGCCTTATTTATGTAGGTTAAAGCTGAAAGTTAACTGTAGGCATTGTTGCTAAGAGGTATATACATACATACACATATAAATATTGTGCTTATGATTCAACTCTTACAGAATTGTGAAGGAATAGCTTGGAATTGGTCTCTTCTTACCCTGTAGTCATTGATAACTCTGAGAGGGACGTTCTGAAGACATGTTGCCTAAGAATATTTTTAGTTTTAAAGTAACTAACTGTCACTAGATCTGATGCTCCAAAGATACTGTAGTTCATGTGGAAATTTAATAATTGTATATTTACTTGGGACTAGCCTGGTACATTTTAGAAGATGGAGAAGAATTAGCAGACTTAAGGGTCTGTGGGGTTTAATGACAATTTTTTCCTTCTTTTAGATTAGGATTCCTGATACATAATGATTTTAAAGTGACCCTTTAAAGATTAGAATGATTTTCTGATAAAATTTAAGCAAAATATCTCTTTCATCAAGACAGATTTTTAAAATGTTAATTCAGAATATCTGTATCAATTAGAATTTGTTTCAGTTTATTCTTTGTAGCATAGTTGAATCAAATTAATTTATATGTATTTATATGCCTATAATTTATCATTCCAGAAATTCAGATTATATTACTCTGTTATGACAAATGAACAAAACATGATATCTTCATCAAAATTAAGAAAGAAGTAGTATAGTATTTGACACTTATAGTAAATCTCAGAATAGTCGTATCAGACAAGGATTTTCCTTGTGTTGTAAGGAATGGGTCTTCTCATTTTTGAAGCTTCACAGTTGAGTAGGCAGATAGAGTGGTAGTGGAGATGGATCGTCTCACAGATCACTTCTACATGACTAGCTTTTGGGAGAAGTACCTGGTGGTAGATGATCCCAGCCCACCTTGCAAGAGGAGTAGTGGGAAAAGTGGAACAAAGTAGAACTCCTTGCTTACTTCAAATACTTGTGGGCCGCAGTGCGTGGCGGTGGGCACTTCCTGACCTTCCTAAGCAGCCAGGCAGGGCCCTGTACCCGAGACACTTAGAACAGCCAAGTTTATTTTTTAACCTGCTATGTAGTATGTATGTGTCAATGTCTTTTTTACTGTCTGTTTTTGTTTTAATAGCTCAGCTTTCACAGCTGACAGGCATAGGAAAAGAAAACTTTTGGAAAATTCATCACTAAACACCAAGTTATTAAAAGTAAATGTAAGTAATTAAAATTTATATAAGTGTAAGAATTGGTTTAGACCTAGTCATTGATCTGTTACATCTCTAACACTAATGTTGGTCCTTATTATAAACTCTGATTAAATGTATGCCTTGGGTTTGGAATATTTTACGAAATGTTTGTCATTTGTACTAATGATTCTGATGTGATTGAATACCCCAGCGAGTCCCTCTATCAGTGCCTTCCTTCCATCAGGATTACTACTGTGTTCCTCTGCCTTCACAAGTGTTCATTCTTAAAGCCTGTTCGTATATCTTATTACTCTGGTCCTAATGATTCTAGAGATCTTTGCTTCCTTCTGTTAAAGGTCTTAAATGCAAAGTCTATGGGTCTAAAGTTTTGGTAAGTTTTGTTTCTTAGGACTTCAGTAATTCAATTCCATCATGAAAGGATATGCATCCTCATTCTGGTAACCATCTGTTACCAGATGTATGAGCCATGAATAAATTAACAAAATTTAAAGGTCAGTAAATACTTTTAAATACATCAGTAATTTGCCCTGCATCTGCCTCTCTGCTGTCATGCTAGTTATGTTTAGACATGCACTTAATTGAAGTGTTATGATTTTGTGTAAAAAAGAGATGAAGTGCTCTCTGGCCCTCTGAGTTTTGGGCAGAGATGTTTTATGTTGGATTGGTAGATTTCACTTCCCAGGTGTAGTATTTAGATGTCCTGGTGCATTTGTAGAGCTAATCAGAAAACAAAGCTTTGGTCTTTAAGGGAAACTCAGGTAGTTTTTTAAAAGACTGTTAGCCTATTGCTAGGAATACATGCATTGGTCTTTTATGCATGGCTTAGAGTTAAAAGTTTGGGGACAGATTTATTTGAGGTGTATATATTTTTTCAGTTTGTAGTAGTTTTAATAAAATCTTGTAAAAGAATTCAGTCTTAAAACTTTATTTCTTTTAAGGATCTTCCTGGTTTCTGTATCCTGTACTCCATGGTATTTATTAATGCTGATTTCCTTATAAGCTTACACGGGGTATTCCCATTTAGAACAATCCCAGGATCAAAAATAGGCTTTTAAAAATATCTGGACACTTACACAGAGAGTAGAGCGAGAGTTTGAAATGTTCACTGGACAAACAAGGACCAATTCTAAATTGCTTTGATGCTAGAGTTTCAAATATAGGCCTTTCATTTGATGTCTGAAACAGCCTTCTCTTGGTATTGCTGATGGCTTTTTCTTGTCCCATTTCTTTCCCCGTTTTACAGGGAAGCACCACTGGCATTTGTGCCACAGGCCTTAGGAATTTGGGGAACACATGTTTCATGAATGCCATCCTTCAGTCACTCAGGTAAGGTTTAACTCGGAACTTAAAATTCTGATGTTAGTTACTAGCGAAACAGTTAGGAGCAAAGGCTCTGGCTTCAGATTTTATCTCTGCCACTGACTCTAGTCACGTGGCATGTTATCTCATTTCCCTGTGCCTTAGTTTCCTCATGAGTAAAATTGAGCTTAATAGTTCTGCCTCACAGGATGATTGGGAAGATTAAATAATGAAATTTATATAGAGTGTTTAGAACAGTGCCTAGCAGTAAGTAACTGTTAGTTATTTTTATTTCCTATTGCTTCTGGAAAGAACTATAGCAGAGGTTAGAAAACTTTTTCAGTAAGTGGCCAGATAGTAAATATTTTAGTCTTTGCATCCCACACACAGTCTCTCATACCTTCTTCTTCTCCCCTTCTCTCCTACCCCAATCCTTTATAAACAACTCTTTAAAAATGTAAAAGCTCAGCTGATTGTCTGGGTGGCTTAGTTGGTTAACCATCAGACTTCGGCTAGAGTTATGATCTCATGGCTCATGAGTTCGAGCCCCACATTGGGCTGTATGCTGCCAGCTCAGAGCCTGGAGCCTGTTTCATATTTGTGTCTCCCTCTCTCTCTGCTCCTCCCCTGTTTTCCCTCCCTTCCTCTCTCAAAAATAAATCCATATTTAAAAAATTTTTTCAAATGTAAAAACTCACTAGGACCAGATTTGGCCTGTGTGCTCTAATATGCAGACTCCAGGACTACAGGAAACCTTGTTTAGAGTTTAATTTGATCACTAGTTGAGTATATATTTATTTATTTATTTAGAGTACATGAGCGGAAAAGAGAGGCAGAGGGAGAGGGACAGAATCCTAAGCAGGCTGCACTCTCAGCATGGAGTCTGACGTGGGGCTCAAGCCCATGACCCTGGGATCATAACCTGAACAGAAATCAAGAGTCAGAGGCTCAAACAGCTGAGCCACCCAGGTGCCCCCATTTGTTGAGTCTTAAATATGGTCATAAGACCAGATGTTTAGAAGATCTTTAAAATGTAAGATATGTAGTAAAAATAAAATACCCAACAAGGTTGACCTCATTTATGTAGAAGAAATTATTTTGAAAGTCCTGTACTTGTAGATTTTAATGTGACACTGAAGGCCAGCATAAATAATCTTCCCAAGGCCACTTGGCTAATAAAGAACAGAAGTCATACTTGATCCCTCCTTAAAGATACTGTCACTTATCTAGTCTTGTTCAAACAAGAAACTCAGGTCACTACAGAATTCTCCTTATTACTTTGTACTGTGTATCTAAGCAGTATGGTTGGTTTCATGGTTTGTTTGTATTTGAGGAAATGACTGAATACCTGGAAACAGGGACCCTAAAAAAAGAAAAAAAAAAAGAAATGGTGACAACCTTTGAGGGAGGGGAATTGAGGATTTAAAAAAAATTTTTTTAAGTTTTATTTATATGAGTAATGCCTGCACCCAACATGGGCTTGAACTCACAACCTTGAGATTAAGAGTCACATGCTCTTCTGAGCCAGCCAGGCACCCCAGAAGTGAGGATTTTTTAAAAAGAGCTTTTGCTTTCAGCTCTTTGTTCACTTTTACAGTCATCTGTTAATACTGTTTTCTTAGAGTAAATGAGGAAACTTAATGAGGAAACTCAAAGCAATTTCTTCAGAAAGTGAAAGATCACATTTTCAAAATTCACTTGTGGGTTTTATAGAACTTTCTTTACAGTTCTAGTAAATTCTTTTTTTTTTTTTTAAATAATTTTCTTCCCTTCCTTTTAAAATAGTAACATCGAGCAGTTTTGCTGTTATTTCAAAGAACTGCCCGCTGTGGAGTTAAGGAATGGGAAAACAGCAGGAAGGCGAACATACCACACCAGGAGCCAAGGGGATAACAATGTGTGAGTTCTAAGAATATGTCCTTTCTGGCTTTGAGCTGCAAAACAAGTGACTCTTACTGGTGATTTCCATTGCATTGTATGAGTTAATAGGCACATACATTTTAAAACACTCTTCTAAAAATTGTGTTTAACTATGTAGCCGGTAATCTTAATAATTGTTGGAATTCTTTTATTTCTGTTTACCTAATGGGAGGATAAATTTAGCTCTCTACTTATTAAGTCTTTGTGGATTTGAGCTCTCAAATTGACATCTGTATTAGAAACGTAGTTCTAGGTGTAGAGCAGCTTGAATATCATTAGCCTTTGTGAGTGGATAGGTCTTATAATAGTAGATAAACCTCTTGGTTAATAAAATTAATCTGTAGTCCTCATGTTAATTATGGGGCAATGCAGTCAATTTTTTGTTGACATGGAGGGGGGACAATTCACAAATGATTATTGAGAACCAATATGTATACAAATTTCAGTGCAGCTGTGCTCTATTTGGGGTTCAGAAAATCTCTATTATTGCAGTGGGCACGTTTTTTCATATCATAACATTACTGAAATAAGGCTATGATTTATAATTTATATATATTTTAACGTAATGTTCTCTCTGCTTGCCCATCCCTGCTCCCACACACCCCATCCCCACACATTCTGAAAAACCATTTTACGATCTGACATCATTCTGCCAAAGTGGCTCAGGGAAATTATGATAGAACATGTTAGAATAGTGTACAGTATGGATAGAGCCAAAATGCCAGGGAATTTTAAAGCCAGGCATTGGAGTAGGGAATAGTCATACCACTACAAGGGATGTCTTAAGAGTTTACTTTGCTAGCAGCACATAGGATGAACTGGAAAAATGCCTGCATTCAAGGAGACTTCACCCTTTATAGTATTTGGGTTGGAGGGGATAGCAGTGAAATGAGGAGGAAAAAATACATTTTCACAAAAATTAAGGGAAGAATGAGTAGTACTTGATGCATTAGTGTCATTTAGGGTTTAGTTATAAGTTGCAGAAATTATCTCTGGCCATCTTAGGCAGAAAAAGAATTTATTAAAGGTCTGTTGGTAAGCTGTTACTGGATGGGTGGAAAATCAGGTTTGGCATCTAGACATCCAGGACCATAGCCACATTCCCCCACGGAACTATCCCATAAGGCTGTTACTGTCCTGAAAAGCACACTTCCCAGTGTGACACCAGAGTTCCTGTTGCCAGCACCGTGGGAGTGGTGTGCTGGGGGGATGCTGCTGTTTTTGCTATTATTGCTGGCCCTGCACTCCAGGTGAGGTTCTTTGACACCAGAAGGGATTTGGGACTGCCCCAGCTTCTTGGCATCACTAACTTCTGCTTCAGATAGGCAGAACCCAGGCCATGCAGCTGAGCGCTGGCTGCAAGGTGGTTTGAAAAAGCAAGTATCTAGGCTTTTCAGGTTCCATAGTGAGAAGTAGGCTGTGACTCTTACCCAGACTTTTAACGTGGGGAATTCCTCAAAATACAGGAAGAAGTTTCAGGTACTAGGGAGTAAAAAATGTGATTTGTATCTCAAGGACCTACTGGATGACAGAGGTTGAACTATATAACTTACTGCGATTCTCTTAGAAACCAGTCAAGTATCCATGAGGATGGTCGTTGTATTGACAGATACAGGTACTGAAGTTGCTTGGTGATGTTTCAGTTTAGCTGGTTTTGGAGGTGTTTCCTTCTAGCTACATGCATAGGAAAACAAAATTAATAGTGACTTAAACAACCATTGTTTATTTTTCATGTAAAAGTTGGAGATTATCCATCTAGGGCTGTTTGACACAATCATCGGGCTCCTTCTAGCTTTCTGTTCCATCAACCCTAGGGTAGGGCTGTCATCCACATAGTTCAGACTGGTGCTGGAGTGCTGCCATTTCATCCTTCCAGCTAGAAGGAAGAAGGAAGGGGTTAATGAGGACTACTCTTTCTCTTTAAGGAAATTTCTCAGAAGTTGAACACACTCAGTTTTTTATTCTAGGAGTTCTTATGCCAAGCAAAAATTGAAAGTTCTATTCCTGTGTGAGAAGAGAATGGTTATTGGGGGGTATTAGGGACAGTATAGAAAGCAGTTTTAGTGCACATTGAGTCTAAAGTGACAAGAAGACATTCAGGAGAACATTCCCTTTGGAAGCTGGAAAAACCTGACTAAATGTGGTCATGAGAGAATCTGGCTTTTAGATTTGGATTTGAGAGTCATGGTGTAGAGTTGAGTGTTGAAGCTTTGTGACCAGATGAATTGTGTGAGACAGAAATGAGCCGATACTCACACACTGAGGTCTGAGAAGTGCTCCTTGTGAGGGGTAAAAAGGAAAATTGCAGAAAGTGGGGAAAGAGATTCTGTTACTTAAAATCGTAAAGGTTTTAAAAAAAAATATACATTTTAAAGCAATCTGTTTTATAACTTCTCTATTGCTTTATTGTACAAGTATGCCATTACTCTCGCACACTCAATGTTCATCATGTGGTTAAAAAAACTAGTTTTGTCTATAATTACTGCTTTTTATGTGGGTTTTTGAGATGTTCTTACTTAACTGTCAGAATTAGGTTAGAAGAAACCAAACCCTTTTTATGTTTTCATTTTTTAAAAATATATTTATTTTTTAAAATTTATATCCAAGTCAGTTAGCATATGTTTTCATTTTTATTATGAATTCTAGACAACTGGACACTATGCATTGAAATAGTAGCCTCTCACTTTCTTCTTTTCCAGGTCTTTGGTGGAAGAGTTTAGAAAGACACTCTGTGCTTTATGGCAAGGTAGCCAGACTGCATTTAGCCCAGAGTCCTTGTTTTATGTTGTTTGGAAGATTATGCCAAATTTTAGGTAAGTATTAATGAAGCATATTTGAACATTAATATTAGTCCTCATACTATTCCTGGAACGATTTCCTCTAAAGTGGTAGTATTCTAAATAATAAAGATTGGTTTTATTTTGTTTTGTGACTAAAATGAAAGGAACAGCCATTGGATCATTTGACTTGACAGATGTGTATGTTTAAATAATATATAGACATTAAAAATGTCTTTAACAAAGGGTAGGGGGCAGTGTCTGGGTGGCTAATTCCATTAAGTGTCTGACTCTTGGTTTCAGCTCAGCTCATGATCTCATGGTTCACAAGATCAAGCCCTGAGTCGGTCTCTGCACTTTCATTACACCAGTACCACAGAGCCTGTTTGGGATGCTCTCTCCCTCTCTCTCTCTGCCCCTCCCCTGCTGGTGCACACATGTTCTCACGCATTCTCTCAAAAAAACAAAACAAAAACAAAAAACCCATAGAAAGTAGGATATTTTGTTTTAAAAACAAAGCCCTTACAAATAACTTATGTGCTCTAGGAAAGCCAGTTAGACAAAATTTACTTGAGTTTTTCAAAATTTTTTCTTTTTTTTTAATTTAAATTTTAGTCAGTATACAGTACAGTATTGGCTTCAGGGGTAGAATTCAGTGATTCATCACTTACATACAATACCCAGTGTTCCTCACAACAGTGCCCTCCTTAGTACCCATCACCCATCTAACCTGTTTCTCACCCACCTCCCTGTCAACCCATAGTTTGTTCTCTATCATTAAGAGTCTCTTGTGGTTTATTCCCTCTCTTCTCTTACTGCCCCCTCCCATATGTTCATCTGCTTTGTGTCTTAAATTCCAAATATGAGTGAAATCATATGGTATTTGTCTTTCTCTGATTAATTTATCTTGCTAAGCATAACACATTCTAGTTCCATCCACATCATTGCACCTGGCAAAATTTCATTCTTTTTGGTGGCTGAGTTAATAGTCCCTTGTATATATACATACCACATTTTCTTTTAAGGAATTTTTTAAATGTTTATATTTGAGAGAGAGCAAGAGCGTGCACGCTTGAGTAGGGGAGGGGCAGAGAGAGGGAGGCACAGAATCCGAAGCAGCTCCAAGCTGACAGCACAGAGCTTGACGCGGGGCTCGAATTCATGAATTGTGAGATCGTGACCTGAGCTGAAGCCAGAGGCTTAACTGACTGAGCCACTCAGGTGCCCAGGGGTGCATGTACCCCTTTGAATCTGTATTTTTGTATCCTTTGGGTAAATAGCTAATTAGTGCAATTACTGGATCACATGGTAGTTCTATTTTTAGTTTCTTGAGGAACCTTCATACTGTTGTCTAGAGTAGCTGCACCAGTTTGCATTCCCACTAACAGTACAAGATGGTTCCCCTTTCTCTGCATCCTTGCCAGTAGCTTTTGTTTTTTGTGTTAATTTTAGCCATTCTGACATGTCTGAGGTGGCATCTCATTGTAGTTTTGAATTGTATTTCCCTGATGACCAGTGATGTTGAGCATCTTTTCATGTGCCTTGTTAGTCATTTGGATGTTGTCTTTAGAAAAGTGTTCGTATCTTCTTCCCATTTCTTAACTGGGGTTTTTTTGTTGTTTGTTTTGTTTTGTTTTGTTTTGGTGTTGAGTTTGATAAGTTCTTTATAGCTTTTAGATACTAGACACTTTCAAAATCTTATGAAGAATAATTACCATCATACACCATCTTGTTATTTCAACTAAAAAAAAATCTGAATGTAACCGGAGAAATCTGTAGTCTTACATTTCACTGTTTGGGCTAGGTTCTGAAGGTATTAGACTAGTTAAGACTAGTCCATTGGGATTCAGTTTTCAGAAGGTAACTGGACCATATCCTAATGTGGCTGTGGAGTCACTGTGTTTTCCTAGCTCTCTCTCTGGCATCACTTGAGAAGGGAAACAGCCTTGCTGTCAGAGGAATCTACCTCTTTTTTCTAGGTTAGTCATCTCTGTAGGGATTCAGGTAGTAGCAGATTTGAGGCACTGCAGGTGTTTGACAACAGGCTTTGCCACCTTCTGCTGATTTTATCCTTCTGAAGCAGGTCTATGCTCTTGCTAGTCAGGATTTTGGCATCTAATGTATATCCCTCTCCTTTAAAAAAAAAACAACAGCCTGCTGTAGTATAGGTTAGCTGTCTGTCTTGCTCTATTGCCTAACAGTAGTTTAGATATATTAGTAATATAAAGAAATGTTTAAAAGGCAATAAATAGAACTGTCATTTGTTGCCTTGCTTGAAAAGCCTAGCCTTGAGGATCTGAGGTGATTGACTGTTGTTACCCCTATTCTTTGCTTTGAAGAAAACTTCTTTTATGTGTCATGCCATTCAAATCTCCTTCCAGAGAAGATTAATTTTATAAGGATTTTAAAGTTTCTTTTTTAAAAATTTTAAAGACTTTTATTGTTTATTTTTTGAGAGAGAATAAGTGAGGGAGGGGAAGGATGATGGGGGACAGAAGATCCAAAGCAGGCTCCGCACTAACAGCAGTGAGACTGATGTGGGGCTCGACCTCACAAAGTACGAGATCAAGAACTGAGCCGAAGTTGGTTGCTCAACCTGACTCTAAGTAGGAAAGGTGGAAAATGGCTGTTCAGTTACCACTAACCAAGTTTCAACTTAACATTAACATTTCTAACATAGTCTCCCAGTCTTTGTGTTTTATGAACTAAAATTTATAAATACATATGTATATTTAAATATATTTTATATGTTTTTATATACCTTATATATTTTATAAGCTATGTAAAAATAGTTTCTATTTATTGAATGGTATGTGCCTAGCACTTAGGTCTTTTATGTCTGCTTTTCATTAAAAAACCCAACATAAAATTCCTGGCAAGGTAGGAAGTGTTAGCCCCATTTTAAAAAAGAGAAAACTGAGACAGCAGAGGAACAACTTGTTCAGTCTTACGCATCTAATAAGTGTTAGGACCAGAATTAGAACCCAGGTCTTTGTGGAGTTGGTAAATGATAGTTGTGTCAGCAGTAATTTGTCTACATGCCTGAGTAAAGCTCACCGACTAACTTTATACTGTTTTGCTTGGTCCCCATGATGACTCAGGTCCTTTGTTTGTTCTTTCTCTCTTTTTTTTTAAGCTTATTTTTTTATTTTGAGAAAGAAAGAGAGCATTAATGGGGGAGGGGTCAAAATCAAGTGTTGGATATTTAACTGACTGAGCCACCCAGGTGCCCCTTAGGTCCTTTATTCTTAATCAGGAGTTTAGAAACAGTATGAAACTTTTATTGAATAGAATTCTTTTCCTTTATGCCCACATCTCTGCCCTTTATATAAAGTTTCTGTAGCCTGTGAGCATAGTTTTATTTTTAGCTGCTTAACTTTGCACACTGTTTGTCCTTATCGATGAAAGGAAAGGACTCTTGGAAAAGGTAACCAAGTTGAGGGGTTTCTGGAGTGATCCCTAGTACACATGAACTCTTAGATTTCCTTATGGACTGATGAGAGTAAAATGCCTGTGTATTCTCAGCAGGGCTTTCTCTTAGTTCTGCAGTAATTGAGATTGTTCCCCCATTGTCTTGTAATCAAAGAATAATTTTCTCTTGGTTAGATCTAGATCTTGAGATTATATCAAAGATAAAGCTTAGGTGTAAGGTTACTGCACAAAACGCAGGTGTGAGTCAGGGAGGTGTGGGGCTTTCTTCTTATAGCTGTTCCTCCTATCAGGTATGCAGGGAAAGTTCCTATAATGTGCCTATGTGGAAGTGCAGGGAGTCTTGAACTATGTTTTTGTTATATTTATGAAACCCAAATAAATTTTTTAAAAAGGTTAGGAAGTGGGGTGTCTGGGTGGCTCAGTCAGTTAAGCATCTGACTTTGGCTCAGGTCATTATCTCATGGTTCTTGAGTTTGAGCCCCACATTGGGTTCTCTGCTGTCAGCACAGAGCCCACTTCAAGTCCCCTGTCCCCCTCTTTCTCTGCCCCTTCCTCACTCATGTGTGCTCTCTCAGAAATAAAATAGTAACACCTAAAAAAAAAAAAAGTTAGGAAGCCTATTTTCCTTGATTAAAACCTATGCTGATGTCTAGGGAATTTGACCCCTTGGAAAGAAATAGGAGTACTGTGAAATAAAAACATACATGTGAAAGTAGGAACAGCTTTCATTCATTAAATAAATGCAGAAAAAAAATACACTGTAAATGTAATCAGCAGCTTTGGGTATAGAAACANTGACCTTCTCAACATTCCTATCTACTTACCACCCTTCTTATGGCTTCCTAGTATGTCCTGCTTTTCCTGTCCTTTTCCTTTTCATAAAAGTACCTTAAGGTTTGTTTTTTTAAATAGATAAAATACAAATGGCTCAAAATGTCCAAAGATAAAGAAAGAATATGCAATGAAAGTTTTTTCTTTTGCTCTGTTTCCCAGCCATTCATTCTGCTTTCTGGAAGCAGCCATAGTTACTAGATTTTTTTTGTATCGTTTTGGTATATTCTCTGTATATACGTGTGTGTGTGTGTGTGTGTGTGTGTGTGTGTGATTTTTAACATAAATGGTAACACTTTTTTTCCTCCTAGTATCTCAGTAACTTTCTCTGTTCATTTTATGGGCACATATGTTCCACTTTATGGTCATATCATAATTTATATATAGTCCTTTGGTTATAAAAATTGTTTCTTTTGCTGTTGGAGACAGTGCTGCAATGGATAGTCTCATACTTGCATGTGCAACACTCTTAGAGAGCAATTTCTGGTTCAATAGAGCAATTTCTGGGTCAAAAATACTTGCTGTGGAGTGCTTGGCTAGCTCAGTCAGTAGAGCACATGACTCTTGATTTCAGGCTTGTGAGTTTGAGCCCCACATTGGGCATAGAGATTACTTAAAAGAAAGATACTTGCTTTTAATTTTGATGGACTTTTCTGCTAACCTTTTTTTTTTTACTCCTCGCTTTCCCTAATTGTTGTCTTATCGCCTCTGTATCTTTGTCATGTTTGTCCTATGGGATTTGCTTTATGATCTCCACCTTCTTCTGTAAGATCAGTTTAATGCTACCTCTACAGGAGGCTCTCTTGATAATTCAGATCAGGTCATGGTATTTATTCCCTTGCTTCTCATGTCATTTATATGCTCTCTCTCCTTTCAGATAAACTTGACTTAATATATATTTACCTTGACTTCTCAAAATACAGTTTTCTGTAGTTTTGTTTTTATCAGTTCTTGTTGTAATTAATGTTTAAAAATGATGGGTGAATAAACTACCGAAACATTATTCTATATTTACTAGCTTCTTGGCTTTGTAGAAAATATTAAAAAAAAATCTTTGTAGACAACAAGTAAGTCTCTGCATGTGAAATCATAATTTAATGATAATCTTTCCAGATTTGATGTTGATATTTTATAATGAAGCAGTATTAGTTCTTCTGACTAGGAATTTTGCTACTATATGTTTTTGTGTGTTTGTAAATAGAAACAATCATTTTTGTCATTTCACTTTTTGGTATTTTTGCCTCAGAGAAACTCAGCCATGGTTGATTCTGCAAAATGGATAGGAATAGATGAATTTAATTGATTTTGGTATTTCAGACAACTTATAAAAAATAGTAACAATTATTTTATGAATGTTAAAGTTAATAACACAGCCTAAAATTAGAGGGTGTCCTATGTATTTTAGAAGTTTTTTCTAGAATGATAAAATTTGATTCTGTATAGGCATATCCTGTTACTCAATGGACTTTCCATTTTACGCATTACATACTGGTACTGCCAGAATGCAGAGCACAGTCAATAATGCACACGTGTATGTGTGTTGGCATCGTACAAGTACTTGCATGTGTTTGTATTCTGTGGTATCTGTTTCATTACTTGGAATTTCTGCTTTTCACACTTAAGCCCAGGTACAAAGTAACATTTTCTTGGGGCACCTGGTGGCTCAGCCGGTTAAGTGTCCCACTTGGGCTCAGGTCATGATTTCATGGTTCATGGGTTCGAGCCCCTCATCGGGCTCTGTGCTGACAGCTAGCTCAGAGCCTGGAGCCTGTTTCAGATTCTGCATGTCCCTCTCTCTCTCTGACCCTCCCCTGTTCATGCTCTCTCTCTCTCTCTCTCTCTCTCTCTCTCAGAAATAAATAAAAACCTTAAAAAATAGCAAAGTAACATTTTATCATTTGTTATTGGAACATTTCTTCATTTGTTGAATTTGGGTAAGTATAGCTTGTCTCGGGGCACCTGGGTGGCTCAGTCAGTTGAATGTCTGACTCTTGATTTCGGCTCAGGTCATGGTCTCGCTGTTTTGAGGTTCGAGCCCCATGTTAGGTTCCATGCTGACGGCGCATTGCTTGCTTGAGATTCTCTCTCTCTCCTCTCTCTCTGCCCCCCGCTTGCACTCTCTCAAAATAAACTTCTAAAAAATTTAAAAAAATATATAGCTTGTCTCATCGTGCCAAAAAATGTTGTGAAGAAACCGTTGCCCCTGTATCCCCATACATGGTGCTTCAGCAGTGTCCCTCTTTCTTGGCTCCTTCATTCAGAAGGGATGCTTCATGATCTTTGGGGCTTTTTATGTTTGCATTGTGCTCTCCAACGATTATTTCTCACCACATCTTTATGACACAGATTTTCTATAAGCACTAAGGATGGTAATCTTTATCTAAGGTTACAAACAAGTGGAGATCAGGAACAGTATTAAAATTGGAGCCACTGTTTTTTCCCTCGGGCTTTTCTCTTTTAATTCTGGTCTGTCATAGAGATACCATTTGTTTTTGTTTTTGTTTTTAATGTTTGTTTACTTTAGAGAGCGTGCGCACGTACGTGTACACACACACACACGCTAGTGGGGGAGGGGCAGAGAGAGACGAAGACACAGAATCTGAAGCAGGCTCCAGGCTCTGAGCTGTCAGCACAGAGCCCGACGCAGGGCTCACACTCAAAAACTGTGAGATCATGACCTGAGCCACCCAGGCAGCCCATCCATTTCCTCACTAATTCATAAGCACTTGTTGGGTGACATCACTCAAATAATTTCTATACAAAACAAACATTGCACCCAACATGATTACCAACCAGGAGAGACCTAAGTTGATTACAAAGGAAATTTTGAAGCTTCACATTGTATAATTGGGAAATTATTGAAAAGCTAACTGAAGTTTATTGGTTTTAACTTACCAAACAGTATTTTTTAAGACTTTCAGATAAGTCAATGAAGCTATTACCTAAGTGTTTAAAAATGGAGTTGTAAATGTATGTTTAGTCAGAATCAAAAAAATGCCCTAGTCCTAGAAGTAGCAGAACCTGTTTTTTTGGTAAAGATCACAAATTGAAAGAGAAATATAACATAACCTTTATAAAACAGCTGAGTGTTTCATGATCACAAGTAGGTTAAAAAATGTTTCTAATGGTAAAGGACATGTTAGAAAATAATGTGCTTTGATATGAGAAGAGAATCAACAGAGTCATGATTTGTTTGGATGCTTTCAAGAATGTACAGTGGGCAGATTGTTTTTTAAAAAAGAATGAATATGTGTTTGATGAACGTGCAAATCAACATAACTACAAAGTACTGGTATTCATGATCCATTTGAGAAAAATGATAAGATATTAGTTTATTTTGGCGAGAGAATAAAACTATTTTTAATATGTGGTAGAATTTCAAATATGATCTAAGATACTAATCTTCCCTTTGAGTCATAAAAAAAATGGATGTCGTGATGAAAAAGTTTAAAGCACCTCCATAAATATGTAAAGGAACTACCAACTTGGAATACTTTTGACTGAATTTTAATATTTTTATTTATAGAAGTCTTAGGAGAAATACTTGAACATATATTGATATTTCGTTGCTAAAGAGTTCAGAAAAAGTTATAGTGAAGTGGTTGCGTGACTTCTGACTTAAGCTGCATTGGTTGGGTAGATGGTTTTCAGAATTTATGATTTCCAGGAGAAATTTTAGGGAAAGGGGGAAAATATATATTGAGGGAAACTCTGGTTGAAAGAAATTTGTTTGTGGAACCATTGCCTGAAAGAGTGGTGGAAGTTTTAACTCAAGACCAAGCCAGAAAAACTTGTGATCTAAAAGGTAAAAAGAAGCTCCATGCTGGCAAAATGTAGTCAGAAATCTTTTCTACCCATAGTGTTAAAAAGTACTTTATATGTGTATCATTGCTTGATTTATTTTATATACGTAAACCTCTATAATCTTCAATTGTACCAGCTTCATTTTCTGTCAGCCTTCATTACTGTGCACTTGCCGTGGTCTGTATTAGTATAAGGATTCCATATAATTTCCTGTCTGAATACAGTACAAGAAGTAACTTAAGAATATGTTGCTGCTTATATTCAAGTTTTAGGCTAGAGCATAATTGTATATGAGTCAGTGCACTTTTTAAAGGATTTATTTGAAAAATGTTTTTTAAGTCAGAGATTAGGAACCCAGTACAGACTCTATAGAAAGTTAAAAAATTAGTATCTTTCAATCTAAAAAATTAGTTTTAAATTCCTCATCTCTTAAAATGGTGTTTAGACCAAGTTTTCTGGTGAGGGCAACAAGTGACATTTTATCACTTGAGCACCTTCTAGAGAGGCCATGTAGGATAGTGAGAAAGCTCGGAGCCCATCCAGGAGGCACGGGTTAGAGTTGGTCCCATCTCTTTAACTCTCTGGTTGTAGGACTTAGCCATGTCATATACCCCTTTTCTTGTCCCTCAGTTTTCATCTCTAAAGTGAGGTCAGTTGAGATCACTGCAAGTCCAGTTAGCTCTAATGTTCTGTGTTTTCACATTTGTTTTAGGAGAATTTTTCCTTGTAGAGAAATTTTAGAATTCTCTTTGAAGAGAAATAAAACCTGGCGCAAGTGGGGACTGTGCTCTGAGGCGGGGCTGCAGCCCTTCACAACACTTTGCCTTCCTGAATGTTTGGCTGGGCAGGTGGAACCTCCCAGTGACGGTTGTTTCTTTTTGCTTTAAGGGGCTATCAGCAACAGGATGCCCATGAATTCATGCGCTACCTTTTGGACCACCTGCACCTGGAACTCCAGGGCGGTTTCAATGGTGTTTCCCGCTCAGCAATTCTGCAGGAGAATTCTACTCTATCTGCAAGTAACAAATGTTGCATGTAAGATGTAGTTTCCTTCTCTCTCTCTCTCTCTTTTTTTAGGAGGACCTTAGACATTTCTGTTGGTGTTATTATTTATTAGATTTGTAATGGAAGGTGGAGAGTTTTCCTCGACCTTTGCTGAAATTTTTGTGCACTTGAATTTAGTAACAACAGGTGGACGAGCACATGCCTCCTGCTTCCATACCAGAGGCATCCTGTGCTTGACTCTTGTGGTACCAATTGTTTTGGTATAGTTTATTTTAAAACATGAAAAGAACAGAAAGCACTTAAAAATTCCCTGCCAAACATATTGAATAATGTTTGGGAAACTTAATTTTCTATACTAAAATAATTATATTTATTCAGTAGAAACAAAGGCTAAAAATATTTTGAATATAAATTTTCCTAAAATATATCTGTTCTTGAATGAAGTTGAGGCCTTTGTAAGTTCTCAGAATTTTTCTTGCCTCTCAATATGAATAAAACAAACCTTTTAGATTGTTTTCCCAGGTATTAATACCCCAAAATATACACGGAGATTGGAAAGTTTATTTTGCTTGAGGTCAGAATGATTTGCTGTTATTTCAGGCTGATTTTGTTTAAATGTAGTCTCCTTTTGTTCAAATTTTTTTTTAACTGACCTGTGTTAGAAAGGGATTTACAAGACAAATTTTTTGTATTGACCTGTGCAGGAAAGGGATTTACAAGACAAACTCCCTAGAGACAGAAGGAAAAGAGTAAGTAATATATGGCGGTCACTATAGTATTGCCTTGAAGTTCACAGATATGATTTAATGTTAAGTTAGGGTCCTTAAAAAGACAGCAGCCTCATAGCTAATCTGGCTGTATCAGAGAATGGCAACCATTTGAATTGCTGTACTTTTCAAAATGTTTGGCTCTCTGGGTCCTAGTAGCTATGATTCCAACTAGAATCCAGTACAGAAAGGGAGGGATCTGTGACCTGGTAGAACTGTTTTTGATGCTAGCACCAGGTTAACAATAGTATTAAGTGAAAAATTCTGCTTTGTATTTTAGGATGGTATTTCATATACTAAGAATATTGAACTGGGCCTCTATCAAGGATAGTCTGTGTGAAGTAAGAGGGCATATGTTATTATTATTTTATTTGATGCCCAGGGCATCCTCATGGAGTCACAATGTGTAACAGTCCTAGGATGATCTTCTAGTGACTAATGAGTTTTCAGTATTAGCCCATATCTTTTCATGATATTTTAAAGAATAGTAAGTTCCATCAGTGAGTTAAGAACAGAAGAAAATTATCGTTCAGGATCTAAGGATCATATTTGCTAAAACTGCAAAAAAGGTCTCCTATGCAATATCTGTTTACTTGTGTAAACACAGCCAACCCTACTGAAGATGGAGATGGTAGAAATAAATGATAGATGTGGTCTTTTTAGTACATAGAAAATCATTAATGCTGATAGAAGGGACCCTAACAGTGTGCGCCTGTCTGAGTGACTAATATTTAAACACTCTTGGTGTAGTTAGAATAAATGGGAAAGCAGTTTTGAGATTATTTAAATCATTGTGTACCTAAACTTAATGCCATACACATCACAGTCAAGACTTGATTAGTAACCTTTTCTCAGAGAAAGAAATAAAGCAGTTTCCATTTTATTTAAGGTTTTCATTGTATGAGAACATCAGTATGAAAGGGTCATAGTCCCTTTATTTCAGTGTTTTTTTTGGTGTGTCCTATGTTTATGGCATAGATATTAAACCTGAAACCTGAAATGGCTTTATGTCAGTTCCAATGTATCTTCCCTTTTTTAATTTACTAAATCTCTATATCTCATGAGCAACTTAAAAAAAAAAAAAGATGAAGCTGCAGTGTATTTCTTTGCCAGTAAGGAACAGAAGCCATTTTATGGAAAAGGAAGCAAACTTTTAAAATAATATAATTGCTTGAGTAGATTTTGTCTGTCTCATTGTTGCAGTGGGTTTAATTTTGGAGCCAATCAGAAAGCCAGGTTAAGTGTTTTAGGATTATTGTTTGCAAGTGATAGAGAAACCACCTAAAACTACTATTAGCAAAAAAGGAGCATCTATTGATTTAAGTAACTGAATATGTAAGTTCACAAAGGTTAATATATAAGTGTTTGCTCTAGGTACTATCAGTGATAGCAAACAGTTGAAACCACCTGAGAAACCATTAATATTATATTGGTCAAGTGAAGAAAAGGAACATAGTGGGGCTCCAGGGTGGTTCAATTGGTTAAGCATCTGACTTCAGTTCAGGTCATAATCTCACGGTTGGTGAGTTCAAGTCCCACACCAGGCTCTGTGCTGACAGCTCAGAGCCTGGAGCCTGCTTCAGATTCTGTGTCTCCCTCTCTTTATGCCCCTCCCCTGCTTGCATTCTCTCTCTCTCAAAAATAAACAAACATTAAAAAAAAAAATAGAAAAGGAACATAGTGTTAAGAGCATCTACTTAAACCAGATCAGCTGTGTGACCCTGGGCCAAGTTGGATCTCAAATGGGATCTGAAATGGGAATAATTGTATCTGTTTCAGAGTTGTTTTGCAGATGAATTGATTTAATAAATGGAAAGTACTTTGAATGTAGTTCAGCATAGATTAAGTATTTTCTAAGTGTTTGCTAATCCTGCTTTCATGGTGTACTTTGGTGGTGGTTCTTGTGTCCGTTCTGTGTTTGTACTGTGGCATGCCATACTGCTGTCCCAAAGAGTGAGAGGTACATGTTCAAGGCCTATATTTTGGTGGGGGGGGGGAAGCAAAAGGCAGATATGAGCCTAATTATTATGCTAATAAAAAAGCCTTGAAGTAATTTGAGGGCTTTCTTTTTTGGTAAGCACTTGTCTGAAAGCACTGTACATGTAGACTCCATTTCATCTTCACACCAGCCGTCTGAGGTAGGGATATGTTATTCCTGTGTGACATGTGATGTAACTGAAGCACAAAAAGTACTTTAGGACAGTTGGTGGTGTTTTTTTAATCATTCTTAAAGTTGTATATTCTTGATCTCAACAAGGTAATTACTTACAGTATTACTTTAAGTGAGCTTTTTAAAAGACTTGTTGACAGTAACATCTAGCCTTCAACTGTGAAGTCACACCTCCATCAGTAATTACTACGTATTAAATTTCTTTACTTCTTTTTCCTCAGTCTGACAGTTGACCATCTAAAAAATCTAAAACTATCCCTGAGTGAAGTTATTCAGAGTAATTGAGAGAGTTCCGTATGAGAGACCTTCCAAAAAGTTAAATATAAGGTGGTTTCCCTCTTTTCTGAGGGATATATGTA
The DNA here is from genome assembly GCF_008692635.1 of Crocuta crocuta. Lineage (NCBI taxonomy): Eukaryota > Metazoa > Chordata > Mammalia > Carnivora > Hyaenidae > Crocuta > Crocuta crocuta. The sequence goes on along the minus strand of NW_027527920.1, from coordinate 10,255,655 downwards.
TGGGGAAAAGGGTCCTCTTGCCCTGAGTATAGGCATATGCGTGATCTGTTAGTAATGGCAAATGTCCACTGTTAGTGGCTTTTGGAGAAACCAGTGGAATTGTAAGTGGTGCTGTGGTGGGGGTGGTGGGCAGTGGCTTAAACCTTTTATTTGGTAGACCTCTCTATAGCAGTAAAGTTTTTGTATTATTTCATAATTTGAATAAAATACTTAATGTTAAATAAATGACATACATATTTCCTCAAAGGAAGTTACCTATAGGAACTTTTGTACATATTTATTTTTCACTGAGATATTTTCCTGTGTGGTGATTTTCTTTAGAAATGGAGCATCTACAGTTGTCACGGCTATATTTGGAGGCATTCTCCAGAATGAGGTTAACTGCCTCATATGTGGGACAGAATCTAGAAAGTTTGATCCATTCCTAGGTAAGACATATTTGGCATGTGGCATTATAATAATTTATTAAACTGATGATAAAGAGATAAATGTACAAATCAGTTTTTGAAATTCTTTTCTGAATGTGGTATATGTCTTTAACAGCTGTTTTCCTGTTTCATTTTAAGACCTTTCATTAGATATTCCAAGTCAGTTCAGAAATAAGCGCTCTAAGAATCAAGAAAATGGACCAGTTTGTTCATTACGAGGTAAACCTACTTTAATGTTGTAGAATTATTTTTCCCCTGAAATAGCAGAGTAGACTCATAAACTCCATCTGCATGTGCTATGTTGTCAATTGCTTTAATCAATTTGTTTTATAACAAAAGTCCAACCTGTATGTCTTTTCCTATTGAACAAAAGAATGTGTGCCAGAGATACTACATCAAGCTGAAGGGATTTCTCATCTTTTTCTTTAATACTGATTTAAAATTGAGAGTCTGTAACAGTTTCTGACCTAATGAAATAGAATTCATTTTGTGGATATACCACTAGTATCCCTAGGAGGAAAGAACACTCAGCTAAGTTTTAGATGTTATGGTGTTATTTTTTCGGTTCTGTGACTGAGTTTCAGAAGTCTGTTGATGGTATATCTGTTCGTTAAGCCTGAGGCCCAGGAACAGATTTGGAACAGATTTTTTCCTTGGTGAGTGTTAACCTCTTTAGTCAAGGCAAATGACTGATCTTTGGCCAGTCACTTAAGTGACTACTTGTTCTTGTTGATCATAAAAGGAAACTAAGGAGTTCTTTTATTGGTAACTCTACACTGAAGGCAAATAACATTGTTTCTACCCTGAATTGTCTGTTCACTAAAAGTAATTCTTTTTTCTTTAACTGTTCTAGGGAGCATTGTCATAAGAATTTTTATATATTTTATATATTAAACATATACACACATACACAGTCTTTTCCTACAAAAAAATTCTAATTGGTTTAAAACTACGGTGTCACGGTCACACCACATAGGTGGTTGGTAAAATGTAAATTAAAAAACTGTTGAGGGAAGGACAGGCTTCTCTGTGTCAGAGGTACACTGGGAAGCATCTGGTTTTGTCAAAAAAGGAGCCGCAGAGGTGTGTAGCGCTGTCCCTCAGGCAGTCTGTTGAAATCTCTCAGCGGGTGGGGCAGGGCGAGAGACTGTCCAAGACACTGGACAGGAAAGGAACTCTGTGTATGAAAACCTTTTGTAGGTGCTTTCAGTTCCCCACCTTTGCAACAGTATTGATGGTCTCTTTTGATCACAAGTATAGAATATATTAAGCAAGTCCCATCTGCTCCTCTTCCCTCTACAAGAGGTGGTTACAGGATTTGAAAATATCATAGTATACTTGGTATCAGATATCAGATTATTTTCTCTTTATATTGATGGCATGTGACCACAAGCTAACTTAATCATAAGATAAACATTTGATCATCTGGCAAGGAAAGCAGTGAGAAATTATCATCAAACTCTTATCTAAACTGGATATGGCTTTTTATAATTTTTTTCAATGAGAACAGTAATATTGACATTAGTTAAGAAAAACTCACAGGTGTTCTTCAGTATAAGTATGTGAATATATATCTGGACAATATTTCCTAATGTTCAACAAAACCAGTAAGTCCAGACAATCTTGGAAAATACAGAGACCCTGGTTTGTCCACGTTTCTTGCCTCCCTACTGTGCTGTGCGCCCCTATCCTGAATTAGTTATACACATGGTTATTCTAGTCCTTGTGGCATTTCACTTATTACCTATCCCAAAATGCTGCAATACCGAAAGACCTTTCTTGAGACTATCCAGAAGAGAGAGTATGGACATAGCTAAAGTGGTTGATGGGTACTACAAACAAGTGGCAAATGGCATTTGCCTTGTTTCCCAAATCGTATTTTTCTCTACCTCTATGAAATCTGATGTGATTGGGATTTAGCTTCAGGGGAGGGGTTTAGGGTTTGGCTGGAAACAGGTTTCCTGTATTCTCAGCTGGTTTTCCTTTGAATTTTCAGACTTGATCTTTATTTTGTTAAAGAGATTACTGTTGGCTTAAAAAACTAGGTGGTAGAGTTGGGTAACTTCTCATTCTTTGTTTATCACTATTATCAATTAAAGGTACTACTTCTCTTGTGACATCCAGAGTGATGAATTTTAGTCAATATGCATTTCTTTATTAAACAGCGATGGAGACATGATTACCTATTACATGCTTTTACCTGCTTTATGCAAGGATTTCTTGTGTGTTTTTTGGAATGGCAATTGATGAGCTTAGTTTTCATTTAAAAAGGAAAAATGATGGTGAGAAAAATCTCTGGAATTTGAAATTTAACTAAAAGCATGTGTATTATTAGAAGCTAAAATAACCCCACTTGTAAAGTCTGACAAAGAGCATCAAAAAGGAAAGATCTCATTATTATAGAGCAAAGAATCCTATATATAATATTAGCTAATAGTAGAATCTAATACTGTAGTTCAATAACATAAAAAGATCAAGTAATATTTCTTCCAGCAGTATAGGACTGATACATTGGGAAGGAAGCATTTCTTCTGGCCTAAAAACCAAGCTGACAGGAGACAGATTAGCAGGAGAAAACCAAATTTCATTTCATATGTATGGGGAATGCACACAGCCATGAAATTCTGAAGATCAGCAACATGAGGCTTCTCTGAGCTAAGGGGAAGAGTAGGAGAATCAGGAATACAAAAGGGAGAAAGACCATTAGCAGGAAGGTGAGAGGAAATGTTTGGAAAATAAAGGTGGTCCTGTTGTTACACAGGTAAGTTTCTTCCTAAAGAGGAATCTCTTGTTAATGGTCTGTTCATGGTACAGGCTCTCTTTTCCAATGTAAATTTAGGCAGTTGAGGGGAAGGTAAAGAACTTTTTCTGAATCTGCTGGGGTTTGTTTGCTTTAAACTTACAATAATGTTCATGCCAAAGTGGCCCATCTTGGGGGCAACCTGCCCTGGGCCCCTGCAGCTTCCTCCTCTGAAACTTCTGGAAGTTTCACACATTAAAATTGAGCTGGTTGATTATTCTGTCTTGTTGAACCAGTCCTGGCCAATAGGTCAGGTCAGTTAAATTCATTTTGGGGGGCGTGATGCAGGTGTGTTCTTAAGTTAGGCCTACAGTTCAAGCAATCAGGTATTCAATAAGAGGCATTGCTGTGGAAACTGATTAGATCAAAATTTAAGCTGGTTTCTAGGTTTTGAGTGTAGCCAGTTGAGAAGATTTCTAGATGTCAAGCTTGAAGGTTTTCAGTGCAGTGGCAGTCTGACAGATTTTCTCCCCTTTATAGTTGGAATGTCTCTGGTGATCTTTTTGAATGGCCCACAGAGCAAAAGGCATAAAGAGTGCCTGCATGTGTGCTGTTGTGTTGATTTCTCTGAACTTTACATAAATTTATTTGTATTTAATTTGGAGGGCTTCAGGGGAAAGGGCATTTTTCTCAGATGAATTCAATGTAGAAGGTTGGGAGGAAAATAAAAAATGTTATTTGGAGAATTATAGCCAGGCATTATAGGAAACGAGAAGAAATCAGGATCTAGTCTAGACTGTAATGAACAGTAATTAGAAGCTCATAGGTGTGTTATTGAAACCTATTTACTCTATAATCTTCATAGATAGCCAAATTAATACTAATTTGTTTACAAAATAAGTCGTTTTAAAAAAACTTGGCCTGATCATTTATGTAAGTAGAGCAAGAATAGCAGTTGATCATGTAGACACTTTAAAACCTGCTTTGCCTGGAGCTTTTTCTAGATTGAAGTTTTAACAGCCTCTTGAGACCATACGCCCAACAAAATACCATCAGAACTTCTGCAACACCTATAGATTTGGGTGAATTCCTCTCTTCTCGAGTTCCTCAAATATCCTGAGGTTCCTGTACTTGCCAGGAAGTAACAGCATTTACTCACCTGGTAAGGCTGCTGGGAACTCTGTAAGCAAGGTACTAAATTGAGGTCTCTGGGGGGCTGTATTGGCTTCCTAAACTCAACCTAGCTCCTTACAGCTGTCTGGTCATATTTGAATTTATGCATGTAGCTCTCAAATCTTGGTTATACAACTAGTGTTTCCAATTGTGTCCTGTGACCAGGAGAACAGATTTGAACTTGTGCAAATCAATATAAGAATACTTACTGAGAGTTTCTGAATTCTGGAGGGTTCAGGTAGGGAAAAAGATAAAATTTGTTTCAGTGGTAGTATTCTATCAAATTGCTCTAAGTCATTGAGCTTAAGAGAAAAAGGTTTTCTTTAAGTTTAGAAAAATAGCATTTTAGAAAGTGAGCAATATTGTAAATAAAAAGTCATAAAATTTCAAATTATCCTAAAAAGTTCCTTCATTTCCATGTTACTAATTCTTATTTTGGTTGAATCCAGTTTTTCTATTCCTACCAGTTTCATAATCTTAGGCTTATCAGAAACCTATATACTTAGAGTTCTTTATAGGAGTCTCAGTGAAGATAAGGCATATCTGCACTACCATCAGAGTAAAACAGTGACTGTATTAGAGTTCATTACAATGTTGAGAACAAGGAAATTTGGTTATTTATTTCTGTGACACACAACACATAATAACATACTAGGATATCAGATTTCGAGGGGTTTTATGTAAGTTTAGAAACTTATCTACATAATCTAAGAGGGTTTAATATTTTAAATATAATCTAAGAGGGTTTAATATTTGACAATGTTTCCCACATAATTTAACATACCAGATAAACCTAATTAGTTTAATTTCTCACAAAAAGTTTGAAATATTCTAGGACTGCTCTGGAACACCTTAGACTGGGGTCAGAAGACTTCATATTAGGATTTGATTTTGGGAAGTATGAAAAAAAAACATTAAAAGTTTTGGATACCTGATTAAGAGGATCACAGATCATTATGAAACAAGAATTATTTAACCAAAGTGACAATAAGATATTTCAGAGGCAAATATAGAACCTTACATAGTTGTGAGCAAAATATAGCTTTTTTAATCTTAAGACTCAGTTTTCTTAAGTAATCAAAGACTTGCTTGATAAACAGGAAATGATCACAGAATCCTTGTTTTCTAGGCAGAAAACCTTGGCCTTTTCGCAAAGTGAAAAAAGTTTCAAATTTACAGTGTATTTTTGATACTAAAAGTTGTTTATCCTAATTCCTTTACAAAGATTTCTAGTAGTCTTAATTACATTTATTAGAATTCTTAAGTCATAGAAACCTTAGTTTCTAGTGAAAACTAAGTGGTGAGCAATTGTGAAGTTATACAGTATTCTTTAGAATGGCAAATTTGTGAACACATTTCATAATTTCTAAAAACATAGTTTTTCAGTAAAACACAAACCAGGTTTACTAACAACCTTATGAACCTATGTTCAGTACTTAAGGTTTTATTATTTTAACTTAACCCATCATTTAACTTACTTTCAAGGATTTTAGAATTTCTTAATTCCCACAAAACTTCATGAAGCATTAGACAAAAATCAATCAGAATTCAAATTTTTTCCTGAAAAATTCGCAGAGATGAACTTATTTGACCTAGTAAACACAGGGAGAATGACCGTCTTACATTTAATGCTGATAACTCTAAAGATGTTTTGAATTAAACTAACAACTTTAAATTAGCTTTAATACTGAAGATTTCCCAGATCATGAGAATTTGGAAAGCATTTGGGTTAGTTCCTATCTTTCTGAGTTTTGGAATTCCCAGTACTTACAAGTTCTTGGCTTCAAACCAACCAAAAAGAGCTCTTTCACAAATTAATTTTGGTGATAACATCTGGAGGTAGAGAAAAATATCTTACATTTGTAACATATATGCACATACACAGTCAAGAAACAAAATAATCTAGCTTTTAGTTTTACTGTTATTTGTGGAAAGGACATTTAAGGCCCAAGTTCCAAATACCTCCCTTTATTTATAAACTTCTCTAAAGTTTGTATTTCAAAGAATGGCTTTTAGGTCTTAGAGAAGATAGGGACAGAAAACTTACATCACAAAGAGAAAGAATCCCACATTTTGGAGAAAATGGAAATCTGGAGCATATCTGCCTATTACCAGAGGTGCTGGAATCTGGGTGCAAAACATTTTAGCAGTATGCATTTTAAAAAGGTCTTTTTCTTCAGTCTCAGGTGACTGTGGGCTGTATTTATATTTTGAAGACATGGTATTTATAATTTTAGGGGTGCCCGGGTGGTTGATTAAGCATCCACCTCTTGATTTTGGGTCAGGTCATGATAGAATAGTTTGTGAGATGGAGCCCCACATTGGGCTCTGTGCTGACAGTGAGGAGCCTCCTTGGGATTCTCTCTCGCCCTCCCCTACTCACGCTCAAATAAATAAACATTAAAATTTTTTTTTAGAGTTTCAGGGCAATTGCAGTTTAAAATGTATTTTTTTAAAGTACAAGACAATTTTGTTCCAGTATGCTGATCTTTTATAATTAATAGCTACTAACATTTTGAGGGGAATAGGGGACATTTAAGTATTGGTAAAGATAGCTGGGATTTGACTTATATCTAGAGATGCATTTCTAGTTCTGTAGAGGTTTGTAAGGCAACTGTTTGTAATTCCCAAAGAACTACCCCCCCTTTTTTTAATATCAGGGAGATTTTTTTAATTAAAATGGGAATTGAAAGATGCCTATCTTTGTAAAGTTCGTTTAAAGCATTTTAACAAAAACTTTCTTGCAGCATACATAATTCAGTCTTGACTTCTATTAGCCCCTGAATGCTGGACTTTGCAGATCATTTGTGGGAGGGCATAGGAGAAAGTTTGGTCTTCTCTTCTTCTCTGAGAAGGGGGTCTAGGATACATTTGCAAAGTGTATTGCATAGGAATGTCCGAGGCTAGCAGAGCCTGCTTACAGAGCCCTGGAAGGTAGGAGCAAAGCAGGCCTTATTACCAGTCTCAGGTGCTCTTGTCAATCTTATTACCTGGCTTTCAGCTTCTACTTGAGCAACCTGTATTCTTTGAACCTAGAGATTTGGCTCCTTGTAATTCTTGTAGGAAAAGGGAATTTCCAACAGGCAGATGAGGCCAGATTTTAAGGGGATTTTACACTGAATGTGAACATTTATTTTTGTCAAGGGAGTCCCTAAGCCTCACTTTTAAAAGGGCATAGATGATCCAGCCCCCATGATCTAAAAGTCTGCTCCCAAAATTAAAGGAATTCATTGCACAGGCAGTAAGGATGGTAAAAACAGGTTCTCTGGTCTCCCAGGAAAACGAAAGATTCCTTCAGTCACAGCCTGCTCATCTGTAACACTGGGCAGGCAACCAGCATTAACAGGCAATGGTGATTGAGAAGGAAAATATACNGAAGCATGACTCGAACTCATGAACTGTGAGATCATGACCTGAGCCAAAGTCAGATGCTTAACAACTAAGCCACCCAGGTGCCTGAGATGACAAAGATTCTAAGGGGGTGGGACCTCCCATGACAAACACCCTGAGAGATGGCATGGCCAGAGGGAGAGAGCTGGCACTGGCCATGAAGATGCACCTAGGTAAACGCACCCTCTGGATGGTGAAAAACAAAGAGAATATTCTCACTGGTCATAAAGCTACACTTAAAGGATACAGAATAAATGAGAAAAAATACAGATGAAAGAAAAAATATATAGATGTTAACAGCTTTGGTTCCAAGAAACCCAAGGTTTAGCTACATTAATACCTAGAAGGGATATGCTGTAGGGTTGGGGACTGTGTGTTGTTTTGCAGTGTACCTTATTACAAGTAAGTTTGCTTGAGGTTAGTGGGTAACCTAATGCCAGTCTAACCTGTTCTGGGATCATCTTACCCTATCACAAGAGTCTTCTCGAGGTAGTGACAGTGAGTGCCCTAATGACTTTAGCTTCCAAGAGGTCCCTTAGCAACAGTCTTTATGTGCATATTCAAAGTTCATATGACAAATGACTTAAAACACAAACAGAAAAATCCCAAAACGTTTTTTGGGAGGAAATGAATCGGTAACCAAAAGAGTACTCTACCAAATTTAACCAGAGTCGCTAAGCCTAAGAAAGTAGGTTCTACCAATATTTTCTTCTGCTAATCTAAATGTAGCAAGGGAGAAAGAGGACTCTCCAGACTCTTGCTCTATTGGACTCTGCAGGCAGAGATTTTGGGAGGTTGACACGGTAAGAAATCTTACCTTTTGCCAGGTATATGTCAGATGTCCCAAGGATCTCTGTTGCACTGGTGTCCAGTGAGTTAAAGTGTCCTATTGATTATGTCAGCTGTTGAAGAATCTCCTCTGCCCTTCAAGGTCCTTCTAGCGGGACAAAGAATCAAATTTAGTTTTGTATGTATGTACAGGAAAGCCACAGAGACATGAAATTCTAAGGACCAACAATATGAGGCTTCAACAAGCTAAGGAGAGGGGTAGGGGTCTGAGGATTCAAAGGGGACAAGAGATGTTTGGAAAACAAAGACTGTCCTGTTATTTAGGCAGGTAAGTTTCTTAGGCAATGAGGAATCTCTTCCTAGTGTAAGTTGGCAGTTGAGGGAAGGTAAAGAGCTTTTCCTGAACCTGCTGGGTTTTGTTTAACTCAAAATAATGTTCATGTAAAGTGGCCCATTTTAAAAATTACAAGGGCACCTGGGTGGCTCAGTCAGTTGTGTCTGACCCTGGATTTTGGCTCAGGTCATGATCCCATGGAAGTATATATAGAATGATTCAATTTGTATAAAATAAACATCCAGATGTGTATTAAATTCTTGAGCAGCATACTCCATCTGTTCACAGTGATTTCTTAGGGATAGGCATTCCAGAAGCAAGCGAACTGTGACTTCCTTTTTCAGGCTCTTTTATGTTGTTTGAATTTTTTTAACCTATTCTGTCACTTTTATAATTATGTATTTGCTTTGGGGGAGTAAAACAAAATATGGATTAATTTAAACATACTTCCCAATTACTGTTTCACTAAATTTATATAGTGCATAAAGGGGATCTAATAATGTCAACAAACCAGTTTTATTCCCTGCTCTCCATAGGGATGTATTTAACAGTTTATATAATGTGGAAGACTGACACTTGTGAAATATATGCCCTGAAACCTTTGAGAATCTTAGGAGTTTCAAAAACCACCATGGCATATATTTTTTTTTGCTCATGAAATGCAGTAAAGTACAAATGAAAAAAGTTTAAGCAGCTTCCTCAGATGGAAGGTGTGAAGGTAAGTGGAGAACCACAAAGCTTTGCTGAGATGTGAATGCCGGGTAGCTAGTAGACTATTCATTAGCCGTGTGATTCACTTTCACATAGTAGCTTTGGAAAGTGAAATTTGTGTTCATGCCTGTAGTTATTTCAGGGTCATTCAGACTTTTCAGATAATTAATATGGCAGGTGTCAAATCTGTGACTGTCAGGTAGGCTGTGCCTAGGCAGTCTTCCTCTTTGAGAAAAAACGACTGTATGCACATATGTGTCAATAATAAAAATCAAAGGACATAAAGTGTGTATATTCATTGTAGAATTTAGAGAAGATTCAAAAGAATACAAAGAGGAGAATAAACGTCCCTTCTAATTCTATCCAGCAATACCATGGTTAAGGGTATTTTTATTTAAAAATGGATTTAAAAGCTGTTTTATAAAAGGCAGCAGTTGGAAATTTAGAATTATTGTCGATTGTTACTGTTTTAGCCCATAGAAGCCATTACAAATAGGCATTAGTTTTAAGGAGAGCTAACAAGAAGCTTTAAAAACCCATATGGGGAAGACTATGTGGGTAGTTCTCCACTAATCCAACTAAGGTATATAATGTTGCTTCTTTATTCAATCTAGAGGCTGCCCCTGGACAGGACAGTCTTCTGACTTTGTTGTAGTTGTGACAGTAAAGCTGCCTCATTGTCTGGGAGTACAGCAGCAGGTGTGGGCTGTTGAGCCTCTTGCATCAATAAAGAGGTGTGAGAACACAAGATTGCTTTTAGAGACGGTTGGGGTCACCATTTTAGAAACTGAAGGTTTGAAAAACCAGATTAAGCTTGTATGGCTTAGTTATGAATTGTCTAATGAGCCTTTCCTGTCTTCTGTTGTATTTTGGTTTATCATAAATCCGTTTACTTGGTGGTCGCCCTTTAAGTTTAAGCCCCTCAAAAGAAATGGAGCAAAACCTGACCTTCTGTGCCCCTGCAGCTGTGGCAGAGAGGCCAACTGCAAGCAGCTAGGCTGAATGTGGGCTTCACCTAACAATGAGCCCAAGCTGGCCTCAGATAGGCATCTCTATGGCATAGGGACCAAACTGTGCAGCACCCTCAGAAGGCAAAGTAGGCCATTGCAGCTCCCTGTGCTGAAGGCATATGTGTCTTACCCTACAATAATAGGTCACTAGTAACCCACACAAAGGGCACCCATGGCATACCTGGTTCTGGTGACCTGAGGGGGGTGTTGTGCTGCAGAGCACCACAGGACCTCTTCTACACAAGGCCACCACTTTTTTAAGACCAGAAGATGTAGCTGACCTACCTAATAGAAGCAAACACACAAAGGTTCAGAACATGAGAGAGGAACATGTCCCAAATGAAAGAGCAAGACAAAAATCACAGTGAAAGAGCTAAATGAGATGGTAATAGTCAATATAGACCGTTAGAGAATTGAAAGTAATGGCATTAATACACTCACTGGACTTAAGAGTGGATGAACTCAGTGAGAACTTAAAGAGTAAATAAAAAAAACCAGTGAGAAGTGAAGAATTCAATAACTGAAATAAAAAATGCATTAGAAAGAGCAGATAGTCATCTGGAAGACCAGGTAATGGAAAGCAACCAAACTAAATGGTGAAGAAAAAAGAAAAGTGAGAATAGGTTAAGGGACCTCAGTGACATCATCAAACATTATAGCACATTAATGCTATATGAATAGTAACATTCACATGATAGGGATCTCAGAGAGAAGGAAGTAGAAAACTTATTTGAAGAAATAGCTAAAACCTTCCCTAACCTGGCTCCGGAGAGAAATAGACATCTAGGTCCAGGAAGCAGAGAGCTCCTAACAAGGTGAACCACCTTGGTCCATTCCAAGACATAATAGTTAAAATGACAAAAAGTAATGATAGAGAATTTTAACAGTAGAAATGGAAAAGAACATACAGTCATATAGAAGGAAGATCCTATAAGGCTATCAGCTGATTTCTCAGTAGAAAGTATAGGACAGAAGGAAATGGCAAGATATATTGAAAGCGCTGAAAGGAAAAAACCCTGCAAACCAAGAATACTCTATCCAGCAAGGTAGTCGTTCAGAATAGAGAGAGAGATTGAGTTTCCCAGACAAAAGTTAAAGGAATTTATCACCAAGAAACAAGCCTTTTAAGCAGTGTTTAAGGAATTCTTTAAGTGGAAAAAGCCGTAACTAGAAGAAAATTATAAATGGAAAATTCACAGGTAAAAGCAAATACACAGTCAATGTAGTAGATTAATCATTTATGGTGGTTAAAACACAGTAGCAAAATAGAGTATATCTACAAAAACCAGTCTAGGGATAAACAAAAAAAGATGCAAAATATATCATACGTAATATGGAGGAGGAGTAAAAATGTAGTGCTTTTAGAACTTAAGGAATCGTCAACTTAATATAGACTGCTAAACACCTAAGGTGTTATATATGAACCCAAGTGCCACCATAAATCAAAAACCTATAGTAGATACAGATACACAAAAAATAAAGAGAAAGGAATCCAAGCATAACACTAAATAAAGCCATCAAACTACCAGGGCAGAGAGCAAGAAAACAAGAAAGGATCATGCTTAATTTAAATGTAAGTGGACGAAATGTTCCAATCACAAGATATAGGGTGATGAAATAGATTTAAAAAAAAGAACTGTGTGCTTCCTATAAGAGACTCACTTCAGACCTAAGGAAACATACAGACTGAGAGTGAAAGGATACAAAAACATATACCATGCAAATGGAAGCAAATAAAACACACCAACCACCCACACCCACCCACCCAAAACAACCAGAGGTAGCCATAGACAGTAGACTTTAAAACAAAGACTGTAGCATGAGACAAAGAAGGACACTACATTAAGGGATTGATCTTACATGAGAATATAACAATTATAAATGTATGTGGATCCCAAATAGCATCTAAACACATAAACCGAATACTAACAGCCTAAAGGGAGTAATTGACAATAATACAATGATATGAGGGGATTTTAACACCCTACTTACATCAGGATGGATAGGTTATCCAGACAGAAAATCAATAAAGAAACAGTGCTTTTGAATGATATATTGGACCAGATGGGCCTAACANAGTAAAATACACACTCCTTTCAAGTGCACATGGAACATTCTCCAGGGAAGATCATGTTAGGCCACAAAACAGGTCTTTTGAAATCCTATCAAGTGTCTTTTCCAAACATAATGATATGAAAGTACAAATTCATTACAAGAAAAAAATCTTGGAAAAACACAAAACAGATGGAGAAAACAACATGCTACTAAATAACTAATGGGTCAGTGAAGAAATCACAAAAAGGCATACCTCAAGAAAGAAAATAATTTTCAACCTAATTTACACTAAAGGAGCCTGAACAGAACAAATGAAGTCCACAACTAGTAGAAGGAAATTTTTTAAAAAATAGAAAAGATCAATGAAACTAAGACAGGCTCTTTGAAAAGATAATTGATAAACCTTTAGCCCAACTTATCAAGAAGAAGAGAGGACTCCAGTAAATCAGAAGTGAAGGAGACATAACAAATACAAAGGATAAGAATATTATGAAAAATTATATGCAACAAATTGAACAACCTAGAAGAAAGGGATAAATTCCTAGAAACCTACAATCCTTTAATACTGAATCAGGAAGAAATAGAAAATTTGTACAGACCAATTACTAGTAGTGTAACTGAATCAATAATAAAAAAATAACAAAGTCCGTGACTAGATGACTTAAGAGGTGAATTCTATCAAACATTTAAAGAAGAGTTAATACCTGTTTTTCTCAAACTATCCCCAAAAATAGACTAGGGAGGAAAACTTACAAATTTATTCTACAAGGCCAGCATTAACTTGATAACAAAACCAGACAAACACACTAAAGAAAACCAAAAAACTATAGGCCAGTATCTCTGACGAACATAGATCCAAAAATACTCAATAAAGTAGTAGCAAAGCAAATTAAACAATACAGCAAAAACAAACAAAAAAACAAACCACCACAATTAAGTAGGATTTATTCCAGGGATGCAAGGGTGGTTTACTGCTCACAAATCAATCAGGCTGATAGAGCATATTAACAAGAGGAAGGACAAAAACCCTATCATCATCTCAATAGATGCAGAAAAAGCATTTAACTTTCAACAAAGTAGATTTAGAGGGAATATACTTCAAATAATAAGTCACATAATACAAACCCACAGCTAACATAGTAACTCAATAATGAAAAAGTAAGTACCTTTCCTCTAATATCAGGAACAGGACAAGGATATCCACTCACTGTTTTTATTCAGCATAGTTCTGGAAGTTCTACCTGCAGGTGTCAGACAAAAAGAAAAGGCATCCAGATTGGTAAGACGTAAACTTGGCATTATTTGTAGATGACATGATAGCATATATAGAAAACCACCAAATAACTAGTAATGAAGGAGCAGAAAGAAAACAATCCTGAAGCAAAAAGAATAAAATATCTAGGAATAAATTTAACCAAACAGTGAAAGATCTGTACTCTGAAAACTCTAAGACATTGATAAAACAAACATGATACAAAGAAATGGAAAGATATACCATGCTTGTGGGTTGGAAGAATATTGTTAAAATGTCCATACCACCCAAAGCAATCTACAGATTGAATGTAAATCCTATCACAATGCCAATGGTATTTCTTATACAAGTAGAACAACCCTAAAATTTGTATGAAAGCACAAAAGATTGCCAAAGCCATCGTGATAAAGAAGAATGAAAGTGAAGGTATCACAATCCCAGATTTCAAGCTATACTGCAAAGCTATACTAATAAAAAACAGTGTGGTACCAGCACAAATAGACTTGGAGATCAGTGGAACAGAATAGAGAGCCCAGAAATAAATTCACAACTATATAATCAGTTAATCAACAACAAAGGAGGCAAGAATATACACTGAGGAAAAGACATTTCTATAAATTGGACAGCTACTTGCAAAAAAGTGAAACTGGACCACTTTCTTATACTACACAAAAATAAACTCCAAATGGATTACAGACCTAAATATAAGACCTGAAACCATAACACTCCTGAAAGAAAATCAGGTAGTTATCTCTTAGACATCATCCTTAGCAACATATTTATGGATAGGTTTCCTCAAGCAAAGTAAACAAAAGCAAAAATATACTGTTAGGACTACACCAAAATAAAAAGCTTCTGTACAGCAAAGGAACCAACAGAACAAGAAGGCAATTACTGAATGGGAGGAGATATTTGCAAATGATAAATCCTATAAGGGGTTAATATCCAAAACATACACAAACACACACACATATACACACACACACATACACAAACACACAACTTGACACACAAAAAAAAATCCAATTAAAAAATTGAGAACTTGAATAGACATTTTTTCAGAGGAGACATACAGATGGCTAGACATATGAGAAGATGCTCAACATCACTAATCAGGGAAATGCAAATCAAAACCGGAATGCGTTATTACATTATACCTGTCAGAATGGCTAGTAGCAAACAGATAAGCATCAAGTGTCAGCAAGGATGTGAGAAAAGAGAATCCTAAGTGCACTGTAGGTAGTGTAAATTAGTGCAGCCCCCTGGGGTAAACAATACGGAGATTCCTCAAAAAAATTAGAAATACCATATGATCCAGTAATTCCATTGCTGTGTACTTATCCAAAGAAAATGAAAACACTAATTCAAAAAGATATATTCACGCCTATGTTTATTGCATTATTTATAATAGCCAAGATATGGAAGCAACCTAAGTGTCCATCAATAGATGAATGGATAAAGAACATAGAATATATATAATGTATATTACTCAGTCATAAAGAATGAGATCTTGCCATTTGGGACAACATGGATGGACTCAATAAGGAAACATTGGTCTCAAATGACACGTTAGACCAGATGGGCTTAACAGATCTGTACAGAACATCTCATCCAAAAGCAAAAGAATGTACATTCTTCTCAAGTGCACATCCTCTTGAAATGGAACATTCTCGCAGAAAGATCATCTGTTAAGCCACAAAAGAAGTCTTAATAAATTTAAGAGGATTAAAATCATATCAAGCATCTTTTCTGACCATAGGAGTATGAAACTGGATATCCATTATGAAAAGAAAACTGGAAAATCCACAAATATTTGGAGATTAAAGGACATGCTACTGAACAACCAATAGGTCAAAGAAGAAATTGAGAAATTTTTAAAATGCCTTTAACAAATGAAACTGGAAACAAAACATACCAAAACGTAAGGGCAAAAGCAGTTCTAGGAGGGAAGTTCATAGTGTTAAATACCTACCTTGAGAAACAAGAAAAATCTCGAATAAACAATAAACTAACTAACTTTACATTTTAAGGAATGTATCTTTACATTTTAAGGAAAGAAAAAAGAACAAACGGAGTCCAAAGTTAGTAGAAAGAATAAAGATTGGAGTGGAAACAGAGACTTTAGACCATAGAAAAGATGAGCGAAACAGCTGGTTCTTTGAAAACATAAAAGTTGACAAACCTTTTGCCAGACTCACAGAAACAAAGACAGGACTCAAGTAAAATCTGAAAGGAAAGAGGAGACATTAGAACTGATACAACAGAAATACAAAGGATCATGAGTATTACGAACAGTTATACACCAAGAAACTGGACAACCTAGAAGCAATGGTTATATTCCTAGAAACATACAACCTACTAAGACTGAATTATGAGGAAACAAATATGAACAGATTGGTTACTAGTAAGGAGATTGAATCAGTAATTGAGAACCTCCCAACAAACAAGCCTGAGACTGTACAACTTCAGTGATAAACTCTTTTGAACGTTCAAAGAATTCATATCAATCCTCAGACTTCTCCAAACAAAAGAAGAGAATGCTTTTTAAAAAATGTTCCTTTTGGGGCGCCTGGGTGGCTTAGTCGGTTAAGCGTCCGACTTTCGCTTAGGTCATGATTTCACGGTTCGTGGGTTCAAGCCCCGCGTCGGGCTCTGTGCTGACTGCCAGCTCAGAGCCTGGAGCCTGTTTCAGTCTGTGACTCCCTCTCTCTCTGACCCTCCCCTGCTCACGCTGTCTCTCTCTCTCTCCTAGAAATAATAAAAAAAAAAATGGTCCTTTGTTTTTGAGAGAGAAGGCGAGAGAACGCAAGGGAGGGGCAGAGAGAGGGAGACAGAATCCCAAGCAGTATCTATGCCTTCAGCATAGAGCCCAGTGCGGGGCTTGAACACACAAACCATGAGATCATGACCTGAGCTGAAACCAAGAGTTGGACGCTTAACTGAGTTGCCCAGTTGCCCCAAGGAGAGAACACTTTTAAACTCATTTTACAAGGTCATATTATAATGGCCTTGATACCAAACTAGACAAGGGCACCATAAGAAAAGCTGATGTTTCTGATTAACATAGATGCAGAAATCTTCAGCAAAGCATTAGCAAGATGAATTCCATCAACAGTTGTTGTTGACCCTTGAATAACATGGGTTTGAACTACATAGGTCCATTTATATGTGAATTGTTTCAGCTAATACAGTATAATACTATAAATGTGTTTTTTCTTCCTTGTGATTATTTTTATTATTTTATTTTTTCTCAAATAGTTTATTGTCAAGTTGGTTTCCATATAACACCCAGTGCTCATCTCAACAAGTGCCCTCCCCCATCAGGCCTCAGTTTGTTCTCAGCATTCAAGAGTCTCTCATGGTTTGCCTCCCTCCCTCTCCCCAACTATTTTTTCCCCTTCTTCTCCCTCATGGTTCTCAGTTAACTTCCTCCTAATCCACCTATACGTGCAGACATATGGTATCTGTCCTTCTCTGCCTGACTTATTTCACTCAGCATAACACCCTCAAGTTCCATCCTTGTGATTATTTTTTTTTTTAATGTTTTTTATTTATTTCCAGGAGAGAGAGAGAGAGAGACAGCGTGAGCAGGGGAGGGTCAGAGAGAGAGGAAGTCACAGACTGAAACAGGCTCCAGGCTCTGAGCTGGCAGTCAGCACAGAGCCCGACGCGGGGCTCGAACCCACAAACCGCGAGATCATGACCTAAGTGAAAGTCGGACGCTCAACCGACTAAGCCACCCAGGCGCCCCTCCTTGTGATTATTTTTAAAGCTTATTTATTTTGAGAGCATGAGCATGTGCGTCCAAGTGGGGGAGGGGCAGAAAGAGGGAGAAAAAGAATTCCAAGCAGGTTCCTTGCTGTCAGCACGGAGCCCAACATGGGGCATGATCCTACAAACCCTAAGATCATGACCTGAACTGAAATCAAGTGTTGGACACCTAACCAATTGAGCCACCCAGGAGCCCCTTCCTTGTGATTTTTTTTAATAACATGTTTTTTCTTACTTTACTGTAAGAGTACAGTATATAATATATATAATATACAAAATGTGTTAATTGTGTTATTAGGATTTTGGTCAACAATAGGTTATCAGTAGTTAAGTTTTGAGGGAGTCAAAAGTCATACGTGGATTTTTTTTTTTTAATACATGGAGTTTCAACTGCACAGGAGATTCTTGCCCTAAACCTCCATGTTGTTCAAGGGTCAACTGTACACTAAAGGATCATATACCATAATCAGGTAGGATTTGCTCCAGGATGTTGAGATGGTTTAACATCTGCAAGGCATTGTTATACAACACATTAACAAAATGAAGGATAACAATTCTAGGATTATCTCAGTAGATGCAGAAAAAGCATTTGGCAAAACTCAACACCCATTTATGATAAAAATTCTTTAAGTGGGTAGAGAGGGTACCTTCCTCAACATAGTAAAGGCCATATAGGACAAGCTCACATCCCAACATAATATTCAATGTGAAAAGCGGCAAGCCTTTTCCCAGAGATAAGAATAAAACAGGGATGTCCACTTCCACCACTTTTATTCAATATAGTATTGAAAATCGTCACCAGAGCAATTAGGCAAGGAAAGAAAAAAGGATCCTATTTCAAAGATAACACCATATTATATATAGAAAAACCCGTAATAAGATTCCACCAAAAGACATATTCACCAAGTTGCAGCATCAAAATCATTATGCAAAAATCTATTGCATTTCATGCACTAATAATGAAGTATCAGATAGCCCCTTTACAGTTGCACCAAAAAGGATACCTAAGAATAAATTTAACTGAGATGAAAGATCTGTACACTGGAAAGTCTAAGAATGAAGAAAGAAAGATGACACAAACAAATGGAAGACCTACTGTGCCCATGGATCGGGAGAATTAATGTTGTTAAAATGTTCACATTACCCTAAGCAATCCCCAGATTCACTGCAATCCCCATAAAAATTCCAGTGGTATTTTACATAGAAGGAGAACAAGTAATCATGAGATTTGTATGGAACCACAGAAGAAGACCCCAGATAGCCAAAGAAATCTTGAGAAAGAAGAACAGGCTGGAGGCATCTGCGATTTTTTTTTTTTTTTTTTTTTTTTTTGGTTTATGTATTTATTTTGAGNGAGTCTTTGTTTTTTTTTTTTTTTTTTTTTTTTTTTTTTTGGTTTATGTATTTATTTTGAGAGAGAGCAAGAAAGTGTGATCAGGGGAATGGCAGAGAGAGAGGGCGAGAAGGAGAATCCCAAGCAGGCTCCACAGTGCCAGCCTGGAGCCCAACCCAGTGTTCAAACTCACAAACCATGATATCACAACCTGAGCCAAAACAGTCATATGCTCAACCGACTGAGCCACCCAGTTGCCCCACACTCCTTGATTTTAAACTAAATTACAAAGCTATCGCAGATTAAAACAGTATGGTTTTCACATAGAAACAGGCATATTTATCAGTGAAACATAATAGAGAATCCAGAAATAAATCCATACATGGCCATTTTGCAACAAAGGAGCCAAGAATATACAGGGGAAAGGATGGTCTCTCCAAAAATGATGTTGGGAAAACTGGACGGCCACATGCAGAAGAGTGAAAATGGACTACCTCGTTAATTCAAAACTGGTTTGAAGAATGGAGCCTAGGACCCGAAACCATGAAAATCCTAGGAGAAAACATAGGTGATAAGTTCCTTGACATATGTCTTGGCAGTAACTTTTTGAATCTGTCTCCAAAAGCAAAGCCAACAGAAAAATAAGTAAGAGGGATTACTTCAGAGGCGCCTGGGTGGTTCATCTGGTTAAGCATCTGAGTCTTGATCTTGGCTTAGGTCTTGATCTCAGGGTCATGAGTTCAAGCCCTGCACAGGGCTCCACACTGGTCTTAAAGTCTGCTTAGAAAAAGAGGGATTAGGGGCGCCTGGGTGGCTTAGTCGGTTAAGCGTCCAGTTTCAGCTCAGTTCATGATCTCACTGCTTGTGGGGGTTGAGCCTCGCATCAGGCTCTGTGCTGACAGAGCCTGGAGCTTCCTTTGAATTCTTTGTCTCCCTCTCTCTCTGCCCCTCCCCCACTTGCACTCTCTCTCAAAAATAAATAAATGTTAAAAAACTTTTTTTTAAAGAAAAAAAAAGAGGGATTACTTCAAACCAAAAACTTACGCACAGCCAAGGAAATAAGGCAACCTACTGAATGGGAGAAAATGTTTGCAAGTAGTATTTGCTAAGGGGTTAATATCCAGAATATATAAACTCATACAATTCAATAGCAAAACCACAAAACCCAAACCAGTTCAGTTTAAAAAATGGGCAGAAGACCCTAATAGACATTTTTCCATGGAAGACATACAGATGGCCAACAGGTACATGAAAAGATGCTCTACATCACTGATTATCAGGGAAATGCAAGTCAAAGCCACAATAAAGTATCATCTCACAACTGTTAGAATGGTTAATATCAAAAATATAAGAATAACCAGTGCTGGTAGGGATGTGGAGTACACTCTGGTGGGAATGTAAACTGGTGTAGCCACTATGGAAAACAGTATGGAAGTTCCTCAAAAAATTAAAATAGAACTACCAGATGATGCAGCAATTCTACTTCTGGTTATTTTCCCAAAGAAAATGAAAATACTAACTTGAGAAGACATAAATGATCCCTGTGTTCACTGCAGCATTTACAATAATCAAGATATAGAAGCAACTGTTGGATGAATGGATAAAGACAGTTTATTTATACAATGGAATATTTCAGCCATAAAGAATGAAATCTTGCCATTTACAACAACATGGATGGAACTTGAGGACATTATTCTAAGTTAAACAAGTCAGAGAATGACTAATACCCTATGAAGGTCACTTCTTTGTAGAATCTTAAAAACCCCCAAACCAAACCAACAAAAAAGCCCCCAAGCTCATAGATAAAAGAAATGGGAAGTTACCAGAGGTGAAGAATAGGGGGTGGGCAAAATGAGTGAAGGGGGTCAAAAAGTAGAAACTTGAAGTTATAAGTAAGTCATGAGGATATAGTATATAGCATGTGATTACAATTAATAATACTGTATTAGATGTTTAAACGTTGCTAAGAGAATAAATCAAAAGTTCTCATTACAGGAAAAAAATTTTTAACTATGGTGATGATGTTAATTAGACTTATTGTGGTGATCATTTCACAGTATAAACAAATATCAAGTCATTATGTTGTATAGCTGAAAATAATAGTGCCAGTTATACCTCAAAAAAAAGAAATCCCACAAAGAATGCATGGTACCCCTTCCCCCACATAGGCCCCTGCACTCCTAGGCTCACGCTTATGGTCTCTCATGGAAACCAGCATGGACTATGATCTGAAAACTCTTGAGTACAGAGTGTTCCTTTTCCGTATATAGCTAGGTTTGTGCTTCCTACCCGGCTTTTCAAACTAAACATTATATTGTTTAAAAATGCATATGTATGGTCTATAGAGGCAAGCAAAAAGACAACACAACATTCAGGATAATGGCTATTTCTAGGGGGAAAGATGGGGTTTGTGAGCTGGAAGATACAGGAAAACTCCTAACAGAGCTCCCACACATGGCCGTTCTATAAAGTGCCAGACAGTAAATATGTTAGGCCTTGTTGCCCGTAAGTTCTGCATCCCACTTGACTCTGTTGTTGTAGTATAAAAGCAGCTACAGATGAGCAGATACATGAGTGGGTGTGTCTGTGTTCCAAGAAAGCTGTATTTACAAAGCCCAGTAGCTGGATTTGGCTTGGGGCTCCAGTATACCAAACCCCAGATTACACAGCTTAAACCTTTAAAAGACCAAAAAAAAAAAAAAAAAATTATCTGTGGTTTGTCTAGGGGATTGAGAGTAGAGCCTGGAACAAAGGATTCACTGGGGTGTAGTAGGAAGGCCAGTAATGAAGCTTCCTACAGTCCATGTTTTTTATTAAGTTATGACTGTGAAAATGTTGAATCTTATTTTATGAACTTGGGCACTTTGTCCTCTATAATGTAAAATATTGAGAGAAAGCTGCTGCTCAAACTTTGATTTCATTAAGGAAACCATTTTTCTGAAAATGATCCAGACTAATTCTTCATTAAAAGCAGCAAATCCAGCAACCGTACCACTTGTTATTAATTGATCATTACCAGATGTCAGACACGATACCAGGAACTTGACACATTATTTTCCTCACAACAGTTCTTCAAAGTGGGTTTGTTTGGGTTTTTTTGGTGTCCATTTTCCAACTGAGAAAGGCTGCTTTTCCAAGGTCCCAGAGCTAATATTGCTGAGATTTGAGCCAGAGTTGTCCAGTTTAAAATTCAGTCTGTTTTCTACAGCACACTGCCTCTACAGAAGGCATCCTGCTTTAATGTTGCCAAATCAATTTGGTTTTAGATTGTCTTCGCAGTTTTACTGACTTAGAAGAACTCGATGAGACAGAGTTATATATGTGCCACAAATGCAAAAAGAAACAAAAATCCACCAAAAAATTTTGGATTCAGAAACTACCCAAGGTAAGCATTTTCAAATTATAATGCAGTTTTGAGGAGGAAAATGTTTATGATGAATGAGAAGACAAATTATTTTCGTAACTCCAGCCTATGTATTCTGTATTGGTCTCTAGTTTTCAGCAGAAGGTAAATAAATCTTTGAGAATGTATAATTAATGTAACCTGATCACAATTTCCACTGTGTGGAAGGGGATGGTTTCCTCCCACATCATCGTTAAGCAACCAGCTGGGTGTCTTACTTAGAATTCAGTGCAGCTCTGACACTATCAAAGCCGGTGATAGCGGTCAGATTCCACAGGTTCCGGGCCCAGTCCTCTAACACCAGCTCTGCTTCCGAAGCCCAGAGAGCACAGCTTGCTACTTTATGCTTCTGACCAACAGACTAGACATGGGTATGAGGAGATACGTAGGGTGGGGTCCTGAACAGAGGAGCTTCTGTCCTTGGGGAGTTTGGGGCCTGGCACAGTAGCACTTCGAAGTGTTCTGGTTACCCATATGGAATCTCTCCAAACCCCTCCTTTTGGATTTTTATGGAGGCTTCATTACCTAGGCATGGCTGATTAAGTCATTGGCTGTTGGCAGTTCAACTTTCAGCCCCTCTCTCCTACCTGGAGAGTTGGGTTGGGGAGTCTGAAAGTTCCAACTCTGTATTCACACGGTTGGGTCCCCTGGCAACCACCCCACATCCTTTGAGGCAGTTAGAAAGTCACCTCATTGGCATAACAAAGACACCTTTATGGCTATCCCTTTGGAAATTCTAATGGTTTAGGTAAGCTGTGTGGAAATATAAGCTCTTCACCCCCTTTCCACACAGCTCCTAAACTTTAGGAAAAAAGGGGTTTTATGTATATATATATATATGTGTGTGTGTGTATATGTATGTATATATATATACATATGTATATATATGTATGTATATATATATATATGTGTGTGTGTGTGTGTATATGTATGTATATATATACATATGTATATATATGTATGTATATATGTATGTATATGTATGTATATGTATGTATATATGTATGTATGTATGTATAATATATATATATTTTAGTTTTTAATTCCAGTCAGTTAACTACAGTGTGGTTAGTTTCAGGTGTTTTATTTATTTTAAATCACAATATCATAAGATATGTGGAAGAAAGTACTCTCAAGGTTCAAAAAAAAGAAAAAAAGAACTTATAGGCCACCTAAAATATTACTGAGAGATATTAGTACCAAGTAGTTAATTTTACTGAAAGGGAAATTAGGGTTTTGTTTGTTTTTTTTATACAATCTTTGTCCTTATCTCTCATCCAGGTGCTATGCTTACATCTGAAACGATTTCATTGGACTGCATATTTAAGAAACAAAGTTGATACCTATGTAGAATTTCCACTGAGAGGCCTAGACATGAAATGCTACTTATTAGAGGTACGGTAAATTAATTACCTTTGCTAGGAGGGTGCAAAGATGGCTTTCCAGTAAAATTAAGTCTTCACATTGATAAGAGACAGGATGTCATTGACCGCTGCTTCTAACTCAGTCCTGGATATCTTCTCCCTTGTCCTGTAGCCTGAGAACAGTGGCCCAGAGAACTGCCTGTATGACCTTGCTGCCGTGGTGGTGCACCATGGTTCCGGGTAAGTGTGTCAGCGTCTTCTCATAGTTGGGTTTTCGAAAACCACAGCAAAGGGGCACCTGGGTGGCTCAGTCAGTTAAGCGTCCAACTTCGACTCAGGTCATGATCTCCCGGTTTGTGGGCTGGAGCCCCGCATCAGGCTCTGTGCTGGCAGCTAGCTCAGAGCCTGGAGCCTGCTTCAGACTCTGTGTCTCCCTCTCTCTCTGACCCTCCCCTGCTCATGCTCTCTCTCTCAGAAATAAAGCACTAAAAAAAAAAAAAGGAAGCCACGGCAAAGATCTGCAATTTTGCATCACTCTTGGTAATTCTCCCACAATTCCTTAAAAATGGATTCAGATACATTAATTACATTAACATAGGTGAGGCAGAACTTCTTTCAGTCTTGGTGTGAAAGAATATTCTGGAGAGGATGTTGTGAAGGAAGGAGAGAAGGCACATGAAAGCAAAATGGAGAAGGGTTCATTTGAGCTCCACATTGAGAGCTTATGTATTTGTCCACAGAATCCTCAGTAGGCTTTACTCCAAAGTTAGTTCCTTTGCCAGCTGACTTTTAAATGGAGGGAGAATGGGAAGTTATCTGGAGTAACTTACTTCATGTCATCTATTTTAAAGATTTTATTGAATATTCTTGTTTTTTTTCTTAAGTTTTATTAGTTTTTACCTTTTGGTTCCTTGAGAATGGGTATTTATCTTTCAATCATAGACAAACCCCTATCCCTTTTCCCTCAGAACTTTGTAGACATTGCTCCCTTGCCTTCATCATTCCAGGGCCAAGTCCACTAAGGTCTGATTCTCATCTCTTTATAGGCAACCTTTTTTCCTTATTGGAAGATTGTAGGATCCTCGGTCTTTGGATTTAAGAAATTACAGTACATGTATTCCTGGCTTGGTAGTTGATAGGGACACTCTTTGGTGTCCTCACTTCATGAAAACATTTGATCCACCCCATACTCTCCCTATGACATGTATGGCAGTTCCCCCTTATCTGCAGGGACGTTCGTGCAGTAGATGCCTACAGTCATAGTAACAAACCCTATGTATACACTGTATTTTTCCTGTACATACAGACGTAACTATGATAGCTTAATTTATAAACAATTATAATTTAATAATAATTATAATTGTGATAGCCTTAGACTTCTATTGACCTTTTGACAATATATTAGAAAGAACATCATCTTCTTCTGGACCACACCTGACTGTGGGAAACTGAACCATGGACAGGGAAACCGAGGACAAGGGCGGACTAGGATATAGTGAATTTTCTGGTTCTTTTCCACATTTTAACTGTTGTTTAATGATTTCCGTCTCTGTGTTTCTCAAGACTGCCATGGCCTATTTTTCCAAATCACCAATTTGGATTTCATCTCTATCCAAATTGAAGATGACATTAATACTCTGGCAATCCCATTTTTCTGGTAACTCTTTTTCCTAACAGAAACATTTTTGTTTTATGGTTGCAATATCTTTTTGAAACTACTGGTATTAATTAGAATTTTTAAGTCTCTTTGGTTTTCTGCATTAACTTTGTTAGTGGTTAATTGTTCTTCCCAGTACTTTTCTTTCATACTATCCCCCGCC
>NW_027527920.1:10045405-10230062 GCF_008692635.1 Crocuta crocuta | reverse complement strand
ATCAAGGGTTTGATGATTTTTGGCTATTTGTTCAGAATCATAATAGATGATGAGATTGATCATTATTGGTAAATGGTGAGGGTTTCTCTAGCAGTTGTGAAGGTATCTGTTCTACCTGAGGCTTTTCTCCTGCCTGGGAGGGCCGACTGTAGGGCTCCATGGGTGAGTGGGTGGGTCATGCTGAAAGAGAAAAGCCCTTTCCTCGAGGCAGATTACTTTCTTAAGCTCAGGGTTTTTTCCAAGGCTGTGATGGAAATCCATGTTTCCATAGGCCTTGACCCATGCTTGTTAGGTTGAGTTCCTTAGCTCTTCGGCGTCTCCATTAACCCAGTGCCATGTGAACACTGCTCTCCGGTGTTGTAGAACATCTTCCATTTCTGCTCATTCGATGGCACTCTTCCCTATGTTTCCAGGGCCTGTATATTCCTGATTATTCCCATGGGTTTTGAGGAACATAAACATGATGAGTTCAGTCAGCCATCTTAAACCACAAATCTCTAGGGCTTATTCTTTATTACAATATGTAGAATTTATTGTATATCTAACAAATTATATGATTATGCAGATCTTCCTGTTATTTCTGTAGTTCATATCTTTTTTTTTTTTTTTTAACTTATAGGGTCGGTTCTGGACATTACACAGCGTATGCAACTCATGAAGGTCGCTGGTTCCATTTCAATGACAGTACTGTAACGCTGACTGATGAAGACACCGTTGTGAAGGCAAAGGCCTACATCCTTTTTTACGTGGAACGCCAGGCCAAAGCTGGATCAGATAAACTTTAATACCTCCTTTAAATCATTATTTGTCAACTATACCGGACAAACATTTCCAGTTTTCCGTAAATACTTGATCCAAGATTTAATTTCATTATGCACTTTTCAATTTCCTATTTTGGGTTTAGTTTTGTCAATGGTAGTGACATATTGAACATGGGCACCAACTAATTTTTTTTTTTTTAGTTCTACCAGAAAACCTCAGCAGATATTTTGATTTGCTGCTTTAGTTGTAATAATTGTTTTTATATGTAGTTTCAAGAACTTAGTTCTATTTGACTTTTTTATATTAATGTTTTCAGTTCTCACTCTGAGGCACATTTACATCAATGCTTTGTTACTGTCACATGCTGAAAGCAGGATGTGTTCCTGAACGTGAAGAGCAATAGAACTGCTGCCTTCCACAGCTGTAATGCGACATCATGTGGACTTGACCTCCAGGATCATGCGTGCACATCATTTGTGGCCCACAAGATTTCACTGACTGTAATTCTTTTTGATTGTAAGAGATGACTGGGAGGGCATCAGTAAATAGACCCGGTGATTGCTGCTCTTGGCATCTCTCATGGCTGCTGCTTATCAGCACTGATTAAATCAATTTGTTGGTTCGCTTGTACCTGTACTGCAAATTCAAGTTAGTCCTTTGAAGTTTTAAAATTTTGTTTTGGGGATATTTTTGTTTGTGTGTGTACTCATGGAGATAGTAAGTACAGAAAAGCCCAGATAAGACAAGATACCTTTAGTGTTTAAAAATGTCTTTGACTCAGCTACATGGTATAGACACTGTTTGGTGAGGAGACCATGGCTTCCGTTTGCCTTCAGAACCAGCATCTAGTTTCCCCCCTGGCTGTGATGCCGGGAAGAACTACCTGTCCACTTTTGCCTTATTTCTTCCTAGGCCATCTGAGGTGCAGATGCTGACCATCACCTACACTTCACAGCAGGAAATTTGAGTCTTTGCTACTTTGAGTTTTAACAGCGCTCACTGGCCTATCCTGAGAGCAGAGTAAGCTGAAACTATTCTCACTTTGAACAGAGTTTCTATTCTTGAGAAGTCTTTGTTTTAAAACTGTGTTCAAGAAAAATAGGTACAAGCACCATTAAGGTTTAATTCAAGTTGAAATTTGGAACCAGCATCCCATCTAAGAAAGGTAACTGTGATTTCTACAAGCGTTCCAGGCTAGTCTGTTGAATTTGGGGTGGGGGCAGTGGCGTTACTTAGAAAGGACTCAAAGGGACTTCCAGATAGGCTGTACCATAGGACCAGGCACTGTTTTCAGGGTCATCTCTCATTCCAGCCTTTATTTTCTTCTCAAGTGTCTACAAATGACAAGGGGGAGAATGTATTTCATATTAAGCCAACCTAGCAGACTTTTTGGTAATCTTTTAAAGTGCATGAATGTAAAAGGAAGTCTAATGGCTCTCCTCAGGGTGGATATTTGAGTTGCAGGAGCAGATGTGGCTCCACTTCACTATTAGCTAGACAAGGCTCTTTCCTCAGAGCAAAAATCAGCTGCTAACCACTCTACCATGACCACGAGCAAACTGCAATTGTGTCTCAACTTGTACTCTCCATTATGGCAGTCACTAGTTACATGTGGTTATTTAAATTTTAATTAAAATTAAATCTGGAGGTGCCTGGGTGGCTCAGTTGGTTAAGCATCCAACTTCATCTCAGGTCATGATCTCAAGGCCCATGAGCTCGAGCCCCACACTGGGCTGTGTGCTGACAGCTCAGAGCCTGGAGCCTGCTTCGGGTTCTGTGTCTCCCTCTCTCGCTGCCCCTCCCCTGCTCACAGTCTGTCTCTTTCTCAAAAATAAACATTAAAATTTTTTTTAAATAATTTAAAACTTAGTTTTCAGTCACACAAGCTACATCTCAAGTGCCCAGCAGCCACATGGGGC
This sequence comes from Crocuta crocuta, assembly GCF_008692635.1. Taxonomy (NCBI): domain Eukaryota; kingdom Metazoa; phylum Chordata; class Mammalia; order Carnivora; family Hyaenidae; genus Crocuta; species Crocuta crocuta. Next base: position 10,227,381 of record NW_027527920.1, on the reverse strand, counting down.
ACAGGACTGCTTAGGTCTAGGGCAGTTCTCTGGGACGGCACTGGTCTCAATATTCACTCCAGAGAAAAAAGCTTTTGCTTTTTATTTAGGTCTGACACCTTAGAAACAGAGTCTAGAAGATAATTAAGAGGGAAACATGTATTTGAAGTAGTTTGCAGTTCTAAATTACATTAGGTTGCACCATAGGAAATTGTGGTATTTCCCCTTTTGATCCACAAAAGTGAAAGTTTCACAAAATTTGACCTAACACATTAATACGTTAACACCACATGTAAATGAACTTGGAATGTGCATCATCTTTGATTTTTGTTCAGTATCTCCTATGAATTCAGGCTTTTGTACTTAGAGGGTGTATAGCTGGGACTTCTAACGTCTGCATTTAGATTATCTCTCTGCAGGGGCAGCTGCTAGGACTTCCACAATAGAGCTTTGGGCAGTGCTGATGTTGGTAGAGAAAAGCTGTCTTTTTGTACCAGATGGAACTTGGCGGCAGCCAGACTGCCTTCTGGGGGAGAGTGGTCCTTAGACAGGCAACATCGTTGGCTTAAGACAGGGACACATCTCCTCTTGGAATCTTAGGAGTGTTTTTATTGCTTGACTTTCCTTAGGCAGAGTGTTCGAATGGTATTATGAAGGAAGGCCCTTTGGAAAAGTGATCGGATCCATTTGAATTGTGCATTTGAACACCAGTGATGTAAATGTGCCTATTTGTATTTAAAAAATTTAACTGTGTAGCCTTATCACACCTGTTTTAAAAGCTGATCTCTGTGTGCTCTTCAGGGCTCTCCCCTCGTGCCATGTCGTCTGTGTGTGTGTGTGGCTTCTCGCGCAGAGAGCTTACGCTGAGACGGTGCCTCACGCCGTCACACGGCTCCCCTGCGACAAGAAAACTTCCTCAGAAGTCCTCCCACACGGGTGGGTGGTAGAAACCGTTTGTGGCAACACAAATCTCTCTCCATGGTGGAGAAACCTTTGCTTATCCACTGTATTCTACTCAGTGTCTAGTGATGACAAATGTAACAGAATTAAGCCAGTCAAGTGTACAGGCCCCGGTCAAGTGGTAAATGTGGATCTCACCTCGGGAACCTACACAGCAGCTTGGTTTCTGTGGCTGGGGACATATTTATTTCTTAAAAGCCAAACCTGTTTCATTGGTTTAGTGTATATACGTCTATTTAGATACACTTCTCCCCCTTCAGCCCCCAGCGTCCCCTAAACTCCCTCACAAACCCTGTTGCTCAAGGGGCCTCTTCACTCAGGCCCTGAAGAGGCTCGCGAGCAGTCCGTTCCTGCGGCCAGGGCACGGGTCCCAGGGGCCTGGGGTGCAGCCACAGGAACGCGCCCGCGGTGCAGGAAGAGGCAGGCACGCGGTGGGTCGTGCGGGAGCGCAAGGTGTCCGCGTCGCCTCGCTGACCTGGGCACGAGGGACTCCAGACCGTCCTCCGCCTGTGCCGCGTGTGTCTGAGGGGACTGTTTGCCACGAAAGCCTACTTTGTATGATGCAAGAGGATTAACTGTGTGACTGATTTCATTGACGTTGTAATCACATCCCTTTTCTTCACCAACCTCAACTGTTTTATGGATGAAAGTATCATTAAAGTTCTGGTCTCTTTCCTCTTGGCTATTATTTCTGAGCTCCTTTCAGGGGCGCCAGGGAAGTAAGGGGGTACTTGCTCCACCCATGGGCCTGGTCACTCAGTCAGCAGTTTAGTGCTCAGGCCTCCCCATCTGGGCCGCCAGAGTACAGAGGCCGGGATGAAGTGACCTGCACGGCCAGGTGGTGGTGGGAGGGGACCCCTAGTGCCCACAGTCAGGTGCCGGAGAAGCGGCCCGTGCACCCCAGAGCCTAGATCACCCTGCCTCCCCTCGGACAGCTCTTCGTATAAAGTGCCGACTGCATGCCTCCTTCAGAGCTAGACCCCGCCCTGAGGAAGCGGCTTCTGGGCCGAGCCAAGGTTTGTTGGTCACCTTTTATTCAAGACAGGCAAATAAAGTGCCACTGTTAAAAAATTCTGGTTCTTAGTAAGCTCCTATACATACACGACCCCTCTGCTTCCACTGTCCCCTGGAGACACGACCCCCCCCCCCCCCCCCCACACCCCTCCTGTTTTTCTGTTACTTATCTGCCTGCTCCTGGCAGCCTTCTACCTTTGAAGACAGAGGTGGCCGGAGGGTGCATGGTTTTGCCTCCAGCTCCCATAGGCAGCTGTGCTGGTCAGAGGCTTATGGGCCAACGAGGAGCCAGGCCCACCCTCTGTTCTGGGATGTCACTCCTCCCCCTTCCCCCACAGTGGCAGCATGTGGGCCGGGCTCTCAACGTTGGCCCTGCCAGCCCGGAGCTGTTCCAGCAAGGCCGCAGGACTCGATGCCGCATCAGCCCACGAGGCCTTCCTTGTGGCCAACCTTTTAAGAAGTTCAAAGAACTGCCTATTTCCAGAGGTCAGCCCTGTAAGAAGTACTGGTTTGGAAAGGATCTGCGAGGGCAAGTGGAGATCGTAAGGCTTTCTCTTAAAACCCATCCGAGCATACCTTTAGACTGGCTAAGTGCAAGCAGGGCCAAAGGTGGCTGTCAGCTGTACTTGTAAACCATTAAAATGATTAGTCTGGAATATTAGCTGTAGCTTGTGACCCTTTCCTTGAGAAGTGCTTCTTTCAGCTGTTTTCTTGGTGTATGTTTTTAAGGAAAGTTGCCCTTCCACTTCACCTTGGCAGTGCTAGGGTAACCAAGCACACAGGGCCACTGAGTCTGGTGTCTCAGAGGGAGATGACTAGAATGGCACTCTTCCCTTAGCTGTGTTATGGTTTGTGTCGTTTTGGGTTTATTTCTGAGAGAGCAGGGGAGGGGCAGAGAAAAGGGGACAGAGGATCCGAAGTGGGCTCCATGCCAACAGCAGCAAACCCAGTGTGCCGGGGCTCGAACCCACAAACTGCAAGATCATGACCTGAGCTGAAGTCAGACACTCAACTGACTGAGGCACCCAGGCGCCCTGTACATCACGCTTATTTTAAAGGCGAAGCTGCACCAGGAACGACCGGGCCTTAATCTGCGTTCATCTGCATTACAGCCACACAACTGGACACAAAGCATCCCCTTTCTTCCAATTCTAATCAAATGGGTGAATAAACAAAACCACTCAGGTGGCGGTTCCTGGCGGAGCAGAGAAATATCTGGTTCTGTCCTCACCTTGCTACTGCAGAGGCAGCAAGCAGCCTTCAGTATTGGCTTCCCCCAAACTACCAGATGGGTATACAACGCTGGTAATTCACAACAGAATTACAGTAGAATCTGGGGTGGGAGTGAAGTATTAGAAAATAGATCCATGTACTGAGAAATCTAAATTACTTCAGGAAAGGAGAACTTAGGGGATAATGTCTCCAGGCAGCCTGCCTAGGCTCGGGGCCGGTTCTGAAGGCATTCACAAAGAGGATGGTGCGTGGCTGGCTTAAAGGGCAAGCCTGGACTAAAATACTTAGAACTGTTTCAAACAGTTTTGCACTTAGAGCTACTTCATCCATCCTGACATTTTGGGAAATACAGACGAGATACAGCAGGACACAGAATTGGAAAAATGATAAGATATAAAGCCAAGTAAACTGAAGCTTAAAACGTTCTACACACACAGAACCTTGACAGCTAAGCCACTTAAGGAGAAGCTTTTGAAACAACTCAAGGTAAAAACAGCCGGCTGGGAGGCCCAGGCAGTCCGGCACCTGGTGGAGGGTAGCAGGCTTTGAAGGTGGTTCAGCCTCGCCTGCAAACCATCACCCCTGAGCACAACTCACAGGAAAGGGGGCGTTACCCACGCCTTCAACTTCCCGCTCTGCACACATAACTGTCTCAGCTCTACAGACGGCAGGCTTCTTCCTACTAGGTGAAGCAGAAGACTCGGTGATATACTAGAAATGAAAACATACAATTTATAATTAGGGTCCCTCCCAGTGAGCAGAGACTGCAGGCCTAGACAGGTGGCCTGGCCGTCCACCGCCAATGAAAATGCCTCGGGGAGGGCCAAAAGTGCTCTCTGCTAAGCACCACTGTCAGCTAAAAGGGAAAGAAATCCCTTTTAAGGAAGCTATTTAACTTCAATAGGCTGCTTTTCTGCCAGGATTTTCAATTCCTCTGAACCTAAGCCGAACCACAGACTGCCACACGTATGTCTGGATCCTGGCTTCCCCGCCCCATTCTCAGAGCTTCAGCACCAGTTGTTGGCCAAAAATAAACACCATTCCTCAACCATATATGTCCACCAGCCCAGAGCAGGGGAGGAGGAGCAGGAGGTAGGGCAGGTCCCCGGGCTCCGGCCACACTCTGGCTGCTGCACGCCATGCACCTCATCCAGCTCAACCGGGAGTGCCTGCTGCACCTCTTCTCTTTCCTGGACAAGGACAGCAGGAAGAACCTTGCCAGGACCTGCCCCCAGCTCCAGGACGTGTTCGAGGACCCCACACTCTGGCCTCTGCTGCACTTTCACTCCCTGGTAGAACTCAAGAAGGACAACTTCCTCCTGAGCCCGGCCCTCAGGAGCCTCTCCATCTGCTGGTACTCTAGTCGCGTGCAGGTGTGCAGCATCGAGGACTGGCTCAAGAGCGCCTTCCAGAGGAGCATCTGCAGCCGGCATGAGAGCCTGGTCAATGACTTCCTCTTCCAGGTGTGCGACAGGTAGGCCGCCTCCTGAGCAGCGCTGGCTTTGGGGGGCTCTGGCTTCTAGAGCTCTAGGAGACTTCTGGGGGGCAAGGAAGAGCAAACTACAAGACCAAGATGGCTCCACTTTGGGGAGACTCTAACTAGGCCCAAGGCAGACTGTCCAGGCCCGGCCACAGCACAGTCCCCAGAGGATGCGTACAGTTATATGGGGGGGGGGAGGGGGAGTTTCTCCTCCTCTTAGCCTCACAGGTCCTGGAGCTGCTTCTGCCACAAAGAGGAAGAATGGGCTTCAGCTGTCGCTGTCCTTCGGGCAGCTGTCCTCCCTGGCAGCCATTAAGACCTCAGGAGGTCCGGCTGGGCCTGGATTTTCAAGGTCAGGCCCTGGGAAAGGTTCTTAGATTCAGCTATTAGCTTACGCCTCCACTCTCCCCCTAGCAGACCAACTTCAAGGCTTGTGAAATGCAACTAAGGAAGGAGAGCGATTGTGCTCTGGGTTAGCTGAGCCAAGCCAGACTCCGAGGAGGGGTGGTGATATTTAAGAAGGGTTTCCTTATTAGAAATTCACTAATCTCACTGTACCTCTAGGGAAGGGTGTTTTGGCCTAATTTTTCAAATGAGCAAATCTAAGCTCTGAGAGGTCATGTGATTTGCCCACAGTCTAGGATTACTGGATTTTAAAAAATAAAAATTCAAGACTGAGTTAAATTTGAATTTTAGATGAAAATTTTTTTTTAACATTTACTCATTTTTTGAGAGAGACACGGCAGAGAGGGAGACACAGAATCTGAATCCAGGTTCTGAACTGTCAGCACAGAGCCCAACATGGGGCTCGAACTCGTGAACCTATGAACTGTGAGATCATGATCTGAGCCAGTTGGATGCTCAGCTACTGAGCGAGCCACCCAGGCTGCCCTTAATTTTCTAGTGTAAGTTATGTCCCCAATACATCTTGTACTTGATCGGTCCACCCTCCCATGGGTACAGGCTGAGGCACAGGCGACCCTCCGTGGTCTCACCCTCACAAGCTGGACTTCTGGTGCCAGCCTCTCGCTGAGCCTGACTTCACCAGTCCTGTCCTGCCTTTGAGGAAGAGCACTCTTGGTTAGTAACACACTAGGCTCCACCAGTTTGCTGCCACCCAGGTTTAGTAGTTGCTGTTTGCTGGCAGCATGGCAGGATGGAAGGAAACANCCCCCTCCCCCCACCCCACCTTTTTTAAAGGCAGGAGAAAAAAAACAAGGCAATCCTGGTGAGGCCCTGCTGGGATGAGGGCATGTTGATGGGTTTAACAAGGCCCAGAAGGCAGACTGGACTGACAGACAAGGGAGAGGCAAGCCTGCTCCGAAGTTGTTCCTTTCTGGCTATAAGAGAACCAGGTTTTATTTCCCAAACCAGCAAGGTATGGAGTGGTCACCCCTTGGCACCAAGTGGGTGCAGCAAGGGGCCCCAGTGACACAAAAAGAACAAAGGGCTTGGTGGTCAGGGCTCTGTGCGGGGTCTTCCAGCTCTGCTACTGTCCGACTTATGGGACCCCAGCCCCAACATTTAAATTCTTTCAACCTACTTTCTTGATCTTTAAAATGGGATAAATCACCTTTCTCAAAGGCTGAGAGGATTAAATGACACAGCAGCACTGGCACAGTAGGTACTAATATCTGCCCAATCCGGTTCTTTCAGCAATCAGCTCTGCGCAGTGAGAGATGGGAGAATAGAGAAGGACTGCAGGGAAGGAGTCCCCTTTCTGTTTTGTTCCTACATCAAGATTATTCTAAAGGTTCTCAGGACAAAAGAGACCACTTAACATCTTAGTGGCTTAAACACATCATCATAGCCATCCTGGGGCTAATAATTTCTCCCACCTGACAGATCAGGAGGACTAGCACAGTTTAGACATTTGTCCTCAGCAAAAAGTTGCAGGCAAGTTACCTGCGCCCTCATTCACAGAACAGCGTGCAGACAGAGGACTGCATATGAAGACTAAAGAAGCCCTGTGAACTTGGGAAGATGGAATGGGCACAGTGCGGGCAATGTGGCGGTGCCCAGTCTGTTTTAGTTCCTTACCCCCTTCCCCAGGCACAAGGGAGCCAGGCCCTGTGTAAGTAAGGCTCCTTACACCCCCAATCTCAATCTTCACTACAACCCCACTGGGAGGCATTATGCCCTCTCTGCGGCGCCTGCCCCCCCCCCCCACCTTCCCCTAAGAAACTAAAGCTCAGTGAGTGAGTTAGCAAAGGTCACTCTGCAAAGAAGTCAAACCTAACTTTTGCTCAAGATCTTTCTCAGTAGGAGGTGCTGCTTAGGTTGGGGCGGAGGAGCCTCCAAACTGTGTAGAAGTGGGCCAGACTACACCCACTTCACTCCGGTTCCGGACCTTTTCTAGGCTGGCATCCCAGTCAGCATGCACTAACAGCCCCAGTTAACTGAGCTGAAACCAAGGCTCTAGAACCCAGAGCCAGGCATAACCGGAAGCGGGTCCCGACCCCAGCTTCACGGGTTGAACGTGCCTATCTCTAAGCCACCCTACAGGATACGCTTGCTCCCACCTGACTAGCCGGCCAGGAGCATCAGGGCCTAAGCTTTAAGCCAGACAGGAGTGGTCACCACGCATCTCTTCCCTCACCCCCACCCCAAAGCAACAAGTCTGGATAGAATCAAAGAACTTGAGTTGTCCTTCCGGATCCCGCATTCCCTCTGCCCGTAGCAGGACCAGGGGTGGCTCATAAGCAGGAAGAGTAGGGGAAATGGGAGAGAAGCCTTGGTTTTGATCCTGGCCGCGTCATCGCAGGCAAGTCCTTTACACTCGCTGAGCCCCTTTCCCTGTTTCCGTGCCCGGAGAGTCCCAGGGCTGTTAGGAGGCAACCTGGCCTGGGAGCTCCATCCAGGAGCCGGCGGGGTCCGGGGCGGACGCAAACCGCAACCCCGCGGGGCCCGACCTGGGTCACTACGATCTCTCCGCAGGTGCCCCAACCTGGCTTCCGTCACGCTTTCAGGCTGCGGCCACGTCACGGACGACTGCCTCGTGCGCCTGCTGCGCTGCTGCCAGCACTTGCGCTCGCTGCGCCTGGAGAACTGCGCGCGCGTCACCAACCGCACGCTTGTTGCTGTGGCGGCGCNGAGCGCGGCCGGCCTGCGCCGCCTGCGCGCCGCGTGCCCGCTCCTGGCGCTGCGGGCCGAACACAGCGCCACGATGATCCCCGACCAGCTCCCCAAGGCGCCCGGCACGGCCCTTCGCAAGCTGCTGCCGCGTTAGGCCCACGGCGCCGAGGCACGTCGGCCGGCCAAGGGCCGCCGGGCGGAAAGAGCGACCTGGTTTCCAACCTCAGCCCTTCCTCCTCCCAGACCGTTGCCACATCTCTAAACCTCAGTTTCCCTGTGAGAAATTGGGACACTAATGCCTACCTCACTATACGGTTTTACGCAAAGGAGTGCGAGATTAAGTAACCCGATGCTGGGAAACGACTCGGATGGTTCTCACTAAATACCAGCACCTTTCTCGAGCCCCTCCGCCCCAGGTCCTCCGCCACGCACTGTCCGCAGCAGCGGGTGAGGCCAGCACCGCGTAGAAGATGCGACCCGCGTCGGAGGCCGAAATACCCCCTGGGGAGGCGTGGCCACTCGGAGCTCGCCGGTAGCGCGCAGGCGCCCTGGGAACGGGGCGGGGCGACNCCCCGCCCCCCCGGCCCTGCCGCCCGCGCCTCTGCTCCGTGGCCCGGCGAGCCCGCCCACCTTTCCCCAGCAGTGACCGCACACGATTCTAGAAAATTCGCTGGAAGAGGTGATTCTTACATAAATAGCATATCCTTATTTTCTATGGTTCTCATATCACAGAAGGCAGAAATCGTTCGAAAACCCCTAAGTAAAGATTTGAAAACAAAAGCAGCAGCGCTGGTTAAGTTCCTTGATAATGAAACCATTAGAAGCTGATACAAAGTTAGATTTTTACATGCTGGATTTGCTCAACACGGGCACACGCCCTGACTTACAATTTCAGGGCGGTCGCTGAAGCCTCACCTTTAGCCACGAAGTATTGGCTCTCGGCCACCCAGCAGCCTCCTGGTCCCAGGTACGCGGTGAAAACTTGGGAAAGAGGGAAAGGCTGGGAGCACTGCGGGCCGCGCCCGCGGCGGGCGGCCTGACGCCCACACTCTGGCTCCGCCCACCCCCAGCGCCCACCTGGGCCCTTTAGTCACTTGAAGCCAGGTATTCCTGTTCTGGGAAAGGGAGTCTCCATCCCTACTCACGGGTTGCCCAATATTGGGTACCAGCGAGGAAAAAAAGAGACATTCCATTCTCATGGAGCTTACCTTCTAGTAGGAGAGATAGTAATTGGTATTAAAAAAAAAACTGGAGGGGGGAGCGGGGGAAGCACCAGGTAAGGTGTATCTGGCGGTATCTGGCGATTGTTGGCAAAGGTCTGGGGAGAGGGAAGCAACTTAAAAGGGGGTTGACCAATGTAAGCCTGAGGTGGCAGCATCTGAAACATGAAGTGAGGGAGGGGGCCAAGCAGCATCTGGCAGGAAAATATTCCAGGCGGAGGGAATAGCCGGTGCAAAGGCTCCAGACCAAGGACAGAGCCGGTGAGTTAGGGGAGGCCCGGTGATTAGCGTGGCTGGAGCGGAGTGAGTGAGGAGGAAAGGTGAGCAGGAAACACAGGAGAAGTAGGGATGTGGGTGGCAGTTGGGGGCCTCACGGGTTATTGTGAGCATGAAATGAGAGCTGGAGGCCGCCCACCCTGCCTACTCCCAGCAGGAGCCAGGGCCCTAAGCAGAGATGATACACAGGTGAGCCAGAGGAGCTGAAATTTCTCCAGGCAGAACCTGTTGGCACGCAAACCACAACCCAGGCCAGCCCAATCCCTCCAGGGTCTGCCAAAGGCCTCAGCTGCGCCTGGGGCCCCTCGTCTTGCGGCGCTCAGCCCAGAAACAGATGGGTAATTGCACTGACACCCCGCCTGGCGGAATTCCTTTGCACCCTTGTGTGGGGAGAGCCGGCTCCCTCAGGGCGCCAGCTACACTGGGAGGACCCCTCTCCTCTGGGTGGGTGGTTTTCCAGTTTACCCACCACAGCTCTGGACTCTGGAAGGAGGCCTTGCAGGCCTTCCCCCCACTCCTGCAAACAATGTTGAAATCAGGCTTCCACGGGGTTAAATGTTTGTTTAAAATAGTGCCACTTAAACCCCAGGGCTTTGCTTTTATTATCTCTGATAAGCCTGCATTCTCAGCAGGTCCTGTTTGCCCTGAGTTGGTGGTTTAGTCTGGGGAACAACAGAATCCTAGTTTCGGGCTCTCCTCTGAGAGCAGTCAGCCTTCTCCAGACCTCACATTTTTTTTCTTTTTTAAAGCTTATTTGATAGAGAGCGAGGGCGCGAGCTTGTATGAGCGAGGGAGGGGCAGAGAGAGAGAGAGAATCCCACCCAGGCTCTGTGCTGTTTGCAGAGTCCTCCTCGGGGCTCAGTCTCATGAACTGTGAGATCATGACCTGAGCTGAAATCAAGAGTCGGATGCTTAACTGACTGAGCCAGGCAGGTGCCTCTGGACCTCAGCCTTTTAATCTGTGGATTGGGATTGCTAGAGAATCTTGCTTGCAGGGTTCTTCTAAGGATTAAGACATTATGTTTGTAAAGCAGAAGTCGCTGCAAGTTCAGCGGGAATAGGGTAACCTGAGGCCCTTTTCCCCTTTCCCCATGGAAGCTATTTTATAAATGAGGGTTAAATTCCCTGGCTAAGCCTCTGGTGCTGAGTAAACCCCCACAGACTGAGGCTGTACTGATCACAGAACTGATAGCCTGACAGCTGTGTCCAACACTGTTTCTCTGCTTGAATTGGGCCCCACCCCCTCCATGGAGCTTGGGGTCCCTGAGCCGAGGGCCATCTGAGGTACACCCGGAGGTCAGGCACTGATGAGATGGCTCTCCGCTCTGCCTTCTAACAGGTGCTGTTCACATCACTGGGCACTGAGCAAAGCCCTTGACAGAACACAGTCCCCTGCTTGATCAGTAACAATGCTCAAGATCTCTCAGGTTTGCATAGAACAAGGGGCATCACATGCCTAATTAATCCACAGACTCAATCATCTGGGGTTGAAGGGAGTGTTGAGTGCTCTGCCATCCATCACTTCTGACAACTTAGGACCTCTCAGAGCCTGTTTATCTCTAAAATAGGACCAGCACCCTCTCTGACACTCTGATGAGATCAGGTCTAAATGCGCAGTTGCCTGGAGGGCTGGGGTAGGGAAAGTTGTCCTCACATCTGTGGGGGCCTGGAAAAGCCAAGTGCCTGGCAGAACCCACAAGGCCTGGGCACAGGAAGAAGCAAGCTGGGTCTATATGGGGGTGATCCAGGAACACCGGAAGGAGAACAGAGCCTTTGAGCCGAGCTTGAAGACTGACCCCAGCTCCCGCAGGGTCTGTGTTCCATCAACAGGCACAGTTCAGCAAGGGCAGAGCCAGAAAGCCCAAGGGACTCCCACATGTGCCCGGAGAGCTAGGCGCCCAGTGTTCCAAAGCCACGAAAATGACTTGTCGAGGTTACCCGTGTCCTCACAGCTTCCATTAGAACAGACTACAAACTTTCTCCAGCTCCTGAATGCGCTCTTCACTCCATTTTGGCCAAGGCAGCCAATGGCTCCACGGAGGAAAAGCTAGGGGGAGGGCACAGAGCCTTGGCACGGGCACTGGGGCAGGACACTGCTCCCTGGTGGAAGGCTGACGCCAGTCACCGCACGGTGTTGGCCTTGGCAGGGGGAGCTTCCTGGGAGGAGGTGGCGCTGCGAGGCTTGCCTTACAGGGACACACGGGCCGAATTCTGCACAGGTGGGCTGTCTGGAGGGAACTGTGTGCTCACAGGAAGCCAGCGCTCCCAGCTCTAGCCTGTACACTCTTGTGATCTAGCACTTTCCCTCTCCAGACCTCAGGTTGGTGGTCTGTGGAAGGAGACATCACCTGACCCTTTAGTTCCAGGATTCCTCCAGCCATAGGATCCAATGCCCAAGACTGTCTTTTTTGCTAAAATTCAAGTTCACCACATCTGACTGGCAGAGCCAGGTAAGGGCCACAGAGCTGGGAGGCCCAGAACAAAGCTGCACCTTGAAGGGCCTCTGGGGAAATCTTAAATTTTAAAGGCTGGTGGCCCAAGTTCTCTGGAGACTACGTCAGGGTCATAAAAACTGCAAGTATTTAACTGAATGAATCCAGCAAACAAAAGAACTGCCCAAGCCTGAAAGTGAACTTGGGAAAATAAACACCTGTGCCAGGCCCACTTCAGCACCTCAGACCAGAGACTCCTACCTTCCTGTGTCTCCCAGGGCTTCTAAAAATCAGCAAATGAAAAAAAAAAAAAGTTTCCAGCATAGAAAGATGGCATCTGTTATGAAATCAAGGTGTCTGTACAGATTCTCCTTGCAGGGTCAGACCTCTTGAAAAGCGATTCAGGAGGCCTGACAGGTGGGGCCTGGCACCATGAGCATCAGCCTGCTGAGGGTACCTTTGCCCCACGGTCCAGAGTCAAATGTGACAGCAAAGGTCAAAGCCTTTCAAAGGTTGTGGCGTTATTTTTATTTAAAATAAACTCTGAGACTGCAGATGTAGGCTTCAGCTCGGCACTCTCAGCCCAGCTCAGCGAGAGGGAAGAGCCACTTGTTACCAGGAAGCAGCCCAGAAGGCTCTAAGAGACCTGTCTCCTGGCATCGTCCGGGTCCTCAGCAACACCCGAAGGCCTCTCATCTCTCAGTTCCCTCCTGGCCCAGAGGCCTGGGCAGTGGCTTCCCGCGCACTTGAGGTGGGCTGAGTGCTTCAAGCCCAGAGGCCTTCACTGCTCCTGCTCCTACTCGCTGAGCTCTCACATCAAGTATTAAAGGTTCGTCTTTGCCCAGAACCTCTGTGGCTTTCCAGAAGCTGTAGTTACTGCCTCTGAGTCCCAATTCCAATGGAAGCCTGTCTTCAATAAAACTAACATGTCATCATTCGAAGTACTGTCACTGGGAAAGATCTATGTACCACAAAACTGTATCTTTTTTCTAATTTCTCTTTGAAAACACTTTCCATCTTTCTTGTGAAAAACAAGTGCCTGCAGAGCTCTCTACCTGGCACCTCATTTGTGTGGACTATCCTAGTCCATGAAGTAGTGCAGCAGCTTGTGGCATGAACTTGCTGTAGATGAAGACAAACCACTCAAAGGCCTTGCCCTCTTCCTGTTCCTACTGTCGGCAGCCAGCCTTCACAGCTGCTCTTGAGATGGCCCCCTCTCCCAGAACTACCCGCTCAGTAAGTGTAACCTCTTCCTCAGCCTGTGCACAACTCCCCACCATCCCCCATTCAAGGCTATGAGAGCCACTCGCTGGGTCTCATATGAATTCACACATTCACCCGCTCGTTCCCGTGGTCACTCATGCGTGTGCGCGCAGTGCTTCCCAGCAACGGCGGTCCTCCGCGTGACGTACACTGCCCTGCTCTCTAAGCCCCCATCTGAGCCCCCACTTGCTCCTTGCAGGCAGGATTAAGTCATGTTACTTGTTAGCTTCCTCCTCGCCTAGGAGAGCGGCTCCCCCTGGAGTATTCTGGAGAGGCTCTTGTTAGCATGTTACACTCAGACTGGCTTCAGAGTTGGAAAGGGGTTGCTGAGAGGTCAGGCCAAAGGGCTGACACAGGGGCCCTGGCGTGAGGGGACAAAGTAAGGCACCCAGGATGACAGAATAAATGAAAGTAGGGGCTTCCCACTCCAGCAGCTGCTCTGTCATCTCCAAGCAAAGCTCCCTTTCGGTGAGAAATGTTCTGATGGGTCAAAACACTGTCAGAGAGAGACCAGCCCCGGAGACTGTTCCTTCTCAGTCAGAGGCTCCACCAGAGGTAACAAAAGCAGCCCACGCTCTGTTCCTGCATTGGCTTTATTTCTCTGCATAAGGAACCCTGCACAGGCAATTCAAATTAAAACAAAATAAATATATGAATATTCATGTAAAACTGTCCTTTCTAATGAACAATTATACACAATGTACAATTTCATGTTCACTGGGTGGGTTTACAAAAATGTACCATTCCCAACTAAAAATGCACCAAAATGGTTCCATGCAAACTTATCAAAAGTGACCAAAAATGTGGAGGGGAAAAACCTGACTGAGAGCACTTTGTATTTTTTTTTTTTTTTGTACAATCACAGAAAAATAAAAACATCTAATTTCTTTGTTACATTTAGAGTTACTAAATGTGGCCACTGTTTAATAATGTCGGTTTATGTTCCTAAAACACCTATGTAGTTACCATAAAAGTGTATCCACATGAAACTGGAAGTAAGCATCACTGAGAAAAGGGGCCGGTGGCCCCTGCGCAGTCAGTAGTCGGTGTCGGAGCCCTCGGCATTGTCCACATTCCGCGAGAGCATGTAGTTGTCCATGTCGATGGAGCGGCAGTTGTTGATGGCATAGCGCAGGCGCTCGGCCATGACCAGCTGGCTAGAGTAGGGGGGCAGCCGCAGCTGGAAGAAGCAGGTCTGTGAGGTAGGCAGACTGTCGTAAGGCTGTGGAGAGACAGACCCGGAGTGGTGACTGCATCATCGGGCGTCACAGGTACCCGTCACTACCACCACCCCCCCATCAGGAAAGCACTGCTCCCAGCCTTCAAGATGGGGTCCACAGACATGACTGCAGGGCCGCCTCGAGGGGAAGGAGACACTGTGCTGTGGTGGAAAAGGAACGTGGGCTCTGGTGTCCCACGGCCATCAAGGTTTTTGGCGAAGACGGCTCCTTCCTGTCCTCACTCCCCCAGTGGCCCCGTGTGCAAAGTGAGAGCAAGCCCTGACCGGCAAGATCACAGGGGAGAACACACTCTGCACGGTGACCTCCTGCCCTGAGTGACAGTGTGGCAGAGTTTGTTCCCTTTGACCGGGAGAGTGCAGACTGGAAGCTGCAGCAGGGACCAGCGGCCCCCAGGGACCCCCCACCCCCCAGGGAGTGAAATGGAAGGAGCTGGGAAGGAGTGGCTGCGCTCCTACGGCCCTCCCAGGCCAATCCCTCCCAGTGTGCATATGAGTCCCTCACCTGCCATGGCTGCCAGCAGAGCTCACACGAGGAAGGAGCAGTGAATTAAATCCTAGTCCATCCATCTAACTGACAGTGAGTGACACCGGCATTTAAAATGATCAGTACGATGACTAGCAGCAAAAAAGAAAAATGCCTGGGACAGACTGAGCTAAACACAGCACACAAAACCGCGTATGCTTGAGGCCGACTGGGAGGCACGCCACATACGTGAAAAGTGGAAAAGGCCGCTACTAGGGAGGCGGCATATGCTCTCTGGCCCTCCCTGCAAATACAACTAGCTGCCAAACTATCTGTCATGACAGTACTGAGATTACATTTGTATAATATTAAAAGAAAGTTTTTGGGGCGCCTGGGTGGCTTAGTCAGTTAAGCGTCCGACTTTCGCTCGGGTCATGATCTCGCGGTTCATGGGTTCGAGCCCCGCATCGGGCTCTGTGCTGACTGCCAGCTCAGAGCCTGGAGCCTGTTTCAGTCTGTGACTCCCTCTCTCTCTGACCCTCTCCTGCTCACGCTGTCTCTCTCTCTCTCCTAGAAATACATAAAAGAATATTAAAAAAAAAAAGTTTTTAAAAAAGGACTTGCCTTCTCTTTCTTGCTCAACTCCTTGAAACTGGTTCTTCTCCTCCTCCCCTTTCCCTTCCTCCTCCTCCTCCTCAGAGCCCTACACCTGGTAAGTGCATTTCAAAGAGGTAGGAGATGGAGGGCCTAGAAGCCTAACTGTGCCTGAGTCAGTGAGGACACAGAAAGCTCAAATGCAGAAAAACCACAACAAGCAAAGACACTGAAGGAGAAAGTCAACAGGTGCCTCTGATTTGGAAGGTGGAGCAACTGGTCTACAAGTCACAAAGGGAGGACCCATAGTGGTCAGTTTTCTGACGCTGAAAAGCCTCAGGCAGGGGATTAGTGGTGGATTAACTCCCAGGATGGCAGGGGTAGCTTGGGACGGACAGAAGGCAAGGTTTTTTTTCCAGAGCTGAATAGAAGCAAACCGTTTCCTCTACCCACCTCTCTCTGAAGCAACAAAACAGATTTACAACTTATAGTTTCTGGCAAGTCATGTAGAAAATTTATGGAAAGGGTCTTTTCACAGCTCTTCCTGTGCACGGCCTCTTCAACAAGCCTAGCCCAGGCCGGCAGCTTTGGGAGGCCGTGGGGGAGGGACAGTTTTGGCTGCAGCCGCCTCTAGGAATGGTTATTGGAATAACACCAGAAAGGCAGATGCTGAAACTGGCAGGAAGGGTCCTTGTGTGAAGAGGCCCTACTTTCCTTACTGTTTCAAGAATAAACACGATGGGCCCTGCTCAGAAGACTGCCCAGCGCTTGAGGGGTTGGGAGTTAAGAGATAGGAGGAAACACAGACACAATTCTAATTTGATGCTGGGTTCAAGGGATGTGCCAAGTGTCCAGGAGATAGACAGAGGGAGATCCAAGTCTGCCCTCAGGAAGGGTCAGGGGAAGCAGGAAAGCATCCAAGAGGACTTCCTGGAGGAGATGACGTCGGTGTTGGGACTAAAGGATAAGTGAGTGCTTGCCAGGCAGAGATGCAAAAGGGTGTGAAGGAGAACCCCCTAAAGCAGAAGGCACAGTTTAGAAATAGCGTGGTCTGTCAGGAAAAAAGGCAAGCAGTCTGTTATGGCCAGAATGCAGTATGTGTTAAGAGGTGTTATCAGAAAGCAGGGACAGAGGCCAGACTGTGAAGGTATTTAAGGCAGTTGGCATTTATGCTCAAGTCAAGGGGTTCCTGAGCAGTGTGCAAGAAGAGTGACATGGTCAGATGGGTGCTTGAGAAAGATGACTGTGGCAGCAGCGTGCATTTAAGGCTCTGAGCCCTTTTATTCCTAAGCCATCTGTCAAAATGGCAGCTGGGCTGCGGCTATGCCGCAGAGAAGCTGCACCGCCCGCTCCAGGGAGGGCGCCGCACAGCAGCCACAGAGTGCATCCTGCCGCTCCCGTTCTCTACAGTACGTGCGCCAATTACTGCTTAGTGTCTTTGTGAAAACAGACAAGACCCTGCCGAGCACACAAGTCACACCATGAAAAGCAGAGGAAATAAGGACAGAGGCAACAAGATGAGCCCGCTGCCAAGCTCAGTGTTCCTCAGGAGGGTACCGGAGGGTTTAGCAAATGCTGCTGGTTGTAGTGTGTGCTCTACATCCATTTAGGGCTTTTTTCAGTCAAGTTCTATTTCTTAACAAGTTTTTCTGCTTGATTTTTTTAAATCTGGAAATTCCAAACAGTAAGCCTGAACTGGCAGGCCTACTTGAGGGTCACCAATTTAGTTTTCCCAAAACGCAAGCAACGAGGAGGCAGCAGGGCGGACGTTAGCCAGGAAAGCGGGAGAGCGTACTTACCCTATCAACCTTCATGATTTGAAATCTCTGAGAAATGTCAGCGGTGTTGGCCGGGAGCCGAGATCTTCCCGACACAAACCTCATGAAAAGCACCCGCTCCTCGTTGGAGAACTCCTCCAGCGTGTGCCAGAACCACTGCACCAGCTGGTGCTGCTCATCCACCTCCCGGTACCGGACCACCTTCTTCAGAACTTCCACAGAGATCTCGGGCATCCCACACACCATCTGCTCCAGCTGCTTTGCCGTGAGGAGGGACAGCAGCGGCACAGGGACTATCCAGGACATTCCTTCCCGGACTGCGGCTACCTGCTCCCAGGAGAGGTGGTCGTTACAGTGTGCACATAGACTGGGCAACTCCCACCTGCTGGTTCCCCAGACCCTCTACTTGTCCCCAGAACTCCAGGTGAAAATGGCCCACCCGCCCCTGCCGCTGACCCTTTGTAACGGCTTCTCCCTGCTTGTGGGACTTCTATTCTCCTTCTGGTCCCAGATCAAGTCAATTTAGGAGCCTGCCTTCCACCCCCACAAAACCCAGCCCGCTGGGGGCCCCCGCAGTGCCAGCTGCACTCATATCCCTAATCACATGCGGCCGCGCGCTGCTCCCCAGGGGCTCTGTGGGCTACTTGGTCTCCTCATCAGGGTAAGAAGCTCCTGGAAGATGTGTCTAGCTTCTACTGTTTTTGTCATTCGTATTTTTCTTTTGAAAATAATTCTATCCTTTCGTAAAACTTATTTGTGCTCATTGTAGAAAAAAATTTTGCAATGTACAAAGAAGAAAGTAAAATTGGCAAGTCTTTCTATAGGAAGGTAGTAGAAAGGACAGAGAATTTAATCAGGAGACTTGGGGTCTGAATCTGAGCTCCACTTCTTCCTTTAATTTTCTCATTTGAGAAACGAGGCAAATGATCGCTGCTCACATGACCATGACAAGAATTTTTAACACAAGTCTGTATGACCGGACAGTTACACTGCTGCTTTTCTCCAAGTGCAGTGCTGAGAACAGGTCAGCTGGGGGAATGTGGAGTGGGAGCCGCCAGGGGCTGCCCAAAGCTGTTTACAAAAAGCCCCCTAAGGAGGGGCACCTGGGTGGCTCAGTCAGTTAATGTCTGGCTTCAGCTCAGATCATGATCTTGCAGTTCGTGAGTTCAAGCCCTGCATCAGGCTCTGCGCTGGTGGTGTGGAGCCTGCTTAGGATTCTCTCTCCATCTCTCTCTCTGCCCCTTTCCCATTTGTGTGCTCTCTCCCTCTCTCTCAATAAATAAACTTAAAAAAAAAAAAAAGAACAGCCCAAGGTTGCATAGCAATGCACGTCCCGTGCACAGACTCACCACCCTTCAAGGTTTGTTCTTAAATACTTCTTCACTCTTGGCCAACTCAGAACCAACAATGATAAAAAGCAAAACAAAATCTGAGGACCTAAACAGGAGCCACACCTTGGGGAAGGCCCTGGGGTTGTGACGGTACAAAGCTGTCCTGCCGGGCTAAGGAACAGGACTGACAGTGAGGGCAGTCTGTAATGGTATTAAAGAGAATACCCTAGCCAAAGTTTGCCCCAACATAAGCTGTGTTGCCTGGCAGAATACAAGCCAAAGGCAGTCTGGGAAAAAAATGAGGCTGAGGTATGGGGCTGGCTGCTTGGCAGGGGACAAATGGGGACAGCTGTGGGAAGAACACTGGGTTCTAAGAGACAAGAAGGAAGTAAGAGAGGAAGAAGCCCTCATTTCTAAGAAAGGAACAAAGCCAGGGCAGAGAAGAGCTCAGCTGACGGAGAGTAGAGGGTCAATCCAACCCTCAAAGGAAGGGCCAGTAGAAGAGCCTAGACCCCACCGTTAAACCTGGTTTGGGATCCTGGCTTTGCCTTGGGCACATTACTTCATTTCTCTGGACTCTGTGCTTTCATCTGTGAAATGGTGATAGTAACCCTTATCTTACAGAGTAACTATAGGAAAAATGGCTCCTGAGGGTGCCTGGTCCCAACCTGGCATGCAGGGGTAATACATTTTTAGTCAGTTATGTACTCTGAGGATTAAAATTCTGAAGAACTTGAGACAAACCCTAGGGCCTGGCTGTTGTTAACAGCATCGCTCACAGGACTTGCTTTTACTAAGCTAAGGGTAACAGTATTCTGACTGGACTTGGCCCAAAGCCAGAGTCAAAGAAGGAACCAGGAGCAAAGGGTGCAGGACATATATACACTTTAAACTGCTACATGGCCTTAGAGTCTCAGTCTAGCTCTCAAAAAGACCCTAACATATTCTGCAAATAGAGTATTACTAAAGTGGCTATTAAGGTCTGTGTAACCAAAAGCCTCATTTTTGGACAAAATGTTCATTTCTATGGTCACTCAGCACATTCTCATCATTTATTAAATGCTTACTACATGTCAACACAGAACAAGGATACTGAAGATACACACACACACACTATATATATACACATATATGTATGTATAAACACACACACTTCACTCAAAGTCTCACAGGCTAATTAAAGAAACAAAATCTAAACTTTGCAGCCTAGTTCTTAGACCATAACATAGAAGTACTGTGGTATCTTAACAAATTTTTAAGTAACAAAAAAGATTTCTATAGGCTATGGACCTGGAGGACAGCTGGCCTGTGGAGATGAATTTTCAGCTGGGGCTTGAAAGACTGCAGCAGGAGGGGGAAAGAGGGATTCATGTGGGATTGCAAGACCAGTGTTTAGGGGTTCACGTGCATGGGCCCTGACTAACCCAGCTGGAGTGGGGACACTGGGCTGCAGAAAGTAAGAGATGCAGACAAACAAGACTGGGGAAGAGCAAGAAGCTGGGGTCTAAAGGCCTGGGTGAGAGCTTGGCCCTTTAATCCAACCAGTGACCAATTCAGGGCTGTCCTCAGGCCCTGAATAAGAAAATAGGAAATCCACAGATAAGGCCTGAACAGTCTCCGAATAGTGGCTGAAATTTAGATACAAGTTAACTGACACAGTAAGTTCACACACCAAAATTCAGTCTTCTTTGAAGACAACTGCAAACATTCACAAGCACATCCAAATGTCATCTCACCTGTCGGTCCATCTCATGAAGTCGATATTCAATGGCTCTCTCCACATACTCCTTCCTGTTGGAAAATGTCAGTGGGATACTATTTCCACCAGGGATTATGGGAACCATTTTGCCATCAGCACTCTGGCCAACAAAAGAGTCAAGAGGAATCATCTAAGAAGAGGAAAAAAAAAATTTTACAAAAAAACCCTATTTTTTTTGAACAAAAATAGATTACACACAAATATAGTAAAAACAGTAATAACATCAAGAATATTTAAGGATAAAAACAAGGAATCCAGGTAGCTAATCATGCCACTTGATCAGAAGGGAATGTGCTGACTTATCAGGCTGTAGTTAAAAATTCCTTTGTTCTCAAACTAGGCTTGATGAACTCTGGTTACCCCAGGCCTCCCTCTCCAACTGGGCCCCCTTGCTCGTCCATTCTGGCAGGCAGAGAGTGGACTGAAGAGGAAGGAGCAGAAGCTGGGGTGCTGGTGCCAACTCTACCTATTAGCAGCTGTTTCAATCGCTGGGGCTGAGCTACTCAGGCAGCAATGGGACATGGCATTAGTCGATCAAATAGCCGGTGGAAAACTAGATCTGAGTTTTACACAGAAAAATTCTAGTCAATACCAGCAGAATGCGGACTGGCAAAAATTCACCTCATGGAAACTTTCCTCGGTAATCCCACTGTCTTCAATGTGAAGAATGCTGTTGAGGGTCTGCACGTAGAGTAGATCCACCTCCTCCAGGTCTTCCAGGGTGAGTGGGACACAGCACAGCTGCTTCCACACCAATGGGGCCAAGTGGAGGTCCAGGGGCTTCTTTGTGCGAATGGCAACCCCCATTAAGATCCCTAAGAACTTAAACTGCATTAAGTGTTCATCAAGGCAGGCAGAGGGGTTAAAAAGGAACCTGCAAAATTAAAGAAAATATTTCAGATAAACTATCCTCATCTCTATTAGAATAAGTTATCAGACAGCCACAGCACTAATCCAGACCTGTGCTGTTCGATATGGTTGGTAGTCAGCTGCTGTATGTGGCTACTCAACTTAATTAAATAAAACGTAAAATGCAGTTCTTCAGCAACTCTAACCACATTTCGAGTATCCAACAGTTACATGTGCCCTGTGGCTACTGTTCTGGACAGCAAAGGGACCATATTTTGAATTATTTTTAGAAGAACCATAGAATAGCAGCTGAATGGTCTACTAGTCCCTAAGCCACCAGGATGTCCTATTTCCTAAAATCATTTATCATTTACAGGTCCACGAAGCAGGATTCAAAATTCGAAATTTGGCAATATAGATCACTGCTAATACTAAGTGCTGTGACTTGATAGCATTGCTAATATTTCTGATGAATTTTGGTGCAGAAAATTTCTTGAGGGGAGGCCATGTGGGCCTTCAGAAACACAAAATAAGTCAGGTTTCATTATCAAGTCTGAGTTTCCTCTCCCCTCTTGGTCCTATAGCAAAGTTATGATGGAAGTGCCCCAGTTTCCTGACCTGTGAAAAGGGAATAATAATAGTTGCTACTCCTTTGGGTTCTAATGAGGATTCAGTGGGATAATATACGTAAAGCACTTACAACAGTGCCTGGCAAACAGCACTAAATAAATGAACTAATATTATCATTATCATTATGATATACGATAATGATATCATATATCATTATCATCATGTACATATAATGTACAATATAAATAATGTAACTACAGATACTCAACAAACACTTGCTGGCTGCCTTACCTATCCCTATTGTAGCCCACTTCTGCAGTAGCATTGGGAGAGGGTATAAGAAGGTCAACAATACCAGTTTCAAGTTCCTGCAAACCAAAGAACAGGTTTTTGAGAAATGACAATCAAATGCATCAAGAGAACAAATTAACTAAGGATCACATTGAAAAGAGAATATTTTGAGGAATTTATAGTTTTGTGACAACCAGGCAACTCTATAGTTTGTGTGGCTTTAATTTACAATGAAACTAGAAACCTTCTGCATGTAGAAAATATCCTGTAGTATGCAGAACTAACAGTCAATCAAGGGCAGGAGTTGGGTTCATCTGTGAGCAGGGCATAGGTATATTCAAATACACCCAACAAAGGAGAGTCAGACGTTATTTTAGTCACAGGAATTATTAGAAAAATCCTGCTACTAGGCAAAGTGAGAAGGGTCAGAGAGGATCTGGAAGCAAAGCTGTCACTGCAGATCTCAAAGTAAGAACTGGTCTAAACTCTTATTATTTGTTTTTCTAATTCCTCTAGAACCTGGCAGTTCACTCGTTCTAAACCACCAGAATGAATCAGAGCACACTGGTGGTCCTGGGTTTGTCTGTTACATAAATGTCAATACATGTCATCATTGTTTCCTCTGCCAGCATTAGAGCACAACAGACTGTGAGTCATTAGTAGAAGGTTAAGCACTGACGTTTATTCAGTAAGGTATCTTCACACATCATTTCACAAGCCCTAGCTATAATTCACTTATACATCATTAACAGCGTGATTTTTATATAAGGCTCACAAATGCTTCCTTGCTACATTTATAAAAACATGTCAGAGTAGTCACTGGAAACAGTAAAAACAGCCACCACCTGAGCAGATGACTCCGCAGGGAACACTGCATGAATATACCTGGCACATCTCTGTGATCGTGTCATCAAACACTCCCCCAGCGTCATCAGCTCCTTCACCAACCAGCTTAACCTTCCACGCTCGCGAGGGCAGGCGGAGGTCTGATGCATTCAGTTTAACTACTTGTCTTGCTATTTGGACAAAGATAGGCTTACACTTCCGTCCTCTTTAAAAGAAAGAGAAAACAGAATGAAATACAACTCTCACTAATTTCCCCAAACCACCACAAAGGTCACTTGAAGGTATCTGCCCATCAGTGAGTGAACAAGCCAGCTTAACAACAGTCAAGCAGTGCGCTAGGCCCACTATAACCACACTGGGCACTAAGGGAAGCACTGTCACTATCCTAGTTTACAAATGAGGAAGCTGAAGGTCACAGAGATTAGTCAGTAATAAGGTTCATCTGAAAAAATGCTAGACAGTGAAACATACACACATATGCTAACCTGGTTGATATTCTCTTCACAGTAATTTGAGGTCCATAGTTTTTGCCTTGAACCATGGTTTTTCCTATGGAGCGCACCATCGGGAGGGTGTAGACTCTTGGGGCTAACAAAGGCCGAAGCTGTCCCTGTACAATGCCCCAGGTTCCAGCATTATAATGAGATGTACTATTCTGTAACAGAAAGTAAGCTTATCAGAAATGGAACAATCTAAGGCTTAAAAGAAATAACACTTCTCACTTTTAGAACATAATTCTTTATGAATTAAAAGCATAAACCTGGGGGTGTCTGGGTGGCTCAGCTGAGCATCCAACTTCAGCTGAGATCACGATCTCATGGTCTGAGTTCAAGCCCCACATCGGGCTTGCTGCTGTCAGCGCAGACAGATCCTCTGTCCCCACACTCTCTACCCCTCCCCCGCTCACACACACACCCACTCTCTCTCTCAAAAATAAACATTTAAAAAAAAGCACAAACCTGATAGTAGTAACTCTTAATAACTTCTTAAAATATTTTTCATGATAAAATGTATGATTATCACTTTTTAAAACTTGGAAAATACAGAAAAGGACACACGTACACATACACACACACAACTGAATCATCCATAATCTGTATTATCACTCTCATTTCTTTCCAGTTTCCTTCCATGTGTGCACACATTTTTCATATTGTTGACAACATACTGTTTATACAATTTTCTGTTTTTCTCACTTCACTTTTTATCATAAACAGTTCTCCCACGAATTACAAAGTTTTCTAACATTCTCTTTAGTGCTGCACAGTATTCTGTCGCCTGCCTGACACCTATTTCTAACAATGATCTGTCAACTCTCATATGACCCATGACTGGTTACCCAAGGATTTCTGACTAACAGTTTTACAAACTGTGACACTTTTTGGCAGGCATGCCTACACATTACACAAACACAGCCAGCTTGCTTTCTTCCTAAATTACTAGACCATCCTACAAAGGCAGTCAAATCAGCCAAATTTACTTTATCTCCCCCAGAGGACCCAGAATGCTCATTTGTAAGGAGATAAGGAAGTCTCCCCAGCATCTCAGATTCATTACAGAACCATTCAGGCTGTGGTGCTAACATCTGTGTGTGCTTAAGTTTTAAAAATCACGTCACATATTGGATTTTACAGAAAATACATGCTTAGCCATTCATATTTCCTTGAGCTCTACACAAACCAAAACAGGTAAGGAAGACTACTTTGTGTCCAGCAGCATAGTTACCAGTATCTGGACTATCGCTAAACCAGCGATAAAATGGAAACAGAACTGCTGCCTTTTCTACATCTTTTGGGAGCTGAGAGTAAGAAGTGTTTTCCTGGGACCTGGTGAGCAGTGCTTCCCACGCCAGCATGTTACCTGGTTGTTGGGGCTGAGGTTCAGTAGCCTCCAGGATGAGTACATGAGGTCAGAGAAGTGGTAGAGCAGACGGAGCCTGGCCCTTGCGGTGTGAATGCTCACCTCCCTCAGCGCCCCGTACTGGGGGGGCACTGCATCAGGCAGGCCCAGCTGCAGGGGTACCGACACACCTGCCCAGAGAGCAAATAGACACTCATAAAGGAAAATGCACTGCTTTCATTTTGAGCATTTGGAAAATTTTCAAGCACATGGAGAAGGTGAGAAAGAGTACAATGAACACCCATTCCTACCACCTAAATTCCATAATTACTATTTGTCCATATTTGCCGTATCACATATTTATCACTTCCTCTCTCCATCAATTCATATTTATTTTTTGATACATGTGTGTTGGTTTTTAAAGCATCTCTTTTATTTATCATTATGGAAATTTTTAATTTAGTTTTCCATTTAACTATGGAACTTAAACAGTTCCTTCACACACACACACACACACACACACACACACACACACACACGCACACACCCACGCACACACACACACCCCAAATTCTTCCTTCCATACTCAATAATGACCATTTTCATAAAACACAAGATGTAAGCCAGGACTAGGTAGGCAATTCTGGAAAACAGAAGTGAGCAGCTCAGTAGTCCCCTCCCACACTCACTAGGGATCTGACAGAAAGTGACCATGAAAAAGGAAAGCTATGGGGCATGATTCATGAAGAGTTTGTACTGAGGAGTAAGAGCTCTGTAGAAGCAAGGAATATAAGGACCATATTCATAGTTACCCTCTTATTAAAAATGCATAAAGGAGTAAAGATACAACACTGTTTATTTGAGTTCCGTGTAACTAAAGATTTGTACACCTCAGTTCCCAGTTTATTTTTATTCCTAATTAATTTTATTAATACTATCAGTAAAAGCTAACATTGAGTACTTCTATGTGTTGGGCACTATCGTAAGAGTTTCGGGGCACTAGGGTGGCTCAGTCAGTTAAGCCTCTGACTTCGGCTCAGGTCATGATCTCGTGGTTGATTAGTTCAAGTTCAAGCCCCACATCAGGCTCTGTGCTACCAGCTCAGAGCCTGGAGCCTGCTTCAGATTCTGTGTCTCCTTCTCTCTCTGCCCCTCCCCTGCTAATGCTCTGTCTCTCTCGGTCTCTCAAAAATAAATAAACGTAGAAAAAAAATTTTTTAAAAGTTTCACACAAATTGTTTGATTTACATCAACAATTGTTTGATTTATATCAGCTCTTTACAATAGGGGCAAATTTTATCCTCATTTTGCAGACAAGGAAACTGAGTCTGAAGATCTAAGTGGAGAAGCTAGGATTCAACCCAGGCAATGTGGATTCAGAGTCTGGACTTTTAACCATCACACTGCATAGCCTCTCTGGAGGCTTCACTTTCCAGAGTGAAATCTCTCTGGAAGCTGAAGAAGCCCCTGAGTACCCGAAACTGTCAATGTGTGCACAGCACTGCTCATTCCGGATTCTGTTAATCAGAAACCATCTCTTGCTTGTTTGGATACCACTTGGCAGTCCTTATTTGCTCTCTAAGGGATATCTATTTAAAAGAAAAAATTCTCTATGACGAATCTTCCCCAGGGACCTATGGCTTAGAAGTAGAGGTCAGCAAAAAGGGAAGGGAATACTGAGTTCCCAGGCACAAGGTTGCTTTAGGGAAACTCTAGCCTCTTAGATACCAGAGAATGGCAGATATAAAGGGCTTAAGGAACCTGGAAGAGAAATGGCCCCAATATTTAAAAAAAAAAAAAAAAAAAAAAAAAGGTATTAAGAACAATAAATGCCCCACACTTGTGGGGAATCGAAGATGGACCCAATCTGGAGAGTATTCCGTAGGATGTTAAGTACACAAATACACATTTTCTTTAAATATTTTTGTAGCTCTACAGGATTTCATAGTAAACAAAAAGGCAGAAAACTACTTATCAGTCCTGCTACATGCTGGAATAAAATGGCAACTTTTTTTTTTCTGTGTCAGTACAGAGAGACAACATGTTTCAAATGGTGAACTGGGGGTGAAGAATTTGACAAATGGTCTCAGACCTTTTAATCTTTATTCCTAACAGCAAGCCTTAGAAAGCCATGATTCATCATTTCTTTCATAAAAATATGAAAAAACACTTAGCTCCTGCTCTAACGTTATACATTTTTGCTTGCCTAAGTGATAGGTTTTCTTCTTTTAGGGGTACAGAGAGGGAGTGCGTTGTGCCAAAGCCTGCAGGAGAATCACCTGCTATGAAAGTATTTACAGTGCTGGCAGCACAAAGGGTGCTTTAGCTGTGTGGGAGGGCCTGGCGGTTTCAGAATGATGCCTGAATGCAGTCTGAAACTGGCAAGCAGACAGCGCAGCTGGGCACCACTGAAAAAGAAGCTGCAGAACAGAGGAGTTCATCCCTCACCAGGTGCTCTTGGTGGGACAGGTGGCGCTGTCCATGCAGCACTGTGGCAGCGGCCAGCTGAGATCTGCCGGACATTTTTCCCTTGTAAGACTGTTACCAGGGTTGGTTCTCGAACATGGTTGGTGTGGCCTAAGCCAAGCTGGGAATAATTACAAAAACACAGAGTCAATTAGAAAGAGGAAGAGAGGAAGTCAAGATGATGAAATGTGCCTTAGGTGGTAGCAGATATATAAATATGTATACTAACCAACAAGATCAGAATAATGAAATTAATTGATTTTCTCTATCAGAATAGTCCTCACAGCTCAGACTGTCTCCTAAAAACTAAGCTGCAACAAGGTTATTTCAAATCTAGTAGATGAGTCTTAATGACTGAACACATCCTTGGATTCCACTTCTAGAGAGGAAATAAATTCTTGAAAAGTTAAAAAAAATAACAGAATAATCTATACAGCTTTTATTTAAAACACATGATTTCCTTTTAACATGGGCTACCTGAGTAACAATAAACAAACAACTATAAAAAATGTACACAGAAGCAGATTCTCATCTCCAGGTCTCTGTTCTTAGGGTGTGACTGGGACACCCAGTGTTTCAGCAGCTAAGCACCTTGACATCATTGGGAAGAATCATGTCAAGACCCCGCCAGTGACCTCCCTAAGGTGACTTCTGCATCAACTCTCTTCTCATTAAGACAATGTGCAACCACAATGATGAGCAGTTTCCGCATCTGTTAACATAGTCATGAGGTGACCACAGAGTCAAACTGAGGCTACTCTGAATAATGCAGACCTTGAACTTGAGAACCCCTGGCTCTATGGACAGACAGACCCAGAGAGGATTTACGGAGAAAGGGAATGTGGCTCTGCATGCAAGGCTGAAAGCCAATGTAGCAGCAGGCATCCTAGACATCTCCCACCCAAATCTTTCTCTCCTCCATACATAAGGTAGACTGAACACATCAACTTCTTGAATCTTCTCTCAACCTCTCAGAGGCTTAGTTTATTCCTCTGTAGAATAAGAATGACAAGACTTCCTGCAGAAACACAAATATACTATGGATACCATATTACATACAAGTACTATGTCATATTATTAAACATAAAAGTATTGTTTCATTCTTTCCATTTTCCAGATCAACTGATGATCCCAGGACCTAATCTCACACATTAGCATGATAAAAATAATGATGATGTGAGTAGCAAATACCTATAAAGTGCAGCTTACTATGGGTGCCAGGTACTTAATGAGTGTAACCACAAACACATACTCAGTTAATTTCCCTAATCGCTTTGCTGTACCATCAGATTTTTTTAAAACCTTGGTGTAATACCTACTTGGCCACAATCAAGAGAGACACAACTGGGGTCACAAATAATTCAGGCCCATGTCAAAGTGATACGTGTGAGGCACTGTGGTAGATCTTATGAGTTTCCTAGCTTATCTCTTTACTAAACGAGGAACACTGTCAGATTTCTAGAATATAAGGCAAGCAAGATAAATATTTACCTGCCCTTCTGAATTGCTCCCCCAGGCATATACATCTCCATTTGATGCCAAAGCAAGAGTGTGCTCAGCTCCAACTGCCACATCTTCGATGACCACTCCAGCCAGGACAGGAATCTGCTGTGGTCGGTTATGATTGCGAGCACGTCCCTCTGGCAGGCCTATCAAGCGATCTGAAGAAATAGAGGAAATTTATGGAAGGCACATAATAGTCCTTTATGTTTTCTGATGAGTCCTTTAACTTTTCTGGTGGAATGGCAATGACCTATAGAACTCATTATAGCAAAAGCTGCCATTCTGGTTATGTATACTAGATTCTGAGTGAATGAAGTTTGAAACTGTTTCTTTGCAAAATGTCACAGACTCCTTTTTTTTTTTTTTTTAATAGTTTATTGTCAAATTAGTTTCCACATAACACTCAGTGCTCATCCCTACAAGTGTCCTCCTCCATGCCCATCCCCCCTCCCCCCACATCCATCAGTCCTCAGTTTTTGTCAGCATTCAAGAGTCTCTCATGGTTTGCTTCTCTCCCTTTCCCCCACCATTTCCGCCCTTCTTCTCCCCCTTGTTCCTCCGTCAAGTTCCTCCTAATCCTCCTATACGTGCAAACATATGATATTTGTCCTTCTCTGCCTGACTTATTTCGCTCAGCATAACACCCTCAAGGTCCATCCATGTTGCTACACATGGACAGACTCCTTATTCATAAAATAAATAAATCTAAAATTAGCAACTTATTTCAAACCAAGAGGCACCTCCAGTATCCTCCTATTTGAGAGGACTGGCAGGTAGTTAAGAAAGACCCTATATTTCTGGCACTATAAGACATCGCTCAACTTGTCTTGTCCTCAAACTGCCAGCCAGCTTCTTCCTTTCCCTCTGCTGCCAAACTTCTAGAAAGTGCAGGCCAGCCCCTGCTGCCCCATGTCCTCTAGAACTGTTTGGCTTCGCCACCTTCTGCAACCTACCTTCCACTCTCAACACTACACTAAGACTGTACTGTCAAAAGCCATGAGTAGCTCCTAACTGCCTACTACAGCAGCCTCTTCTCAGGCTCTAGCCCCTGGAGCTCTACATAACCTTCTGATGAGTGGCCTCAGCCCCCCTCCCCTCAATACTGCAGAAACTCCTCACTACCCTGGCTCACTGACAACCTCTCTCTTCACCCTTTTCAAAGCCAGCTCTCCCTAGTCCTCTTTCTGTGCTCACTTGCCCTAGAGTTCTATACATGTCATTACTCTATACTCTCCTTGGGCTTCTTAGAGCCTATTAACATCGTTCTAAGTACTATCATTAATTATGCAAACCTACATATCCATATCCAGTCTCTCTGGAGCTCCAGATCCAAATCCCTAATAACTTACTAGACATCTCCATACACATGCCTAGAGTATATATGGCCCCAATTCGGTATGACCACAACTAAGTTCTTACCTAGTTCCAAACCAGCTTCCTGTCCTCAGTTAGCGACACTGTAGTTCTTCCAAGCCTAGAAACTTCACTCATGCCTTATTTCTTCCTCTTTCTCACATATGCCTTACACTTTGAGGAAAGTCACTACAACTTGCCAAAAAGTTCCACTTAAGAAGGTGAAATATATTGCCAGGGAATCCTACTGTGAATGACCGGATTCTGAACCATTCGAGATCTGAAACCCTGAATGCGTATGAATGCCTAAAGCCTGAATCTCCAGTCCCTGGAGGGGCTGGGGAATTAGACAGGATCCAAAGGAGCTCTGGTGGTCAAGAAGCATTTATGGCAGCACAGTGGAGGCAGCAGAAAAGAGGATGGGAAGGGCTCTGGCAGAACTCTTCTAGCAGGATCGAAGGTTCCTGCATGACAAGCTATCAATGGGGAGAAGAGTTTGTCCTCAGGACAAAGTTCATGAAAAAGGAGCAGAAAAGTAGCTAGTGAGCGAAGGTCATAGTGGCCATTCATTACCCAGAACAAAAAATAACTCAATTTAGAGTATTTTCTGTAAAACTGGAAAGCAAATGTTTCTGTAATACATGTGTACACAAGACAAGTAATGTAATGCTTGGAAAATGCCTCACCTTGCCCAAAGGTATACACATGACCATCTTTGGTTAATGCAACAGAAAACTGAGTTCCACAAGCAACCTTTTTTATTCCAATTCCACAAAGGACATCAACTTTCTGCAAAATATAAGTGTAAAGCACATACTTTAAAAAGAAAATAATACTTTTGAATTTGCCTATTGGTTTATATAAATTCAATCACTGCTACTAATAAAAATACTAATTGTCACCTACCTGTCTTCACCTAAATTCACACTACTAAACTGAATCTGTGGGAGAGTGTTGGAGGTAGGGACATTTGACTAAAATCCCTAGGAACCCACGTGAAGTGGAAGCATTTTTCTGAGCAACAGAGACCAAAGAGAATCCTGTGGCCTTTTAAATAATACTCAAGACCATGTCCATGAGCTGCCCTCAGTTAGGCTTTTTCTACTTTCAGAGGTGATAATAACTGCTTTATATGCTCTCCAGAGATGATCTCCTGGCTTTCCACATCCCTACCTGAATATTCATCAGTCTAGTTATCAAGACACCACAGACAATATATGTTAGGGCATCTGGAGTTGAAGATACTATTGAAGTATACTATTCAAGATATCTATTAAATATGTAAATCATGCTGCTTGTTTTTGTTTTTTTTTTTAATGTTTTATTTTATTTCTAGGAGAGAGAGAGACAGCGTGAGCAGGGGAGGGTCAGAGAGAGAGGGAATCACAGACTCTGAAACAGGCTCCAGGCTCTGAGCTGGCCTGGCAGTCAGCACAGAGCCCGACGTGGGGCTCGAACCCATGAACCGTGAGATCATGACCTAAGCAAAAGTCGGATGCTTAACTGACTAAGCCACCCAGGCGCCCCTCATGCTGCTTGTTAAATGTGTTAGGAAAATCCACTAAAAGAATTGCACAGGTCTTCTATAGAGCCAAGAAACCTTGTATAATGTGATTATTAGCTTCTAATTTATTTATTATTTTCTGTATTTCCTTTTTATTATTTTTTTATTCAAAAAAAATTTTTTAATGTTTTTTTAAATTTATTTCTGAGAGAGAGACGACGTGAGCAGGGGAGGGTCAGAAAGAGATGGAGATACAGAATCTGAAGCAGGCTCCAGGCTCTGAGCTGTCAGCACAGAGCTCAATGCGGGGATCGAACCCACGAACTGGGAGATCATGACCTGAGCCGAAGTTGGACGCTTAACTGACTGAGCCACCCAGGCGCCCCTTTTTAGTTTTTTTAAAAGGAGGCATATACCTATATAATTCAGTGGTAATCTAAAATGGCAACTGCAAGCAGAAGGTTACAAAAGATTGTTCATAGTTCCCTCCATAAGACACCGTGGAGATATGTTTATAACTATTTCTTTTCTACATGGGAGATAGTCCTACAATGTTGAGCCTGTGTATGGAGACAGAGGCTTCTCCTTGCAGACTTTTTACATCCAGTTTAGCAATTAGTGGCTTATTTAAAACCAAGATCTAAAATGCTGGATGTTTAAGAGTAAGTAATAGAAGTTTCTAAATATCATTACGAATTTATTAAAATACTAAAGGTAAATTATTTTCCAACTAAAAACAGGCACTAACACAAAGACAATACCGACCTGAGGGGAAGATTTTGCAGTGGAATTTCCTAAGCCTAGTTTTCCATAGTCCCCATCTCCAAAAGCCCACACCATGGAGCCATCTGCTGATACTGCCAAAGTGTGGTTTAAGCCACAGGCCACCTGGAGAAATAATAGGGTATTCAGTAGGACAAACTTATAGCACCTAAACCACATACCCATTTCTGAGACTTTGGCTCAGAAATTTTGATTTTTATTAGTTTCAGGGCCTTCTGCATATGTTAACCAAAACGTGTCCATAAGAAAAAATTCCTAATGTCCACAAACAAAAATGTAACTTCTTCTTTCAAGGCGAAATCCTTCAAATACCTGTGGCTAACTCAAAATCAGAGAGCATAAAAGAGGAAAAAGTACTTATGACTAAAAATATTTACACCAGAGATAGTCTACAGAATGATACAGGAAAAGATAAAAATATCTCCTTGTTCAGAGAGAGTCTCAATGTATACAGGACAGGGACGAGTATTGCTTAAGAGCAGTAGCTGCCCAAGATGCTGCAATTCAGCCATCTATTTCCAAATGAGCAGACAGCAATCACAAAAATCTGCCATGTTTAAAGGTTTTATATCAAGTTGTATTATGGAGGGAGTTTTAAAACATTCACATCCTGAATTAAGTCTTCCATGTGTTGGTCACACTGTTTGACTTAAAACATCAATTTTCACATTGGGGAAATAAAATCATGACTAAAGATCAAGTCCAAAGGCCAAACAAAATGTACATGACGTTAAGTATAATCGGTGATTCTAGTCTTCCTGAAAGAACCGTGTCTCAGTGCACACGGAGGAAATACAAATCTATGACCAGGGGGAACATATAATGGATTTATTCCTTGCCTGTCCAATCTGATATCCCTCCAATGCAGTCACTCTCTCTGGTAGTTTTTTGTTAGAGGTATTTCCAAGACCTAGACGACCGTAGTCACCATTCCCAAAAGTGAACAGTTTGCCATCTGAAGTTACCACAGCTGAGTGCTTGAAGCCACAAGACATCTACAGACAGAACCAAGGAAGAAAAAAAAAATTAAGAAGAGAGTATACTAAGAAAGAAATAATTCAGTTATTTTTGGGTATCAATATAGTAATAAACTTCACTGACAACTTGGGAGTCTTCAAGCCCAGTATGCCCTACCTGCCCAAGGGGCCTTCTTGCTCCCTCAAATCTGATCTCTTCATCATCTTCAGGAAGACCAGGCTAAAGAGCCTACCTTGGAAGAACTGTCGCTATACTTTAGCTGTGTGCAGATGACCTAGACTATATACAGTAGTAAACGTGGAAATGCTTTGTAAACTCTAACATGCTAGGCAATGTTACAATATTATCTTAGATCACTAATTGACTTTCCACAGTATGTATACGAACTCAGCCTCGGTAACAATAAGGATAAATGGAAAGCTCTGCATCCAAACTAACACTGTGTCAAGAACTATGGGGCAGAAGCTAAGCCCCACTGTGTTTCTTCCAAGGACGTGAGTACCCCAGCCTGGGCCAACCAGCTGGCTCAGGGAAAAGGACTCCATTCTAACACCAAAACCCATTCAAATTTCTGACAAACTCAAGAATGAACAACCAGAAACAGTAGATCGCTTGTAATGACTGCATAATGTATTTTTACTATTATTTCCTGTTACCTAAATTTGAGAACCCTATTCAACCACCAGTATATTTTCATTCAAAGGCAAACTTATCTATGTCCTGCCAGACCTGCACCACTTCTTCTCCTTGTAAGGCCTCAATCTGCCGGGGGCGCCGCTGCCTGTCGCTGTTCCCGTGGCCAAGTTTGCCATAATCACCATCTCCCCAGCTAAAGACCTCACCACTTTCAGTCAGGGCCATTGAGTGACCATCAGAACCACAAGATGTCACCAGCTGGGTCACCACAAATCCTGGAACAGAGCAGAAAGAAACCCAACAAGAATCACTGGATGTCGAAATTCTTGAGTTGCAGCTGCTACTGGATCAAAACACCAAACCTGCACTACAGAAATAAAAACAATGTCTTTAATTTTAAATCTCTATTTGCAGCCATAACCTAGTAAACTGGGAGCAGTCCCATAAAATAATGATGAGAAGGAAGGAAAGGAGAGTGACAGGAACAGTTAGTCAATAGGGACTATGTTCTAGCCACTCCTATAAATGCTTCACCTGGATTATCTCCTCTTCTCTATTCTCACATAGAACTTCTAAGGGATATTATCATCACCACTTTTACAAATAGGTAAATCAAGTCACAAAGAGGTCTAATTTAGCTTGTGCAAGGTCCTTAGAGGCAGGATGTGGTAGTTCCAGCTAGGAACACCGTCCTCCCATCCCCACTGCTGTGTTCTTTACACTTTGATCTCAAGGAAGAGAACTTAGAACTATTTCGAAATTGGTTCTCAACTCATTATTACTTATATGATTTTAATTAAAAAAACCCTCTTTGCTCTCTTTGTAGGCTTTGGAGTCAGTAAAAGTTGACTTGAGGAATAAGCCAGGGGCTCCTGCAGTGGTTTATCCAGGGGTATTCTTTTTCCAGGTCAGGGAACTCTGACAGAGATGCCCTGTAAAAGTCTTTAGTACATTGGCACATATCCATATAAACTGATTTTTGCTCTTAAGGAAACACATGCATGATTACTATTGCTATTAATAGTTGCCTAATGACAGTTTTGCAATTTTACAAGAATTTGTTTACAAACTTTAGTGAGTCTTAAAATAGTTACTTGTATCATTGAATTCTAGCACTGCCATGAAAAATAGCTTACAAAATAACAGCTTAAAATATGGAAATCAGGCTGTACACCCTAAATGGGAATCTAAATAAGTGAAAATCCTATTATGACTTTATTCAGCAAAGGTTTGATATGAGTTCCAACACAGGCAAACAATCCTATAGTTAGGCCATAGTTTCTGACCAGCTTAAATATTCTCAATATTTAATTGAGAATAACTTTACCTTGTAAGGCTGAAATAACTGTCAGCACATGAAGGTCATCTGAATTTCCTTGCCCCAATCGGCCATAACTTCCTTCCCCGCAAGCCAACACTGTGCCATTGGCCTGGATGACAAAGGTACAATTCTGACCACATATGACCTAGTATAAAAACACAGAAATATATTATCCTTCTTTATACAGTTTTAACACTTAAAATGATTCTATGTATACCTAGGATGCCTTTATTAATTCTTTTCTCCTTTCACTAAAGAGGATGAGTTGAAATAACTATGGGGTTCCAATAGCCCTTGATTATTATAAAACTGCTTACTTAACAAAAAGATGTATGAGGCTCATCAAACTATTTAAAATCCTTTAGAACTCAGGGGCACCTGGGTGGCTCAGTCGGTTAAGCATCCGACTTTGGCTCAGGTCATGATCTCACAGTTCGTGCGTTCAAGCCCCGCGTCGGGCTCTGTGCTGACAGCTAGCTTATTGCCTGGGGCCTGCTTCGGATTCTGTGACTCCCTCTCTCTCTGACCCTCCCCTGCTCATACTATATCTCTCTCTCTCTCAAAAATAAATAAAACATTAAAAAAATAAAAAAAATCCTTTAGAACTCAGTTATCTACAGGAATTTCAGCCAATTGTGCAGAGTTTAAATAATAACATTAAGAAAACAGTTTGAAAGCAGAAAGAGTGATGGGGAAATATTAAAGACTGGCCAGAGATCATCAAGAAGCAGAAACTTGAGAGGATACACACAAGAAAGAGTTGTGCCTCCTGGGACTCACTAAGGTAGAGAAGAATGAAAGACAGAGCAGTGGCTTGAAAAAGGGTTTGGGAATATAGTACCATGATAATTAGAAGAGGAGAGGGCTGTTAATGAAATCTAGATAAAGATCCCTGTAAATTAATGGCCCCCAAACAGAATCAATAATTAGGAGTATGTTAACTTCTCTAAATATGTACCAGGCAGGCCTAATGCTGATGCACTTGAAAGCAAGAAAAATTTAGAAAATTAACAAAAAAGACTGATAAAAACCCTAGAAAGCTTTTATTTGGAAGCTATACATCATGACTTTGTTTAGTTATTCCTCGCAACAAATTACACAATGCATAAGTGTTATCTGACAGCAAGGGAATCAGAATTGTTAGTTTCTAAGTTTCTTCTCCTTTTCTCTGCCCTGTAGTTACCTGTTGGGCCTGTGAGAATGAGGGAGCTGCTGCAGGCACCATTACATTTCTTCCAGCTTCTGCAAGCTGTCCATGCCTGCCAGCACCCCACAGGTAGACATCACATTTCCCTCCCAGGTGCCAGTCCTGGAAAACCACAATCATCTCAAAATTAGACTCACCCATTCATTCACAGACATATGTTGCCAGCCTCTAAGAGAGACATCAGGTCACCAACAAACACATTTAGAATCAGAAGATTTACTGAGAACCACCATATAGTTATTTTTACTGACCTCAGGTCTGGAAGTTGCCCAAGACATAATTTGTTCATCCATGCCATTAATCCATTTACTGTTATCCTGTAAGACACAGCAAACATCAGGATGAATCTTGCTTAATCAAGATGTATCTTTCCTTAACTAAGTCTTCTTTCTATAAAAGAACTTAGCAATACTATAAGAAATCAAGAGCAGTTTTATAATCACACCAAATTTGACTATGCATGTTAGTATTTTCCTTTAACATAAACAATTTTACTATCGACTATCACTAACACACTGATGATTCAAAGTTAACCATTTATGTTTTCTGAGCACAAATAGATATAAGGTTATGTGCAAGAGTCACCACCCCCACAAACTAGCTGTCCAGCAGCAGGCAGGTCACTTCATCTTTCCAGGCTTCAATTTCCTCATCTACAAAATGACAAATTTGGGGCAAATGGGCTTAGAAGGACACTTCTTAAATTGAAACGATATTTGATATCTATAAATAATCTATACTTTGATAATTTCCCTCAATTCATATTGCTGTTTTATACTGTATCTATATTTATGTATTCAAATGTTTGTATATATAAATCTTAACTAAGTAAATAGGTTATTAGATCAAGCCCTGGCCTGCACTATCTACACAGGCATTTTATCTACATCACAGTTTCTATCTATATCTAGACACTCTCAGAATAAGAAACGACAACTGGAATGCTCTTCTATGTTCTTACTTTATGGAGATTAAAAAATGATTAAAGTGTCAAATAATTCAGTCTTTATGTGGAATACATCTCACAAGATAGTCCAGGAAAAGATGCTAAGATATATATAAATGAGGTACTAAAAGTGGCACCTATGGACAAAAAGTGAGAAAATATGGGTCTATGTTGTTGAAAGCCAACAAGTTTACAGGAACTTCACAGTTCTCTTATAAACAATCTTTTTCACCACAGAGGGCTGCCACAAGTCTACGAATGACTATGTGAAAGCAAAACATTTTAAGTTTATCTAAGGGCATTCTTCTAGCTATCCAAGCTAGGAAATACTTATTAAAGGTCTGTTACTTGCTACATACCCATGATACAATCTCAGCTGCATATTACAGCAGCTAATATTATGCTTACCATTAAGAATATAAGTTCATCCTCTGGAACAGGCTCTAAATCAGGAACAGTAAAAGATTCTGGAAACTGTGCTCCATTGGTCAGGGCTTCAGCAGCTTTTATGGTGGTTGAGAAACATTCTAACCAGGCCCACTCATTTGGACTCCAAGATGCTGGGTCAGGGAGGCAGTTCTGGTGGTGTGGTGGCACTGGAGGGTTACATAACAGCTGATCCAGATGCAGTCCCACAGCAAGGGAAGCCAGACATTGCATGTAGGGGCTATGAACAAGCTGATCGCCACAAACCACATGAGGCTAAGAGGAAATATGAGAATGTTAAGTTGAAGAGTCCATACCAAATATTATAAATTAACCTATTAACTGAGCACCTGGATGGTTCAGTCCATTAAGTAAGTGTCTGACTCTTGATTTTGGCTCAGGTCACAATCTCATGGACGTGAGATCAAGCCCTGCACTGGGCTCCACACTGGGTGGGGAGCCTGCTTAAGATTTCTCTCTCTCCCTCTGCCCCTCCCCGGCTCACGCAGGCTCTCTTTCAAAAAACTAACCTACTGTATTCTAAAAACCTGTAACTGTATTTTTTAACTTTACTAATCTTTTACCTAAAACTAATACTAACCCATATGCCAACTAGAATTAAAGTAAAACTTAAAAAAAAGAACAAAAAGTTAACTGTTTTTTAAGATTTTTACTTTTAAATAATTTTAGATATACAGAGAGTTACAAGAGATAGTACAAGAATTCCTGTAAATTCTTCACTTAACTTCCTCTAATGTTAACATCTTATATAAGCATGGTGCATTTATCAAAACTAAGAAATTAATACTGGTTACAATATTAACTAAACCACAGAACTTTATTTGGTTTTCCCACTAACACCCTTTTCTGCTTCAGGATCCAATCCAGTACATCTCACTGCATTTAGTACTATATTTTCACTATATAGTTTTTCGTAAAGTATAATAATAACAATAATGATAATAATAATGGTAAAGAAGCAAGTAACTAAACCATGGTGACCTGCTCCCTTTTCACGTTTCCTCCTTTACAAGAGAATCCTGGTAGCCATCAAAGGAGATCTCACTTCTGTGGCTTTCCCTAACCGTGGCAGAGCAATTCTGTGAGACACTGAGTAATTCAGAAAAGAAAACCTGGGCAAATGCATCAGTGAAGTTAATAGGGTACAGTAACAGTTGACTGTATTAATGTTGCTTGGCAAAAAAAGAAGGAAAAAATTCCAAAGAGCTCTGCCTCAGGGCAGCACACAGTGACTACTGAGGGCTGGAAGACAGACTACACAGGATCACAGCCTAGGTTACAGGTCCAAATTCCTGTAGGACCCTACTCCCTTCAGCCTTAGTTCTTCTACTTAACGTTCTACATGGATTCAGCTGATAAACAGAACGGTCACTCCAACATCCATATCCACCCCACCTCCCAACTTCAGGATGGCAAAACCACACAAAAATAGATTTATGGGTCAGAAAAGATGATACTCTGAGGCACAGGTATTTTAAAAGTTTTGGAGTGAATAAGTAATCTGAAAAGAAATTATACCAACACTATACAAATTTGAGGGTTATTTAAAAATTTTTCTCCCACTAAAATAAAGTAAAAGCAGGCTGAGGATTACTTAACAACTGTTTTAGGCATGACTTAACTTTATTTGATTCTACCAAACAGCCTCACTTATTTTCCTCAGACCTTATGCTCTTAAGGAATAAATATAAAGCTGTAATTCAAATGCCAGAGCAGCAGTCATCTATAGATCTGCAGCAGTGAATGTAATCAGTTACCTTTTCATAGGCATACTGCTCCTGAAGCATCATGGGTAGCCGCTCCAGAAATGCTCTCATGCAGGGAGCCATGTTTAATCCCAGAACACCCTGCTGTTTCAGTGCTGTCCGACAGGTTGCTAAAACATGATTGGCGGCAGCCCATTCTGCTGTACAATTCACGACCAAAACATCCTGTTGGAAAACAAATATCATGCCACATGATATATCTGTTTAAGATCATTTTATTACCATGCATATCTGAAATCCCTCCAGTTATTCCACTAAACATGTTTTCTCTTTGGACATTTTATGCTCTACCTTTAACACCTATCAATTTCAAAACATCCTAAATTTTGTCTAAGTAAAATAAGTGAATAAGAACCATAAAATTTGTGAGCTACCCTGGCTTTGCTGATTCTCTGTAAAGAGACAACATTAATTCTTTGCTATTTCATAGGACTTATAGGACAAGGTATCCGGTATACTTCCAAAGTCTGACATGACCACAGGGGTACCAGAGGAAAGACTACTGTCTGCTGAGGGACACATCTACAGGACAGGAAGCTCTGCTCTAAATGTGGCTCTATGATTTAACTACACAGGCCACTACTGCCTTGGCTCTGATTCTATATTTTACTATTCATACAGGTTTAGAGCTCAATTTTAATATCTTTTAACTACATAAAATAGAAACCAAAGCAGCTCATTGGCTCTATTCATTAAGGGTATGAAGAGTAAGACTGCAAGACATAATGTCATATCTGACTTACTTCACAGCATGGGGCTAGTATGTATATATGTATATGTACTATATACATATACACATATGCAATATGTATTTTTAACTAGAATATTAAATTTGAAAGCCAAGATACATTTTGTATACTTGAGTTAAATGTCTTTGGGGTGGTCCTGTGGTCCTTCTTTTTAAAGAAAACTCTTTTGAGCCAATTTAGTGTTATCTCAAAAAGTCATGGCAGAAGTCAGAGTGGCTAAAATGAGCAAATCAGAGAACTCTAGATGCTGGCGAGGATGTAGAGAAACAGGAACCCTCCTACACTGTTGGTNAAAAAAAAAAGGCATGGCAGAAAGTAAAAATCCACTTTATAACTTCCAGTGGAAATTAAGTCATTTGATAATTAAGCATTTTAGCCAAAATCTAGGGTATAGTAGGAAGAGTACTAGATTATAAATCAGGAGGCCTGGGTTCTAGTTTCCTTCTTTCACAAAACAGTTACAATATCTTAGGCAAGAAACAATCCTTCTGGATAGGAGTTTTCTCCTCTGTAAGATAGGCTGCTTAGTCTATGATTTCTAAGGTACCTTATAGACTTAGCCCCTATGATTTTGTAGAATTTTAAAAGTACCTTTGATCTATTTGAACAAGCAGCTACCCCGACATCTGGAATCCATACTGTGGTCTGAATAGCTCCAGAGCCTATTACAACAGTTTGCAAGACAGAGCCATCCTAAAATGAAAGTAGTTATATCAATACACATGACTTAACCTGAGTCATTATTTACATTTTAAATTTATACTTCACATTCACAAAAACGTTTTAGAAAAAAATCTATATACTCCAGCAAAATTTAGCAACATCTAATTATATAGCTACTATCCAGTTTTCTGGGGCCTTTTCTAGATGACTTTAAAAATATATCAATGAGAAAAATTAAAGAGCAGAGAATTCTGAAAAGGAGTTTCTTCAGTACCCCAAGTATTAGAACACAAAATATTCCTAGGGTTGGTTGGGTTAATTTTTACCATATATAAAGTTAACATATAAATATTTCATAAGATAAAAATAACATCTATACTCTTACCCTTAAAGACCAAATGTTCATGAGCCCACCTAGTCCACCAGACACAAGGGCCAACCCATCAGAACTAAAGGCAACAGTCCGGACAGGGGTGATGTGTCCCCGCAGCTGATAAACACACTTGGCTCCGGCTGATTTCCTATATCCATCCTGCAATTAATTTTTATTTTTAGCATATATCAAAATTAAAACAAATTTGTAGATTCAAGATTGATAATTCATTCCTGGAAATTTTACATTTCAGTTTAAAACTGGGGAAGAGGGAAGGACAGCTCTCTGTGAGGTTCAGCTTGAAAAAATAATAAAATAACACGGTTTCTCTGAAGCTGAGTTCATATTTTTTGACATACTTCTAAGTGAATTTCCTTTTCTTCAAACCAGCACAAATTACATTTCTAAGTTCCAATTATCCCTTAGATACAGAAAAATCCTAACTTCTGCTTTTTAACAAGTGTTTTAACTTTTTTTAAAAAAAATTTTTTTAATGGGTTTTTTTTTTTTTTTATTTCTAGGAGAGAGAGAGACAGCGTGAGCAGGGGAGGGTCAGAGAGAGAGGGAGTCACAGACTGAAACAGGCTCCAGGCTCTGAGCTGGCAGTCAGCACAGAGCCCGACGCGGGGCTCGAACCCATGAACCGCGAGATCATGACCTAAACGAAAGTCGGATGCTCAACCGACTAAGCCACCCAGGCGGCCCACAAGTGTTTCAACTTTTAAATTTAGCTTTATGTAATTTTCATTTTTAGCTCCTAAAATTCATGAATTGCACATGTTGGCTCTATATAAACAAGTTCTTTTTGTTGGCCAATGGTTCTGTTAAATGGTGTCTAATTTCATGTTTGCCTTGCATGTTTTAAGTTTTTTAAGTTTATTTATTTATTTGGTGAGCGAGAGAGAGAGAGAGGTGGAAGGGCAGAGAAAGAGGATATGAGTCAGGCTCTGTACTGTCAGCACGGAGCCCGATGCAGGGCTTG
This sequence comes from Crocuta crocuta, assembly GCF_008692635.1. Taxonomy (NCBI): domain Eukaryota; kingdom Metazoa; phylum Chordata; class Mammalia; order Carnivora; family Hyaenidae; genus Crocuta; species Crocuta crocuta. The sequence continues at coordinate 10,185,212 of NW_027527920.1, read as the reverse complement.
AACCCACAAACAGTGAAATTATCATCTGAGCTGAAATCAAGAGTCAGATGCTTAACTGACTGAGCCACACAGGTGCCCCTGCCTTGCATGTTTTAGAAGTGAAACAGGTAAGGCCTGTCCAAAGGGCTACTCTCTAGTATAAACAGAAAATCAGATTTATCTTTAGAACTCCCACTTTCACTTCATTTTTATTAAAAAATTTTGTTTAAATGTTTATTATTTATTTTTGAGAGAGACAGAGAGAGAGAGAGAGAGAGAGACAGTAAAAGCAGGGGAGGGGCAGAGAGGGAGACATNAAAATTTTGTTTAAATGTTTATTATTTATTTTTGAGAGAGAGAGAGAGAGAGAGAGAGAGAGAGTAAAAGCAGGGGAGGGGCAGAGAGGGAGACACAGAATGAAGCAGGCTCCAGGCTCTGAACTGTCAGCACAGAGCCAGATGCAGGGCTTGAACTTACCAACTACAAGATCATGACCTGAGCCGAAGTCATACGCTTAACTGACTGAGCCACCCAGGCGCCCCTCCCACTTCGACTTCTAAGATATTTTCCTCCCATTAATGAACTATTTACCTCTCCCACTTCACCCCTTTCTCCCTTTCCTTAAGTTCCCTCTTTCTTCTAATTATAACAGAGTATATTACCAGATGTACTTATTTATCCAGATAGGACATAAGGCATATTTCTTCCAGGGATATTTGTATCATGAGCAAAAGAGAGAACAATGGAAGGTGCAAACCGTTAGCTCAGGGATGCCCTATGACCAGCCACCAAGTGTTTTAAAGAATTTTAAGTCAGGTGCCAGTGTTTAATATTGGGAGATTTTACTTCAAATACTGGGTTTTGGGCTTTTATCAGGAAAAAGAGAGATATTCTGGTAACAACAGTCTCATTTCTGGACAGTAGATATCAGCTCTCTGGCCGCTGTGTCCTTTACAGGAAGCATGTGTGTTTCTAGGTTTTTTGTTTTTACCCTCTCCACACCAACTCCCAGCTTTGCGAGTTTATGCTGCTTGTTTAGATGGCCCTATAAGCATCTATCTGAATTTGTAAAGTTTTTAAAAAATCATTTTTTAATGTTTACTTTTGGGAGACAGAGATAGAGAATGTGAGCAAGGGAGGGGCAGAAAGAAATGAAGAGAGAGAATCCCAAGGAGACTTCGTGCTGTGCTGACAGAGTCCAGCGCAGGGCTTGAACTCACAAACCGAAATCATGACCTCAGCCAAAATCAAGACTCGGATGCTTAACTGACTGAGCCACCTAGGCACTCCCTGTAACCTCCTTTTAAGTTAAAGGAATTATTCTTCTTAGGTGGAATTTTGGTATGAGTAGGAGATACTTTAGACAGGGATGCTCCTGTGGTGTTCCTATTTCACGCTACCAAAGACTAAGACTTCTCTATCTCTAGTACCAAATGTATCCATTTGCTATAATGATCACCACTCAATATGAATATCTTGCTTTAACAAGCAATCACACTGTCCTGACTTATAAAAAATAAGGCCAATTCAGAAAACACAAGTATGACAATTATTCATGTTTCCCTAATGGATCTTGTTCTTTAAGATACTGAGTAGTGAGTATCTCAGTAATCAAAGGAGGATTACTTCGATAACACATACTATCTTTGGTTTCAGATAAGGTCTTCAAAAGCACCAGAACATTTACCTGGCAATTTGACTCCTGGTCCCACCATCCTTCTGAACTAGTCGCACTGGTCTGTGTGGTATCTTGTGGAATACGCCAAACACATACTAAGCCACTCTGACAGCCACTTAAAAATTAATCACATAAAACCAAAACATTTGAATATGCAGAAGTAAATATATTTTCAAACAGCAATCAATTAAAGACCTGATAAAACTGCTACAATTTTATTTTTATAATTACTTAAAAAAAATTTTTTTTAATGTTTTATTTATTTCTAGGAGAGAGAGAGAGAGAGAGACAGCGTGAGCGGGGGAGGGTCAGAGAGAGAGGGAGTCACAGACTCTGAAACAGGCTCCAGGCTCTGAGCTGGCAGTCAGCACAGAGCCCAACGCGGGGCTCGAACCCACGAACCACAAGATCATGACCTAAGCGAAAGTCGGATGCTTAACCAAGCCACCCAGGTGCCCCAATTTTTATAATTATTTTTAACAGGTATATGCTATAAACTTTTACAAGAATTACAAGTAGAATCAATATTCTAGCAACATCACACCCAGATAAGGAGACTGCATTCCAAGTTCCACATTTTTCCTTATTTCTCTAAGGTAATCTTATGAGATTATACATTATAAGAATAGTAACAGGCAATAAACTGTTTAAGACCATTGAAAGGCCATATTTACCGCAAGTAACAGTCCATAAGAATATACCACAAGAGATACACACACACACACACACACACACACACACACAAATTTGTTACATACGTAGCCATCAGTAAATGCAATTTGGATCCTTTTCCTGGGAGGCTGCACCAAGCGATGCCATTGACAATAGATGGATGGCAGAGTGAATGCAGACAGCGCCAGCATCCTGAAATAGGCCCCCAGAGTTTCACATTTTCTTCTTTGGCACATGTCATAAGAATATGACCTGTTGGGTCCCACTTCATACTAACAAGAGTATCCTTAAAATGACAGGGAGAGAAAAAAATTATAGTAAGCTTCCTTCATAGATATTTAAACTCAGTAATTTATTACCTATACTTCCATTACTCAATTATTTTGAAGTCAACATTTTATGCAAATAAGATACTGTTATATCATTCCCAACCAGTAGACCAACATCCTATAACATAATCTCTATTATATTCACTTGCTGCAGTCAAAGCTCACTAAATGGTAGTTTAATGAATTCTGAAATTCTGACTCAGAAGGAATATTTATTTTTCATTAGCATTTTAAAAAATCATTTTTGACTTGCAATCATTAGAATATGAAAAAGAAACTTAAAAAAAAGCATCTTTCATACCAAAATAGCAAACATTTTGAGAATCTAAGACATACTGAGTGTTTATATGGTTGTCATCATTGTGTTCTTCAGACATTTTTATATTTTTATCCTTCTTCATACTTCCCAACTCCTGGCTTCATGCACTTATGTTACTTGCCTACATGGCCCTGTAACCATAAGAACTAGCAACCTCTTTTTAAGGTAAAGGAATCATTCTTCACAGATGGAAACTCTAGCATTTGACAGGGGGTGTTCCAAGGATGCTCCTATTTCACTGTTTTGGTTTTACTTCTTTCTTGGCTTGATAGCTTTCTTACAGAGACTTTTCCATGTATATACATGGTCCAAAGACTTTGTGTAACAACAGAATATTAAATCATGAGTGAATGATGTTAAAAAAGTAGTTAGAAAGTTAGAAAACTAGTATCAAGCAATACTATAGTAAAAAAAAAAAAAAAGAAAAAGAAAAAAGTAACCATCTGGGAAAGATGTTTTACCTTATGTGCATCAATTAGAACAATGCCTCCTTTCTCAAGTGGTTCCTTTGTTCCCAGTAACAATTTTCCATCAAAATACCCTACTGCAAATGGTCTGTCTTCACTGAACCAGGCAATGCAAGTTACAGACACTAACATGATAAAAGTAAAAAAAAAAAGTTTTAAATATAAGAGACTCATCTTTCATTGTCTAACTTAAAAGACAGATTTTTGCAACTAACATATGCTACCACAACCACTCCAAGTAAATTTCCAAACATCTCTTTGATGCATTTATTAGATAAAAGATAGGCCGAGAGCAGGGATTCTGTGTAACTTTAAAAGTATTATTTATAAGTGATGAGGACTACCTCATTTTTAACCTTTCACTCTTTTCAGGTGATTACTGAAAAGTTAAATTCCCTGGCTGATTCTAAGTCAATGTACCAGGTTCCTTACTTGTAGAACAGAATCTACCAGGAAACTGAGAAATGAAATAACCCATCATAGAAAGAAAATTATCTGTCCCTTCTTTTGCTTGTTTAATATTCCCTACTCAGTGTGTTTCCGTATTTTACCAAACATGTTCTAACAACCTATAGTCATATTTGCTTCTTTATGTACACATAACCCTGGAAAAGTACAAGAGAAGTAAGAAATAGTATTTATCTGTGGGAGTAGAATGGGGACATGGGAACTGAGTGGATGGGAAAAAGACTTTTCACTGCCTTTTTTTTTTTCTTAGTTTATTGTCAAGTTGGTTTCCATATAACACCCAGTGCTCATCCCAACATGTGCCCTCCTCCATACCATCACCTCCCTCTCCCTCCCCCCACCCCCATCAGCCCTCAGTTTGTTCTCAGCATTCAAAAGTCTCTCATGGTTTGCCTCCCTCCCTCTCCCCAACTATTTCTCCCCTTCTTCTCCCCTACAGTCCTCCGTTAAGTTCCTCCTATACATGCAAACAAATGGTATTTGTCCTTCTCTGCCTGACTTATTTCACTCAGCATAACACCCTCAAGTTCCATCCATGTTGCTACACATGGCCAGATTTCATTCTTTCTCATTGCCATGTAGTATTCCATTGTATAGATAAACCACATCTTCTTGATCCATTCGTCCATTGATGGACACTTAGGCTCTTTCCATGTTTTGACTGCCTATCTTTTTAAACTTTAAAAATTCTGAAACCCATGAAGGTGTTACGTATTAAAAACAAAAAACCCCAAATTAAAAAAAACACTTGTTCTATTCTGCTAACAGAGTGCCATGTAAGCTGGGAACTGTGATCTGTGAAATACTCCACTCCCCAAAACAACTAACAAAACCAGATAGTAAGATGTCTATGCATCCAAAGGAAACACAGTGAGAAAATAAATGAAAAGAGATGTTCTACTAACTCCTGTCATACCAGGAAATTCCCTCCTCCTCCTCCTCCCATTTCCTCAATTTCACTGGTTAACAATTTCATCTCTAACCAATGATTATAATTTTTTTCTCTTGGACATTCCTAACTTTCAAGGGAGACTGGCAGTCCCACTTGTTTCAGACACTTACACAAAGGATGAGTGACTAATATAGTACTATTAGATCTCATTTTTGCAGAGATGTGTGGTAGGTGTTGGGAGAGAAATATTTTTCAACACAGTAACTAACTAAAATGAAATACCAACTGGACAATTTAAAAAACAAAGTCAAAAGTATACTAACTCTGCATTTTTAAAAGTAAGTGCCAAAAAACTAAGTTTTTTGATTGGGGGGAATGAATACTTTCTTTTTTTTTTTTTTTTTCCTGTAAGATTAAAATACTTTTAAATAAAGCAAATTTTTTTTTAATAGTTTATTGTCAAATTAGTTTCCCCAATGTTCATAGCAGCACTCTCCACAATAGCTAAAACATGGAAAGAGCCTAAGTGTCCATCAACAGATGAATGAATGAATACTTTCTTAATGAGATTCAAGTCTAGTCATTTACCATCCTTTCGATAGCAATGCTCCAATTCTCGACGGTGCATGGTGGATACATCAACAACTTCTATCAGTCCTAGAGAGCCATCCATCCGTCCCACCAACAATAATTCTGGAGACTCTCCTGACCAGGCTGTAGCTGGACCCTCCTCCGGCCAAGCCAGGGCAGATACCCAATGAGGCTGAATATCTACTAATCCTTTTCCTCCTAAAGAGAGAGAAAATGTTAACTACTTAATTTTTAAAAATAACAAGACAAAAATAGATATTACTTCATTATAATATTCACTCAAGGCAGTCCTCAATTTCATAATAGCCTACTCATGAATATAATTATAAGGCAGGGTCCTTCACTGATACACTACATATGATTATCAAATTAATAGGCTTATCTACAACTATGAATGGAACAAAAATGACAGCTTTATTTATTTTAAAGTTTATTTATTTCTGAGAGAGAGAATTGTGACAGAGTGTGAGTAGAGGAGGGGCAGAGAAAGAGGGAGACACAGAATCCAAAGCAGGCTCCAGACTCTGAGCTATCAGCACAGAGCCCAATATGGGGCTCAAACACACGAACCACGGACCTGGGCTAAAGTTGGGACTCTTAACTAAGCCACCTAGATGCCCCCAAATGATAGCTTTATTAAAGATGGAGTAAAGGAGGGGCACCTAGGTGGCTCAATTAGTTGAGCATAGGACTTTGGCTCAGGTCATGATCTCATGTTTCATCAGGCTTGCTGTTGTCATTGCAGAGCCCGTTTGCGATCCTGTTCCTCTCCCTTGCTCAGGTCTCTCTTAAAATACAAACTTAAAAAAAAAAAAAAGGAGGAAAGGAAAATATTCAGCGTAGAAATGTCAAACACTTAAGTCCTTTTCCTAATAATTACTGAAATCAAATTAACGTAAGAAACTTCCCTAGAGTTAAGGCTAGCTTTTCCTTCAAATATGTGAAACAGAACAACCTTTCTTCAAACATGGAAAAATAAACAAAATTATGGATAAGCCTAAGATTACAATAATAATTTTTACTTTCCAGAGACATATGAAAAATTGACAAGAGTTTGTACCTGTGAATTGGACAAGATTAACAGAAATATTTCAAGGATTCAAAAGAATGCATCACTGAAAATTCATAGCTCAAATCCTATTCTGAACACTTATGGTAGTATGTGAAAAGAATTTTTAGTTTACAACTACCAGGTTAGTCAAAACTCCTAGAAAGAAAAGTCAGAAAATGAGCACTTCCTCTTTAATTTAAACTATAATATGCACACATTTACACAGCTGATGAACGGACTGTGAGTTTCAAGGTGAAAGGAAGACACTGTTTGGACTCAGAAAGCTAAGAAAAAGGCTTTAGAAAGTACATTCAGTAATTTGCTAGTATTGGCATGACTCTTACCATTAACTTGCCAAATATTCACCATCTTTTCCAAGGCCCCCGCTAGATATTTGCCACTGATACTCCAGGAAACAGGTGAGAAACTTGGATCACTGGGTGACCCCAGGCTTTCCTCAGCATCTCCTTCTCTAAAATATAAAAGACACATATGGAATTCTAATCCTCATCATCCAAAAATATATAAAACTCCAAATCTTAAAATAAAGACTTCATATGGACTAGAGTAAATAATACAGATTCTTCATTTCAAAAGCTTAGCTAGAAGTATCTGACATCACATATTTCCTAGTGTTTGTCATGGCGTGAAAAATGTAGAATTATAGAAGAGTGATGCTTAGATTACCCAATTACTATAGTAATTTGTTAACAAAGACATTCTGATTCTGTATGGGTTGTACACCTGGTTATTATTCAGAGCAGTGATTCTTGTTTGTCTAATCTCTAGGGAAGCTCTCAGAAAAGAAATACCTATGCTAGCTATAAAACTATAAAGGCTATTACATTCTGCTACAGAAGAAATATCACTAATTCCTAAATAATCCTTAAAGAATAATGGAATATTAGCCCATTTTTTATAGAATTTAACATTTATAATGCTAGTATAGTAGGCCTTGATTTAATTCTGACTAAGTCAAGATACTGATTGTTAAAATTTTTATTTTCTTAATAACTATCCCAGAAATTTAAAAACACACACTGGAGATATAGTAAGACTATTCTTAAAAAAACCTGTAGGGGGCCTGGGTGGCTCAGTTGGTTGAGCATCAGACTCTGGATTTCAGCTCAGGTCATGATCCCATGGTGTGGGACTGAACCCCGCATTGGGTTCTGTGCTAATGTGGAGCCTGCTTAAGATCTTCTCTCTCAGGCACCTGGGGGGCTCAGTTGGTTAAGGGTCTGACTCTTGATTTCAGCTCAGGTCATGATCTCACAGCTCACAGGATCAAGCCCCATGCCCCATGCTGGGATCTGTACTGACAGCTCAAAGCCTGCTTGGGATTCTCTTTTTTTCCCTCACTCTCTCCCCTCCCCTGCTTTCAAAATAAATAAACTTAATCTGGGCACCTGGGTGGCCCAGTCGGTTGAGTATCTAACTTTGGCTCAGATCATGATCTCCTCATTTGTGGGTTCAAGGCCCACATCGGGCTCTGTGTTGACACCTCAGAGCTTGGAGCCTGCTTCAGATTCTGTGTCTCCCTCTCTCTCTCTCTGCCCCTCCCCTGGCTTGGTCTCTGTCTCCCTCTCTTTCCCAAAAATAAATAAACATTTAAAAAATTTAAAAAAAAAAAAAAAAAGATTCTTTCTCTCCCTCTGCCCCCTCCCTGGTTCTTGCTCTCTCTCTCTCTCTAAAAAATAAAATAATTAAAATTAAGAAAAAAAATTGTAAAAACTTTTAATAACAATGTTAACACAACCAAGATGAAGCATGTTTAGGATTCTCTTATTTTAAATGCTGCACATGAGAACTGATGTTAGCACTCACAATCTGTTGAACACACAGGTTTGTTGCAGTGAATACTGCTTCTTAGTAACATTCCATACCCGGATGGTACCATCATTGCCACTTGTAGCCAAAAGTCCTTTTTTATTACACCAAACACAAGTCATCACCTAGAAAAGTTGAAAAGTCCAACAATTTTTCATTAAGTTTTTAATTTTAATTCTAGCATAGTTAACATACCATGTTATATTAATTTCAGGTGCACAATATAGTGATTCAACAATTCTATACATTACTCAGTGCTCATCATGATTAATGTACTCTTAATTCCCTTCACCTATTTCACTCATACTCCCACCCACCTCCCTTCTGGTAACCTTCTGTTCTCTCTAGAGTTAAGAGTCTATTTTTGGCTTGTCTCTTTTTTATTCCTTTATTCATTTGACTTGTTTCTTAAAATTCCACATATAAGTGCAATCATGGTATTTATCTTTCTCTAATTTATTTCACTTGGCATTATATTCTCTAGCTCCAGCCATTTTGTTGCAAATGACATGACTTCATTCTGACAAAGTCCAACAATTTTGAACAAGTTTTGATTCAAATGATTCTGCCAGTCTATATCTATCAAATTAAAAAATAATCTACCAGGAAATTGTAAAAGAAAAATATTCATGTTATAACGTAACATACATGGTCTCACTCTTTCCTAATTGGCTGGTAAACATACATCTATTTGTATGGCTTTAAAGTACTAGGCCCAAACTCATTTGAGTTATTAGAGACCTGTTAGAATCTTTACTAAACATGTTTATTGAATTCAGTAAAGCAGAAGTATTTCAACATATTTTCTACAAAATAAACAACATAGACTAAGAAGTGACTTTTAAATTGGTAATAATAGAAGTCAGTCTTCATTTCCTAAACTGCCCCTGTCAATGCTCAGGAGTCTTTAAGTTAGATTAACATAGTGAGGACAATTTCTTTTCCTCTTGCATATATAAGCCCTCATCTTTTGAGAGGTAATTCTTTGGTTTTCTTCTCATCCCCTTATTTGATTTTTCTATCTGTACACCATTATGTCAACTCAACATACAGAGAAAGAAAAGCTGGTAACTAGTAGACAAATACTGGCAATTGTGTATGTGTGCATGATGCAGAGAGAGACAGAGGCACTAAGATCTAAACTTTGAGCTCTTGGAATAGGGCAGAAACTATTTTATCTTACATGAGGTGATTAGCACACTTAGGGCTCAAAATACATACTCTGTTTTGATGAGCCTCCAACTTGATAAAGGAGCATTTCCTGAGATCTCCTCCCATATCAGCAAGTGTTTGGGGAGTAGTTTGGTTGTCGCGGTCATGTGCAGCAAGAGTGCGCACAAGCTGTTGAGCAGCCCATTGCCTATGCTGTGAGGACAGCCTGGAGGAGAGGCAGCAGGCTGCCAGGGCATTAGCCAGCTCCAGAGGGCCTACAGCAGAAGGATCATAGGAAGGATGGGCATACAATTGGGCAGTTAAACCTGCTTAAACAAAACAATGAAATGATGCCCAGTTAAGAGCTGATGGTGGTAAACAAAAAAAAAGGGTTAACCCATATCTTTTAAGAATTAGCACTTTTGCAAATAATCGTTTCACTATGATAGGCATACAAGGTATAAATCATCAGTAGTCATCAATTATCTCATATCACATTCTCTATCTGATTCATTGCAAATCTGATTCATTGCAAATATACATTTATATACATCAATAGTCTTTGCTCTAAGTATACACAGACTGAGAATGCATCAGAAATAACTTGATAGCCAGAGCAGAGGCAGCATGCCCTAAAGAGAAAGAGTTTGGCTTTTGCTGCTCAAAAGTCATCTTAACAGCCAGTCAAGGGGCTGGGCTGATAGATCCAAAAGCCCATCTATCTTGGCCAAATGGTCCTGATGAAGAGAAGAGTAAACAACAGTGATTAAGGAGTCCCTTCAAACTGTTATCATCTTATGACAAAAAAAAAAAAAAAAACACTAGTTTTACGTAAGTTCTATTAAGCATACCCAACCAAATTATTATCTATTGTGATTCAAACCATAATCTAATAGAATAATCAAACCAAGATTAATTTGGTACATTTTCTAGTATCTATTTCCATGCACAATGAAAAAGGATCCAGGTCCTTTTCTTATGATCTGAACTTAAGAAATATACATGATGCTATGTTATTTATCACTTACAACAACTCTAAAACATGTTTTAAAAAGCACGTATCAAATTGATTATAAGCCTGTATATTTAAAATGGTAAATGGTATGAAACTTACCTTTCTTTTCAACTTCAGACTTATCATAGTTAGGTCTTAGTTTGGCTCCCTTATCTGCTAGTAATGCTACAAGGGCCTGAGTTACAACAAAGTTTGGGGAGGTTACAAGCTTATTCTCTTCAGCAATTCCTCGGAGAAAGCTGGGTAGAAACTTTCGCTGAATTGGATCATCGACTGTGGTTAGATTTACACCTGTTGCAGCAGAAATCAAGTTCTGAAGAGGCAATTGGAACAAACAGGTTTAATCTTTACATATAATTGTGGAACAAAAAGATTTCACCACAAAAGGCTTTTTAAGAATTGGTCAGAAATAAACAACACAACCAGAAAATCACTGAAAACTAGCTTACCTGTGTACACAACTGCACCAGGAGTTTGGCAGCACTAGGAGTGTTTGATGCCAGACATCCCACTGCTGTACTCAGATAGGCCAGGCAAGAGATGGGCTTACTGGCCTTGCTGTGCCCACCTCGTGCGCGTTCCGAGGTGCTTGACATGGCAGAAGGGCTGGTGGAGAGGCCAGCTCTCCCTGCTGCAGCCAGGCACATTAATCGAACCAGTGTTCGGATATCTGTAAGCCCCAGAGATTCAAGGCCAGCAGCCAGGCTACAGCTGGACCCACTGCCAAGAAAGAAAAACACTTCAGATGGATAAAGAAAACAGATTTCTGAAGGGACCATCTGGAGCCCCACCTATCATCTAAAGTACCAATAACTAAAAGTCAAGCTGCAATATCACTAGTCATATGTATCCTAAGACAAGTCAAAAAATACTAAGCTGGAAATTCTTAAAATTTTAGCATTTTATTTTAATTTAATAAACTGGAAGTATAACTGAATTACTAAAGTATAATACGCAAGAAAGTTCACAAATTTTGAGTTTTCACAAATAGGGCAATTCCACGTAATCATTTCCTGGATTAAGAAAAAGAACATAACCAACACCTCAGACCCCTGTTTGGGTTCTTCTCACTCACTAGGCCCTCAAAAGTAACTAATACCACTGGCTTTTTAAGTCATACATCACTGTTGCCTGTTTTGAACTTTATATAAATCAAATAAAGTCTGTAATCTTTTACATCTAGCTTCTTCTGTTCTAAGACTCATCCATGTTGTTGTATTATAGCAGTGGATACTCATTTTCATTAAGATACTAATAAAATTTACCATAATTCACTTCTCCATACAGGTGATAATGAGGTGGTTTGCCAGCATGGGGCTATTATAAATAGCAGGGCCATGAAGTTCTTGCTTATGTCTTTGGGGGCACATACAGAAGCATTTCTTGAATATACACCCAGAAGTAGCTTTCTAGGTCACAGAGTATGTTAATATTCACCTTTGGTTGGTAATACTGAACAGTTTTTCAAAGCAGCTGTACCAATTCACTTCCTTACTGGCAGTGTGTGAGAGTCCTAGGTGTTCCACATCCTCCTGCTCACAGTTTCCCCCCAGTCTTTTCGATTTTAGCCATTCTAATAGGTGTGTATTTATATCTCACTGGATTTCTATTTTCATTTCTCTGAAGACTAATAAGGTTGAACACCTCATTTTCCATGTTCACTGGCCACTTGGAGATCCTCTTGTATTGTTTTGCATTTTGCCCATTTTCCTATGGGTTGTCTCTTTTTCTCACGGATTTATATGGATTCTTTACATATTCTGTTGGTTATATGCATTGTTCATATAAGTGGCTTGTTTTGTTTTTGCTTTCTGACTTTTTACTTTCTGACTTAGAGTTCTTTTTTAATGTGGTTCAATTTCTCAATCTTTTTCTTGATGATGAAATACTTTTTGTGGCTCACTTAAGAAACCTTTGCCTATCCCAAGTCCGAGAATAAATTCTTCCTACCTTACAGAAATTACTGATTTATCTTTCACATTTAGATCTAAGAGCCATTTGGAAATATTTGTCTTATAGCATGAGGCTGGGGTTAGTGAAACAGCCCAGGTTATTGAAAAGACATGCTTTCCTCACTGTTCTGCAGTATAAACACTATCATAAATCAAACCATAAATCAAATGTTTATCTGTATGCGTGGGTCAGTTTCTAAACTCTGTTCTTGTCCACTATCCAATATCAGGGTCTCATCTATTTTTGAATTTTTATCTCAGGGTCCTTCTGTCTTCACGGATTTACTTTTATATACTTCTGCTTAACCATTTCTTAAATGGATGTCTTTTAGGTATTCTTGGCTCTCTTCCTTTTTTGATATTACATTCCACAGTATGAACATGGCAGGAGTCTCCATGATGGAATCTACAGGTTCAAACAGCTACACAACTGGGTGAATTTTGAAGAAAATTCATTCAACCTTTCAATTTTATCCTGCATCATATGTATTGAAAGTTTTAGTTTCTCGTTTCAGATAATAAAAGTAAAAATGTGTGCACTTTACTCAGCTACTGTAATAGTGTTATTTTCTATCTAAAGAGAGCTAAGTATTTACTGGCTGTATTTCATTTGACAGTAGATACTCAAGGCTCTAAAAATTCTATCTCACCCTCCCAAACAATACTAGACTCGTGTCTAATATATACCAGGAACTAACTTAGCATCACCTGACACAAGGTAAGTCTTACCTGACTGAGAGAAGAGACAGAGCTCTCATTACCATGGTTCTTGCCAGAAGAACCTGAGCAGCAGCAGTTACTCTCCTTAAAGCTACCACCCGGTCGTGAGGGTTTGCTAAGGCAGCAGCCTGCTCACCGAGAGTTATTCTTCCAGAGGAACTCTTTTCTACAGAGCCATGGCAACCTGAAAAACATATCCAGAGCACTGAAAAATGTTCCCATTCTATGTTCTGAGGTGCAAGGGGACACAGCAACCTGATGTGTTTTGTTTATTTGGACTTTGTTACACAGAAAATTCCTTGGGAGAAAGGGATAGTTCTAAGGCAATAATCTATTATATATGTTTCTTAAACTTTTTTGGTTTTATTTATTTTGCTCATGTATCATTTCTACTGATATTAATGGATATAGGAAAGATATAGTTTTTAAAATATACTTTAAGTACACAGACAGGGCTGAGTCACCAATACTAATTCTTTACTTTGTATTCCCAATAGCAAAGTTACCCATACCCTTTCAGCCAAATAAAAAAAAGACTACAAAATTGTTTTTAGTCAGTTCCAGGATTCCCCTATTTAAAAAAAAATCCTACTCATATTTTATAAATTTTCTTTTTATCACCTCAGAATTTCATAAAAACAAAAAATGAAAAATATTACAGTTCAAACAATTGGCCAAAGATACTTGATGGGGTAGAACAATGTATTATTATTTATCTAATCTAAGAAACAAATTAATACTCTATAAAATCAATACGAATTAGCATTTCAGTTTACCTATTTGCATCAGAGTCTCTTCCATACTGTTGGTAGCTGTTACCATTGCTACCGATGCTCCCAAGGGATCACTGTCAGGGAACTGAACTGGTTCTGGCACAATGCGTCGGTCGTTTAACCCAAGTGGCCCAGCAAGTAATTCAAATTCTTCTTCACCTGTTAGCTTTTCATCTTCATCAACATCTAACATGTCCCAGTCTTCTGGAATTTAAATATATAAATGTATGGTAGGTGAATATAAACATGACCTTACGTCTGCTGGCAACAGTTACTGTGAGAGATGTCTAAAATGCAGATGGACTGAAAGCCCAATGCCCACAAAACGAACTATGGCACCATCTCCCGGTGACCCAACAAACTGCATTCCTAGGCATAGTGAGAGTCTAAGGAAAAGGGAGTCTGAGTAGTCAAACCCACTAAAAGGAACAGCAAATGTTACAGTTGGTAATGAAGGTTTCAACTAATAAAAGCTATTGTTACGGAGCCAACAAAGAATTCTTAATCCTATCCATAATCATTAGAGAATCAGTTATTTGAAGCAAATGAATGCTCCAGATAAATTCACGCTGTCATCGGTTTGTTACTTTTTACTTTCCTCAATTAGGATGGAAATTCAAAATGTACTCCATACTTTCCCTACTTTGAAAAAAATAAATGCCATGCGGAAATTAACATTCTGTGGTAAAGCTAATATTTCAACCCAGGTCCTTTCCCTTTGATTTTTAAAACTAGGGCTATTGCTTTCAAACTACCTTGAGCTTTTTAGAGAAAGTTTTAAGTTAACATGTACTTAAATACCAACACATACACATAAAAGTAAACTTTAGTAACAGATGTTAAGCAGAAGGTATATATAAACATACATATAAAATAAAGAAGCTCTCAAAACAACTACCTTCATATACACTGTCCTGCTTGCCAATTAGATCTGGAGCTTGTCCCTTGTACCTGCACCAAACATGAAGAACATCGTATTTTTACAAAAAACAGTTAGTATCCCAAAATGCAAATTAAGTTATTAGAACATTTTTAAAGGTCATTAATAAAGCAACACAAAATAAAGTATTTCATGTTATGGGCTAAGAAAAACTACCTCATGTAGGTACACACATGCTTACAAAATCAATGACCATTTTACCAAATTACTGGGGAGACTTCTGGTTCACCTACAACTCTAGTCCAGACCAACTTAAAGATTTTAATAGTTGGCAATAAAGGCAAAAACCCTACTCACTACAGATTGTTATTCAAGGATATAAAGAAGTAATATTTTCACAGAAGCTCATTTAATCTAAGTATATTTTTTATCACAAAAAGATCTTCTAATATTAAGATGTCAAACAAAACAGGGTGAAAAACACAATGAAAAAAACTGACCATAAGCCTCTTAAAGGTTAAGGCAAGGGTCCTGCCTTAGAACCAGCCAACGAGTTGAAGGTTAATATAGTCAAACTCCAGTGAAAAACCTGCTGCCATGCCACTGTTCCTGGACTACAGGCTCCCAGCTCTGGCAAAACATGACTTCCTCAACCTCCTTGACCCTCTCTGTCCCCAATTCAGCAATCAGGACTTAGGGAAAGGTTAGTGTAACTCGTTACATTAAAAAAAGCATTAACTCTCAGGTCTTGATGAGAGATACTTTATACACTTCATTCAGAGGGTTTGGATAGCTACACAATTTCAAGGTACCTTTCAGAACTTGTTGTTTTGGATTTGGTCTTCAAGGCTAAGTACTTTTCCCTGCAGCTACCGCAGAGCAGGTAGTATGGATTTCCACTCCCGCATTCACCACCAAACCAGCCATCCACATAGGAGCCGTTGCTGCGATAGCCCTGGCGATTTGCACTGCGCCCGCAGCCTGGATGATTTCTTTTCATGTGCTGGTTGAAGCTGACGACACTGCACTCGCACAGTTCACACACCACCACTTCTTCCCTGTCTTCAGACTCACAAACATGCTGCACAAAATTTCATATCAAATCATTAGTCAATTTAACATTAAATTAAGAAGAGGTAAACAGATATTTATATGTTAAATTAATAACTCCATTGACACATGTTGGAACATTTGCAGATGTTCATTAATATTACATAACAAATTTTGTTCAAATCAGAATTTAGATCACATGACCTGAAGGTGTTCTTTGCTCTTTCTCAATCTAAAAAGTTATAATAAAAATAACTCACTATCCTACTGAGAAGAGTTAATAAAAATGACAATTAGCACTATCTCAAATGACTTTTTAAAAATCCCTCTAATAAAACTATTTTTCATTTGCTCCTGACAGGCACATCTATTATCTGAATTTCTAAGAAGTCATTAAGATTCATTTGTCTTATTAACTTAATATAGTAGATGATGTTTTCTGTAGGATTCAGACCTGTGAAGTTTTCACGCTCCCCGCTATAAAAGCATAATGCTAAACAATGAAAACATACAAACCCGACATGTACCCTGCCCCTGGATGGAGACAGTTACAAGACCTAGGTGGCACTGGTTCTTAGAATGAGGCACTACAGTGATTAAATGGAACCTATGAAGGAGAAGAGCATGCATTCAGATAGCAAGGTACGCACAGCAGCCATGTCATATACCCCAGCAGAGCTGACTAGGGGCTGATGCCAGTTTTGTAATCTATGTTTGACACAACAAATATTAACACAATATGGCTCTATTCATCTAGTCGAGGGAAAGAAGCAATAAAATCACACAGAGAAAGCAAGAGAGACTTTTTCTTATTAGTTTGCAGGTATCCAAGTAACCTTAAGCATTAGAGCCCCAAACTTTAGGAAGAAACCTAAGACTTTTCAGAGTGTTAGGCAACTCTAGGCAAGGCTGTTATTAGTAAGCTGTATGAACAGGAGGGCAGGAAAATAAGTCAGAGCAGCCCCCGCTGCAATCACACACACCCAGGTAGGCCAATCCAGTACCTCTGGGATCCACATTCCCAGAATATCATTGTCACTGGTCAGGTCTTGTCCAAACATAGCTTCCATTGCTTCATCATCAAGATCAATTTCCAATTCCTCATCTAAATTAAAGTCATACAACGCCCCTGGGTCTTGCTGCAAAGATATTCCTTCTCTCCGACTTTGATTCCTGTGGGCCTGCACAGAGCGGTATAACCCCGCTCAGAACAAAACAAAAAAGGCATTTTATTTGCATGTATAAAGTAATTCTGAATATTTCGCCAGTTCTTAACTGCCTGGATTCCAGACCATAAACATAAAATTTTACCTATCACATGTGTTTCTTCTACAAACTGGGGTAATAGCACTCATACTTCACAGGGCTGTTATTATGTTTAAATAAGATAATCCATGTAAAATACTTCATAATGTAATATAGAAAAACACTCAATAAATGTGAGCTGTTATTATTCTTTTAGGGTTATTTAAAGAATCAGTCATTATATGTTAAGTACACATCCTATATTTTCTAGTTCAGTCTCAACTTCTATTACTGTAAATTATTTAAAAAATTATTTGCTTTAATAGTTCAAATATCAAATGCTATTTTGACAAATCACACATCCTAGTTTTTAGCTTAGAAAATATGTTCCCTATAAATTACACTTCACATGTTAATCCTGGAAGCATTTATTAATGTAACAATGAAATTTACTTTTGCTTATCTAGGGCCCTACCTAGTAGTTTTGTCCTGAGGTCCAAAGAGTACATCAGAAAATCCAGTGCCTATTTTAGCACAATGGTCTTTAGCTCCTTCTTACTATTAATGTTACATTTTAAACATGCATCTTCACTTCTCAAAGTATAAACAGCTTGAGGACAGAGAGAGCATTTATGAAATTCCTCAATATCTACAAGTAACCAGTACAGACTTCTGTGCCCAGAGAGAGCTTAAAAATAAACCTATGAATGTATGTTGTGATTTCAATGCAAAATTATGTAAATAGGAAGAAAACTGCAAATAGCTGCTCTGGTAATATGCAGGAACTAAGTACTTAGTATCATTAGTTCATCTTCTTTAATGCTGCTTTCACAATGACTTTAAAATATAAATAAACTGAATGACTTTTACCAACAGAAGGATGTAACATATAATTACCTGCTCTTGCTAGCAACGTGCGAGCAGCTAAATCGAACTTGTGCCTTCTTGTTACTGCTGAGCGACCCCTAGCTGGTGGTCCACTTCCAGAAGCTGCATTCTCTGTATGGTCCAAATTATCAGGGCTACAAGTGCAAATTTAAAAGCAACACAGATTTTTAAGAACCATCATAAATGGAAGGCACAGGCACAAACCTACTTATGGTGGTGTTTTTTCCTCCAAATATTACCAAGAATAAAATATATTTATGATAAAACTGAAACTTAGCTTGTCCTTGGTAAAGCTCCTAAATTATAAATATGATATTGCCGTAAGCAGTAATTTTATCTAACTATCTTTCTTATTTTTATTTATTAAGCAGGCTCTACACCCAACGTAGAACTTGAACTCATGGTCCAGAGATCAAGAGTCATATACTCCACCAACCGAGCCAGCCAAGCGCCCTCATGTGATTTTGAACTATGCCAACAAGGGAATGATGCTTAATGCATGTTTAAATCCAAATGTGATCAAAGCTCTAAACTAAATTCTAAATGATTAAACACTTAAAATTTGAAATGAATGAGATTCCCTATGAGAAATATATTTCAAAATAAATTATTATATAAGACACAAGCCTTGGTAACCAAATGCTACAACTACAACAATTTCTAATATTAAAATGAACATTCTATATCACTTATAAAGGACACAGAATTATTTTATCAGAATGTTTACTTTATTTCAGAATAAACTTGTTTTAATTTTGTTTCCTCTTTTCAGTTTAATTTCATGTAAAAATTATTTCCTATTTCCAGGAAAACATCCATTCAAATCACAACTCGTCGTGTCATTTTTACCCTTCATAGAAACATAAACTTGTAAGGGAAACGTCCATCTTTTCATATACCTCTAGTTATCAGCTTTACACACCATTAAAAGCATCTATGAAGGGAAATAAATGGGACACTTGGAAGCACCATTTATAATGCATAAAACAGAAGTAAGGAAAGTGGAATCTCACCTTTCACTAAAGCCTTCTTCCATTTCAGCAGCATCAGCTGATGGTATGTCTCCTGGGGACTGCAAATAACAGGGATCATTTGACTTCCCACCACTGCCTAGGACAGCTGCTCCGTGCCTGGAGTCAGCTGTGCTGCCTGGCTGGGGCTCCTCCTCATCCTCGTGCCCAGGGTGCTCTATCATCCACATGGCAAGGACAGTGATGTTCTGGGCATCAGCTTCTCCTCGAGCACCTGAACAGGTGAAAAAAAAATATGATACTGATTTGGGGCAACATAATTAATTATTCATGGTACCAATTTAAGAGTGTTTGCTATGACGCCACTGTAACTAAATCTGCTATTAAAAAGTTTTATGGTCTCTTAAAAAATGTTATCACCCTCAATAATATCAGGCTTCTCCTATCTGCATATACTGATACATAAAAACTTATCCTACCTGTGGCTTCCATGGCTTTGGCAATCTGCCGGAGAGAGAACCCCATTTCCAGCAAGGGAACTGCAATTGCTGGAGGAGGAGGAGAAGTTGAAAGTCTGCTGCTTGGGTCTGACAAGGCTGAGACAAAAGAAAGCGAATAAAGACCTAAATACCAGTACATTCCATGAGTAAAAAGTGTTCTTATAGTAACTGTAAGTCCCCAACTTCCTAATACCATCTACATTTACTGAAATTTTATTCTATTAAGAATTCACTAAATGTGTAACTAAACGTGATTTTGTTATAGCTTTTTAAGGGTTTTCATAAAGCTAACATGAAATAAAGCTGCCAGAAAAAATGTTAAATGTTTTCTTACTTTGAAATAGTTTCTGACTTACAAAAAATTTCAAACTTAACAAAAATTTGCAAGCATAGTACAAAATTATTATTATACCCCTGAACCACTGGAGAGTAAGCAGCAGACATGATGCTTCAACTCCCCTGAATACTCTAATATATTAACTCCTACAAATAAAGTACAAATAAAGACACTGTCTTGCATAACACAGCATCAAAGCCAGGAAATTAACAATGTTAACATCTATCTAATCCAGATCCCATTCTAGTTTCACCAGAAGTTCTGATAATGTTCTTTACAGCAAAGGATCTAATGAAGGATCATCAGCCTTGCATTTAGTTTTCATATCTCTTAGTCTCCTTCAATCACTTTGATACTTTGAAGATTACAGGCCAGTTATACGATAGGAAGTCCCTCAATCTGGTTTATCTGATGTTTCTTCATGTGTTTGTGGCAGGAATACCACAAAACTGATTCTGCCTTCTTTCTCATTGCATTCTACTAGATGGTACATGATTTCAACTTGTCCTATTACTGGTGACGCTAACTTTGATTCCTTGAGTTAAGCTGGTATCTGC
Organism: Crocuta crocuta; assembly: GCF_008692635.1. NCBI lineage: Eukaryota > Metazoa > Chordata > Mammalia > Carnivora > Hyaenidae > Crocuta > Crocuta crocuta. Next base: position 10,164,896 of record NW_027527920.1, on the reverse strand, counting down.
CAGTTAATCTCCTTATTAACTAAAAATGGTACTCTTTTTTTTTCTCTCTTTGTAATAAATATTTGTTAGGAGGAACTATATGTAAATATCCCATTCCTCGTCAAAGTTAGACTCACCAGCATCCATTAATGTTTACTGGCTGAATTATTTATTATGATGATGATGATGGTGGACAAATGAGGATTTTCTAATTCCATCATTGCTTTCAGATTTATCAGTCTCCTTTCTCCATCAGTATAGATTTTTACTGTATTTGTGGGTTACTGTATGTTACTATAACTATGATTATATATTTTAATGTCCCAAACATTCCAGATTTGGCCAGTAGATGCCCTTTCAGTCTGGTTTCCTTGAGGGATGTACCCTTGATTCTCTGAGCACTTTATCACTTTCTGGCACAAGATATTCTAGGCTCATCTCATACATAACCCTGAAAGCAGCCATTTCTACCAGGAAATAGGGTTCCCTTTTAGGAGAGAATGGTATTTAGAAGACAGGATCTTGGCACTAGGTATGTTTATTGCTACTAAGGCATCACTTGCTCCTAGGTCCTCTCAATGGACAGTGCTGATAGAAGCCCTGTGCCCCATTTAATGGTTTTTGAATTGAATTAGGAAGGGAAAAAGAAGGGGGAGGGAAATGACAACCCTCATTTTTGCTTAAAAAATGTGACTACTCCTACAGTGGTAATAGTCCTGATACATCTGATGGACTTTTGCTTCTAGCCATGATGGAGTAACAGAGACTGGATTTACCCTCACCTTAACAACTAAAAGAACAGATAGAATATATCAAATGATGGTCTGTAGACAACAGATAGCAGACATGGTAGGACAGTGACCTCTGAGAGGAGAAAATCAAATGAGGCGAGGTATACAATTGCCTCAGCGTATTTCCTGGAGAGAATTTCCAAGCTGCAGTTCAGGGAGGGCAAGTTCAAGCTAAACTCAGCAGCATCTTTGAAGTGAGGGTAAAAAAGTAGAGAATTCAAGGTGGCTAGCATTCACAAGGTAGAACACCAGAAAGGAGAAAGCTATATGGAAAGAAGAGAGCTGCGCAAAAAGCGAAATTCAGAAATGTACAGAGGGTCTTTCTCATTACCTCAAGTCTTCAGCTGGTATTAATACAGCCAACTATCCAGAAGTGGAGAAAGAATTACCAAAAAGTAGCAGGCAGAGCAATCCTTGGGACTCATACAGGGTTGGGAAAAATTTGTGTTACCACAAGCCAGAAGGAAAAAACTACGATACACAAGACACTGGATAGAATACTAAGAAAGGTATTGGTTCAGTGGTAGTGAAAAATTCAGTCAACCTAAAAGGCTGCTCTGGCCCCTCCTGACAAAGCTTAAAAGGAAGACTTTGAAAGAATCAAATTATTTCCAAGTAATTTAATGGTACCTTATAACAAAGCTAAAGTATATTTAAATAAATACAAACTATCCAGCACCCAACAAGGTAAAATTCACAATGTCTGGTAACCAATATAAAATTACCAAACATTCAAAAAAATTTTCAAAATGAGTAGAAAAATTAGTCAACAGAAACAGACCTAGAAATTAGGTAAGTGATAAGTAGAAAATGATATTTAAACAGGTATAAAGTTGATGCTCATTATTTAAGGATTCCATATTGGCAAATTCATCTACTCATTAAAGTTATTTTGTTAACTCCCAAATCCATACTCGTGGTGCTTTCACAGTCATTTACATGCACACAGTAACAAAAACATTTCAGTCTCCTGACACACTGGTTCCTAGCTGAGGTAGAACAGGTGATGCTTACAGTCTTATTTGAGTTCTGAGACTGTAAAAAGGTCTCCTTTTCATGGTCTATTTAGGATCACATATGTGTTTTGCAGTTTTGTGCCTTTTGCTGATGACTTCACTATTTAAAATGGCCACAAAGCACAAGGCTGAAATGCTGCTAGTGTATTTTTTTTTAAGTTTATTTATTTATTTTGAGAGAAAGAGTGTATGTATACAAGCAGGAAAGAGCAGAGAGATCAGGAGAGAATCTCAAGGAGGCTCCACAAGTGTCAGCGCAGAGCCCAATGCAGGGCTCAATCTCATGAACTGTGAGATCGTTACCTGAGCTGAAATCAAGAGTCAGAGGCTTAAACAAATGAGCCACCCAGGACCCCCTTCTAGTGTTTCTAAGTCCAAGAAGGCTATGATACGCCTTATGGAGAAAATTTATGTGTCAGATAAATTTCATTCAGGCATGAGTCATAGTGCTCTTGGCCATGAGATCAATGCTAATGAATCAATAATATATATTAAATATAATATCTTTAAATAGAAACACACATAAAACAAGATTATATATTTGACAAAATGTGACCAGAAATTCAGAGAAACCTACCCCTATATCTCCCTTAGGGGCAATGGTTCAGTTTTCACTAATTTAGCTTTCACAGTGACTTTATAGAACATAACTATCCTAACAGTGAGAATTGACTGTTATTCCATGCATTTGATAAAGCAGAGAAAAGATTAATAAGCATGTTAAAGACATGGAAGATTGTCTTTACAATGTCTGAATGGAAAAGTACTAGATGGGATTAAGAGCAAATTAGATTCTGCAGGAGAAAAGATTAATGACCAGAAGATACAACAATAAAAACTATAAGAAATGGAAACAGACATTAAATGATAAAAAAATAATAAATAAAGATATGAAAAAAATTAAAGCATTAGTGAGCTGTGGGATGACTTCAAGTGGCCTTGTACATACATAACTACAGACACTGAAATGAAGATACAGGACAGAAATAAATCTGAAAAATAAGAGATTAAAAATTTCCAAATTTAATGACAACTATAAATCTACAGATCAGAGAAGTTCATAAACCCCAAGCACAAGAAAACTACATAAGAGCAGATCATAATAAACTTGCTTAAACTTAGTGATAAAACAGAAAAATCTTAAAAACAGCCAGAAAAAAAGGCATATTATACCAAGAACAGAATGACAGAAAACTGATCTTGCAAGCCAGAAGACAATAGAGGATCTTAAAGCACTAAAGGAAAAGAAACTGTCAATCTAGAATTTTATACCCAGAGAAAATATTTTTCAAAAATGAAGGTGAAATATACTCTTTTAGATATAGAAGAGCCAAAAGTATTCATCACTAGCAGATCATTACAAGAAATGTTAAAGAGAAAGCAGAAGGAAATGACATCATATGGCAATCTGGATCTATGTAAAGAAATAAAGAACCTAAGACCTGGTAAATATGTGGGTAAATATGAAATACATACTTTAGATTTCAAATTTCTTGAAAAGACAATTGGCTGCTTATAACAAAAATAGTAACAATGTATTATGGGGCTTTATAACCTATGTATATATTAGATGTATAATAAAAGTACAAAGACAGAAAGGGGAAATATATACCACTGTTAGAATTTTTAATATATATGAAGTGGTATAACTTTACTTGAAAGTAGCCTGTGATCATTAAAAATGTATAAATAGACCTGAAAATAATCTCTAAAAATACACATATAGCTGATAAGCTAACAAAGGAGGTAAAATGAATATAAAATACTAACTTAATCCAAAGAAGGTAGAAACAGAGAAAAAAGAAAAAAAGAACAGATGATTTGAACAGAAAGATGGTAAATTTAAATACAATCATACCAATTATCACATTAAATATAAACAGTCTACACACACGATTTACAAGATAGAGAATACCAGGTTTGAGTAAAAAAGCAAGACCCCAATGATAGCTGCCTTTACAAAGCCCATTTTAAATATAAAAACACAAAAGTTAAAGGTAAAATGATAAGAAACCACATACCATCCTAACACCAATGTATTTATACTAGATAAAGCAAATTTAAGGGCAAAGAAAATTACCAGGGATAAAGACGTCATTTTGTAATGATAAAGAGGTATTTATTAAGAAGACATAAGAATCCTAAATATTCATGAACCTAAAGAGAGTTTTAAAAGATAGAAAACAAAAACTGATAAAAGAAAGGAGAAATAAACAAATCCACAACTACAGGCAGAGATTTCAACACTACTCTATCAATAATTGATACAGTAAGTAGACCAAATACTGATATTTACTGGTACTTCTTTATCAGTAAAGATAAAGAAGACTTGTAGAAAACAATCAACCACCTTGACAGACCAAACATTTACAGAACACTCTACTCAACAACAGCATAAAACACATTTTTTCCAAGTGCACACAGAATATTTACCAAAACAGACCATACTCTGGGCCATAAAATAAGTCTCAATAAATTTAAAAGAATTCATATTATACAAGATACATTATCTGATAACAATGAAATTAAATTAGAAATCAGTAAGAAAAAGACATCTAGAAAATTCCTAAACATTTGGAAACAAAATAGCATACTTCTAAATGTCCCAAGTTGTCAAAGAAGATATCTATGGTAAATTAGTACTTTAAACAGAATGAAAATGGAAACACAGCATTTCACAATGTGTAGATTGTAACAAAAGCAATGCTTAAGGGAAATTCACAGCACTAAAAATGCCTGTAATAGAAAATAAGAAGGGTCTAATATGACTAATGTACAGTATACTATTTCTCTCTGAACTAGTCATAGTTGAATCTACAGCTTCAAAATAGAGAACGCAATTTAGTTTGACAGGGCAGATCAATACCGTCTACCCAAAAAACACAATGCCCACATTATGAAGGCCCACACATCAGGAATGACAAGAGGATTGGGTGTCACAGTGCATGACAACACACGCACCTGTGCGGTTAGCTGGCCTTGTTGACTGGGAATCAGGAGAAGTTAAGCTTTGCCTCCTTCCTACTTCATCAGAAGGAGAGGTTGGTAACGATGATATTGGAGGAGTCTGTGCACGACGTGTGGGAAGTACAGTGGTAGTTGGGTAACTAGAGAACATTTGCCTTTAAGAAAACAACAATGGTTAGCATAAAACTCCAATATACATCAGCGTCTTCTTATAGAAGAATATTTAAGCTGGAAAACTATAAGTTAGCTATGGTTTGATGGGGGGAGGGGAGAAAGACTCCCAACAATTTTAATAATCATTATCACACAGAATACATTTACTATGAAAGTAATAGTATGTTATCATTGCTTTGGCAAAAATGCCAAAAACATAGCAGGTGAGGGGAATGAAGCAATTAATAATTTTTTTTTAATTCCTGCTTTTATGGAGCTTTCCTTCTACTATAAGAAGATGATACGGTTATTTTGATACGTATACAGTAGCTAAAGAATAAGGACTTTTAATATAGCTAAGTTACAGTTACTTCAAATATAAATTTACTAGCTAGCCATGAAATTATTCACATGTATCCAAAGTAATAGTCTACAGGTAAGTTATGGAAAGAAAAGATATTTCCCAGTCGCCTAACAACTGAAAACTAGCATATGAATAGTGTGCCAGCCATATAGAGGGGGAAAGGTATAAGAGAGGCAGCCCCCTCAGGCTGAGAAGGCAGACATTGGTTTAAGAATAAAGTCCAGGAAGACCTCACTGACGCTCTACTCTTTAGATTTGTCCAACAAAATAAAAACTTTTTAAGCATCAAAAAATACTGTCTACCCAAATAACTGATACAATGATATTCACATAGGGGGCAGTTATTCCTGATTTTTCTGGTGTTAAATGATGTTTAGTCAGGCAGAGACAACAGCAACTCTAATACAGTCCCAGTCAACAGCAGGCAAACAAAGACTTAGAAGAATGGGGACCTGTGAGAGCAAGGGAATATTGTTTTACCAGTGAATTCCATGGCTACACTGCACAGCTTGGAAGGCAACAAGGATTAAAAACCATGTTAGAGGGGCGCCTGGGTGGCTCAGTTGGTTAAGTGTCCGGTTTCGGCTCAGGTCATGATCTCACAGTTCGTGTGTTCAAGCCCCGCATCGGGTTCTGTGCTGACACCTCAGAGCCTGGAGCCTGTTTCAGATTCTGTGTCTCCCTCTCTCTCTGCCCCTCCTGCACTCATGCTCTGTCTCTCTCTGTCTCAAAATTAAATAAAAAACCAAAATAATAAAAAATAAAAACCATGTTAGAATATCCTATCATTCTTCTTTTCCTCCTTTCTTGAAAAGAAGCACCTCCTGGAACTGTTACTCAAGTGAGAGAGCTAGGATGTGTGAGGACTGCACAATGGTAGCTGCTAGGAGTAGTGCTCCTCCTGCCTAAGACCAGAGCAGAAACTCAGTGTGTGAACTGAAGACCACTGCATTAGGTGTCCGACTTGCTCAGGTCATGATCTCTCAATTCATGAGTTCAAGCCCCGTATCGGGCTCTCTGCTGTCAGCGCAGAGCCCACTTTGGATCATCTGTGGCCCTCTCTCGGCTCCCCTCTCGCTTACACACACACGTGCACTCTCTTCTCACTCAAAAATAAACGTTAAAAAAAAAAAAAAATCACTGGGGAACCTTAATTCAAATGCAAATTGTGCTCCACCAGACCTACTGAGTGAGACTTACAGGGGGACACATTACAGCCCCAGAGCCTTAAAAAGCCTCCCAGGTGGCTCCTGTAGACACCAAAAATTGAGAAGCATTATAGTAATAGCGCTCTTCTACTCTCTAGAGGTCAGTCTACACACTGGGAATAATAATAACCTGTCAATTATGGGAAGAGGGAAAGGAGGAAGAAAAAAGGGAGACTAACCATTCTACTGTTCTTTATTTCACTTAAGCCCTAGTTAAGGGAGCTCACACAATAGTCCCTCCGTAACGATTTTCTCTCAAAAGTTTTCATTTTGTCTATATACCTGGCAAACTGAAACAAAAAGAAAACTGAAACATTATTTGGAATTTATAAACCTACTAAAACAGAGTTCACTGAAGAAGTATCATAAGACAGGCTCTTTCATTTGAAAAGTAGACTTGTATGATCTTATAGTAAGAATGAAAGTATAATTAAGAAATTATGCTTAAAAGTGAAATAACCTGAAAAAATTATTTTCATGGAAGTGACTTTCATCTTGAGGCTCTAATAGTCAATAAAAGCATTTACTTTTTGAAGAAAAAAAATACTCAAAAGCTTAGCTGAAAAAAAGAAAAGATAATTATAAGGAGACAGACTCCTAGAGTATGTGATTATCAGTGGCAAGAGTGAGAAATCCAGACCACCCAAGTGGCTGTGAAACTTTGTGCAAGTTATTAAACTTCTGGGGGGCATTCCCAACTTTAGCAAAATGGGTTTGGCTCTATGATCTCTTAGGTTCCTCCTAGCTCTGGATGCCTTTAGCTGGGCACATTCTTCATTAAGAGAATGATCATGTATTCAGAATCCTAGGCATCAATATGGCAGATGTTAAAGGTCAGTTTCCCTACCTCAGAAGACTAAGTGGCATCACGCCTGGGGATTCAGATGCAGGTACTGTTTCTGTGTCAGTGACTGGAGTGGTGGCAGTCGTGGTGTCCTCCAGCGAGCTGCTCATAAAGGAAGTTGTGCTCGAGGCTGATGGGCTAGTAGTAACTGGCGTTTGTGCCTGCTGGGCTTGGTCACTTTCTTCAGCTTGTTGATCAATCTCTATAAACCAAGGTAAATGTTAAGAAAGTAATAAGGATTTGTTTTTTCACAAGTGACATGTAAATGAAAAACCTTAAACTTTTAATTTGAAAAGTTTCTAAATATGTTTCCTCCGTGCCAATTTCTATGAAATATTTTTTAATGCTCTTGCATATATACATCCTTGTATTCACTACTATAGTCTTACTATAGACTCTACAAATAATAAGGTAATAAATACACTTTTGTAATCATTTCCTTTTTTAGAAAAGAAGTTTCTCTTAAAAACAAAAAAGAGGGACATCTAGGTTGCTCGGTCAATTAAGTGACCGCCTGTTGAATTTTGCTCAAGTTATGATCTCACAACTCCTGAGATGTTCTGCACTGGGCCCTGCACTAACTGGTCACTGCTTGGAATTTCCTCTCTCTCTTTCTCTTTCTGCCTCTCCCCTGCTTGCATGTACATAAAAATAAACTTAAAAAAATAACAAAAATAGTCTCACTTTTGTTTGTATGTTTGACTAAAGGTTCTCTAAAGTATCTAATCATTAAAACTGTATTTCCTGGGTGAGCCTGAGTGGCTCAATTAAAGCATCCACTCTTGATTTTGGCTCAGGACATGATCTCACAGTTCATGGGATTGAGCCCCGTGTCAGGCTCCATGCTGTCAGCACAGAGTCTGCTTGGGATTCTCTTTTTCCAGCCCTCCCCGATTTGCGCTTGTGCTCTCTTTCTCTCTCTCTCGCAAGGTAAATAAACAAACTAAAAAAGCCCTCTATTTCCTGGGGTGCCTGGGTGGCTCAGTTAGTTGAGCATCCAACTCTTGAATTCAGCTCAGGTCATGATCCCAGGGTTGTAGAATCAAGCCCCACATCAGGCTCTACACTGAGTGTGGAGCCTGCTTGAGTTTCTCTCTCTCTACCCCTCTCATGCTCTCTCTCTCTCAAATAAAAAACAAGTTTTTTTAAAAACCCTGTATTTCCTTAGCACTTCTATTTTGATGCCTATCTTTAGTCTTTAAATAGGCAAAAATGAAGACATGCAAATATAAGTAATATGTGTAAATATAATACAAATCTAGACAGAAACCCCATCCCCTAAAAAGGACAATGTCTCACAAACAAACTACTGCTAAGAGCTAAAGAAATTAATTAAATGTCTAAGAGCTTACAAAGCATTTACAAATTTTCCTCTTATCTGGTAAGTGAACTTACAAATAAACATAATATCAAGAAAGTACTTACCACAAAGACAGCTATTTCTATTGTGGTTGCTAAATGGCCACATACCTACATAATCATGACCTTAAAACTATTTATATGCAACATGTACTTTCCTCTGCTTATCTACCATTTAATCTATGAAAGGAAGAAAGGTAGTTAAGAAAAAGAGAAGGCAGGAAGAAGAGGAAGGGAAAAAGGAAAAAAAGGAAATGCGGTTCCATGAAGGCAAGGGACTTTGTTCACAGCTGACTTTCTAGACCCAAGAAGAGTACCTGGCATATAACAGGCACCCAGTAAATATTTACTGAATATATTTCATTTTTATCTCAGAATTCGTATTATCCCAAAAGGTAAAGATAAAGATAAAATAAGGGCTTTTATTTTCTACAATACAGAATCTATAAAAGTAGTACAAATGTCTCTGAGAAGATATCAGTATATATATTTTGAATCAGATCAATAAATTATCGAGAATCTTTTGCGGCATGAGTTAAGTTTTACAAAATGTAGGAATAATAATTCAGTTCCGTGCTTTTATAGGTTTAAAATAGAAAATTACAGTTAGGCAGATAATTATTAATATAAAAGAAACAAAAAACCTGTTTACCTTGCAAAGGAAAAACAATGTGAAAACTGCTTTGGCCAAAAAGGTTTTTTATAACTAACTTACAGAATATATCATATCTGTCATGAATAATTTCAACAACACATAAGGAAAAGAAAAAACAGATAACATACCTTGCTTAATTTTGCCCCCAAACTGGTCTTCCAGGAGCCCATGGACCACTAATTTGTAGATCATGGCTTGAGCTCGTTCCAGATCAGCTAATCCCAAGGCTCTCTTTATGGGCGACCGCATGACTGCCCGCTTCACCATGTGTCTCATTAGAAACTGCAAGGCTGCTCGCATCTCCACATCTTCATGAACAACTGGAGAGCTTGCACAGTCTGAGTTATGGCCATTTTCAGCCAGAACTTTTGGTATCAGCAACAGCTCAGCATATTTACTACAGCCAAGAAGAGCACTAAGTGATTTCATAGCACCGAGGTAGAGATAGGACAGCTGGACTGCTCTGATTTCTGACTGGGCTATGTCATGGTTTTTGGATATGTGTTCGTGATTTTTTCTTTTTCCTTCTGTTATCTGATGTTGGGATTCCACACTGGGCAGTGTTGAGTCTAAAGAAAATGAAGCTATTTCGTTTTCGGATTTGGAGGTTGTGGTACCCTGATTTTTTACATCATCAGATGGTAAGCCTGTTCGCATATCTAAAGCAGATTCACTCTCGGTTTTCTGCTCAACATCCCCTTTCTCCTCAGACTCATGTCGGTGTTTCTTTTCATGTCGCTTGGTGCTCTGTTTGCCCATGTCTTCATGAATACCAGTCAGATACGTGAGGTCCAGCAACACAGAAGCTGTCAGGCCTCGGAATCGCGCCACATCAAAAGGCAGTGGTTCACAGGGCTCCAGATTATACAATGGAGTATCACTAGGCGACCAAAAAGTTGGGAAGCTTTAATAAAGATCAGAATGACACAGGAAGAAGCAAGTGAGGGATAGACGGGAGGAAGGTACAGAAAATAATGTAAACAAAATAAGATGCATCATGTACACAGTACAAAGGATAATTTACACAAACTAGAGAAATTATTAGAGAGAAAAATGAATCTATTATGAGAAAATGGGGAGATGTGATGCTAAATGCAAAAGCAATGAGATGTGCATGTACTTTCAAATCAGAATACTGTTACTACAATGCAAGGCAGAATTAGCAAAATTTCTATAAACAAATAGTAAATATACCTTTCAAGTCTGCCATCATAGTGTGAAAGCAGCCACTGAATACCTAAATAAATGGGTGTGACTGTGTAACATTATTTGCAAAAACAAGGGGTAGGCCAGATGTAGTTTTGTCTATCCCTGATGTAAGCTATTTGGAAAGTAGTGTAATAAATTTTACTTATTACATGGATAGTGACTATAACTTATTCCAGAGAAGATTTTGTTTCCATTTAAAACATTACTTTGTAGTCTTCAATTAATGCCTCTAATTTATAGTTTAAGCAAAAATATGATCACATAATTCCTGGTATTTGGCAAGAATTTACTGAAGTTTAAAAATGTTATAAGTACACAAAATGTAAAGCTGTAGCAAGGATATAAAGTTTGGTGGCATAAATTTGTTATATTAACCTAAATCCTAGTTCTAGCTTAACCTTCCTTAATCTTTATTTTCCCTTTGCCTTATTTTCTTATTTGTTTTAATTTGATTAATTTATTTTGCTATGTTACATGTACATTTTAATAAGGAATCACAAATCCTTTCTGAAACAAGGCAAAGAATAAAAGAAAAGGTGAATATTTTCATGTAACATTGTAAAATTTTTATTGGTTTCGTGAAATGGGGGAAAGTAGGGTTCATTAACTCCTAAAATTATATATAAAGATTATACATGTTTTATTTTCAGCTGAATCTATAGCTGTTGTTAGATTCTAAAACAGTACTGCCTCCAAAGAAATCTTAAGAATCTGTTTTAGACATTTTCCCATGTCATATTAACACTATTATTAAGCAATCACTTCAGGCAGTATAATGAAGTAACATATTATCATTAATAAATCCACATTTTTAATGAAGATACTTGATGTGTTTCCTTTGAAACATATGAAGTTTCTATTTCACACAAGTCCTGTCTGACTGTAAACACATCTAAACGCTTTAAAGTATATAGTTTGTGTTAACATTTCTATCCAAAATATTGCATACTGAAGGGACAGAAATATGTGCTTAAAAAAAAAAATAAGAGTACTTATATCACAGTTAATCCCAAACTTAATTTTAGTCACTCAAATGTTCCTGCCTACATTCAAAGCCCACTTACATAAAATGTAACTGACAAATCTGCAGGCTGGATTTTTTCTATCTCAATGTGTAATGGAAATGATCAAAAAGCAAGTGGCCAAATGAAAAACAAAGACAGTTCCCAGTCAAACCTAAATTAGTGAGCTTACCATTTCTTCACAAAACAAAACAAAAAAAAAAACTATATATTTTATAAACCACTAGTATTCCAGGGAACATGGTTTCAGATATATTCTTTTATGAACACATTACTCATACCCACTGTATGAAAAAAAAATTATTTTAAAAACTGGCAGCTCACCTATAATACATAGTTACTCACTGTCCACAGGCAATGGCCCATTTCACCATTAAACACTCGTTTGCTAAAAGTGTAACTCAACAGATCATACCTGATGGTAATTTCTGCTTCATCCCATTGGACCTTGGCAGACGTGCTGCCCTCTTTGACCACTCCCAGCAGCGTGGCATGGCGCCCAGTTTGCTTGTGAACACACCGACCTCCAACTCTAAGACCAGCATCAACTCCTCCTATCACTGCCAGCACAGGCCACACCTCTATGCAAAGGGTCCTCAGCTGCGGCTCTGAGAGGTCAGCAAGGCCATGTCTACTATGTTTACCTTTCTCTTCCTCTTTGCTCTCCTTCTCCTCTCTCATTTCATTTTCCTCTCGGCTTTGAACCGAGCGGCTTTTCTTTAGCTTCTGACCTGACTCTTTAATACATATCTTAATTTTATGCAGCCTTTCCATCATTTTTTTGTTAATGCAGTAAGTCCAACGGTCTGTTCGGTGAAGGATACGGATAAGCTGAATAGTGGCCTCCGCCAGCACTGCTGCTACTGGACTACAAATAGGGTCTCCTGGAAGTAAGTCTCGTGGTGTGCCACGCATTTGCATGTCACAAATTTTCACCTATAAGGAAAAAAGAAGGCAATTTGTGATATTAATAGTTCTCCGAAACCATTAGTCACCAGACATTCTAGCACATGTAATCCCATGCTAAACGAGTGTTTGGTATTCTAATATATGTGTATTATACCACTGGCTGCTGGTAAGGAGTGAGCAAATATTACAAATCTACTAAAGTTAGTAACAGTATGGTCCTCTGAAACAAGCTGCCCCGTTATTAAAACTTCCTCCTGTAGCCTGTGAGTATTAGAGTTGTTGCAGCCACCCAAAAGGTACATATAAACCAAGGTATATGCGACTGCCTCAATTTATGCAAAAAAAAAGCCTTGAGAATCTAGTCATGCTCATCCTCAAGACAAATCCTGGTACCATCTATTACACTGTTCAGTGGACACAAAGATAACACTGTAAGTCTAGATAACCGGTATATTCCCAACCTACACACATTTAAAATAAGACACGGAGGTTAAATTAAAAGAAGAGCAAGACTTGGATCCAAATCTTAATTCTGCATAATCTTGGGAAATTATTTAATCTCACTAAACCTCAGTTTATTCATCTGAAAAAAAATTGCACTAATAATAGTATCTATCTCTCATGGTTAAAGAGTAAATGAGACAATGCACATAAAGTGCTTATTACTACAGTGCCAAATACATAGTAAATGTTCAAAAAGATGTTAACTACCATTAATATTGTTTTTATCAGATCAGAAAAGGCTTCTGGGCAGAATAAATTGTTTGGGACATAGTGTACAGATGAATTAATTCCTTCAAGGTTCACAGATGTTGGGGAGCAACAGGCCATCACTCTAACCGGGTCACAGCAGAGGCTATTTTGGGCTCTAAGAATATCATTGAGAAAGGGACGACTGAGTACTGGGCTGTCTCTGAACTTCATCCCCAGTTTTGTTGACTGCATATTCAGTAGGTAGCTCCTTTCACTCATGAGCTGCTAGCTTAAAATTATACCATCTTAGAAATTTCAGAAACACATTTAAAAGCATAGAATAAAAGGCAATTTTCATAGGTAGGACTGACCAAGTTCAGCAATTCCATTATAGATATATGACAGTGTGAAAACTTTCTACTACAAAATAACTAGAAATTCTGGAGACGAGAGCTCAGAAGTGAAAGGATGTGGTAGAAAACAAACCAACAGGGAGATCACAATGAAGTTTGTCTCTGCTTGGCTTTTAGATAAGGAGGAAAAAAAAGTTTTTAGTGAGAGTGTAGCTCTTTAATACTGTCCTCCTGAAGGTGTGGGGTTCAAATTAACACCATCTATAAGGTATAAGAACCCCTTTAGCTGAATGAGCCCCAGGTTCCACATCACAACTAGATCTGCCATTATTCAGCTAAGGGTACCTGATTACATTTAAGATTATTTCTAGACCTCTTTCTCATATGTACAACTGCCAATGAACCAGATTACTCCTAAACTATTGCCTATAATTCCTATAATTGAAAGTTGACTCATTATATTCAAATTGCCAGAATATGAAATAGTGCCTTAAAGAAGAGTAAAGGCAACTTCTAAAAATAATCTAACTTTCTAGGAGAGTAAATTACCTGAACAGGTACCTTTAATGGTAGAAATACTTTATTCCACTTATAAACTCTATCTGATCCTAACAAATATTAATTTAAAAAAGGCAAATATCCTTTACACTTAGGTATAAAATCTGAAGTTTCATTACCTTCTCCCCTGGGTTGCTACTATAGAACATTACACACGGGTATAACTCTGCTGCGTCCACATCTTCAAAAGCTAATTTGGGTTCCTATAGTGTGACAGAGGAGATGAAAACAAAAAAAAAATTTTTTTTTAAATATGCAATATCCAATTAAGATTCAAAGCTCTTATGAAATAGAACACAATTTACAAGATCAAATCTCAACCTTGCTAACCAAGGAAATTCCACATATAACAAATGATCCTGATTTGTTCACCTGTTTCAAAAATCTTACTGGAAATTTACTCTCTTTCTATTGTTTGTTTGGTCCTGGTAAATACTAAAAGAACCAAAAGGTATTAGAGAAAAAGCAGAGAAGAGTGGATAATGTATAAATTGAGTAACTGGCACTTAAATAACTGAGTTGAGTGTAAATAAAAACAAGAAAACATGCAGTGCTTGTCAGTGAGTTTCAATACCTCTCCATTTTTCCCAAAGGAAATGGTTCTGGCTTCCATGTCTAACACACATGTAATGAAATCTCCTTGAGTAAAGCTGGACAACGTCAGAGTCTGTTCTCCATTGTGATAGAGGTTACCACTGTAGGCCCGGTAGAGCCACATATCCGAGGTAGTACGGTGGTTAAAGTCATGTACTGGCCAGCGAGAAACTCCAACACACGTGCCTTCATTACCTCTGTTTTCCTTCACAATGTAAAACTGAAATGAAAATGGTAATGTTCACTAATATCCAAAAAACTTGTTTATATATAATTAACTGTATAAAACCAAAACGGGGGAATGTGCTCACAAATAAACACTAATGCATTTATGGGACTACAGTAAGTTCACTTTCAGCCTAAGTGAAAATAAGATATAAATGAAGCAATTTCATCATTTTATAAACTAGATGAAGATTCACTAGAACTAGAACAATTCTGACTCGTTAAAATATAGTTACAGTATTATTTGGAGAAAAGAGAGACAGACAAGTGGGAAAAGATAGTGCTCTGGTGCCTGGTGGCTATGGAGTTATATGTGTTATGAAACAGCAGGTAAATTGAACCGTTGAGAGAGATCAAAGTTACCTACAGAATTCAAAAATAAAAGATCTAACCATAGGAGAGTTAGCACACTGGCTCCCATGACTGCTTTTGGCCTTGTTAGCTAAAGTGAGTTAAAAAGAAGGTAAAGTTTGTGATGTGCTCTCTTGCAGGCAGAAAGAGAAAGGGGGCCAAACATCCCTACAAACAGGCTTTGGATGGGCCAAAGAATAAAAATTAATTTGCAGTTGTCTCTCCTCTGGGTGGGAAGGGAAAGAATTCAAATCTCCCTGAAGGTGAGTTCTGGGTAGATTAAAAAAAATTGGAAGTGTGTATTGCTTTTTCTTCTAAGTAAGAAGAAAAAAAATATAAATCAGTTCCCAGAGCTGGAGCAAAGCTTTAAATAAAGAAATAAGAAAGAAAAGAAAAGAAAAGAAAAGAAAAGAGGAAAGGAAAGGAAAGGAAAGGAAAGGAAAGGAAAGGAAAGGAAAGGAAAGAAAGGAAAAGAGACAATACAAACACCTCTCTAGTTGTTTTCTTTAGCCTAGATGCTTCCACTGCTATAACAGTGACCCTGACCCAACAAATTACCCTAAATTTACTGCTAGGGCTTTGAGTAAAGCTGAAATCTGAGTAAATTAAAACAAAACAAAACAAAACAGCATTTGCAAGTGTTTTGTGGCTATTGCATCTGGATGTATGATAAAAATTGATGTAAAATTAATAAATCCTAAGGGATCATCCTGATCAGTGAAAGGTACAAAGGAAAACTTGTTAGGGAGGTACACTTCCATGTTTTTTGCCACCAATGGGTCAATTTAAACTCTTTTGAGTATTGGAAACAAAATAAGTTTCCATAACTGATGATTTTTGCTATGATTTTTGCCTCTGGAAAAAGGGAGACCAGATAAAAAGAGTGGTAATCTCCAGACAGAGATACACATGTACACTTTCAGAGTTTTAAAAAGCAGTTTTACTTGCCATTGAGTTCTTATAAAATCTGATATCTGACTCTTAGAGGCTAATGATTTTCCAGACTAAATTTTGACTGGCTAAATTTGGACTCTAAACTGACAAGGCAAAAAGAAAAAAAATTAAAACAAACAAAAGAACAAAACACTCCCAGAAAGAGATTTATTTTTTCTAGGCTGCTCACTAGATAAATAATTAGGATAAAAGAGGAGGTTTTTAAACCTTCTATTTTGAAAAAAAAAAATTTTAACTGGGATTTTGTCCTGACCAAATTCCTAACTAACTGTTCTGGTTAAGTTGTATGAAAATGTTTTTGCGTGAAAATTCTTTTGTCCTTGACCCCAACCCTTCTGGACAAAAGGTCTAAATGAAGATTTAAAAATGGCTGAAAAAATCTGAAGTTATAATTATTAAATGAGACATACTGATTTTAGAAAAAGGGAAAAGGAGAAAAACAAACAAACAAACAAACAAAACCCAGACCCTTGGGAAGTCTGGAGGAGTGGAGAAGGCTTTAATGACCTTTGTTTTTCAGAAATGTTTCTCTTGGGAGGCGGAGGGGAGAATCAATATTGTCTTGAAGGCTACTGTGAGTACTTCATGTTCAACCTGACTGCTGAGGCTTCCATCATAACTGACAGACTGTAAGAAACAGGGTGGTCCCAGCACCTGCATATTCCCCAGCACACCTCTAAATATCATCATGCTCTTCAGACAGATAAAGTTAAGTCAGAGACAAACAAAACCATTTAAATGCCTGCCTTTAGGCAGTACCTGAGTCCCACTGACTCTAAATTATTCAAACTGCACTGGGAACCAAGGGTGGGAAGTCCTCTGGTGAAAGGTCACATTGGGGCCCTGTTAACATGTTCTCCTTAACTACTGTACAACTTGATTAAGGAATCCTAGCGATTATACATTCTTTGTTTCCAGGAATAGCATGTATGCCTTCTAGAACTGTATTCTTGTGTGTATACCCTATCATGATACTACCTGAGCCCTGGACTGGCCAGAGTTGTGCTGTGCTGAACTGATGCCTAAATGAGTTAACACAGAAACTTAAGGACAAATCTACATGGCTTTTTATGACAGACTTTTATGGTTAATGAGATTTATTTTTAACTAGCTAAGTCTAGGACCACCTAGGAAGCATAACTGAAGTCAAGAGTACAGGCTGGTCTCACCCTGGTGTCTGGGGTCCCTACTGATAATAATAAATATTATATAAAGATTTTTATATAATAAAAAAATATTATATAAAGATTTATATATATATAATATATATTATATAAAGAATATAAAGAGACTATGTCTAAGAGCCAAGGGGGTGGACTGTGCCAAAAAGGAGTTAATATAGCAAAGACTACCATACTTAGAAAGGCCTGCTTGCAGATGTTGGTCCTTGGCTGGCATCTGGAACTAGAATGGTAAACAGTTCCCTTCACTGATAAAAACTTACCCTAGGCTCATTACACCTGGACTGTTTTGTACAACATTATAGTTAAACATAAACAACAGCTTTCCTTCTGGGAATCTAAAGTTTTAGTGTATGTCAGACAAAGGGCATGTGATCAGCACGCAATAAAAATCTTGGGCACAGGGGCGCCTGGGTGGCTTAGTCGGTTAAGCGTCCGACTTTCGCTTAGGTCATGATCTCGCAGTTCGTGGGTTCGAGCCCCATGTCGGGCTCTGTGCTGACTGCCAGCTCAGAGCCTGGAGCCTATTTCAGAGTCTGTGACTCCCTCTCTCTCTGACCCTCCCCTGCTCACGCTGTCTCTCTCTCTCCTAGAAATAAATAAAAATATTAAAAAAAAAAATTTTGGACACTGAATCTCTAATGGGCTTTCCCAGGCAGGAAACATTTACTGTATTTTCATGGCTGAGTATGATCTCTGTGACCCCTCATGAGATGGATTATCATAATTTTTTAACTGTTCATTAAAAAATTTTTTGAGGTAACTTCAGAAGAAGTTACAGAAGTTACAAAAACAACAGAGTTCCTATATACCTTCATTCAGTTTCCATTTACGTTAATATCTTACATAACGATAGAACACTTACATGATTTTTTTTAAGTAGGCTCCATGCCCAACATAAGGTTTGAACTCACAACCCTGAGATCAGGAGTTGCATGCTCTACTGACTGAGCCAGCCAGGTGACCCTACATATGATTTTTAAAGGTTTTTGATACATATTTCTGGTAAGAACATTTTTTGGTAAGGACTAAAAGACACAATGCTAAAAGCTTCTTGGAATTCTACATACCTTCCACTGATAGCATCCAGAAGTTACTCCAGTTGATGCCAATCCATATCCTTTTCCTCCACTGCCATGAGTTAAAATCTGTCCATTCTCCACTAGGCAACACTGGGCTTTCTCTGGATCAAAGGATACTTCTTGTATAGGAAGATTCTCATCTTCTTCCTCCAACTCTCCCTGCTTCTACCAAAAAGGAAGGTGGGTCAGCATTTTGGAAAAATCCAGATCTCAGTTAATCTAGTATATATTCTAAGGCTCTTTGATTCCACAAACTCTATGTACCAGGTACAATGCAGGCAAGGGAACTCAATGATAAATACAGCAGGGTCTGTGCATAAAGCTTACAATCCAATTAGGGGCCACAGAAATAAATAACACCAGCATTGTGGAGAATAACAAGAGTTATATGACAAGTATTGCAGAAACATAAAGGTATAAGTGTCTAAACATGTTTGGGAAAGATAAGGAAAGCATTCAAAAGAGGAGGAATTCTGAGCTGAGAAATGATGAGAAGGCATTCAGCAGATGGTCAGAGAAAGGCATTCAGGCAGGATATAGACCACTGCGTCAAGGCTTGGAGGTACAAAAGAGTTCAGTAATTTATGGTAACTGCAGGCAGTGTAGAACATCTAGAGGATGAGACAGACAAAAAAGGAGGCTAGAAGGAGAAAAAAGAACAAAATCATGGGAAGCCTTGAATGCCATTTGAAGTTTGAACTTAACAGACAACAAGGAGTGCCTACACAAATTTATATAGAGAATCTCTAATCAGATCTGTGTTTGATAAACACTGTTTTGTCAGGGGTATATAGGATGAAGGTAGAGAGATCAATCAGATCTTGCAGTAATCACTGCAAGAGTTCAAGTAAACAATAATTGGAACTTGAGCTTATTATAATTCATTCAATGAGTATTAGGCATCTACAACGTGGAAGGCACTATACCAGGTCCTATAAATTCAGCAGTATATTAGATAGAGATAAGATCTCTGCTCTCACAAAACTTACATATATATTAGAATTTATATTTTAGAAGGTGGAGACAGAAGATAAACAAACAAAAAATATCAGGTAATAACTGCTATGTTGAAGTTAAAGCAAATCATAACAGAGTATGTGACAACTAACTCTAGATTGAAGATAAGGAAAAGACTCTCTGAAGTGATAATCAAGTTGAGACCTGAAAAGTAAGAAGAACCTGACGTCTGAAAAACCTATGAGGGAATTATTCTAGGCAGAAATAGCCACGCAAAGCATAAAAGAAGGAACTAAGCTAAGTGTGTTCAAGAAACAGGAAGAAGACGGGGTGCCTGGGTGGCTCAGCAGGTTAAGCGACCGACTTCAGCTCATGATCTATCTGTCTGTGAGTTCAAGCCCCGTATCAGGCTTTGTGCTGGCAGCTCAGAGCCTGGAGCTTGTTTCAGATTCCGTGTCTCCCTCTCCCTTGCTCATGCTCTGTCTCTCTTGCTCTCAAAAATAAATAAGACATTTAAAATAGTAGATAAACAAACAAAAAAAGAATGAGGAAGAAGGCAAATCGCTCTGAGTGTAGTAAGCAAAAGGGAGAGAACAAGTAGTTCTAGAGTTTATCCCAAATATGATGAGAAACCATTGGAGGATTTTAAGCACAGGACCAGTGTGGTATGATATACAGTTTAAAAGATCGTTCTAGATCCCAGGCAGAGAAAGGACTACAGGGAATTAACAATGAAAACAAAAAGAGCATTTAGGAGGCTACTGTATAGTCCGAGCCAGAGATGATAGTGGTTTGGAAAAGGGTGATGACAGAGGAATAAGGAGGTGGGCAAATTTAAGTTATATTTTATAAAGGAAACAACAGGACTTGAAGATTGTATGGAGGGAAAAAATGAGGGGTAGGGGTGGGGGTAGTGGTGGCAGAAAGAGGATAACACCTAGGTTTTTTTAGCCAAGTCACTAACTAGGAAGATAGGAAAGCTGGGGAAGGAATAGGATTTGATAGAACTAAAAATGCTAAGAAGTATGAGATGCCTACTAGACTATCATTTAAGTAGCAAGGCAAGTAGAAGATAGATATGTAAGCCCAGAATTCAGGGAAAATGTTAGAACTGGAAATCAAAAATTTGGGAAGCAATGGCCTATGAATCTGAATAAGGTTTTGTTGGGTACAGGAAAAGGAATGGGGATGATGGTTAGAAAAAGAAGGGGTCTTGGGACCAAGCCCTGAGATAATCCAAAACTTAAAAGGAAGAGGAAGAATGAATTAAAACAGAATAAGAGGTCACTGTACTGAAACAGAAGGAAAACCAGAAAAAGTGTGGACTCAAAAAACCAAGAGAAAGATTAAGGTAGCTAAATGAATGGATTTCAGAGCTATATAGGAAGTAAAATCAATGGGGCTCAGTGACTATGTGGATGGGGAGACATTAGGAAAATCTAGAATTCCCAAGAATTCAGGTTTGGAATGCTATGTGAATGATGGTGCTGTCAATTAGGAAATGGGACAGGGAGAAAAGTATAAAGGTTTGATGGGGAGACACCTGGGCTAGCATTTAAGTTTGGAAGGCACTGCATATAGATGAAAATGGTCCTGGGTATACTGAGGTTGTTGGAAAAGCTAAAAATGGAACTCTTGAGGGACAGCAGGGATGGAGGTTAGGAGAATCAGGCACCAAAGAAGAGATGCCTCTAGAGGGAACCAAGGACTGGCAGAGGATTGGAGATGTAAGAGTAAGGTAGTTAGGAAAACAACGGAAGGCTAGAGTTTCCAGAGATGCAGTAAGATGTGGACAAAAATGTGCATCCTGTATTTAGCAATTAGCACCTACCTATGTCATTTAATTTTGGTGCTTTGACGGAAGATCAACAACTGAGTTGGAGAAAATGAGAACTAAGGAGTGGCTACAACAAAGTATAAAATTACTCTTTTGAGAAGCTTAGCAATGGGGAAGCTTCTTAGATAAAAAGGGGTTTGAGGGGGCGCCTGGGTGGCTCAGTCGGTTGGGCGTCTGACTTCGGCTCGGGTCATGATCTCGCGGTTTGTGGGTTCGAGCCCCACGTCGGGCTCTGTGCTGACAGCTAGCTCAGAGCCTGGAGCCTGCTTCAGATTCTGTGTCTCCCTCTCTCTCTCTGACCCTCCCCTGCTCATGCTGTCTCTCTCTCTCAGAAATAAATAAAGCATTAAAACAAATTAAAAAAAAAAAAAGGGGGGGTTTGGAAGGGTGGGAATGAGAAATGTTTATAAGCTGAGAAGAAAGAACCAGTGGGGAAGAAGAAAGTGCAGAGAGAATATAGAATAACTGATAGAGCAAAGTCCCTCAGAGGAGAAGGGAGCCAGAGACAGGGTATTCATTTGTGCTGTCTCAAAATACCTTTTTGGAAGAATCGCTTACCTGTAACTTTATTTCTTGTTCTTTTTCCTTTATCTGAATAGCATGTTTGGCCTGAGCAATGGGTGTCTCCCACATACAGTCTGACAGAAGGGAAAAGAGGCGTTCAACAACCTATTTATTGAAGGAAAAAGAATGATGAAATTTGTAAAAGGTTAATTTTAAGTAATATTAGAAAGATAAATCATGTAACTAATACTAAGTCACATGTGAAATTTGATTTTACCAAAGTCCAACAGCTACTCTGAGCAGTTTGTTGTAATTTAAATCTTTTTTCTTAGAAAGATTATTAGCCCACTAGAAAGTGAGGCCACGCAACCTCACACACTTCTCTCTCTAAAGGCCCAAACCCAGTAAGAAATTCCACAGACCTTCCTTTCCTTCTGACCTTCTAAGAATTAACTATCTCCCTACTCCTCCTCATACCCATAACTTAATTTCTCTTTCTCCTTGCTTAGAAATTAAATAATAAGGCATTCTCAGAAGCAGAAGTTTTGCTATTGAATAAATGACACATTTACAACTGAAGAGACTATAATTTACATTCTGGGAAAATAATATTACAGATGTGAAAAGTATCTTCTAATAGTTTTAAAAATAGAAACCTGAGCCATTTGATCATCTTCTACACCAGATTCACAAGCTGGTAGCACAGCCTCAAGGACGTGAAGTGCAAGGAGCCTTGTTCTTAGGTTACCAACGAGAGGAATACCTGGGGGGGGAAAAGCAATTTTCTTATTATTAGTGTAAATTAAATTCAAAGTGTAAAGGAGGGGCGCCTGGGTGACTTACTTGGTTAAGTGTCTGACTTTGACTCAGGTCATGATCTCATGGTTCATGAGTTTGAACCCCGCATACAGCTCTGTGCTCCAGCTTGGGGTCTGGAGCCTGTTTTAGATTCTGTGTCTCTCTCACTCTCTGCCCCTCCCCCACTTGTGCTCAGTCTCTCTCTCTCTTCTGTCTCCTCTCTCTCTCTCTCTCTCCTCCCACTCCCCAAAAATAAACCAACATTAAAAAAAAAAGTGTAAACGAACTTCTTGAATAAAAATATTTGAAGCTCCTAAGCATTTATGGGTGGAATGGACAAAACTTCAACCTATTATCACAAGAATTATAGACTCAGCCTGTACCCCACTAAGGTACATGAATATTCAGGTTTATGTCTCAGTTTTTATGTATATAAAGGGAACAGCATTATTATAACTACCTGTGCCAGGTACTATGTTATGAATTTCATACACATTAACTCTATGGATCTTTACAAATCTTCCATTATATCCCTGTTTTGTTGATGAGGAAAGTGAGGCTAAGAGAAGTTAAGTAATGTGACCATAGCTCAGCAGAGGCAGAAGTAGAATTTTAAACAAGTCTGTTCATCTGTAAAGCTCAGGTTTATCATAAGCTTTCATTGCTGCTTCTCCATCCATGCCCTGACTGTCTCACAGAGATTTTAGGATTAATGAGGAGTAAGCAGTTTATACTTTTCTGAAGTAAGCAAAAGTAGAGACAGATTAATGATGCTCTTTTTTACACCTACTACTACAACAACACCAGATAAAAATAAATAAATATCTGATTTTTTCTTTATGCTTCACGACTTTGATCAATGTTATATAAGCTTCACTTTATTAAATAAGAAAAAAAGCTGTTATAAATTATACTAGTTAAGAAAAACTAGCAAAGTATATTGAGAATGTATACGTATAAAATGACATGTACCATGGAAAATTAAATTGTTTTAGCATGTTTAAGAAAGACTAGGGATGATGAAAAAGTTCTGGAAATGGAGACTACTTATGGTTGAATAACACTGTGAATGTACTGAATGTCCTTGAATTGTACACTTCAATAGTTAAAAGCTGTAAATTTTATATTTTATACCATTGCAAATTTTACATATATTTTACCACAATTAAAAAAAAGACTAGGGGAGTGGGACACCTGAGTGGCTCAGTCAGTTAAGCATCCGACTTTGGCTCAGGTCATGATTTCACAGTTCATAAATTGGAGCGCCATGTGCCTGCCTGCCCCCGCTCTCTCCCTCCCTCCCTCCCTCTCCCTCTCCCCCATCTCTGTCTCATGCAGACAGACATGTCTCTGCCCCTCCTACGCTTGTACTCTCGCTCTCAAAATAAATGAATAAACTTTAAAAAAAAAAAAAAGAACAGTAGGAAGGGACAGGTAGTAATATTTCAAGCACACTAAACTTTTAGAATAAGAACCCGGAGTTAGGCTCACTACATAGAACTTGCACAGATAACACACAATCAGAATTTACAATCAAGACAACAGAAATCATGTTATGATTAGAGAGAATGGACAAATCAGATCTGCATTTTGATAATCCAACAAGTGACATAAAAATATGTACCAATTATTAAATAAGATGTTCTCTATTTATTTTTATTATGGTAATTCAAACAAATAGAGCCAATTTCTCTAGATTAAATCCATAATCTGGCCTGGTGCTTTCTATTAATTCCTATCAATTTTTACTCCTAAAATTAATTTTATTTTGATCAGAAAACAGAAGTCAGAAACTCAGAAAACAGAAGTCTTGAAATGAAGGTCAAATATTCAATGTTGCTAAAGTGTGGTATTATCTGAGTAAAATATATGTAATGTATAAAAACACTCTAAAATAAGGCAAAGGTCATATACCTGAAGAACACTTCTGAGATGCTATGTTTAGAAGCACCTCTGTCCATTTTGGGGAAGCCATTTTTGACTGAATTGCTTTTGAAGACACAACTCTGCGAAGAAAAACTAAAAAATCCCCCAGATGTAGTTCTGCTGCATGTTGTTTCCTAAGAGCTGCTGAAGAGTGAAGAGACAAGTTTATATTACAACCAAAAATCCACAGGAAAAAATCATATCAAGTAACTTGCATTTAGACTGTAGTAACCCCAAACCTAATTCAAAATCTAAGTTGTCAATTGGCTGTTGACTTTTTAAACCTTAAAGAACAAAATGGGGAAAGGTCAGAAGACAACGCCAAACTTAAAACATTTTTTACATCTGTGTACATTAATAGTAAGGTTGCTAGAATAAAGTATGAATAATTGGTTTTGTGAATTTTTTTATTGCTATTCTAAAATGCAACAGTTCTCTATCCAAGTCTACAGTTCTATGAGGTAGAATCTGAGAGAAATGATCTGTGAACCCCCTAAATTAGTTGTATGAAAATTGTGTGTATATCTGACTAGTATAAGAGTTCACAACTTGGATCACATTTTCATAAAGTCTATGGCCTCCCCCAGCCCAATCAAATTAAGAATCATAAAAGAAGACTTTGTGTTTTCAGATTCTACAAAGAAATACATTTCTAGGCGGAGTCTGGTTTGCCTGAGCACCAACTGCATGTATAAGATCTCTTATATAAACTTGCCCCAAGCAATCTTCTCAGTTTTTCTACCAGCATCAGTACCGGCTTCTCTCTTGTTGCCCCGGTCATAGTTTCCCTCCACCCTGTGCATTTTGAGTCCAGAGGACTATCGGCTTTTCCTGTAACATACCACGTTCTATCATCATCCAATACCTTTCATACTCCCTCAGCCTGGCAAAGTCCTACTCAGAGCCAAGAGGAAAAAGTATGCCAGTGAGGCAGCTGCCCAAATTATCAATCTCTAAGGGGCACTAAAACATACAAAATCATAATAATTTGAAGGCAAGTATTATACACAGCACTCCTTTCAGGGGAATCCTGACATGTCAAATTAAGGAATACACAGACAAGTCACTTAGAGGGAGACACCCGCCCCAAGGCCGCCACGCTTAGATGGCCAGCAATCTACTTTCACAGACATCTTGTCATAACTGAAGGACATCTGTTCTGGTGAGATGGGTATGCATGTTTATGACAGAATTAGAATACTGGTGACAATCAAAGAAAATTGTACTCCTTTGCTACAATTCCTCTACATGGTACTCTACCTCTTCTTTACTTAAATATAAGCAAATATTTTTATAAGATCAGTTTGAAGAATATAAAGTTGTTGGCCTGCCCTGGATAGACACATACCACTCTGACCTTGTTCCTACACATTCTTCAAAATCCAGTTCAAAAGCTACCTCTTCTATGAAGCTTTCTCTCTTGGTAGAGATCCTTTGGAAAATCTCTGTTATGAGGCCACCATCCTACCCCCAATCCTCATTCCCAGCAAGTATCTCTGTAATATGATACTAAATTAATTAGTTAAATTAATTAAAATTTGGAGACCTTAAAAAGAAAACTGGTTAATACAACTTGGAGATAGTATGTGTTTCAGTACCAATACCAATTAGAAATTTCAGTTAAGTATTTTAGAGGGTTTGTGGAGTTATTAATAGCTGGCCACTGCTGACTTGATCAGTCTCACTCCCAGCCATCCCCATGAATAGGGATAGTGCAACAGCCTTCTCTCTAGGATGACCTGAGAGAAATGTCTGCTGTTACACCTGCTGAGATTCACTCACAAAAGTACTTCTTTCTTTACTGGGTGTGGAAGGGCCCAGTTTTCCTAGGGACCTATAGGCGGAGAAGTAACCCTTCCCTGCTGTCCGTATGTACAGTACTCAGCAAAGAGTGGTGAGAAACTATTACCTTAACCACCCTGTATCCCTCACTAGATCTCAGAAAAACAGACAGAGGTATTAAAAGTTTGTTTATTTTACCATGCCTTATGAGTCTGCCATGCTCTTTGTAGAAGTACCACACTCTTTATATAAACAAGGAGAAGGAATGTGCCACAGGGTTAGCCATTGAAACCAAAAGCTAGTCCTTAATCAGACTCATATATCCTCCTAGATTCTGACTTAGGAGATTTAGCTATTTCTTCTTAGTTTCTTATATTACAGTGTAATTATTTGTTGACATGTCTGCCTCTCTTGTTATCCTAGAAGGTCTGAGGGCAGAGACCGTGTTTTATCATTTTTTGTATCCACAGGGTATTTCCTCTATCCACCCACCTATCCACACAATATTATTTAAATATTACTTTATTCAATTTTAATATTATTTAGTCTAGTATTCCAGTATTAACATCCATATCCATAGTCTCACTATGTGCCAGACACTGCTCTAAGTGCTTTACATGTATTTAATTAGTCTTCAAATACTCTAAGGAGGTTGGTTCTATTATCCTTATTTTACAGATGAGGGAATGGGGACACAGAAAGGTTAAGTAACTTGCTCCCTCCCCATCCATTCATTCATCTGGTTGGCTATCTATCTATCCAGCCATCCATCTGGTCCAGAGAGGATTTAAGAGCTCCCAGAGTTTATTATAGTAATAAGAAACGGTAGTTTCATAAAAATTTCTTTAAGAAATGACCAATCTTAAACCTTTATTCCTCAATTATATAGTAGACATAGGTAGTATTTCTGTTGTTCAGGGCTTAAATTCTATCAAAATTACAATGCTCACTATAGTTTTATAGTTTTTTAAAGCTATGAGCAGATGGTCATAGTATAGCAACCAAATAAATGACAATTAAGTATAATAAGAATTTTTTTTAGTGACCAGGAAACATAACAGCCTAGCAAGAAGTTCAGCTCCTTTAATATTAACCTAGTTTCCATATATGAAAACCTGAGCCAATATATCAAAACCCATAAGGCAAGACTATGGTTAAAGATGGGTTGTCAGGATCAAATGCTAAGAAAACAGAACCTGGGGGAATCAGTCACCTAGAATCTCCAGATTTTAGAGCCAGGACAGCCAAGGAGAAGCTGAATTTAAGAGAGGAAGCAGTATGATTGCTGTATCAGGGTTAACAGACTTTAAGGAGAAGAGGTTCACTCAGGAGCTCGTCTAAATCATACATATTTGGAGAGCAAAGGAGTTTATAGGAGCCCGTCTAAATCATACATATTTGGAGAGCAAAGGAGTTTATAAATGAATAAATAAAAATTCTTTAAAAAAAATTTTCATGCCTCACAACAGAAAGAAGTCTATATCCTAATATTCACAAGAAGACTCAATAAATGCTTGTAAATAATGACAAGAAAAGGGTTTATGCTACCTCTGAAATCTCTCTTCTCAGTTTCTCCACTGGAGTCACCTTTTCTTTCTTCTTCTTCACCCTCTTCTTCCCCTTCTCCAAAAGAGGCCATAAGTAGTACACCAGCTTGGGACAACAAATTCTTCAATTGACTACAGAGTAGATCCAACAAGGACTGAACTACTTTGGGGCTCAGTTTATCAGCGTAAGTCCTATATGAAGTAACAAGGAGAAAAAAAAAAAAGTGGTAATAACACAGCAGGGCAAACGTGCTCAAACACATAAAGGAGTTTAGGGGAAAATGGAAATTACTCAAATGAGAAAAGACAGGTCCCATACAGTTCCATCAAGACATCTATAATGCTCACCCTGTAGTGATGGCTAGAATTTGGAGCAATCTTGTACTAGCCACTTTTAAAGCTGTACTAAGCTGAGAAACACCCGTCTTTGGCAACAACTGCAGAGGCTGTCCCAGCATGGTGTCTGTACCACATAACTGCGACAATACATTTAGCAGACCAGTGGAAATTGCCAAAGAAACATCCACTGGTTGATAGTGGACACTCAGAGCAAAAACCGTAACCAAAAGGAGACGTTGCTGGGCTTCTAGAAAAGAAAGAAAGGCAACTGAGAATGTCCTTTGAAGTAAACAACACAGTTACTAAAATAAAGCATATTCCAAAATATAAGTAGTAATGTGGAACACTACTACATTTTCAAATATATATTCTTTTATATGTAAATTGATCTATTAATGTTAAAACAAGATATAGAACATTAAGTATCTAGCATAAAATGTAACCTGAATCTTTTATTTGTGGGGGCAGTTACTCACCAATGTGATGTTTGTTTGCCTGTAGAGCTCTCTCTAGGGTAGCAGACAATTGTTGATAAATCTTATGCACAGCCACCTGGATTTCAATCTGAATATTTCTTTTAGCTGCTCTGATCCCATCCTGAATAAAGATTTACTTTTTCTATTAGTAACAATAACACTTCCTACCCAAATAAAAGTAATCGCATTTTATCCTACTCTATGCTAGAGCACTATGGCAGTTTTTAATTATTCAGTATATTTCAATATAGAAAAGCTTTACAATAAATTTATATTTAAATGCTTGACAATTCCAGATTCGATATAATCTTTCTCCTTTCCCACAAAGCAATTTTTCTTCTCTAAATATGGAAGACATAAAAATAACACTTAAAAAATTTTTTTTCAAGCCATCAGAGAAACTGGATAAAATGATAAAGTGTAAATGCAAATTCTGGAAACCCTTCCTCCCAAACACCAATCCCTACCCCAAATTAAATCTATCTCTATCCAATTTGGCTAAGGGTTATGAAAACTAAGCCAGCAAAGGATCTAAAAGAACAACGGTACCATGGCTTACCTAATCTCTACTATGCTACTATTACTCAGGAAACTAACCCAGTTATATAGCTTTAAGAGTCATTATGCTGAGCGAAATAAGTCAGGCAGAGAAGGACAAATATCATATGTTTGCACGTATAGGAGGATTAGGAGGAACTTGACGGAGGAACAAGGGGGAGAAGAAGGGCGGAAATGGTGGGGGAAAGGGAGAGAGGCAAACCATGAGAGACTCTTGAATGCTGACAAAAACTGAGGACTGATGGATGTGGGGGGGAGGGGGGATGGGCATGGAGGAGGACACTTGTGGGGATGAGCACTGAGTGTTATATGGAAACTAATTTGACAATAAACTATTTGTAAAAAAAAAAAAAAAGAGTCATTTAAAAGTCTTTATATTTTTAAACCTCAATCTTAAACACCAGAAACCTTAGCATTATTAAACTGATGTAAAAAAAAAAAAGAAAGAAAAAAAAGAATAGCTAGAATCTGAATATAGTGCAAGGTGCATCCTCACACAACAGATCTGTCACCTACCTGATAGTGATGCAATCGGCCACTCTCTCCTTTGGCTCCTGCATGTCCCACAGTGCCTAAACCAAAACACCCTGCTAGAAACTGCAGCCTCACAGACGTAAGCAGTGTGGATGACTGGAAGCCCGAGTTTGATCTGCTTCCTGCCAGAGAGATGCTACCTTTTTCCTCCATCCCAGACAACAGAACGAGGATCTGGTGAAGTGCTTCTAAACGAAGCTTGAGAAAAGTAAAATGAATATATTTTAGAGTCCTTCACTGAAGTGAGACACAAAGGAATTCCTAAACAAATAATATATTACTTAGCACAGAAAATCCTAATATTTCCTAGGACTCTATTAAAGTAAACATTTATTTTATCAGTTAGACTTTTTAAAATAAAAATATTTCTAAAAACTCTATAAGCATACTTCAATATCTAAGAGGCTACACAAGGCAATGGGGAAAGCAGATTTGGATATAAGAGACCTAATTTCAAGGCCAGACTCTTCCACCTAGTGTGGCCTTGGGAAGCTCACTTAACTTTCTGAATCTCAGTTTGTTCATGTGTTAAATAAGGTTAATACTGTAGTACTTTATCTAACCTACTCACATAGCTACTGTGATGCTCATGAGGATACATATGTGAAGGTTTCAAAACTGTAAAGTATTATGATTATTGCTTCCTTCACTTACAATAAAGTTATATAGAATGAATACTGCTTAGTTCAAGAATTAGAGAAAGTATTTCTGGAAGGCTTCTCTGTGGGTCTCTTGAACATCTGGCTCTCTCTTCCCTAGGAGGAAATACCCCCCACTGTAGTCAATCAGCCTATCCCTCTTTTTGTCTTCATAACTTTTTATTCTGAAATAACTGCACATGTAATAATTATACAGAAGAGTTGTATAGATGATACAGATGTTTCCTGTATACCCTCCCCCTCCTTCCACTAATGTTATCATCTTAGGTTACTACGGTACATTTATTAAAACTAAGAAATGAACGCTGATACAACACTATAATTAAACCACAGACTTTATCTGGATTTCACCAGTTTTCCCATAATGTCCCTTTTCTGTCCTAGGGTCCAATCCCAGATATCATTTTGCACTCAGCTGTCATGTCTCCTTAATCTCCTTTAGTCTATGATAGTTACACCTTTCCTTTGAAGAGCTACTCATGTATTTTATAGAATGTCCCTCAATTTGGGCTTGCCTGATGTTTTTTCATGATTGGACTAGAGTTATGGATTTAGAGGAGAATGCCATAAAGTCCTCTTCTCATCACATTATTTTCAGGGATGTATGATATCACTCTAACTTATTGTTGATAATGTGAATCTTGATCACATGGCTAAGGTAATATATGTCAGGTTTCCGCAATGTAAAACTATTCATTTCTTTTCCTTTTCATATTCTGCTAGCTCTGGCCCACTAAGTCCTGTTTACTCTAAAGAGAAGGGGAATTAATCTCCACATGCTGAAAGGAAGAATATTAAAGAATTTTTGTGTACATGTTAAAACCAGAATAATTAATAAATATTTTGAGGGATATACTATGAGGCTATGCAGGCATCTTAGGTCTCCTTAGTTCTGTTCATTAACTTTAGCATTCATCCTTACTACTGTGGTGTTCTAATCTAGCCCTTTTAAGTGGAGACAAAGGGGTCAAAACCGGAGGCTCTAAGAAACAGATGTATATGCTCACCAGCCAGTCTCATTCTAGTTTCTAGGAGACAAGGGAAGACTTAGGATTACAGTATCTTGTTCTAAGAGATGGCAATTAAAAATGCACTTTGGGAGCGCCTGGGCAGCTCAGTCGGTTAAGCATCTGACCTCAGCTCAGGTTGTGATCTCACAGTTCATGAGTTCAAGCCCCGCATCAGGCTCTGTGCTGACAGCTCAGAGCCTAGAGCCTACTTTGGATTCTGTGTCTCCCTCTCTCTCTGCTCCTCCCCTACTCACACTCTGTCTGTCTGTCTCTCTCTCTCTCTCAAAAATAAATAAATATTTGGGGTGCCTGGGTGGCTCAGTCGGTTGAATGTCTGACTTTGGCTCAGGTCGTGATCTCACAGTCCATGGGTTTGAGCCCCACGTCTGGCTCTGTGCTGACAGCTCAGAGCCTGAAGCTGCTTCAGATCTTGTGTCTCCCTCTCTCTCTGCCACTCCCCTGCTCGCTCTCTGTCTCTGTCTCTCAAAATAAAATAAAAAAATAAAAAATAAATAAATTAAATTAAATAAAGACATAAAAACTTTTTTAATAAATATGTTTTTAAAATGCACTTTGTCCACTTCAAACAATACAGTATTTCATTTTATGACAGTGACATCAAAAAGTTCAGGTGGAGGAAAGAGAGATAAATAGGAATAGAAGGAATAGATAAAAAGGAAAAATTTTTCCTACTATAGTACATCCAGTGATTCCATTTAAGTTTCCATAGTGCCTCTTGAGGAGTAAGTATCAAAGACTTACTTCTGCCCTTAACTGCTGCTGTTCCATTGCAATGATGGAGGCCTGGGGACTCGTAGACATACTTTCCTCTGGCTCTTTAAAACCTGGAGCGTTCCCCACATCTCCACTCACAAAGCTTACAACATTTTCGATCAAAGTGTGAACTCCCAAAGACTTGGTCAGATCAAAATCAGACTCAAAGGAGTAAGAGGAGTTGCATAACCAGTCTCTGCTATGTTTCAGGCGAGCCCAAGAGTCACTCAGGGATTCCAATTGACTGTGCATAGGACCTACACACAAACAGAACAAACATGTATCAATAACAACCAAGGAGAGCATACCTTCTGAAACTAGACGAGGGCTGAGTGCTGCTACCATACCAACTGGTGAGAAATGGACACTCATGTTCCAATTACATGCATGCATTAAGTGAATCTTAGCAAAATGCTTTGGTAAAAACAACAAACAAACAAAAACCAGAGCAATGTAAGAAAATAAAGGTAAAGCCCTGTTTGATGTATCAGTGTCTCTCAAAGCGCTTTAGCAACACACTGCCACAAGAAAAAGAAAGGCAGAAGCTGCTCTCAAAATGCTTAGCTTAAAATGCTCTGCAGTATTAAACCAGACCATCATTTATAAACAAAAAAGAACTAGGCACTTGGAACACTTGCTCGTAAGACCTACTAGTAATAGGATTTCATCTGATTTAATATTATCATTGCAAAGAGAAAGTTAAGACTGAGCAAAGTGTCTACGTATCTGCAATGAAACATTATAAAAAAATGAATATAGAAGGGCAAGTAAACTTACACAAAAAGGAGACACAAACACCCTTTGGGTTTCATTAATATAAGGAACAATTTCACTATGTCATATGCATATTTATTGCAGGCTGTGAAACTCCTATATAGAGGAAGCAAAGTTTCACAAACAAGAATATATGAGATTTGATATAAAATGATACTTACTTAACATTACCAAGTAATGTCACAATAGTTGCTAAATATAATACCATTAGTTTTGCCAGTGGGCATTTTCTAGACTAAACAGACTAAAACATTAGACAACAAATATGTCAGTATGTTTGAACACAACAACTGTCCAAGTCATATGCCCACTCTCAGGTATATGAATTAGATTAACCATAATCCTTAGGTTCATGATAATCTCTTATCACTGGTCCACACATGGCCTGCTTTTGTATTTATATTTATTTACAATAAATGTGAACACAAGAACTAGAAAACTGATATTAACTTGTATCTACCTATCTGTTCTTTCTCTAATCCATCTCCCTCTATCTCCTCCTACCAAAAGCTATTATCCCTAAGCCTAGGTTTATCATTCCTTTGCTTTATTAATGTTAAATATTATCTTATGTATATTCCCAAGACAAATGTTTAGTTTTGGGGGGTTTTTACTTTATAAAGGAGGATTATTTTATGTAATCTTTTGGGGCATACTCTCTTCCATCAATATAATATTGCCAATATTCATTCACATTATTGCATGTAGCCATAAATCATTTGTATGAGTAATGTATAATGTTCTATCACACAAATATACCAAATTTCTCTATTAGGAATGCATCCAAAGGTACTCAATAAAATATGCATTCCAAAAATTATATTTGTTGTGTAACTAGATGGAAAAGATTTGGGAAGAGAACTACTTAAACACTAATGCCCACAGAGAAAAAACTTAGTAAATGCTGATTACCTAACTTATTTCTGAATTACCACACTGGTGTCAGTAAAACCCCAGGACTTTAAAATCAGATGTAGAAATTTAGCTAATATTATAAAGTAACTGAATCATTTATATGCATTCTTCTAGAATAATTTAGAATGGCAAAGAAGATATGGTTTATCTGTCTTCCATATTTTAGCAAGAATTCTTATGATTAAAAAATGCTGAATTTTCAGTTTTACTAGGTATGAAAAATAACCAATCTGAAAAATTCCCCAATGGCAATAGCTGAGTATTTTTTTCATGTAAAACAGAAAAGAGTAAAACAATCCAAAGAATAGTGCCAAGTATGCATAACGGATTAAACTAAAAATTACACTTAAAGAATAAAGCAGAAGCTAATAAAAAAGAAAAGAAATAATCATTTTCCATTTCCTTAGGCACCCCAAATTCAGAATCTGGATTTAGCCTTAACTTAAAAATAATAGTTTTTGGCTCTTTGTACTGCGCTTGTTTGATTAATAATAAAATTTCAGAATAAAAAGTTCAGTTTTCCAGTACTTAAAATTACTTTTCAAAATGAAAATAAAATGTGCAATGAGCTAGTGTTAGAACCACAGAAGTAAAAGAGACCTTGAAGATTATCTAGTCCTCAAATTCCAATTGAGGAAACAGGTCAAAATTTTGATCTGTTAAATTAATAATGCTAATTCCTTTAATTTTATGCGAAGGAGACGATCTTACATATTCCTGTTATTAATCAACTTCATGAGTCACGGATATATGCAAATGTCAATTGTCTGCCTACAAAAAGGTTCAACTGTGAAGAATATACAAATAAGGAATTGCCTTGATATAACCCAAAATGTTCTAGGAATGGGTGGCCAACCCATTAAAATCCTCTCAGCAAATTAAGGGTCAAATTTTTTGTATAAAGAGTCAGACAGTAAATATTTCAGGTTTTTGTGGGTCTTAAAGGTCTGTGCTGCAACCATTCAACTCTGCTGTTGTAATAAGAAAGCAGCCATAGACAATATGTAAACAAAGCAGTGTGACTGTGTTCCAATGAAGCCTTATTTACAAAAAGAGATAGCAGGCCAGACTTGGTTCACGAGGCATAGTTTGCTGACCCCAATGCAAAAGATGCAACTTATTAGGTATATGACCCAAACAAAATTCTGTATGACTAAAAGAAAGAACAGGAAAAGCAGTATATGAAAGCATTAGTATAAATAAATAAAAAATAACTATAACCCAAATATTTAGGCTGACACCAAAAATACTTTAAAACAAAAACTTACATTATGGAAATGAGAGATGAAAGAATTCTTAAGTCTTTTAAAAAAACTGTAACAATCTGATT
Organism: Crocuta crocuta; assembly: GCF_008692635.1. Classification (NCBI taxonomy): domain Eukaryota; kingdom Metazoa; phylum Chordata; class Mammalia; order Carnivora; family Hyaenidae; genus Crocuta; species Crocuta crocuta. The sequence continues at coordinate 10,129,709 of NW_027527920.1, read as the reverse complement.
AACTTTGGTTTGTTCGATAGTATTTCACTGGAATATAGGAAATACTGTATCTGAAAAGTACAATAAAAGCTTCTATAGAGTAATTGTGACCAAGTCCGTTCTTACTTAGTATTAATTCAGAGTCATTTACTATAAAAAGGAAATATAAAGCTCAATAAGAATTTTTTTGAGATGGTTTACTTGTCCTTACAACTTTGGTTCTTAAATGGAATTTTCAAAATGAACATGGCAGAGCTGCAATACATACTTTATAAACCATAAAATATGTAGGCAAGCTAAAAGGGGAAAAAAATTAAACATGCCATCATGTACTTGCTTGAAGCTCTTCTTTTTTCTGGGGCTCAACTGGCCAAAAAGGAGTAAATACACTACCACACAAGAATCAGAAGACAAAAGGAGAAATTTGATACAGGAGACAACATTTACATTTGCTCTTCTTTATATAATCTAATTTGAAATGCATAGATAAAAACAGCATTTCACCCATACATGCTATACCATGAAACACACATGCTGATAAATGTTTCCAGTATTATTTTAGCTATAAAACCCTAACACGTTACTTAAAGGCCTAAGGAGTAAGTAAATCAAACCATATAGTATTTTTAACTAATAAGATTCCTGATGTTGCTTCTTAAATTGTTGCTTTGGCATCCCCACCATTTTTCACTGCATCAGCTTCAGCTTAAGTATGAAACCTAAAGTTAAGTATCTGCAAAGTTAAGTATCATCTTTCAGTGCAGAATGAGCTCAGTTCTACAAAAGTACAGCAAATCTTTTAAGTATTTATCACAGTACCAAAATACCAACATATTTAACAGGTTTTGTCTAAAATTCTGACAAGCTGTTAAAAGAATTAAATGAGTTAATATGCTTTAAGCATCAGAACAACAGCTGGCATATATAAGTAGTTTACAAATAATGAAATATAAATGTCCTATTATCTCCAAGGTGCTAAGCAGAAATGTTTCACCTATCTCTTTTTAAAGTAATTTATGACATTTTTTTTTAGTTTTACAATTCAGCTTTGATGCCTCTAAACAGCTGAGAAAACAGACAAGCTACATTTATTTGCTCTATTTGCTCTATTTCCTCTACCCCTTCCTACAATATTTGCTTGCTTGGACCAACTGTGAAAGATTAATTTGAGTTAAGGAATAAGAAGCAATCATGGTTCAGTAGCATGAATTCTAGTATCCCCAATGCCAAACACTGATATTATAGGCACTAGCACTCCCAAGGAAGAGTCTTTGGAAGGATAAGAAGAGCAGCTGAAATGTGTATACAACCATTAGTTGTTATTGACACATCCATTTAGTTTCAGTAAATGTGACATACTAACTTATCTCTAATTTCTTTTACTAGGTTTTTAATACCTCAGGACCACTGAGACTACTAAGTACATGTAAGCTATGCAAGGGAAGCTAAGCAAGGGAAAAAAACTGTCACTTCCTCTTCAAAATATTGGAAAGGGGTAAACAAATGCATAGAAGAATTCTCACTTAGCTGGGCATCTGCTTGTCCTTCACAGCTCAAGTTATAATCAGAACACCTAAATGGCCCCAAAGAGTTCTCAGACTTGGTTCATTTGCCTGATTGATGATAGGCATCTAGTCCATTTTGGCAATAAATTAGGAAAAAATAGGGCTGTTTATTTTACCATTATTTGAGAACAAAACAAAACAAACAAAATACTGTAGTCAGAAGGTAGTCACTAAATATATGTGATTTTTAAAAATTCCTTTCAAAACATATTCTCTTTAATATATTTTCAGTGTTCATTTATTTTAAAGAAGGAATTCCATAAGACAACTATTAAATATACATTTTCATTGTTTAATCCATAAACTCTAGTATTCATGAGATTGAAAACTATTTATTTTTGCTGCCCTTCCTAAAGGAGTAATTTTTCTATTTTCTAGTCACCTATTCCTAGGAACTAAGCCATCAGCAGATTTTTCTCTAGGAGCATTAAAATATAATGATTACTAGGATAAACTGGTACCATATTAAGTGATATAACTAGTTTCCTATTATAATTTCCTAGAATAATTAAAAAAAAAAAAACTTTTCCCATGAGGTCCTAGATTTGCTTTTCTGTTTTCAACAGAGTAAAGTTAAATTCCAACAAGTTAATAGGTTATGGTATTCCCTTGAGCTTTTTTGGAGAAGGTGGTTTATCCACAAACAAAATTTGAGTTAATGGCATAATTCATTTGTATCTACTTAGATCTAAAACTATAGAAACTCCACATCTATTCATAGGATAACAGTTTAAAAACTCGAGCAGGTAGCAACTGTAGGACAATAACTATGAAGTGTTATAGTCATTTTTCCTTTTTTCTTTCTTTTTTTTAATAGTCATTTTTCCTAAGTAAATGGCAATCAAATTCTAGGTTATTTTTAATTTAAAGATAAAGATACCACTTTATGTTGTATTCTAAACATTACTTTGCACATACTGACATGGCTAATATAGACTAAATCTCACATGTGCATTTCCATAAGCATGATGAAGATTTGAGAGAAAAGAATAATTTTACCTAATGGACTATCATGCATAAATATAATCAGTACGGTAGGAGCCTCTTCAGCTAAAGTCTGGACCCCTTATGCTACTCGCTAAGTTTGGAGCCATCATCTCTCTAGTACCAAATGACATACATATAACAGAAATTTTAGCAACAATGTTCACCTGAGCTAACCAATATTTTAATTCCTAAGCCAACTGGTTATGAAAAAGGATTTTTCTGGATAATTATGACACATGAACTCCCAATTTTCAAAGAATTAGAAAATAATAAAATACATACTGCACATTACACTAAACATCATTTAATTATTTTCATATCACAAATACCTTATAATTTTTAAGAAACCCAACAACTATGTTATAGTTTCCAAAGACTTTTCAAATACAGAAAGTACCAGTTCTAGTCATTATTCCTAGTATTTCAGAAAAATCATTCTCTGTATTCTAATTAAAGAATAAAGCATCATCCTATTTTATTTGACAGGAAGTACCAACATTTCTTCTTCTAAGTTATAGAACACAAAAATGAAAAAGCTGTGCATGTAATTCTTCCTCACATTCCTCAGTTTTCCCTCATCTCTCAGTTTGCTTTCTGTGGGCGAACTGCGCATCCTGCCAAGGAAGCTATCAAGAGAAGGGTTTGATTTTGAAGTACAGAAGACTTACTATTATAGAAAAAGCTTTTTCCCACAGCCTCTTAAATTGCCACTAATGGTTGAACATTTCATACTTTCACAACCACAGTATAAATGGGTTTAATAAAAGTGCCAGTTAATAGAAAGCAAAACTTGGAGAGTTTTTAGGCATCCCTGAATTTAGGTTCTCTGAAACGGCTGTCTTTTTCATACATTTATATATATAACCACGAGTTAACTGTATTATTTACTAAGATAGAGCTTCTAACAAATAAACTAAACTCTTGATGACACTCTAAAATTGTTCCTCATGGGAATATTTCTGTCTAGAAATCCTAAGTTCATGTCTTACATGCTTTATCTTGAGAGGCAAAGAGTAAAAACAGTGGAAACTTTCTGAAAGTGTGCATGCACTCACAGGAGGTGAATGGAGGAGGGTTCTCCTAGAATAGCATTTCAACTATGGCAACTGTACCAGTGAACTAAAACACAGCAAATAGTGTACATAACCCCCCATAATGTAAAGCATTACTTCTGGAGTTCCACACAACTCTTGAAAAAGTTAAATCACATGACAAATGCGAAACAGACTGGTTATTAATTCCTAGACGTTTCTATAATATAAAAGGGTGTATTTTAAAGAAAATGATCTTCCTTTTAACTCTTCCAATAAAATGTTTCTAAATTTGATTTTACAATAATGCTTCAAAGACAATCATATTTAAATATGTCAGATATAAAAACAGCTACTTCATTTAATCAGATTTTTAATTTCTTAATACTTACCTCTCTTTCTATGCGATGATGCCAAATCCAAATCAACATTTCGTCTTCCACTCTATTAAGTTAAAAATAAAAAAATAATAAAATTTAGTTGTGAAAAGTGTCTTAAGATTAGATTTAATACAATATTAGAATAAAAATATATAAAATTATAGCAATGTGCTACTTATATACCAGTCAGGTCAGACTAAAAAGTCTAATAAAAAGTCTCTAAACACTAACTGAAAATAGCTTTAAGAAAGCCCAGGCACAACGGGGCGTCTGGGTCGCTTAGTTGGTTAAGCGTCCGGCTTTCACTTAGGTCATGATCTCGTGGTTCGTGGGTTCGAGCCCCGCGTTGGGCTCTGTGCTGCCAGCTCAGAGTCTGGAGCCTTATTTCAGAGTCTGTATCTCCCTCTCTCTCTGACCCTCCCCTGCTCACGCTGTCTCCCTCTCTCTCTCTCTCCTAGAAATAAATAAAAATTTAAAAAAAATAAAATAAAATAAAAAAAGAAAGACAAGGCACAAAACTCTGAGATATTGAAACTACAAAGTCAAGGTATACACTAATTAACATAGTAAAGTAGCATAAGTTTTTCTTTGTTGTCCTTTTCTTCTTTGGAATCATTGCCCTTTTTTTTTAAGTTTATTTATTTTATTTTTATTTTTTTAAATATTTTTATTTTATTTCTAGGAGGGAGAGAGAGAGAGAGAGAGAGAGAGAGACAGCATGAGCAGGGGAGGGTCAGAGAGAGAGGGAGACACAGACTCTGAAATAGGCTCCAGGCTCTGAGCTGACAGTCAGCACAGAGCCCGACGCAGGGCTCGAACCCACGAACCACGAGATCATGACCTAAGTAAAAGTGAGATGCTTAACCGACTAAGCCACCCAGGCGCCCCCAAGTTTATTTATTTTAAGAGAGAGCAAGTGCATGCAGAAGTGGGGGAGGGGCAGAGAGAAAGAGAATCCCAAGCAGGCTCTGCACCATCAGCACAAGGCCCAGCGCTGGACTTTGAACTCACAAATCATGAAATCATGACCTGAGCCAAAACGAAGAGTTAGATAACCAACCAACTAAGTCACTTAGGCGCCCCAGGAATCTTTGTCTTTTATCTTCCAAATACACTATAATCTTATTAATACCTTCCATAGGGCTAAAGCCCCCTGTAGCAAAGTCTCATTTTCAAAAATTATTACTTTCTCTATTCTTCCTTTTCATTCTTTTCAAAAGCCCCCCTAGTCTTGGCTAGGTATTTTAGAGGAAAAGAATCTGATGAATCCACACTAACAGAAAAATAACACAGTCCTAAGGCTACTAGCAGTGTTTTAAAGGATTTTTAAATGTTTTTAAAAGCCTGCTAAGGGGTGTCCGGGTGGCTCAGTCAGTTAAGTGTCCAATTCTTGATTTCAGCTCAGGTTATGATCTCATGGTCATAGAATCAAGCCCCACATTGGTCTCTGTACTGGGCATGAAGCCTGCTTAAGATTCTCTCTCCCTCCTTCTGCCCCTCAAGCATGCATGCACTCCCTCTCTCAATCAAAAAAAAAAAAAAAAAAAAAAGCCTATTAAATATAGACATCTCAAATTGGTGAAATTGCAGACAGCTCAATAAAACACTGAAGGTTTTCAGGAAGAACAAGTCTGTTTCTGTTGGGAAGGGGGTATAGACAACTATCTGCTCTGCTCATATATATAGCCAACCAAACACAAACCATAGATGACTTACTTATGCACAGACTTGACATTATGGTCTTAGTAGGAATTTCATTTATACTCTATCACAGAATTTTAAAAAAATGGTGCAAAGAAGAAAGGTTGCAGAAGTGATTAAAAAAAGAAAGATTTATTTAGGGACTGCCACTGTAGAAAATCATTACTTGCTTACACACAGACACATGTACCTACACTGTTGATAAACACATTTTGTCTTACATACATAGACACGAAAAATAAGTGTGTTGTCAGGCCATTTGGTGCTACACAAACCACCAAATGTCACAACAGTTTCTGGAGGTATCAGTGTGTCATGCAATAAAACATTTTTATCACACAGTACCTTGGTAATGAGGGCTCACAGAAGACTTTTATCTGAGGCCTCAGAACTAGAATTATCTGTGTTTCCCTTCAACAACTGGTTTGTTATATCTTTTAGACACTGAACAATGTAAGTGATTACACTGGTAATGGTAGCCCACCTTTAGCAAAACATCACAGGATATGGTCTGAGGTGTACAAAATCTTAACCCAGGGCTTTATCTCTCAGTTTCTTTCAACCCTAATTCATTCACCTAATTTATCCTTTTATAAAGTATTTATTTTTATACACTATATCAACTCCTTTGTGGAATAAGGGAGAAAGGGAATAGATTAAGAGAGTGTAGTATGAAATGTTGGTTAAGTATGACAACTATCAATCACACAGTTAAACTTAGGTTTAATTAACTGTTTGCTGAGGTATCTCTATTTACTAAGACAGGAAAGTAGATAATACATCATGTAACACTCTTTATAAAAGAAGGATAAAGCAAAGACACAGCATTAAGCAGATTAGCTTCAGTTATTTTAAGAAAGCATTTCATTCATTCACAAATCAGGATACATGAAGTGCCACTAGGTATCAAGGATATGAATGGTAATACTAAATAACCTGACAGAAGGATACTGTATTTTAGCTGGAAAAACCCAGACTGCCCCCACTGATTGCTCCTCTTCATCTAAACCTCATCTGAAGGCTCAGCCTAGGTCTCCCTTCATGTGCAAAAGAATCTGCTCTGGTGCTAGACCTTCCTACCTCTTATAGGACTATCTTTCTAAACATTCTGTAAGGAAAGATGATCAAGAGCAAATCTTTTTCAAAAATGTGTTTATTAATCTTTTAAAAACTGTAATGGAAACTCAATGAACAATCTTGGCAATTAAATCTAGGCTCAACCTACCTCCAGTGATCTGTCTTTATATTCTGTTTTGAAAATACAACTTTCAAAATGTTTTAAATATTACCAAACAACCCAGTCGTGGCAAGTAGAACAAGTAGTTTTCTCTCTCTCTCTCTTTTTATGTTGATTTATTTTGAGAAAGAGAGAGAGCACACACATATGCAAATGGGGCAGGGTCAGAGAGAAGGAGAGAGAATCTCAAGCAGGCTCTGTGCTGTTAGCAGCGAGCCCAATGGGGGCCTGGAACTCACAAACTGTGAAATCATGACCTAAGCTGAAATCAAGAGTCAGGTACTTAACCAAATGAGCTACCCAGGTGCCCTGCATAACAGGCAGTTTTATTCCCCATTTCAAAGATAACAAAGCTGGGGCTCAGAAAGGTAAAAATCTTGCCCCAGATAAAAACCAACAGTAAATCTTAAGCCTATTATGACTAAGTCAGATTTCACTACTTGTTTTCTCAAAGTATGTCACTTTAATTACATTTATCCTCATTTTTCACCTTTTTATTTCAATGGAAATGAGTTATCAATCTTTAACAGTAAGCTTTGCACACTGTAAAAGGTATCAGGGGCATTACAATAAACCCAGACCTTCTAAGAGGTCTACTGGAAAGAAATACTAATAATACATACTTAAGACTGATGTAAGACAAACCATTAGTGTCTCTCATGACACTAAAAATCCCATGGAAATGGGGTACCTAGGTGGCTCAGTCAGTTAAGCGTCTGACTTCAGCTCAGGTCATGATCTCGCTGTTTGTGGGTTCAAGCCCCGCGTTGGGCTCTGTGCTGACAGCTAGCTCAGAGCCTGGAGCCTGTTTCAGATTCTGTGTCTGCCTCTCTCTCTGACCCTCCCCTGTTCATGCTCACTCATTTGCGCGCGCTCTCTCTCTCTCTCTCTCAGAAATAAATAAAACATAAAAAAAAAATTTTTTTAATGCCATGGAAATAACATGGAGGCGCACTGTGACTAACATAATCTTGGGAAAGCTTTCTGGAAGAGTTGACACTTTAGCCACTTCTTTAGAGGAAGATAAGACCTCCATCAATAAAATCTAGGAGAAGGACATTTAAGGCAAATAGTGCTTGAGCAGAGGCTCAAAAGGTATGTTAAGGGTCAGGCAGGTAAACTCTAATGCCAAAAATACAGAATACTGTAGAGGCTAACTGGCTCCAAAGACAGGCAGGAAACATTTTCCAGAATCTTGGAGTTCTCAGTAGGTAGTGCAGAATCACTCAGGTTTTTGAGTAGGAAGGTAGCATGACCAGCATGTATTGCTACTCTTGTTGTGTGTATTTTCTTTTAATTTTTTTAAATGCTTATTTAGTTTTGAAAGAGAAAGACAGAGCACAAGCAGGGGAGAGACAGAAAGAGATGGAAACACAGAATCCAAAGCAGGCACCAGGCTCTAAGTTGCCAGCATAGAGCCTGATGCAGGGCTCAAGCTCGTGAGCCATGAGATCATGACCTGAGCCTAAGTCAGATGCTTAACCAACTGAGCCACCCAGGCACCCTGTGTGTGTTTTTAAGAGCTCTAACTTTAGGGGCTATCTCTCTCTCTCTCTCAAAAAGTTTTAAAAATAAAATTAAAAAAAAAAGAACTCTAACTTTGGGAACAGTGTTTAAGGAGAGGAAGTGAAAAAAGTACAGAGATAAGTTTGCAAAATACCTGTCCAAGTAAAGGTAACTAAGGTCTGAATTAAAGAGTAGAGACATTAAAAAAAAAATTTTTTTTACAAAAGGGACCCTGGATGTAAACTGGTGCAGCGCCTCTGGAAAACAGTGTGGAGGTTCCTCAAAAAATTTATAATAGAACTCCCCTATGACCCAGCAATAGCACTGCTAGGNTGGAGGGAAAAAAAGGGAGCCTGAGTGGCTCAGTTGGTTGAGAGTCCAGCTCCATGCAGGTCATGCTCTCACAGCTCGTGAGTTCAAACCCCACATTGGGCCCTGTACTGACAGCTCAGAGCCTGAAGCCTGCTTTAGATTCTGTCTCCATCTCTCTCTCTGCCCTTCCTCTGCTTGTGTTTTCTTTCTTTATCTCTTTCTTCTCTCTCTCTCCCCCTCCCCAAATACGAATAAACATTAAAAAAAAATTTAAGAGTAGAAAGGACAGAATGGGCACAAATATTTTACCAAAATAGATCATTCCAAAAAAAATTTAGTGACTGCCTACTACACACCAGGCACTATACCTACAGGTACTTGCAATACAGCAGTAAATGAAACAGCAAAACCTCCTGTCCTCAAGGAGCTTATAGTGTAGTACAGGCTAACATAAAGTGATAAACAAAATTATGTTTGGTGCTGTGGGGGAAAAAACCCCCAGCAAGGCAAGGTAGACAGGGACTGAATATGTGGAAAGGAGGGCAAACTGCAACTTTAAACAGAAGGGTCAGAATAGGCCTCACTGAAAAAGTAACAACAAAATGAAAAGTTGAAGTGAGGGAATTAGCCAGTCAGACAACAGTATTCTGGAGGGGGGGGGGAGGGTTGTCAGGTAAAGGCCCTAAGAGGAGGTTGTGTGTTAGGTTCATGGAAAAGGCACAAGAGGCCAGTGTGGTAGAAGGAGAGTCATTGGAGAGTCATCAATTAAGAGGGACAGTAAAAGAGATCAGAGTGACAGTGGAGCCAGCATATGTAGAGTCTTGTAGACTCCTGTAAGGACCTATGATTCTAAGCTGATAAAAAGCAGTCACTGGAGGTTTTGAGTAGAGAAGTAACATGATCTATGTTATAAAATTATCACAAGGTTGGGAGACTAGATAATGAAACTGATCAGACAGGAATAATAAACAGGAATCTCAGAGACTGTAAGAGAGGGAACATGAACTAGGAGCACAGAGATACTAATGGTAATGAATAAAACGAGGGGAAAACACCATGGTACAATAAAATCTGCCTAGGGACACTGCTCAACTCTCCTTAGATGAGGAATCTTCTTTGCTTAGAAGTTTCTCCGAAATAATACCTTTCTGTTTATGTAGCACTTTATACTTTTCAAAAATACTTTCATACCCATCATCTCAATTTACATAATAGAGAAATTACAGAGCTAAAAATGGAGCTTACAGACCACTCACTTAGTCCAAAAAACCAGTTTCTGTTTGATCTGTCATGTGAAAAATGACCAGTCTCACAGCTCTTCAGAAGTAGAACCAAGGCCAGAAGCCAAGTCTCACACATCACCATAAACACAATAGGCACTAATGTCCTTCTATCACACAGTGGGACACTAAGGCCCAGAGAAGTCAAGTAACACATATAGATTATTCACATATGAGACAGAGGAAGAGCCAAAATGCAAATCCAGCTATGAAACCCCAAGTCCAAAACTACTCAAACAGAAGCAGTCTCTTAGTTTTCACACTGTAATTTACCTGTCACACTATAGCATACTTTACTTCCTGTTTCATAGGTAAATCAGCATCTCACCTGTTTGATTTTTATCTTAAATGCCTGCAGTCCAGGTCCTGAGGCTTTTTTGGTAGGTAACTGAGAATTATTGACAGATTTTAGGTAAAGGAGATATAAACAGACTTGTGAAATGTGGAAGATAGGCAAAAAACATCAGTAGGGCAACTAGTTTGGAGAAACAAAGTTTGAAGCAGAACAGTGGCAAAAAGGATGGTAATGACATACTAGAAACATATTAAAGTTAAAATTTGCAAGGCTTAACTAACTGGATTGTAAGGAGTATGGGGGTTGGCGAAGGCAAGAAAATAAGGAAAAGAAAATAATGAATCCTGAGTAGTACCACCCACTAAGAGAATATAAGAAAAGATGGTTCGAGAGAAAGATGTATTTTTCAATAGGTTAAGATCGGGGTAATCTGACTTGTTCAAGTGGACTGTCCATTAAGGAGTCAGATATATGAATTTGGAGTTTAGGAAGAAGACAGAGCTAAAGAAAAAAATCTGAGAGGCATCTGGGTGGCTCAGTTGGTTGAGTGTCCAACTTCTGCTCAGGTCATGATCTCATGGTTTGTGGGCTTGAGCCCCACAACAGGCTCTGTACTAACAGCTCAGACCCTGGAGTTGCTTCAAATTCTCTCTCTCCTCTCTCTCCCCACCCCCTGACTGTGTGCTCTGTCTTAAAAATAAATAAATAAAACTTAAAAAAAAATAAAGATAGAAATCTAAGAATCATATTAACATATAGATGGTAAATATGTATGCAATATAAATATGTATGCAATTTTTCTTAAAAGTTCTTTTTATTTATTTTTTTTTTTTAATTTTTTTAATGTTTTATTTATTTCTAGGAGAGAGAGAGAGAGACAGCGTGAGCAGGGGAGGGTCAGAGAGAGAGGGAGTCACAGACTGAAACAGGCTCCAGGCTCTGAGCTGGCAGTCAGCACACAGCCCGATGCGGGGCTCGAACCCACGAACCACGAGATCATGACCTAAGCGAAAGTCGGACGCTTAACCGACTAAGCCACCCAGGTGCCCCTTAAAAGTTCTTTTTAAAAAATTTTTGTATGTCTAAAACAAACATATAATATTTACTATAACAAACTCTTATGTATCTATACCCCGAAAACAAAAATCCCTCTTTATTGAATCTAGGTATACCCACCAGTGCATATCCCTCTTCATCTGATTCAGGCTGAGACAAATCAGATTCACTCCTCGATTTGATCAGTCTATAATTTGGACTTGCATGGATTAGCCGGCTCTCAGCAGTAAGACTTTCACTCCTGTCTCATATGCACAAAGAAAAGTTTTTCAATTTGGGATTGTTAATATACATATAATTGAATGGAACTAGCAGCATAGACATAATATATACACACACAGTGAGGAGTAATTATATCTGTCAATGGGAAATCCTGACTCTTGTGTAAGCACAAAGCCCTTTACAATGACATCAAACTAACTTGCATACCACTAAATCACAGAGACATGCAAGTAACTTCATATGTTTGTCAACTATTGTTGTTTATGTGTATCAAAAATTGTCCCTCCTCATTTAATCAGATATTTCTATTCCAGGCTGAATCAGGATCATTCTTTACATTACTTTAATACATTAATATATTACTTCACCCTAGTCAATTTGTATTTCCTCCTCCACCTGTGTGTTCATTTCAGAGGACCACTGTAACTCCAAGAATAAAGTACTTCAATGCATAAAGTCACAAAGAGGGTAAAGTAATGTTTTAAGTTTCTAGCCAGTCCCACCTGGTCATAAGTCCACTCCCTTCAGAGGCACTTGATGAAGGCTGCTGCAACTGTCCTTCTTCCTTCCGCTTCTGAAGCTCATCAATCACAGGACTAACTCCTAATATTAGCAGGGCACACCGATGGATCACAGAGTTGCAGGCAGCCGTGTACACATCCTGACCCTCAGGAAGGTCTGTGCTGACCCTTCGCTCTTGCTGAGACTGGGGAGGTGGATCATCAGCTCGAGCCCCAGACCCTGCCCCACTGTTCATTCTATCTCGATCTCGGCTACGAGCTACTTCACGGGCTGAGAGGAAACACTGAAAGATTTCTGTAACATGCAACACAAAAACAAGGTCTTAACACATGGGGAGAGAAGAGCAAAGAAAATAACAATAAAAATAGTCATAAAGTTTGGATCAAAACCTTACTGAAAGAGGGAAAAATTATCTTTTAGTCATTAAATACAGCATAGTAACTAAGTTAAGATTATAGTAAATACATGTAAAATATAAAACTTTTCACCAAAAATTAAAATAAGAAATAACTATGCCTGTATAGATTTGGGTTATTCTATTTCTATTCTTATTCACGAATTAGATCAAGGCTTTCCAAGTGGCCCCAGACCAAGAGCATCAACATTTTCTGGGCACTTGATAGAAATGCAAACTATCGGGCCCATACCAGACCTTCTGAATCAGAAATTCTAGGCATGGGACCAGCAACCTGTGTTTTAACAAGTCATCCAGCTGATTTTGAGGTCCACTGAAGTTTCAACACTATGGGGTTAGATAAAAATAACTGCCTATTTCTGAAATGTTCATGACCTTCATATGAAAAATGTCAGGTTACAAAAGAAACATAAAATTTAAGTTGCATGAGTTATGAAAAGCCTCCTTTCCCCTTCTAAAGTCTATGTAATTTCGGACATCTATACTCTGCTGTATCTCAAACACATTAAAAAAGCAAAACCACTGAAGGTCTTTGCCAAAAGTAAATATGATAATAATATGCAGCCAAGACTGCCTCAGGAATCAAGTCACATCATCAAGAATGTCTAATACCAGCCCTTCCCAATTCACAAGTGTAAAAAGTAAGTGAGTTTAATAAGGTTCTGATGCAGTGGTAGATACTTCACAATAGGAAAAGAATGTTTTGGTCAACTTTGGAGTGAAGACAGTATGCTTTATGGGGCACCCAAGCAGAAAAGTTGGTACACACTAGATTCACCTGTTAATACAGAAGCACAAACTTTAAAAATGGATTCCATATGTGTATTCTATAGAATTATTATATAATATTTTCGTTATGCTGTTTAAAGTCTCTTATTTCTGTAAAAATCAAAGCAACAAGCTCAGTACAAATCTTGAAATCAGTTAAAGTAATTAAGAGAAGGGTCACTCGAACTTTGGGCAGATCTCATTCTATTTCCAGCTGCTACTAACTGTGGCCCTACACACAGAATTTTGCCTCCTGAAATCTCAGTTTGCCATCTTTAAGATGGAGTAAATACTAGAATGCATCTCATTAGACTGTTGTTGAGGATTATCCATCTATGTGAAGCATCTGACCCAGGGCACAGCATGTAACATAGGTGCTCAAAAACCATAGCTGATTCAAAAATTATTACTTCCCAAACAACTATTATGCTTTCTCTTACTATAAACATGTTACCATGTTTTCCCCTTTGGCCTTTGTTTTCCAGAATTTCTAAACTAAGTTTTAAGTTCAACAGCAAAAGTTCCTTCAGCCTAGGTTTTTAAAATTTAATTATTTTCCCTCCCCATCTCCAATCCCTTTTCACTCGTTTGTTTTTTTTTAGTGGTTTTTGATTTTGAGGCACTTCTGAATCATTTTTACAAGAATACAAAACACAAATAAAATGATAATGAAGTAAATGTCAAATTCATTGATACAGATAATCCCAATAGCAAATACATGGCTAGCCATAATGTTTTAGTCTATAAAGTGAATATACATTTTAACTTGAAATAGCCAAATCACTCAAAAGATACTAACAAATGTTTAAAAGCTTTGGTATTTCCTTTTAAACATCTAAATGAGGGGCGCCTGGGTGGCTCAGTCGGTTAAGCAACCGACTTCGGCTCGGGTCATGATCTCACGGTTCGTGGGTTCGAGCCCCACATCGGGCTCTGTGCTGACAGCTAGCTCACAGCCTGGAGCCTGCTTCAGATTCTGTGTCTCCCTCTCTCTCTGACCCTCCCCTGCTCACGCTGTCTCTCTCTCTCAGCAATAAACATTAAAAAAAAAAAAAAAAAAATTAAACATCTAAATGATTACCTTTAAAAACTACTGTAGCCTTGGAATATATACAAGTATGGAAAGTGTTACTTTACCCAGCCAATAGAATTCTCATGCATATTCTTGTTCTCTACTGATAATGGCAGTATGTATAGTCAGTGGGTAAAATTTATAATTTTAAAAAGTGTGACATATAAAAAATAACAAGGCTCTCCTAATAAGTGCTGCAAGTGGCTCTCTTCCTCACCACACAGAGGGGCCAGGCCAATGGACAAATTGGTACCCTCCAAAACATTTCTGAATGACCTTACCCAATCACTCATTGGCATTATTTCATGCATAAGACTCAGTGGAAGAGTTACTGTTTCTAAAAGCCTGCTTTCAGAGCTTTCAAACATGCAATCCAATAGCTTCAAAATGGAACTAGCAGTTTTTAAGAGCTAAAACATTAGCTAATGTAAATTCAGATCACCAGGAGAGCATCAGATCCTTTTAGAAAAACCATAGAGAAATGTTTGCCTTTCTCTCTCCAGTCAGTTCCCCAACCACAAAGAATGCCATGATGTGTCCATCTGTGAAGTAAGAAAGGTGTACTCACTGCCAGCTGTCATCACTTCATGTTCCCGTTCTTCTTCTTCATCCTCCGGCTCGGGATGCCCTTCTTCCCTGTCTCGCTCAGCCTGTTCTTCCATTTCAGCTTCTTCATCAATGGTCCGGGTAAATGAATGCTCCTGAGGATCAACATCTGCAGAGTCCTGGTTTTCCGAGATCTGAAAGAAACCATCAAAGCTACACTGAATATAGTTTTCAAAAACTCTGAAAAACTTGATTAAAACTTTGACTTTTTTATCATGGAAAATGCTGCTAATATCAACAACACATTAATTTCATTACAAAAATCCAGAAGATACAGTGAATAAATCTGAAAAGATTAGAAAGAATCTATGTACACAAAATATGTACTGAGACACCTATATGCTCTTTTTACCTCAGTATTTTGACTAGAATGTCATAAGTTGATTCAAATTTATATTGCTATTCAGCTATAACCTTACAGAACTTCAACTTAAAATGAGCTGAGTATAAAACCAAGCATAAAAGGTAATTTTAAGAACATGAATTTTTATACCATTCAGTCTCCCTCAAGCTGTGTATGTATGCTATTACTATTCTGTATAAATGTTTAATAATTCAATTTAAAATAAGTATTTTTCAAACTTATTTTGGAGGGGGACACTTAAGCTCTACTCTTAGCAAATTTCAATTTATACAAACAGTACTGTTTTTAATTTTTTTTAATTTATTTTCCCCTAAAGAAACCATAAATTAGAAATCTGATAAAAACAATGTTAATTCTATTTCCAACAGTGGTTAAGCTAACTAGAAGTCATCTAGAGGATAGAGTCCTTGCAACAAAAGTTAAGAGTGTCACAAATACCATAACAATATGTATCATTTCCCCACAGATTTTAGTATAAAATACAAGTGGAAAAATTTAATGACATTCTTGGATGCTTAATAAAAGTTATTTTGTGATTGACACCGAGTAGATAATTCAAGATTTCACAGAGATGGGGATAGTGAACAGTCAGGCTCATATCTCAAAAAATCATTATCCCCATAATATGTAAGTTTCAAATATAAGCCTCAACAAAACAGAATATTAATACATTTCTTGGACCTTTAAGTCACTAAAAAATAGTTAGATCCACAAATGTCAAATCGGTGCATGCTAAAAGAATTCTAGAATATAAATGTAAACACAGAGTTTGGTTTTTAAAATCTAAGATCTCAGTAACAGAGTACAAAGCATCTAATGTATAAAGTTTCAAAGTAATCATTTCTGAAGGTAATGTATTATCCAGGTTTATAATTATAGGATCATGTTATCAAGATTACCCAGCACTTTAAAAGTCACCTATTGTTGTTACAAGAATAACTTCTGGAATAATCTTAAAAGGTTTCAATCTTTACCACAAGCAGTGGACAATTCTAATCCTGAGAAGGCTTTCTTCCTTATATTCAGCTAACACTGATTCCTCCATTCAGTTGTTACCTTTTGGCGCCGCCTATGCCCTCTGGAAAAAGAAACACTGACTTCCTCTTCTACATGGAAGCTTTGTCAGTATTTTTAAGACCGCTATCATGTGACTCTTCTTTGTTTTCATTTCTCTAGGCTAAACGATTTTGACACTTCCAGTTTTCATATAAGATGACTTTCAGAACTTTTACCAATCCAAGATAGCTTCTGTTAATGCCTCTCATAAATTATGGCATCCCAAATTAAACAGGATAATTCAAATGTGGTCTGATCAGCTTAAAATAAAGGAATATTTCATATGATCTGGAGAACTCAATTTATTCTTACTTATACAGTCTATGAATATACAAACTTTCCTAGCAGCCATATCACTTGATAAATTGTGGTGTTAAATAAACCCCAAATCTTTTACTCATCCAATTTTTCCACTATAAAAAAAAGTATGTACTCCATATTGATTGAACATCTGCAATGATCAAGGCACATTTTTTCCCCTCACATAAACCAATAAGAAGCTAGCTCTCACAGCCTGCAGAAAAACAGAAATTGACTGATTTCCAACTTTACCCATCTGTCTCGTGATGATGACCTGGTCTGAATAAGTTCAAGGTTCTTGCAAGCAAGTAAACGACTTCGAACTTTGTACACACAACGGTACACTTCTGACAAGCTTTTACCAGGTTGATATCTAAATAAAGAACCAAAATAGAAAAGTTACCTAATTTCTAACATCATGAGAGCAAATATTTGTCTGAGGATAGTTTTAAGTTACTTGCCGGCTTTCTCCACATGCTTGGCTAAGTAAATTTGTGTGTTTCAGAAGGGCTGCAAGAACAAATCTAGACACAGTGTCCAAGAGTGACTCGTTACTTAAAGTTGCACTGTCCCAATCTGAAAACAAAAATGATGCATTAAAATTTAAAAGGGCTCAGAAAACAGTTCATAGGTCATTTTAATAGCTTTAGGAATTCAACAGCTGCATGTTATCATTTCCTAAACGTTATTTAACAAATGCACTACTAGATCCCATATACTGTTCTGTGTGCTAGGGATATAGCAGTCAACAAAACTAATTCCCTGATCTCACGGAATTTAGTATTCTATTTGGAGGGAAGGGAGACACCAATAAATATAAATGTTAATATGAGAGGAAAGTGCTACAGAGAAAAATACAGCAGGGCAAAGAGAACAGGAATATCATACTATTTTATACAGGCTAGTTTGCAAAGGTCTCTGATAAGGTACAGGACATGTAGACAAAATCAGGAAAGGTGGCACAGAGAAACAGTGTCCCCTCAGAAAAAACTAGTGTAGAGGCCTGAGGTGGGTTCAAGGAGGCCACTGTGGCCAGAACAAACTATGCCTGCCCAAGTAGTAGGAGACATTAGAACGTCAGCTGGAGACTAGATTGCACAGGGCCTGGTAGGCCACAAAAGTCCTTTAGATTTTACTATGAAGGAAGTAGGAAGCACCATTAGAAGGCTGTGAATGGAGATACAATATGATTTGACTTGTGTTTTAAAAGGCTGACTCTGCTGAGTGGAGAACCAGATAGGGACTGCAAAAGCAGTACTACAGTAACTCAGGTGAGAAATGATGGTGGCTCAGACCAATGCAGTAGCAGGGGAGGTAGTAAGAATTGGTCAGATTCCAAAAGCATTTTGAAGGCAGAGTTGACAGGATTTGTTGATGGATCATATGTGTGAATACAAGAAGTCAAAGCTGACTAGAAATGTGCTTAGAATGTGGTTGGCATTTACTGATACAGTCAGACTACAGGAAGAACACTTTGGGGAAATGAGGAGGTGAAATCAGGAGTATGGTTTTGAATACTATTAAGCATCCTAGTAGACAGACTGAGTAAATTTGTCAAGTGTGAATATATCTGGTATTTGAAGCCATGAAGTAGATACTGTGAAAACAAAAATGAAATGAAATGAAATGAAATGAAATGAAATGAAATGAAATGAAATGAAGTGGGTAAGAAATGAAACAACGAACACAGATGAGTACATGCAATAGAAAACTGAAATCACAGCATCAGATGATGAGAACTAGGCAGGTGCTTTCTTTAATTCCATGTTAGACAGTATACATTAAACACGTAGTTCATTCAGATTTCAAATGGGGGTGAGAGGTTTACTGTCTGATAGACTGTTAATTTGGTGGATTTACCATGCCACTTAAAAATAAAACCAAACAAACAAAAAAAAAACACCCAAAGGAAATATCAAGTCCCAAGTTAGCTTTATTTATTCTTAATCCCTTCTTAAAACTCTTTTCTCGGGGCGCCTGAGTGTCTCAGTAGGTTAAGCGTCCGACTTCAGCTCAGGTCATGATCTCACGGTTCGTGGTTTTGAGCCCTGCGTCGGGCTCTGTGCTGACTGCCAGCTCAGAGCCTAGAGCCTGTTTTTCAGATTCTGTATCTCCCTCTCTCTCTGATCCTCCCCTGTTCATGCTGTCTCTCTCTCACAAATAAACATTTAAAAAATTAAAACAAAAAAAACCTCCTTTCTCAAGAGAAAAAATTACATCTTGGTTTTCCAGTCATTTCTGTATGCTTAGGTAAAAAACTAAGTTCAGACTTACCTATTTTACAGGTTAAAAAAAAAACACTCCAACAATATAAACATGCCTGATATTAAGGAAATTTTACATTGGGGTGCCTGGGTAGCTCAGTCGGTTAAGCATCTGACTTCAGCTCAGGTCATGATCTCACGGTTCGTGGGTTCGAGCGCTGTGTTGGGCTCTGTGCTGACAGCCAGCTCAGAGCCTGGAGCCTGCTTCAGATTCTAGATCTCCCTCTCTCTCCGACCCTCCCCTGCTCTCGCTCTCGCTCTCTCTCTCAGAAATAAATAAATTAAAAAAAAGATTTAAAAAAAAAGAAAATCTTAGAGGCCACAGCAAATCTTTTTTTTTCCTCCTAAGCAACTTTTTTAAATTTCCTTCCAGACTTCGTTTCCAATGTATGTTTAATTGTTAGAATCACAGTACATACACAAACTTACATCACGTTTTCCTTACTTTCTATTATGTCATACCATAAGCACTTTTTTTTTTTAAATTTTTTTTTTTATTTATTCTAGGAGAGACAGAGACAGCGTGAGCAGGGGAGGGTCAGAGAGAGAGGGAGTCACAGACTGAAACAGGCTCCAGGCTCCGAGCTGGCAGTCAGCACAGAGCCCGATGCGGGGCTCGAACCCACAAACTGCGAGATCATGACCTAAGCGAAAGTCGGACGCTTAACCGACTAAGCCACCTAGGCGCCCCAATAAGCACTTTTTTTAATTACACCAATTTAATGCTTTATTTTTTTAATAGTTTATTGTCAAGTTGGTTTCCATATAATACCCAGTGCTCATCCTTACAAGTGCCCTCCTCCATGCCCATTACCCCCCTTCCCGTCTCCACCTCCATCAGCCCTCAGTTTGTGCTGCTATGAACAATGGGGTACATGTGCCCCTATGCATCAGCACTCCTGTATCCCTTAGGTAAATTCCTAGCAGTGCTATTGCTGGGACATAGGGGAGTTCTATTGTAAATTTTTTGAGGAACCTCCACACTGTTTTCCAGAGGGGCTGCACCAGTTTACATTCCCACCAACAGTGTAGGAGGGTGCCCATTTCTCCACATCCTCACCAGCATCTAGAGTCTCCTGATTCGCTCATTTTAGCTACTCTGACTGGCGTGAGGTGGTATCTCAGTGTGGTTTTGATTTGTATTTCCCTGATGAGGAGGGATGCTGAGCATCGTTTCATGTGTCTAGGCCACAGCAAATCTTAAATGATAGACTATGTTATATAAAAATTTTTCCACATTAGGTTCTTGAGAAATCATCTGTTCCAAGGGAATGCTTGCTATTCTGACAGCTGCTATGACTTAAAATCAAACATATCCCATTTCAAGGAAGCTAATGCTCAATTTAAAATGCAAACTAAAGTAAGGCCCTCTGCTCTTGTTTCTAATTTAGCAAGAGATTATCCTCCTATACAATTTGTAGAGTTATCGGTTCTTTTCTTCATTAAAATTAAGGTCATTTCATATCAAGCGCTACAAAATGTTTCCACTATACAGGTATAATGTCTAAGCAACAGTGTATATGCAATTCTGCAAAGGCAGTCATACAATGAGTTTTTATTCATCTCATGTTTATATCTTGTTTTTAAAAGTTCTAACTGCAACTACCAAGTGATAATATGATACAAAAGGAAAACCCTAACTGCACATTCCAATCAAATGATGCAAAAATGAGAGAATATCAGAAAATACAACTCAGTAAGTTTTTTCCCTCCTCCATTACCATATTTTTCCACTTCTGCTTGGAGTCAACACAATACAGAATGAATAAATAAAATGAATGATAAACTGGATGAAATTAAACTTTCAAAGATATCATATCTAATGGTGTTTTAAAGATCTGAACAATGTGCACCTTATTTCACATTCATTACACAAAATGAAAGACAATAAAAGATTTTACCACTTTTATCACAGAAGGGAGACAATTCAAAGAATAGGGGAAAACTAGAGATATGATAAGCAATAATACCATAGAGAAAGACAACTAGGGATATGGGATTCTGAACAATCAAGGTCATTGTTAAAAATGAAAACATGGGAACTGAAAAGAAATCAGGTATAGCTTTTGAAAACTTGTACATAATTTTACTAATCAAATAATATTAAAATTGAAATAACACTACATAATTGCATAGCACTTTACTACTATACTCAATAGTCCATCTTATTTCAAACTGATATCTTCACCAGCACTCTGTAGTGGGCAAGTGTTTTACAGAGAAGGAAAATGACCAGGCCTAGAGCTTATACTTCTATATATACAGCTTTTTGGTTCTTACCCTAGGGCTTACAAAGGGAAGAGATTCATTAACAGACTCTTAAACTAGGTCTATTTACACTGCAAGGAATCCTGCAGTAAAATGTTTGCCTCTGTATCTATCTTATATATATATATACATACATACATACACACATATATATATATATAAATCTCAATTTTCCCATAGCAGGTTTGCTAAAATGCATACCTATTTTCCACAAAGAGGAAAAAGAAATTTGTTGGGGTTTTGTTTTTTTTTTTTTTTCATTTTTTTTAACATTTATTTTTTGAGTGCAAGCTGAGGAGGAGCACAGAGAAAGGGAGACACAGAATTCAAAGCAGGCTCCAGGCTCCAAGCTGTCAGCACAGAGCCCGACATGGGGCTCGAATTCATGAACTGTGAGATCATGACCTGAACCTAAGTCAGATGTTTAACCAACTGAGCCACCCAGGCGCCCCAGAAGAAATTTATGTTTAATGTTATTTGTAAAATACTTTTTCTGGAAAAAATAAGGTGATTCCTGGGATTCTCTATTTACGTGTATTACACATAATGTTAGTATTATAAGCTATCTCCATATTTACAAACTTTATCCTCTTCATCTTACCTTTACTAACAGCATAATCCTGCATGCTGATCCAAAGACTTCGAGCAGGCTCTTTTGAACAACCCAATGCCAAATCTACGTAGACAGCAATTTCAGGTCTCAGTTTATAATCAAAAGGTTTCTGTTCTTCATTTCCCGAAAGAGCTACTTCTAGCAGGCAACTCATACATTTATCTAAAAAAAATTCAAGTTATCAATTTTAAACCTGAACAAGTATGGTGCTACAAATAAAATCTCAGCACTTTTACTTAACCCATATGAATACATTTCAAACCATTTTAAGTCAATGCTACAAAGGTAAAGTCCTTTAACATTTCTCAATGAGAAGTAATATCACCTTCCAATCCCAGCCAGAAGGATGTGTGACCAAACATAACATCCAGGGAGGAGTGGTAGCACTGTGGTAGGCAGGAGCCAGGGAAGCTACATGTCCTACATGTGTAGCACAGTCTTACAGAACTCTTTTGTTCAAAATGGAATGATACCCTCACTGAGAAATATGGCACCACAGGGAAAGAGGCTAAATAATAACTTAGTCTTTTTTCCAGAGTTAAGAGAAAATAACCAGTTAAGTACAATTCAAGGGAGAGCAAAGATATCATGAACAATTTCTCTACTGATATTTACATTTGTTCAAGTGGTTCCTAACTTTTTAATGGGACATTTTGGCATTCAGAATTCATTTTCCATTTAAAAAACTGCTAAAATGGTAGGTTTTGGGGCTACTACCAAAAGTTAATTTAACCATAATATAAATGAATTACCATATATTTGCAATTTTACAAAGGACAGTGCCCTTTTCCTAATATATGCAAGTATTTTTCTTAAGTTTATTTATTTTGAGAGAAAGTGGGAGTGGGCAAGGGGCAGAGTGAGAGAGAGAAGAGAGAAATCCCAAGCAGCCTCCACACTGTCAACACAGAGCTCAGTGCAAGGTATGAGCTCACAAACTGTGAGATCATTACCTGAGCCAAAGTTGGACACTTAACTGACTGAACCACCCAGTCATCCCTGCAAGTATTTAAACTGTATTTTAAGTATTTAAAATGTGACTAAATGACTAAAGTAAATATAAGAGAAATATGAGGAAGGTAGAGATAAAGATATTTTTGTCCTCAGGAGGACATTTGTGACTATTAAAGAACTAAACACTTGAAAAACCATAATTTTACTTTTCTTGGTACAACTGTATCTTAAATACCAGTCTAGAATCCTCAGCCACGGCCAGAATCACTGTGTAGCTCATAAATAAAATGATGAATATATATTCTATTTGGAAAAGGAAGAAAATCTTAAACAGCTCTTCTCACTCCCACTCCCCAAACCTCCAAAACCCAAGGCAGAATATGTGATGTTTGTCTTGGCTTCTATCTTTTGTTTTCCCTCTTGACTGAGATTCTCTTAGATTGAGATTTCTCTTAGACTTTCCATCTTGGACACTGTTTTGAGTCTCTTTCTCTCATCAGAAGAATAATGAATTATAAGTCAATGAGACCACCTAGGCTACCTAATCAACTCTTTCTTTTATGGATCAAAGTCAGAGGCCCAGAGAGATTAAAGTACAAATCCTAAATAAAACAACTAGATCATCTGTTCAGGAACTGGAGAGATCATCATGTTCTGACAGCCTGAGAGCCAGCCTACCAGCAAAGTAGACAAATGGGAGATGAGGCAGGAAAGAGAAACCCCAAAAGCACCATAAATGGGGAGGAAAAAATAAGGAATTATACAAGGTAGCTAGCATCAGCATCAAAGTAGACAGGTTGCAATGGTGGGTGGAAGGGATTGCCACTCATATTTGGGAGGTTATTTGAAAACTGAGTCATGGTAACTTTACAGAGTTTTACATTCTATGAAATACTTTCATAACCTCCAACCCGCAGAACACAGTAATCAAGGATTTTCCCATTTTTATGAATTAAATGACTGCCCAAAAAGAGCAATAAGTAATGACAGGGTGGAACCAGACCTACATTGTCTTAGTTTGGAGGCTCTTTTCATTATACAATACTGCAGGATTTAACTTTTTCTGAAGACTACAAATTGCAGATCTCAGAATCCCCACCCAGCTAATGTTTCACTTGTTTGCTATTAGTTCTCTATTCAGCAAACGCACAAAAAGAGAAAGCTCCACTGGAGGTACAAATACAAACAAGTATTTTAAACATTATAGAGAAATATATTACCTAACTGAGGGGTGTCCATTTCTACACCATCACTAAAAAGTGGAGTTTTCATCCAATATGCGGTGTCCTGTTCCTCTGGAGACACAGGGGAGCCCTGAAGCATACCACCAAGACACCGTCCAATAAGGAGAGCAATCGTTCTTTCCAGATCAACAAGCCACACCCAGGACTGAGCTGGCTGAGGTAACGGCATGCCGGCAGGATCAATCACTTCTGGCCCTCCTGAAGACAAAATCATTAGTAATTGTGTCTTATTTGGTATTCAAGAGTCTCAATCTTTCTCATTTCTATTGCATTGCAATAAGATATTGAAGCAAATTAATTTTACATTGAAAATATAAATCATAACACTTTCCGTATATATTCTCTTTACTAGGCTAATTTAAAATATATTCAAATAAGTTTGCCATCAAATAAAAATTTCCTTTGTAAAGTTACTAATTTTAAGATAAATGATATTAAAACAGTAAGAAATATCCCAAGGGATTGTTTTCCTACTTTTCATTATCCACATCAAATTTCACCGTAACAGTGAGTACCTGAGGCAGCTCATCCCTCCAAAATCAATACAAGAGTTGATCCAGTAAAATGACGTTATTGTTTAATTTGTTTTTTGTTTTGAGAGAGAGAGGGCATGCATGCACACAAGCAAGGAAAGGGCACAGGGAGAAGAAGGGAGAGGCTGTTACGTTTTTAAGGCCCAAATTCAGAACTGTCTCATACTTAAATCCAGACTCATGCTTTCTTACTGTCATCTGTTTTTAAAAACTCTTCACTTAAGGGGGAAAGGGAGAGAGGCAAACCATGAGAGACTCTTGAATGTTGACAAAAACTGAGAACTGATGGATATAGGGGGGAGGGGGGATGAGCACGGAGGAGGGCACTCGTGGGGTAGAGCACTGGGTGTTATGTGGAAACTAATTTGACAATAAACTATTTGTAAAAAAAAAAAAAAAACAAAAAACAAAAAACAAAAAACTCTTCACTTAGAAAAGAAAAACTACACTTAGCCATGAAGACAAGAACAGATGTCAATGAAATCATTAAAGAAAAACAAAGATCAACAAGTCCAAAAGCTCATTATTTAAAAAGATTGATAAAATGGACAAACCCATAATAAAATTAATCCAGAAAAAAAGATGGCATTAAATAAAAACTAGACATAAAAAAGAGGATGTAACCACAGACACACTAGAGATTTTTAAAAAACCATTAATGAGTGGGGCACCTGTGTGGCTTTGTCACTCAAGTGTTTGACTCAGCTTCGGCTCAGGTCAGGATCTTACAAGTTTGTGAGTTCGAGCCCTGTATCACGTTTTGCATGAACAGTGTGGAGCCTGCTTGGGATTCTGTCCCCCTCTTTTTGCCCTCCACCTCTTGCTATCTCTCTCTCAAAATAAATTAAAAAAATAAAAACTTAAAAAAACATTAATGAGTGTTATGAACAATTTTATGCCAATAAATTTGAAACACAATGAAATTATATTTTCTGGAAAACTATCAACTTCCAATTTCAGAAGAAACAAAAAGCTAGGTGAGAACAATAACCACAAAGGGAAGAAAATTAATAGCCAAAGTTTATTTATGTATCAGGGTCAGACAGACTTTATAAATAAAGTCTTCTAAAGTTTCAAAAAGAGAGAATCTCTACTTTACGTAAATCACCTCAGAGAAAAGTGAAAAAAGGGAAGACGCCAAACTGATATGAGATTAGTATAAATGTGGTAGTAAAAATGACACAAAGATAACATAAAAATGGGAAATTACAGAAAAACATCAGTTGTGAGAACACAGATGCAGAAATCGAAAATAAAATGACACCTGATTCACCTAATAGAAATAGATGAATCTTAACAAGTTCTGAGATGCTTTAGGAAAACAAGAGTAAAGCCGGAAGAGTTCCATATAAAGCCTAACAAACATCGTGCTACAGTCGTAACCTTGGCACTTGACTTCATCTAAATCTAGCTGTTACAGAACCATACAATGCTAAAGTAAGACAGGCCCTCAGTGTCATCTTGTCCAATCCCCCATCCTTCCAGAAGAAACCAAGGCTTAAGAAATTATAAGCAACTCGATAGCTTCCCAGGGGAGTTCTACCAGACATTTAAAACGGAATTAATACCAATTCTTCTCAAGCTATTCCAAAAAATAGAAATTGAAGGAAAACTTCCAGACTCATTGCATGAAGCCAGCATCNCCGAGAGAGCATGACCTAAGCGAAAGTCGGACGCTCAACCGACTAAGCCACCCAGGCGCCCCAAACCATGAGAGACTCTTGAATGCTGAGAACAAACTGAGGACTGATGGGTGTGGGGGGGGGAGGGAGGAGATGGGCATGGAGGAGGGCACTTGTGGGGATAAGCACTGGGTGTTATATGGAAACCAACTTGACAATAAACTATTTGTAAAAAAAATAATAATAATAAATAAATAAATGAAATTATAAGCAACTTGCCCAAGATCATATAGCCAAGTCACCAGCCTTATGCCTTAGTTCAGGATTCTTTCTAATAAAACATACGGCCTCACACATGAAAGATTTTTTTTTTTAATTTTTTTAATGTTTTATTTATTTCTAGGAGAGAGAGAGAGAAAGACAGCGTGAGCAGGGGAGGGTCAGAGAGAGAGGGAGTCACAGACTCTGAAACAGGCTCCAGGCTCTGAGCTGGCAGTCAGCACAGAGCCCGACGCGGGGCTCGAACCCACGAACCGCGAGATCATGACCTAAGCAAAAGTCGGACGCTTAACCGACTAAGGCACCCAGGTGCCCCTCACACATGAAAGATTTTTAAGACTTCAGTAATCAAGCTCCTTTGAAAGCCTTATGATGGACTTCAACAGAAAAACACATGGTACTTTAAGCTATATCCAATTGAATAAAATCATCAACATTTTATATATTAGAGTTAATTAAAGTGCCATGCCTAAAATCAGAATGTATATATATATGTGTGTGTATATATATACATATATATATATCTTGATATATTCTATCAAGTATCTTAAAAAGCCCACACATATAAAGACAGATTCCCATTTTTTACATTTTGTGTATCTACATATCCAACCAAAATACAAAATATTTTACTGTCAAATAGAGATTTAAAACTAAAGATTCTCTTCATTTCAGAAATAAAAGTTTCTAATCAAATCAATCCATTGATTATAAAATGTGTCATGCTGCTGGCTTAATTATGAAAGAATGCTTTCTTTATCATTTGATGTAAGATGCATCTAATTTCAGGGGCGCCTGGGTGGCTCAGTTGGTTAAGCATCCTACTTCGGCTCAGGTCATGATCTCACGGTTCATGGGTTCGAGCCCCGCATCGGGCTCTGTGTTGACAGCTAGCTCAGAACCTGGAGCCTGTTTCAGATTCTGTACCTCCCTCTCTCTGAACCCTCCCCTGCTCACACTGTCTCTCTCAGAAATAAATAAAAACATTCAATAAAAAAAAAAGATGTATCCTAATTTCAACCATGTCAAAATTTGAAAAAAATGTGTCTGAGAATCAGTGAAATATACTATTCAAACCTGATGACCATACAAAGACCCTATTTATGACACTGTTACATACGAACACCTTTCTTAAATTTTCCCATTTCAGCTGTCCTTAGACTACGAGTTCTTAGGCCATAACCTTACCTTTTGATTACATAAAACACCCAGTGTCAGATCTGATTTACCTGACGCACACAAGAGAAACAACTTTTCTCAAAAGCATTATTTGTTGCTTTACTCTCCACACTTACCATGAAGAGGCCACTGTAACTCTTGGTCTTCTAAAAGAGCGGCAGCTGGCAGGAGTCTATTAAGGCAATCAAGAGGTGGCAACAAGTCGAGAAGGTAACTCAAAAGAGGCCGTGCCACCGACACAGGGAGTAACAGTAGGGAGTTAACAATCTGGCAGAGCATACTCCCTGCAGCTGACACGTATATCACATCTATGAAGGGTAAGAAATTCAAAATGGATCAATTGTTTCGAACAAACTTTGAAAAGGAAAAACCTAAGAATTACTATTTTAGCCTAAAACTAGAGTACACTGATTCAATAACTCTTTGTTAAACATCTATATGGCACGGATGTGACATTAGTAATTACTCACTTTCAGAAAGTACCACTAACAGAAACTTCGTGGGAAAACATATATATCCTTGTGCCAACACATTCAAAGGATTACAGCTACTTCCCTTAAAATGCATTATCAATTTCTCATTCACAAATTTATTCACATTTTCAGATTTGTTCAAGAAATATTTATTGAGTATAACATACAAGGCACTGCTCTAGGTGAAAGGGAGTCAGCCATTAACAAAGATACTTATATTCTATGTGTTTTATTATTTTATTTATTTCATTTTTTTGAGAGAGAGCGAGCTTGCGCACAGGTAGGGGAAGGGCAGAGGGAGTGAGACAGAATTTTTGGCAGGCTCCATGCTCAGTGCGGACCCAATGCGGGGCTCAATCCCACAGTGCTGGTATCAGATCTGAGCCAAAATCAGGAATTGGAGATGCTCAACCAACTGAGCCACCCAAGTGCCCCTCTATTTCTTAAATTTACTTTGAAAAATAATTAAAATCACTTCAAAACATCTTTTTATCTGTATTGGTTTTAAATTAATTTTATTTCAACATTTCACTGTATATTGGGGCAGGGTGGATCATCAGAGATGAGGTCTGTTTGAACAGATCAAATTTTAAATACCCATGGAACAATAAAGTGGCTGTTTCTAGAAAGCAATGGTTTTAGTTTCTTTCTTTCTTTTTTCAGTTGGGGAACTTCAGAGATAAGGTGGTTTTGGAGAGACATACTGAATTTTAGTTGCCTTCGAGACAACCAAGAAGGGACACCCAGTAGTAGGTAACTAGAAAAGTGTGAAAAAGGAGTTCTCAGCCAGATGCAGATATGGGAAATCAACATATGATCAAAGAAAATGGGACCAGATAAGATTATTCAGGGAGAAAAGAAGGTTGAAGGAAAAATTCAGAGGGTCTTAAACATTAAAGAGCATGTCCAAGAAAGAGGAGCTTATAGGAACCAACTAGAAAAAGTGATCAGTGTGATAGGAGTAAAAAGAGGATTGCAACTACACAGAAACCAAGAAAAAAGAAAGCACTGCAAGGGGGAAAGTGGAACACTTGGCAAATACTGAAGAATGGTAAAGAAAAAGCAAATAAAACTTCACTTTATGCCATTTAAAATTAATTTTTTTTAGTATGTATCATCCAGTATCTTTAAATTAGGGCTCTTCTGGGGGTGTCTAGATGGCCCAGTTGGTTAAGTGTCTGACTCTTGATTTCGGTTCACATCATGATCTCACAGTTCTGAGATCAAGCCCAAATCAGGATCCACGTTGGGCATGGAGCCTGCTTAAGATTTTCTCTCTCCCTTTCCTTCTTCCCCTCCCCAGCTTGCTCTCACACACTCTTACTCACATGCACTCTTTCTCAAAAAGTTTTAAAAATTTTGAAAAAAATTAAGGCACTCCAGATTAATCATATCAATCACTATTAACCATCACCCAACAAAAGCAAAGGGAGAGTCAAGATCATTCCTATTCCACTCAGAGGTTTCTGGGTCCCTTAAGGCTTTGGAAAGGCTAAGAAGTCTTGCTTTACAACCGATTAAAAGTCAAATCCAGTACCAAACACACCTCTTAATTTTTCTCCAACGCTGCCATTCCAAGGACTTTCTTTGAGCAAATTTGCAGAACGTGAATAAATATCTGTGGCATGAGGCAGCAAGAGCTGAAGGTGTTTATGAAGCAATGCCACACTGCTTGAGTTCTGGGGGAAAAAAGTTCCTAAATTACTACTATAAAAGATTCAAGGTACAGAAATATCACAGTTTACCCAAATATCTGAGTTTCAAGGTCCCTGAGAGATCACCATAAAAGGCAAAGAATCACATACCTCACTAATGTTATTGATATGGCAAAATGCCAGCAGTTGTTTCTGCAGTGAACACAGGAGTTCATGAAGATGAGCAGGCTGACTGTTTTCCGAAGATGATGTTCCAAGTAGAAATTTGTCACTATTCTTTTCTAGCTCTCCAAATGCTTGATCCTAAAATGATACATAAAAGAAGATTAAATCCAAAGTACTTAAAAATAAAAATAATGTCTTACCATAAATGATTGACTTAAGAAGCCACTCTCCTTTCTCCCGTTATCAATCTTTAAATCTTTGCACTGTTGTTCTCAGCTCTTAGACAGCAAGATTTGTCAAGCAATTTCAATTTGTTTTACCATCTAAAAAAAGTAATGCACGTTTCACCACAAAAACATTAAAAATAGAGAAAACCATACAATAGCCACAGACAACATATTTCAACATTTTAATGCTGTTGCTTTCCATACCTTCTGTAAAAGTTTTGTTTTCATATGCTATATGAAAAGACACAAATGAAAACTTGAACTCAATTCTTCTAAATTAAATTAGTTTATAATTATAAAAGAAATAAGTGATTTCAACTACATTTAAAAAATAGGCAGAAAAAAAATGGACTAAACAGACATAACCACTAAATATAGTGTGTGATCCTGGATTGGGGAAGGGGTTGCTATAAAGCACATTATTGAGGCAAATATACAAATCTGAATATGGACTGTATATTAGATAATAGTTCTGTATCACTGTTAAATTTTCTAAATCCAGTAATTGTTCTGTTGTATGTAAAAGAATACCCTTCCTAAGAAATACATGCTTAAGTGCTTAGGAATAGCCAGTAGGACATTTATAACTTACTCTCAAACTATTTAGAAAATAGATATAATATAAATAGATAC
Source organism: Crocuta crocuta (assembly GCF_008692635.1). NCBI lineage: Eukaryota > Metazoa > Chordata > Mammalia > Carnivora > Hyaenidae > Crocuta > Crocuta crocuta. Next base: position 10,098,946 of record NW_027527920.1, on the reverse strand, counting down.
ATACATACATATATACATAGATAATGGATGGATGGTGCTAATTTGGCTGAAGGGCAGAAGGAATTCTTTTTCTTTTTTTTGTTTTTTTTTACAAATAGTTCATTGTCAAGTTGGTTTCCATATAACACCCAGTGCTTATCCCCACAAGTGCCCTCCTCCATGCACCTCTCCCCCCTCGCCCCCCCCACACCCATCAGTCCTCGATTTGTTCTCAGTATTCAAGAGTCTTTCATGGTTTGCCTCTCTCCCTCTTCCCCACTATTTCCCCCCTTTTTCTCCCCCTTGGTCCTCCGTTAAGTTCCTCCTAATCCTCCTATACGTGCAAACATATGATATTTGTCCTTCTCTTCCTGACTTATTTCGCTCAGCATAACACCCTCAAGGTCCATCCATGTTGCTTCACATGGCCAGATTTCATTTTTTCTCATTGCCATGTAGTATTCCATCGTATAGATAAACCACATCAGAAGGAATTCTTTGATTCTTAAAAGTCTTATGTAAGTTTTAAATTATTTCAAGTTAAAACCATTTTTAAAAAAACTGTTCTTTTAGGGGTGCCCGGGTGGCTCAACTGGTTAAGCATACAACTTTGGCTCAGGTAATGATCTTGAAATCCATGGGTTCGAGCCCCATATCTGGCTCTGTGTTGATAGTTCAGAATCTGGAACCTGCTTCAGATTCTATGTCTCTCCCTCCCCTCCACCGCCTCTCCCCTGCTCACACTCTGTCTCCCTCTCTCTCTCAAAAATAAATAAATATTTAAAAATAAATAAATTAATAATAAAACTGTCCTTGTAAAAAAAAATCTAGAAAATACCAAAACTGTATTTTTAAAAGGTTAAAATTACCATTTAGCCAGCACCTAAAGAAAAATCTATTAATATTTTTTAGTGTATTTCTTTCCTAATTTTTGTTACTTTTTCATTTTTTCGTAATACTGAATACTCTATTTTTAGTCTCTTTTCCAACAGATTCACAAATATTTTCTGTTTCAGAAGCCATGGTTATATAAATTTTAGGAGTCACAATATCTCCTTGAGCATGTATACCATAATTTACCTAGCCATTTTAGATATTTGTTTCCAATTTTTATTTCTCACAATAATGTGATGAACATCTTTACGCATGAGGTATGGTCTATGTTTACAATATTCAAGACAGAGTCTGAGAACATTTTAAGGCCCTTGCTATATAAGCACCATTACAAGCTGCCAAATAAGCACTGCTATTGACTGAATGTTTGTGTCCTCTAAAAATTCATACCATGAAACCCAATCCTCAATGTGGTGATATTTGGAAATGGAGCCGTTGGAAAGGGATTAGTGCCCTTATGAAAAAGACTCCAGAGAGCTCCGTTGAGTGAGGACACAGTAAGAAGATGGCTGCCTATGAACCAAGAACCTGGTCCCATCAAATATGCCAGCACCTTGATCTTGGACTTCCCACCTTTTTAACAGTGAGAAATAAATGTGTTGTTTAAAAGCCATCCTGTCTATGGTATTGTTATAGCAGTTCAAACAGACTAAGACAAGCACCATCATTTTAAAATCTTGAGAACATGACAAATTTGGTTTAAATCACTTCAGAAAGAAACAATAATTTATGATTGCAGCTTAAAAGCACTTAATATTCTATTTCTACGTAACATACATCTACCCCAGCCCTAATGAAATCAGAAAAGCACTACCTAATTTTTTTTCACTTGTTAATTTTATTTTTAATTGTAGTAAAATACATATAATATCAAAGGTATCATCTTAACTATTTCTCAATGTGCAGTTCAGGAGTGTCCAGTGTGTTCACAACATTGTGGCATGTGCCATTTTTAATTATATAAATGCAAGAGTAGATCTTCCTTTGTAAAAAGAACAGATAAGGGGCTCCTGGGTGTCTCAGTTGGTTAAGCATCTAACTCTTGATTTCAGCTCAGGTCATGATCTCACAGTTCTTGAGTTTGAAAGAGAGAGAGAGACAGACAGAGAGAGAGAGAGTCCAAAGTAGGCTCCATGCACTGTCAACTCCCTTTAGGGGAGTGAAGTCTAGAGTTTTATTTATATGTCAAAATACCTTAACCTGAAGCCATCCCTAACCCCTCCAAAAACAACAACAAACAAACAACCCTCCCACCCCCGTTATCTTTTACTACAAAGAAAAAGAGCAACTTACTGTATAAAATCCTAAATTTCTTAAGAGAGTCTTCATCAAAATTTCAGCCAGATGAGTGTCTGGATGGCAGCTCTGAGTGGCATAAGGTTGATCTGACAGGTTTCCATAGCCAGTACACACAGAAGAGAGGTCAGCAGCATCAGAGGGTGAGCTATAGCCAAGTAAGGAAGCTACGTGGGTATGATCTTGTAAACTTGTCAAAATGATATCCAGTTGCATTCTCTAAACAAAAATATTTTCATCCATGAAATAGGTATAATAGTTTAAAATGCACTTAAAAAGAAAAAAAATCCCATTCAATACCCTGGTATCTTAGGAAGCATGTATTTAAAAGAAAAGCTATCCTGGGCACCTGGGTGGCTCAGTCAGTTAAGCATCCAACTCTTGATTTCGGCTCAGTTCATGATCTCACAGTTCGTGAGATCAGGCCCCATGGCAGGCGCTGCTCTGGCAGCATGGACTGTGCTTGGGATCCATTCTCTCTCTCTCTCCCTCTCTCTCTCTCTTTGCCCCTTCCCTGATCACCCTCTTTCTCTCAAAAATAAAATAAAACTTAAAAAAACTTAAAAGAAAAGCTATCCCATTAATGCCATTTGGAAAAATGTAACTTATAATTCCTTCTTTTACCAAAATACCCAAACTCTAAGCAAAAGAGTATTCTCTGCATAATGATTTTAGTTAGCACTGTAAGAGTAGGAAATATTACCAGATAAATTATACTACACATTCTTCTATAGAATTATCAATGTTAACTACTTAGTCTAATATTTCAAATAAATCACTTGAAATCTAAACTAATAAGAAATACTCACTGGAGGCAACTGTAGATATTATATTGCCAGTAAGTACCACTTTTTCCCTAAAATCTATAACTCTACAATTGATTGTTCTGCTTGGTTGAGCAAAATGTACTTATATTAATGTACATAAAATATTAAAAATGGAAAGAATAAGCATATTTATACCCTCAAATACATTTTCACAGTCATCTTTTACTTTTTATATAAGTAATTTCACATAACATTCTGGGCATGGAACCAACAGTAGCACATGACCTTGATTTCAACTCAATACACTATAAAGTACAATGTCTGTGGTTTGACAATATAACAAATTATTAAATTTTAATAACTAGCCCCAAATCATTTAATACATTATCATTTGCTGCACCTTTTTAGAATTCTGGAAACTCTTCAGAAGAAAACATTAAATACTAGGCTTTACTAGATTCATCAAGAGTTATTCCATAAACACATGGCAACTGATTGGCTTTATATCCCTCTGTTTTTGTGTGTGTGATATTACTGGTTTACTCAGATACAGTGTAAAGGCTCACCTGTCCTTTAGATAGGCTTTCCCATCTATCAGGTCCTTGGGGCAAAAGAGAATGAAGCAATTCCATACGTTCTCGTAATGGAGGTAACAGCATGGTTGCTCCCACTGACAGAGTTTCAATTACCACCTAATATCAAAAAAGAAAAGTGTATTTATTGGCCTAGCCCTTATCTTTTTAACAGAAATACATGAAAAATACACTGACTATTAGGGTCACAGAAGTTTGAAGAAGGTAAATTACAGAAGTCTAAAGAAAGTGACATGAAAAAAGAAAGCATGCAAGTCCTTTAGAGGTCTTTAAGTAAACTAGAACACATATTTTGAATTTGCCACGAATAGCTAATCATTATCCAACAAATAATTAGTACTGACTCTCTAGTTCGGAACGTGGTAAGGCTCTTTGCAAAGTGTTATAGATGCAGGAATGAATAAGACAGACAAAAGCCTTGCTTTCATAAGCATACAGTCTAATGGGAAAGAGATCCTGAGCAAGTAATTTTAAGTGTGAAAGGAGGTCACACAGGGAGGGTATAAACTTGAAACACACACAGACACACACACACATAATTAACATAGCCTATGGGCTCATGGAAGGTCTCCCTGAGAATTGGGCATTTAGGTTAAGAATTTTTTAAATTTTTTTAAATGTTTGTTTATTTTTGAGAGAGAGTAGAATAGCTAACGAGTAGCTACATTATCTTAGGCCTCATAATTTCTCTGGGCTATAGCTTATCAATAAAATGAGGGTACTGGACCAGAAAAAAAATAAACACTTGAAGATTGAGAGCACTTATAAATTTAAAATACAAAAGAAGAAATTTAAAGAACCTCAATAGGAGAGTTAGTATATAAAATTGAATTTCTTATAAAGCAGATGGGGGGAAAATGGAAAACAGGAAAGAAAACACAAGAAAAATTATGAGGACTTGTCCAGGATGATGTCTAGTAACCTAATAATAAGGAGTTCCAGAGAGAGAGAAAACAATGAAGAGGAAATCAATATACTATATGTTTCAAGATAATTTTTTTTTTTAATACTTTTATTTATTTCTAGAAGAGAGAGAGACAGCGTGAGCAGGGGAGGGCCAGAGAGAGAGGGAGACACAGACTCTGAAATAGGCTCCAGGCTCTGAGCTGGCAGTCAGCACAGAGCCCGACGCGGGGCCCGAACCCACGAACCGTGAGATCATGACCTAAGCAAAAGTCTGACGCTAAACTGACTAAGCCACCCAGGCGCCCCTCAAAATAATTTCTTAAAACTGAAGGCTATGAGTTTGAAAATCAAAAAGATCCACCCAAGCATAAACAGACCCACATCAGCTAAAATGTGAGAACATAAAGGACAATTTGCTATAGAACCCATAGAGAAAAACAGATTTCTATACAAAGGATAAAAATTTGAATAGCATTTATTTTTCTGAGCAGTAACACTGAAAACTAGAAGACGTAACTTCTACTGGAATAGAATGAATTCTTATAGGAAATCATTTAGATAAGAATTCTATGCCCTCAACTATAGGTGAAAATATTGAACTCACAAACTACTTAACTATGAGTATATTTTCAAAGAATACTTTTCCTGTCTACCCTCTCTCAAAAGCTACTGATGGATATAGAAACCCAGCAGACAAGGCCCTAACCAAGTGATCAAGGAGAAAATCTTCTAGTAATAAGACATATTAGTACCGTGAACCCCATGATGTGATGTGCTAAGGACATATTATGATTTCTGTGGCATTCTTGCCAAAAATGCATAACCTCAGTCCAATCATAAGAAAACAATAGAGATATTCAATAAAATAACTGACCAATACTCAAAAACTGTCTAGGTCATGAAAGACAAGGAAAAAATGAGGAAAAAACTGCAGGAGACTAAGGAGAAACAACAATCAACTCTAATATGGAATACTGAATGTGATTCCTGAAAAATAACAAGGGCATTACTGGGAAAATGATAAAATTTCTAGAAAGCTGTTTAATGTAATGAATAGTATTAAACCAATGTTATTTTCTTGGTTTTGATAATTGTATTATGGTTATATATGACATTAGCCTTAGGGGAAGGTAAGTGAGAAAACTACTTTTTGTGCAACTTTTCCTTAAGTCAACAAATGGCTCAAAATAAAGCATTTAAGAAAAAACAAAAAAGAGGAGCAACAGTGATTGCTACAAACAGATTAAGTTACTAGAAGTTTCAGAGATAAAGAACAGAAACATGCCTGTACACATGCTGAGAAAATTCATCTCTTAAGGACTCTCCTAACATAGTAAAATATCAAGAACATTCAAGGAATAAACAAACAATTCTAAAGATAATTTTTTGAAGTTTATTTTCCTTATTTTATTCCAGTAATTTTGACCTTTTAAAAATACTACACTACCTCATTTCTGATAAATATTAAAAACTCAAAGTTACTGTGCATTCCCAGGTTAATATTTCTTCTACCTGCAAGCCAGTGCTATGTCTCTCTAGTTGAAAACTCAGTTACCTTTTTTGTTTTTTTTAAACTGACATCTAATTCACATGTCATAAAATTCACCTTTTGTAAGCATAAAATTCAGTGGTTTTTAGTATATTCACAGATCTGTACAACCATCACCCCTCTTCTAATTTTAGGACATTTTCATCACCCCCAAAAGAAATTCTGTGTCTATTAGCTGTCACTGCCCATCTCTCCCTCCCCCAAACTCCTAACAACCAACAGATTTACTTTCTCTGTACATCTGCCTACTCTGTACATTTCATATACAGAGTATATAAAACCGTATTATATGGAACCATATAATAAGTGGCCTTTTGTGACTGGCTTCATTCATTTGGCACAATGTTCACAAAGTCCAGTCATGTTGTAGCATGTACCACTACCTCTTTCTTATGGCTGAATATTACCCTCCATGGACATACCACATTTAGCTCATCCATTCATCAGTTGAGAGACATTTGTTTATTCCCACTTTTTAGTTATTATAAATAATATTGCTATGAACACTCCTGTACAAGTCTTTGAGTGAATAGATGTGAAAATGCTACATTACATGGTAATTTAATGTTTAACTATTTAAGGAACTATCTTTCGAAAGCAGCTATACCAATTTATATATCCACTAGCAATTAAGAGAGTTCCAATTTTTCAACACCCTCACCAATACTTACTTGATACTGTCAGTTTTTTTTTATTAAAGCCACTGAGTGGGTATGAAGCAGTATTTGATTGTGATTTTGATTTGCATTTCCCTAATCACTAACACTGTTGAGCATTTTTTTCATGTGCTTATTGGCTCTATGCATATTTTCTCTGAAAACATGTCTACTCAAGATTCTCTGCTCATTTTTAAAGTTGGGTCACTAAAAAAAAATGAAAATAAATAAAGTTATGTTATTCATCCTTTTTATGGTAGAGTTGTAAGGATAAGTTGTATTGTTGAGTTTATATGTTCTGGAAGCTAGAATGTTATCAGACCTATGATTTACAAATATTTCTCCCATTCTACAAGTTATATGTTCATTTTCTTGATAATGTCCCTTTGAGACACAAACGTTTTTCATTTTGATAAAGTCCAATTTCTCTCTCTTTTTTTTTTGGTTGCTTGTACTTTCAGTATCATATCTAGGAAACTATTGCCTAATCCAAGGTCATAAAGATGATGGACGAGTTGACAAGCAAAATATTTATGTACAACAGAAGATTATAAAGCCTTAGAAAGGAAGAAAATTCTGACACAGACTACCACATGGCTGAACCCTGAGGACATTACACTAGGTGAAATAAGCTAGTCACAAAAAGACAAAAAGTAAATGATTCCACTTACATGACATATTTAGAGTGTCAAAAATCAAAGAGACAGAAAGTAGAATGGTGGTTGCCAGAAGCTGGAGAGAGGATGGAATGATTTATTGTTTGGTGGGTTTAGAATTTCAATTTTATAAGATGAAAAAGAATTATGAAGATGAATAATGATGATGGTTGTAGATTATAAATGTATTTAACACCACTGAACTATAGACTGAAAAATGGTTTAGGAGTGCAAGGGTGGCTCAGTCCGTTAAGCATCTGACTCTTGATTTTAGCTCAGGTCATGTTTCCCAGGGCTGTGGTGGTATCAAGCCCCATAGTGGACTCTGCACTGAGTGGAGAACCTACTTAATATTCAATTTCTCTCTCTCCCTCTCTCTTCCCCTCCACCCTGCCTCTGCCCCTTTTCCCCACTCACGTGCTTTTTCTCTCTCAAATAAAAAAATAAATAGTTAAGATAGTAAAGTTTATGTTGTATGTATTTTACCATAATAAAAAAATAAAACTGGGTCCTTGCCCTCAGAAATTCATCCTCTAGTAGAAAAGACAGAGGAGTTGTTTGTGAACAGACAATTCCAAAACAATGTGATACAATGATAACATATATGAGAGAATTCTAAAGAATGTCAAAAACATTTACTCCCACCAAGAAAATAGGAGTAAGGGAAAGAACATTCAATTGATTTTTTCCAATATATGGCTGAATTTATGAGAAACAAATTCACAGGAAGATGTGTCTGGAGATACATACTCCAAGTCCCATTTGCTTACCTCTTGAATTTCATCTGGGACAGTTGAATCCATCAATCTGAAGAGCAAATTTCGAAGTGGACCTGCCTGTCTCCCAAGAATGCTGGTAGCTACCCCTCCCGCAAGCGCAAGAGCAAGGTGATTTGAAAGCAGCTTCAGGCACAGCTTGAGGAAATTGTGGTGTTCCCTGAAACCAAATAAACTGATGTGAATTTCTGAACTATAAAAGAGCTTGTGCTATCCAGTTTGGGTAATATTCTTTTTTCTCTTTAAAAATTTTGTCAAATTATGACCAATAGTAATTTTAAAACATGATTCATGAAATTATAGGTAATTTTTCTTAAAGGTTATTATCAGTTAAGTACCTAAGTTTGGCTCTTTTTTTAGATTTTAAAGAAGTTTAATATAATTGAGGACAAAATAGGACAAAAAGAACAGTAAGTCAAAATTCAAAATGAGTAATTAATAGACGCAGGTGCACGCACACACACACATACACACACCTCATATACATATATATAACATACCTTGAGGAAGGGAAAGGGAGTGGGGGAATCTCACTGTTTATTTTATCACAGTATCTCTCAAGAAAAGAACGCAGGTGTGAGAAGGTACTCTCTTCAAGATCTACACAATAAGGTCGGTGCCATGCAACAACTTGTCTAGAAGGAACCAAAAGAAAATCAGATAATAGACTTGATGGGGGAATTTTCACACATGATCAAAAACAAAACTGAATCATTACTGAAGCTGAAATATTTCAACAAGATACAAAGAAGAAGACTTTCCTGATTATGAAAGTTAAAACCCTTCATTTTAGCAACCAAGGAAAACCAAGAATTTGCCATCCCTAGAGTTCTTCAAGAAGAAAACATTTAACCACAACCTGCTTCAGGTTGATACTCACTCACTTAAAGACAGAGGACTGAGCCACATGATCTACTATAGTCTTCCGGTTCTAAGGGTCTATAAAAGGTATATTTTGTATTAAGAAAAACAGCCTGACTCTATAGATGATAAACTGAAATCTATTAAAAGAACAACTCCTAATGACTCTTGTGAAGACTGTCAGGATCTTAGGAACCAACTACATATGAAGTGGGGTGTTGCAAATTAGTATGAATAGAAAATTATTTATAATCAATTTACTATATTTTTAGCTTTTGGAAGGTAATTATAAAATGTTTTTAATTGGTTAGAATGTCATAATAAACCCATCTGAATCAAAGGTCTAGAATGAAATTATAATACATGTCACGTTTAAATTTGCCCACATCCATCTGAAACCACCTGAAAATTCCTTAAAATTCATACTCCCAATATTGGCTAAAAATCACCTACCTGCTTATCTAAAAAAATATGGTTACCACTTCAGGAAAAAGCTAAATTCCTGCAAAAGTAACTTCCTTTATTTAAAAGTATAGCCACTGCAGGGCACCTGGGTGACTGAGTTGGTTAAGCGTCCGGCTGAGGTCAGGATCTCATGGTTCATGGGTTCGAGCCCCGCATCAGGCTCTGTGCAGACAGCTAGAGCCTGGAGCCTGCTTCAGACTCTGGTCTCTCTCTCTCTGTCCCTCCCCCACTCATGCTCTGTCTCTGTGTCTCTCAAAAATTAAAAAAAAAAAAAAAAAGTATAGCCACTGCTTGTCAAAAGACCAACCACATAAAGGCCACTGAGGCGAATCAACTGTTTAGTAAAGCCTAGTTTGATTTAAATTATTTTAATGTAACTTCTTAATATGCATTTAATTTTTAAAATCATTATCTAGAGACAGAGAAGGAATTCAAAATGTTCAGAAGACATTAAAGACTTAAAAAAATATCTTAAATACATGGTATAACTTCTTGCTTATATATCTAAGCTCAACATTCAAATTGAAAGAACTCTACATGCCATTTCTGTGACGGTAAAAATATCAATACTAGAAATGTTTAAAAGGGCATTTTTATGAACAAAGTATAATTATTTTTGCTTTTATTTGTGTTTCTGTTGTTATTAGAACACAAGAATTTTTAAATGTGAGCATTCTTACCTATCCCTAGGAAGAGCAGTCCACGCCAGACTATGTGATGTTCCAGCAGAGATCTGCTGAATAGCTATGCCATCTAAGCCACTCACTTTCTTTGGTTTAGTAATAGGACCTGTGGAATTTCCTTGGCCACACTGCCCCATTGAATTATTACCCCAGGCATAAACTTCATTATCTAGAAACAAAATAGAGAACACAAGAAAAACCAAATTTAAATGTAATATATTTATAGAAGGTAATAGTTAATACTACTTATTTTAAAAACAAATGACAAAAATAAATAAACAAAAATTAAAATAAAAAAAAAACAAAAAAACAAATGACATTACCATGAGAAAGAGCCAAACAGTGACTGTCTCCGATAGAAATATCAACTATTCTTGTGGCGGCCAGTTCTTCAATAAGTTTGGGTCTCAAAGCAGTAGCTTCTGAAGAACCACAACCTAGACAAGCTCCACAGCCCCAAGCATAGACCTAAACCAAATAGAATAGCACTACATGTTACTTCCTGAGATACTAGGGTGAACATTTAAATTGCTTAAAAATAAATATCACGTATTAAACAAGAGTGTGGTTTGATACTACATAATAACTTTCTGTTGTTAAAAATAATATTTACTCTTTTGACTGTTAAGGATTTTCAGTTATTCATTGTTCTTTTTTTAAACATTCATTATACAGGCAGACAAGTAGCCAAACTGAAAAAGAAAAATACCTGGTCACAGAAAAAAAAAATGGAAGGATCTTAGAAGGGTCTTAGCTTAGAAGTACTGTTGCTATCTGACAACTTCTTCATATGTTTCTCACTCTGCAGGTCTCAACAAATATTTCTTGGTTGACTAGACCAAGGTATAAACATATAAAGTGAAATCACGGGACTGATGTTTATCATTTAGTTAAAAACTACCACATCTCATTGATATAAGAATTTTAATGATCACTTACAAGATGGCCATGTGAGCAGTAGTCCACACAGTTCTCTTTGAACATCTGCATTTTTGGCTGATTAATACTACAACAACCACTGACTAATTTAAGAAGCTTGGGGGAAAGGTGAGGTGAAAAGGAAGATAAAAGGGTGAATAACTTCCAGTTTGGCAACCCAAAACCAAACAATTAGCAAACCAAGTGACCTTCTTTTCCCTTCGGTGGGTTGTGGTAATATCATACAGACTTTTACCATTACGCCATCAGGTTTGGGACTTTTTTTGTCTTGCAATTCTTTCAGTAAAGACTACTGAGAGATTAAACCTCTTAAACAAAAAACGAGCAGCAAATGCTTGTACCAGTTGTTAGAAAACTACTTAAGACAATTATAAAAAGAACAAAATTCCAATATGATTAAAGGTGTATGTTAGGAGGGGTTAACAACTAAAGACAAGTAAGGTGAAAAAATCTGTAGTCAAAGTCATTCTAAATCTCCTAAACCACTCAAGTGCAATCCAGTACGGTTACTCAAGAAGACCCATATAGCTAGAGTTTGCTCTTGCAGTGTTACTGTGGCTGAACACCAGATAAAGAAACACTTAGCCTTTATTCAGGGACTCTGTTATCTAAAAAATACATTATTGTATTTTTCAACATAAGAATCACACTTAATATGATGGGAAGTCAGCAGTGAAATGGCCTAAGAGGACTGATGGAAAAGTAGATACCTATTGATCACCTCATGCTCTGCAAGTATAACAGCAAACAGAACTTCCTTTGCCATTTAAAAGTATTTCTCTCTCTCTCTCTCTCACTTTACTTTTTCCTAAGTATATAAATTTGATTTTACATGACTTGGTGTATTCATGATACAACTAGTCTATCTTGCAACTAACTTACAAGTTTCTTTGGATTTCAATATAAGAAACGTATTATCAACTAATAGCTGAATAATACTTGATAATTTATAAAAACTTTCAATTCATATAATTACCTTATCTGATAATTTGTAAGCAAATTAGAAATCATTACCCCTCTCATACAAAAGAACCACATGATGATCAAGGGAGGTATGTGATTTGACTATGACTATACATCAAACAAGTGAGCATCTGCTGGCTTCAATTCACAGATTCTCACCACAAAACCCGTAGTGACAAAGATGTGAAAGACAAGTTTCAGGTTTTAAGGCAGCATCCAGCACTGTAACAAACGACTAATGTAATAAAATACAGGTTAATGAATAGTTTGATTTTTTAGGATACAAGGCATTCTAGACTCTCAAAAAAGAACTAAAATATGTGAATTTCAGCTTTGCTATTCATCTGCCTTGTGAATTACTCAGAAAACATTCTTATACCACTACCTGGCACATAATGGATTCCTACATGTGAGAAAATGAGTAGTCAGCTCACTTTTTCACTGTCATTGCTAACAGAATAAGAAGAAAATTATTATCAGTCTATCCCAATACCTGGACCCCCTCTAACATCAACAAAAAACAAGACAACAATTAAAATATGCATACAGAAGTTCAAAAGCTGATAAAGGTATTCTAAAGCTCTGACTACCTGACACACCCTTTCTTAGAAATACCTATCCCCTCAGACTATTTTCCACATGGTAATTTCTCCTTACCCTCTCTAGTGATCACCTTCTTGCCTTCTTAGTTGCTATCACTGGTTCCAACAAGATCTATTCTATCTCCCACTATCCATAATTTTTAGGAAAACATTTAAGGGGTGCTGAGTGCTAAAAAGGTTTAATGAAACCATCTTAATACAAAGAACAGGAGGCTGAGGGTGGGTTTATCTGGATCATACAGGACAGGTGAGAAAATCTGATTCCTTTGCAAATACTCCATCTCTTCAAACAGGAGAAAATATTTCATTTCAGTAGACTGCCTTTAAAATTTAATTTTTAACTTTGAAATTTAATTATAATTACTTTTTAGTTACCTACTCCTCTGAAATAATTTAAACTTTTTATGCTCATCCCTTAGTCCTACCTGCCCTGTTGATGTTAAAGCAAGTGAAGACTGGCTTCCAGCACAAACTTTGCGAATGAACATTCCTTGTAAAGCTTCAACAACTTTAGGTTTATACACTCTGTTAGTATCGCCATGGCCAAGTTTGCCTATTTAAAAACAAAAACACATACACACACACACACACACACATTCAAATTAAACACTTTACTTGTTTCAAAGAACTTCTAGTCTTTATCTAAGTATTTATTTTGATAAATACTGGTCATCTCTCCATCACTTACCTGATAGATGTGCAAAACTCTGTTTCTGACAGCAGAATATGTGAGCAAATCAATGTGTTTGTTATAAGAAACCAACAACCAACAGTCTTCCGAATTTTAATTTCAAGCAATTAAAACCACTTTAAGAGAGATATAGAAAAGTATTTTTCTTTCTCCACTTTGATGGTCATTATTTCTAATTTCAAATCTGCTGATGTATTAAATACATTCTATACAAGACTGTGTATGTATCTAATTATTTTTAGTTTTTGAACAGATCCAATAATTATTGAAATAGAAGACTAAGCAAATCACTAAAGAAGAAAAACAAATGGCCAACAACATATAAATTCAAGCTCACTAAGAATTAAGGAAATACTAATTAAATGGTACCATTTTCACTACTGAAATTATTTTTTAAATAATCTTTTTTTTAATGTTTATTTATTTTTGAGAGAGACAGAGAGAGAGAGAGAGAGAGACAGAGTGCAAGCAGGAAAGGGGCAGAGAGAGAGGGAGACACAGAATCCAAAGCAGGCTCCAGGCTCTGAGCTGTCAGCACAAAGCTTGACATGGGGCTTGAACTCACAGACTGCGAGATCATGACCTGAGCCAAGGTCAGACACTTAACCAACTGAGCCACCCAGGCGCCCCTAAATAATCTTAATTTTAATACCCTGTGTTTGTTGTTGAAAGATACAGGAAAATAAGCAATCTCACACTGCTGGTAGTTGTGAAAAAGTGGACAAAGATTTAGTTACTTGTGAGTTTTTGATCCAGAAAAATATTTGGAAACCATCAAGATACTCAACAATAATAAGCTGGTATTTTTAAGTTGTGTTACAATCACATAAAAGAATACACTGAGCTATTTTGGGGCACCTAGGTGGCTCAGTCGGTTAAGCATCTTACTTTGGCTCCAGTCATGATCTCACGGTTTGTGAGTTCAAGCCCTGTTGTCAGACTCTCTGCTGACAGCTTCAGATTCTGTGTCTCCCTTTCTCTACCCTTGCCCTGTCTATGTCTCCCACTCTGCCCCTCCTCTGCTCACATCCTGTCTCTCTCTCAAAAATAAACATTTAAAAAAAATACTGTTAGATAAAAACCTGCAGGTTATAAAACATCTATGTATATATAAGTCTGCTTTGGTTTTCAAAAAAGACATCCATGTGGAAATATATATACATATTTATATAAATATGTATCATTTAGAGGTCTACCTATGAAAGTTTTAACAACGGCTATAGCAACATTTGTTGAAGCAGTTCATTTAAATTTAAATTTCTTCTCATCTTTATAGAGTTTTTCTACAATATGCATGTACAATAGAAAAGTACATTTTTTTGAAACCTCAAGAAAAACAAGCCCAAAGCTGTCAATAAATAAATTTTTACATACCATTGTCTCCTCCTCCAAAAGACCATACAGTTCTCCCATCCTTAGACAAAGCAATAGTATGTGAACTGCCACAAGAAACCTCTCCTACATTGCTAATGTCTTTCACCAATGTTGGAATGTTACGGCTATTACTATCACCGTGACCTTGGAAAAAACACATACAACAAAGAAATAATGTTGTTAACTCTTTTTCTTTAGGCCATTACTTCACAGGTAGAATAAACATTATAAGTTAATGACAGAAATGAGGTATTTTCAAAGTACAATTAAATATAAAAGACAGAATCATTTCTAGTATCTTCTCATCTAATATACTAGGCTGCTCTCAAACTAAGAGATCCAGAACCTTCAGTGAATCATTAGAGTATTCTGTATGTGCTCTTCTCTCAGCACTTGTCTAATGCTATCTAGGATCATGTTCATGTCAACTAGTTTTCACTACCAACTAAATTACACACTTCAGGATCATGATGGTATCTTTCTTATCCCTGAAACTCTTCAGTGTCTGCTCATAACAGGTACTCAGTAAATGTCTGGTGGATTTAATTACAGCTTAAATTTCAGCACTAGAATCCAGGTATTCACTATATAAAAACTATCTTACTGAGCTAAACTAACAAAATAAATAACAGTTTTTTGCCTATTAGATCTAGTCTCACTACTTCTTAGTAACCATCATTTGTTTTTCTGTGAGAGTAACTGCAATTTTAAAAAATCTTACCTAATCTTCCAAAGTCTCCTTCACCCCATGTGTATAATTCACCATCCTCTGTGACAGCAGCACTATGTCTGTATCCAGCAGACACACAAACAACTACCTATGTTGCACACAAAACACGCAGGGGTGAAAAACATGAATACGCTAAAACATATAGTTCATATTTGATCTTATGCACAGACACTTGAAAGATGCTGATATTCACAACTTATGCAGAAGTTGCCACATACAGTTGTAGAGGCTGTGCCCAGGACAAAAGTACCTGGGGTCAATAAAGTGCTGAATTACAGCCTCTGCTCTGTTTCTCAACCCATGAAACCTGGCTTCCACCCAGAGAAGGTAACTTTCCTTAATTAATGCAAAGGCACTGTAAAGGTTAGCAGGAGTCCTGAATACATCAATCTAATCACTTGCAAGGATATTATATCACCAATCAAATTTTTACTCAAAGAGCTGGCCGGGGCTGAATGCTCATGAACGATGAAAAAAATTTAAATATAATGTTAACATAAAATCTCCAGTTCTGGCTAATCAAGAAAAAGTCATTACATAATAATGTTACCTCTCAAAAACACAGTGATTATTACCAATGCAGAAAGATCTAAGCAGTATATAAGTTTACATTAATTAAACTCCTAACACTATCTTTTTACCCTCAATTAGCTATATAGCTGATGAGTAGAATCAGGGGAATAAGATTTTACAGCAACATAACTGGGGGAATCACTCACACCTTTTAACACTAATTTAACAGAAAAAATATCTATACTAATTACTCTGCATCTTTTCAATCTCCAAAAATTAGAACTCACTTTAGAAAATTTAAAATTTAGATTCAATTAAAAATACTGAGCACCTAATAAATTCTAGATAATATGCTAAAAACTTGTGAAATTTTTATCTGTAAAAGTAATTTACTTTTTGGAACATTTTTCCTTTATGACGTTCATACTAAGTTATATTTAACTGGCAATGTTTCCATTGCAAAATGGGACATTAAAAGGAAGAGAAGTAAAAAACTTTTTAAAGAATTAGAATTAAGGAAGAAAGATGGTGCTTCTAGCAGAAAAATACAACTTCAAATAGTATTTGTCTGAAAATTAGAGCCCCACATTCAACATTTTATCAAGTATCCTAATATACTGTCAAGTAGAACATTCCAAGGCTCATTGCTTTGTCGAGTGGACATCTAAGTTAAAATACTGAAAGTTATAATAAAGTAAAATTCATTTGATAGCCAAACTTGTCAGATAATCTCCTAAGAAGTAAAAGTGTCCTACTTTTAATTCTTGTATAAAATAAAAATTTTAACTTTAAAAGGGTTTTATATTAAAAAAACACTTTTGTAGAAAGAATGCAATCTTAAAATGGAGGAACCCATATAATTGCATATAATTTAAGAACATACCTTCACTTCTTTAAGGAAAGGTAAAATAGAAAATAAGAAGAGGAGATCTAGGAACGCCTGGGTGGCTCAGTTGGTTAAGCATCTTACTTCAGCTCAGGTCATACTCTCAGTCTGCTGATAACACAGATCCTTTGTCTCCTCTCTCTCTGCCCCTCTCCTACTAGTGCTCATGCACGTTCTCTCTCTCTTTCTCTCCCTGTCTCTCACAAAAATAAGTAAACATTTAAAAAAAAAAAAAAGGAGATCTGAGTAGTTTCTAATGGTGCTAATTATTTGTGTGTGACCTTAGGCAAGTTAGTTAACCATTCTAAAAGCCTCATTTAGGTTTCTATTAAAATGCCACCTCCTCCAACCTTACAACCTCATTATCTAACATCACACTCCACCAAATTAGTATCTACTACATTACTCACTTTTTTCTTTACTATCATTTGATATTATTTTATATGCTTACTTATTATCTCTATCCACAGATTAAAGCTTCATGAGAGCAAGGATCTTGTCTGTTTTGTTCACTGCTGTATGTCTAATACCTAAAACACTGCCTGGCTCTTGGAAGGACAAAACAAATATTTGTTGAATGGAGGATTCTCAGTTTCCTCATATGAAATGACAATAACCACCTTAACAAAGTTGTTATGAGAATTAAAATTAAATACTATCTGTGAAAGTGTTTTGTAAACCACACAGCAAATATACAAAAGTAAGTCAAAGTATTTGGGGGCGGAGGGCAACTTCGGAAAGAATACATCAAAATCTGAAAGATATCATCCTTATAGCACAGTGCATCTAATTATTTTTGAATACAAAAATAAAGCACATACCTTTCCCTGCAGAGGGCCCTGAATAAGCTTGGGATATTTCTGTGTTGAACTATTTCCATGTCCCAGCTTCCCATAATCACCATCTCCCCAACTGAAGACTTCTCCTTCTGTTGTAAAAGCTAAAGTGTGACCATCAGATCCTTTAGAAGATGAAACCTTTTTAATGGATCTGTGAGGTTCAAATGTTAACTTCTTTAAAGTGGACTGATTATTAGAATCTCCAAGGCCCAGTCTTCCATAGCTGCCTTTACCACAAGCTCTGACAGAGCCATCCGTAGAAATAACAAAAGTGCAGTACTGCCCAGCTTCGATCTACAAGCAAAGAGAATAGTAAAATAAAATGCTTCTGTGAGAATCAAGTATAATATTTAATGTTAATTTTATCAAAGAGGTTCAAAGGAAGTCTTTAAAATCAGAATATGACATGAATCTCCAGAGAGATTAAACAGATAATTAAGAAAACTATTAATGGCTTTTTTATGTTGACTTTATTGCTGAGCTCAAATTAATGTTTATGTTATCTTTTCAGGGTATCTACCCAGTCATGGTTCAAAAAACAGCACAGTAAAATGTTTAAGCCTCATCTTATAACTGGTGGGTAAAAGGCAAGAAATAAAATTATCCTATAAATCCTGTAGAGTCCATTATGGCAAGGACCATATACAATAAATTTTACACTCATTCAAAAAAAAAGTTTTAATGAAAATAATAATAAAATAGAACATTCTATCTTGGCTTAAAGGTAGCTACAAATGTAAAAAAGAAGAAAATAAAATGACAATCTGGCAAAGAGAAAATTCTAGTTTTTATTTAGTCCCATTTATCATTTGCATTGAATATAATGGTAAGTCTGTTGTCATTCACAATTCCTTTTAACAATCCAGCTCTCAATTTAATTTTTTGAAACTTGGAAACAAAGTTAGGGAAATGGACTAAAAGTTTCTTTCTATTAAAATAAAAAAAGTGATGCAATACAGTATAGAAATAGTATAGATAAGAAACAGGGATCTTCACCCACTTAAAAAAAAAAACCCTTAATACTATTTAAAGTCAACTACCAATCTGAAAGGCATGCAGAGAACTCACAGTCTGAGCATCAGAGAAACTGGGAGCCAGTTTAGGCTGTAATATTTTCTCCTGTGTGCCTTCCACCAACTGATGGCTGCTATTGCTTCCCCAAACATAGACTTCACAGGTTTCTGAGACAATGGGAGCGTCACCAGTCTGAATACTATCTGGGCTAGCACAGGTTCTTGAGTAATCAGAGGCCATTCTGCAAACCTATTAAAATTAAAAACATACAATAAATAAGATATTTTTAATGGAGACATTTGTATAACTGTCATCTGAAATTACTGATTACTTTCTTCTAAAACTCTCAACTGCTCAAATAACTTAAGAACAATACATCAAATTTTAAATACAGATGGCTAGACTACTTACTTCTGGAAAAAATACTAATAAAGGCAGCAAAAGTGGAAAACAAGACACACAATCAAGACTTTTTTTTTTTTTACCTAAAATTATATTATTGCACACACATTACAGAAAAAGCTTAAAAAACAAAGAAGTATCTGGCTCAGTTGGTAAAGTAGACAACCCTTGATCTCAGGATTGTGAGTTCAAACACCATGTTGGACAGGTAGGAAGGAAGGAAGGAAGGAAGGAAGGAAGGAAGGAAGGAAGGAAGGAAGGAAGGAAACACCATTTGTAATCCTATTACCTTAAAACAATGAATGCTATCTTTTTTATGGATGTTCTCCCAGATTTTTGCATATACATGTTCCTTACCATTGTTATCACAGCGCACGTATAAAAGTAATGAAACAAAAGTCATGCAAAATTTTCCACGTCTACCTCAACTTCATGATTGAACTGATAATGTAAAAACCACAATTTACTTAACCCTTTCTTTTAAATAGGACATTTAGATTCTTTTTGTTATATAGGCCATTTTAAGGAATGTAGTTTTTACCACATTTTTTATTACTTCTTAAGTAGAGAACCTCAGAAATGGGGCTACTATATCCCAGAAGCATAACAACCTTACAAATCTTGAAAATGCTACGTAACAAATTGCTTTCCAAAATGGTGCTACTCTATTATTTTATCACCAGCAATACATTCTATGTACACATAAAATAAAAATCATTGCTTATTTACAATCTGTGTTGAATACAATGGTAAAGTCTGCTGTCATTCATAATGCTTTTTAAAAATCTAGACTTCTCCACCTGCCACCCTCCCCGCCAAAACTCACCAAAAGGATAGGACCCAGGGTGGCCATCCCAGTTGCCCTAACCAAGGAACACATCTATATGAGAGTACCAGTCTCAATGCATTGATACCAATAAGTATTATGACTCTAATTTTGTTGCAAACTTAAGTGGGATAAAAAAGGATCCATTATTTTAACTTCACATTTCATTATTATCAATAGAACTAAAATTTTTTCATCTCTTTGTTTACCACTAACTTCTGCCCATTTATTTATTAGGGCTTAACAGATTTTTAATTGGCTTATATGAATTCTATACAATGAAAATACTAACTCTGGGGGCAGCTGGCTGGCTCAGTCTTTAGAGCATGCAGTTCTGGATCTCATGGTCATGTGTTAGAACCCCACATGGGGCAAAGAAATTACTTTTAAAAAGTATATTAATTCTGACTGTAGCTGTTGCCAATTCTTTTGCCTGTCTTGTAGTTCTTTTGCTTAAACAAAACAAGCGAAGGAAAACCTCCAAAAGTCAATCTTCAGAAGCCCATTAAATGGAAGGGTACAGAATAATTTTAGTCAGAATCATTAAATAGTATCCAAAACAACAGAATGATACGTGTGTTAAATAAACATTTTCCAATGAACACAAGGACAGTTTTGAAGACATACAAAATATGTGTAAGTGAAGGCTGCCAGTCCCTAATAAAAATCTGAGATTTTGCTGGAGACAAAATGGAGAATGGTAGGCCCAAGAGTGTTAGAATTTTTTTAATGTTTTTTATTTTTGAGAGAGAGAGGGAGGGGCAGGGATAAAGGAAGACAGAGAATCCCAAGTAAGCTCTATCTACACTGTCAGCAAACCTGTGAGATGATGACTTGAACAAGAATTAGATGCTTAACTGAGCCACCCAGGCGCCCCGTGTGTTAGAATTTTTAATCTAAAAATCTATTACTATAATAGGTTTTATAGAAAAATCACACCTCTCCTCCCTCACATCCCCCAAAAAGAGCAAGATAGAAAAAAATTTACTTACAGAGCTTAGAAAAATGTGTGTTTAAAAACAACTAAGGGGCGCCTGGGTGGCTCAGTCTGTTAAGTGTCCGACTTTGGCTCAGATCATTATCTCGCAGTCTGTGGGTGAGAGCCCGGTGTTAGGCTCTATGCTGATATCTCAGAACCTGGGGAATCTGAGCCACAGAATCTGTGTCTCCCACTCTCTCAGCCCTTCCCCTACTCGTGCTGTTTCTCTCTCTCAAAAATAAATACACATTAAGAAAATTTTTTTTACAGAGACAGGCGGGATAGGAATTTAGGAAGATGATGGCAGCAGCCATAGTCTATATACCGATTCACTAAATAGAACAACTACAAAGCCAAACTTCAAGTTCACGCTTAACATTCTCAACAAAACTAGGTGAAAAAGTTATCTCCAGTAATCCCTTTCAAAAATATAAGCAGATCCAGACAAACCACCACCAAGCTCAGAAACTACACGGTAGTGACAGCTGTGCAAGAGGAACCAAGAAAGTATCTGACAGACCTCAGAACAGGACAAACCCCAAACAACCAATGAGGTACTCACTGGACAATCTAAGAACAGCAGGTGCAACTAGGAAGGGCTGTGCCTGGTCTCACAGCAAGTAAGTACAAAGGGTGCACAATGAGAAGTATGAAAGAAGAAGATGCTATAACAATCTAGTTCTTGTGAACCCTTGAAACTGACAAGCAAGAATTCCCTTCCAGGACACAGCCGGCCACACTAAAGAGAAACTTACTAGGAGTGGAATATAAATTGAGCAGGATAGGGACAATAAAGAGGAAAGGCAGAAAAGATCAAGATAAAAGTGGTAGAGGGGAATATGCTAGGAAATCTTTTTTTGTTTTGTTTTGTTTTTACAGAAAAGTAACAGGAGTCTTTGGAGTTTGAAAAGCTATCTTGAATCCCATCCCCATTTTAAAAGTTCAGAAAAACAAATTTTCCACAAAAACCAGCAACAAAAGTATCCAGGTCAAATTCCACGTGAAGTTATTACTAGGAAAAAAGGGAAAAGAGGCAGAATAACATTCCTACAATAAAAGCATGCCAGAAGGAAACTGCCAAGAAAATAGATCAAACTGTAATCTATTTTAAAACAAACTAAAGGGATTAAGAAAATGAAACAAGACATGAACAGAAAAAAATCTTAAATAGAAACACTCAAAAATAGGGTGACAGAACTCAAGAAAGAATTAGAAATTAAGAAAATCATTTCAGAAATGAAGACTGAACTAGAAGGAATCCACATGTAAATATATACAGTAGATAATACCTTAAGAGCAACAAAAAAGAAAAAAATATTTAGAAATAAGTAAATAAAAAGATATAACAAGTATTTAAGAAAAAAATGACAAATACTAAAATTGGGCAAAGATCCAACATATACGTAATAGGGGTCCTTAAAGAAGAAAACCAAATTTAAAAAGTTTAAAAATACTAAATATTAGAATTGAGAAAAATTTTTCTGAAATAAAAAAGATTTGAAGCAACATACCGAAATTCTCATCTCCCTGATAATATCAACCCAGAATGTATGACATCGACATGTATGCAAGTAAAATACTGATCTTTAAAGATCACCTAATTCATGGGAAAGAAAATCAGATTATCTTCAGATTTAGACAGCAAAGGTTCATGCCAGAAGAAAATGGATGAACATAATTAAGGTGCAGAAGGAAAGAAAATGTGAGCCAAAGACTTTATATTCTCAAAACTGACTTTCAAGTATAAAGTGGACAGCAATTATTAACACATAAGAAGAGAATCTTGTTCTAACAGCCTTTACTGAGGAATGTACTAGACAATGAGATTCAGATAACCAAAAAAAGAAAAAGACATTAACAGAAACACTTACTGTGAGCATTAAATATGTAGTTACTTGTAAAACTAAAACTAAATAAGGGTCAAAAGGAAGACAATATGATGCTCCATGTACATTTAATGTAACTATTAAAAAAAAACAGAATATATATAAAAATGCAATGTTTTCAGTAGTCATATG
The DNA here is from genome assembly GCF_008692635.1 of Crocuta crocuta. Classification (NCBI taxonomy): domain Eukaryota; kingdom Metazoa; phylum Chordata; class Mammalia; order Carnivora; family Hyaenidae; genus Crocuta; species Crocuta crocuta. Next base: position 10,076,089 of record NW_027527920.1, on the reverse strand, counting down.
GTGGTAGTATTTGTCTTATTTTAGGACTGCTGTTTATGATTGTGTGTAGTAAATGATTAAAACAAGTAAGTAATTTTGGGGTATTCTAATTCTACCATCCTTGTACCCTTTAGAGAAAGTATTTTTAGTTTAGAAGAAAGGAGATATTAATGTGATACAGAAAAGATTAAGTAAAAATTCTTTGGCTCTGAGTTTGAAAGTATCAGCATCAAATCATGAGGTATATTAGCTTTAAACACACACATATGCACACCATATAGCTCAGTCCACTATAAAAGCCTAGCAACAAAATACTCAGTAGTGATGAACATTTTTAACACTCTGACTGGTTCTGAAATACTGTTTCTCACTAAAAGAAACTAGGGCTTTTTGAAGAAATTGCTAACAGATTCTAAATCTGGGGCAAGAAATGTACACGATGAATCCAGAATAATTTAATGTATCAGATAGCAAGAAAGCTATCAAAGACTATTAGGTTTATGTCAAAAGAATTTAGGAACCACCCTGAAGAGACTACTACCCTGAAAGACTATTGGCCAAAGATGAAATAATAAGAGCTTCGCTACAGATAATAAGTTAATGGACTGAAATTCAAATAGGCTTAAGTCTATGGGTTCATAATAACATTTTTCAAATGAAATCAGCTAGTCAAGTTGGAGGATAACAGACCAATTCAATAAACTGAACGCTAGTAAACAGAAATCAGTGTCAAAATTTTTAAAAAATGGATAAACAGAATCAAGCATTTATTCTGCCTTTCTAATATGAACTGAAGCAGAGTGACCAAATAGTTGATAAGGAAATCATCTTTATAAAAACATTTCAATGAATAAATGAAAGAGGAATGATACAGTTAAAATGTCACCATTCTGCACCCAACCACCAGTAAATTAATAAATGTAGTCATTAAGCATCAACAGTTGCTAATACTGCAAAAAGAGAGACAACTAGAAGCAAAATGATGGAAGATCACAACACCAGATAGTCTTGCCAAAGGGATCAGATTTAAGATCAAACCTTGCCAAAGGATCAATCCTCAGGTCAAGCCTCTGGATCCACCTGCCAATTTCCAGGAAATAAACAGACATGGTGAACTGCATTATGAGTAAGCAATCAGTAAAAAGCCCAGGTTTCTGAGCAAAAACACTGACAGAAAAGAAATAAATGGAGGGGAACCTATAGATTGATTTAAAAGACACCATGCATGTGTGTGGGTGGGTGTGTGTGTTTAGAGACAGAGGGATAGAGGAGAGGGAGGAAGGAGCAGAGGGAGGGAGAGGAAGAATCTTAAGCAACCTCCATAGCTAGAGCAGAGCCTGATCTCCTGACACAGTGAGATCATGACCTAAGCCAAAATCAGCACTAAGACATCTAACCAAGTGAGCCACCCAGGCACCCCAAAGACATCTTTTTTTTTTTAATAGGCAAGACTGCACTACAGTGTCTAGCGATACACACCTGGGTGGCACAACAATAAAGAAATGCAAGGAAGCAATTACTCTAAAAGTCAGTTTAATGGTTACATAGGGGAGGAGGACAGGGGTTAAGACCGAAACATGAAAGGGCCATTTAGAGTGGTTGGTAGTTTTACTTCTTTACCTGGGTACAGATTAGAAGAATATTTATTTTATAATAATTCATTAAGCCTGACATTTGTTTTTATGTCTTTCTGTATCTGTTTTATTTAATAGAAATTTTTAAAATTAAAGTTACATGCACATGACACAAAGTTCAAAATGAATAAAAGGGTATAAACTGAAAAGTAGGTCTCCTTCCCACTCCTGATGCCAGATACTTTCTAGCTCCACTTTCTGTAGGCAACACTGATGCTACTTTCTTTTGCATCCTTTCCAAAGACTGAATAATTATTTTTAAGGGATATATACATGCTAAAGCATTGTAAGACAAAGTAATTTTAATGTAAAAGCCATGATTATTACATACCTCTTCAAAGAGACATAAAGCTGCCTCATAGAGTGAGCACAAGCCATCAGATGTTCTAGTTGGTTCCCTCCACTGACTCCGATCAGCAGATGAACCCTACAGTTTCAGAAGCAAACATATGTATTAAAATCACTTAAATATTCGACAAAAACATCTGAGGAATTGTTTACATGATTACGAGCATTTAGATCAAATCCTAACACTAGGTCATGAAACCAACTTTTATACAGAAGTGTTATAAAAGACAGAGCTATAGATTGAAACAGTCAATTAAGTGCCAATCCCTCAATGATTACCTTATTCAATAATCATAGAGCATGACCCAGAAAACAGTCAAGGAGGCAGAGTTTTGCCAATCACATATTCTCTGAATGGCCAATATCCAGTAAATGAAGCCCCAGGAAATAGTCTACTCTCCTGGGGCTGCCTTGCCCACCTGTCCCCAAGGATACAGGCAAGTAGAACATAGCCAGCTTGAATAATGACCTTGACTAGAGCAGCAGAAAGTCTGTTCCTCTCTTCTGAGTTTCAGCAAAACTAAAGTCTCACAAATAAGTTCATGTAGCTACCTGACTACACTAGCAACAAAGCATCTTTCTCTTACCAGAGCTGAGGAATCATAGCACCTCTCTGGGACTCTCCACAGTAGGGCCCAATGGCCGTGACAAGAAATCATTCCATCATTAAAAAACGACAAATCAGAAAGTGAACTTGATCTCATTATTTCCTCAAATTCCCAAAGCTTAAATCTTTAGACCACAAATGTCAAGTTCTTTCTCTGATTTAACAATCCTATAATCATGAAACTTTCATAAGTAGTTTTATTTCAAAGGATACTGTACTGTAAAAATATTTACATTCTAGATAATAAACTGGCAGATACACAATAGGAGAGTATGTCTTCTACTATGGAAGGCAGGTTGGCCGAGATGCCCTTTAAGATCCCATCTATCAATATCAATTCAAACTATTTTAATTAACATAATTCCTAAGTAATGAAACAAATGAATATGTTGGCTATTTAAGTAATGACTAGTTTATTAGGTACCAACCTGCTGCCACCAAATCAATTTTTCTTTGGTGCTTCTCAAATTTTAATACGGACATGAATTTTCTGGAGACTGTGTTAAATTACAGATTCCAATTCAGTAAATATAGATGGGGCCTAAGGCTCTGCATTTTAACAAACTCCCAGGATATGCCAATGCTGCTGAGGCTTACTCTTTGAGTAGTAAAACTAAAGAGAGCCCTTGTAAGTCTGGAATCTTACCAGAAGCTGTGTGTTAACTAGTACCTAGACAAGGTGTTGCTATCCCAGCAAATACTTTGGGGCACAGACTCAACAAATTCCATCATTAGCTGTGCAGAACTTCTAAGAAAAAACATAATTGTAATCTATGGTTCCATTATATAAAGGCCACCTCTAGGGATCACCAAACCAAAAGTAGATGAAGAAGTAGACTGCTGCACCTTCCGAGGAGTTAGTACCCGAGCCATCATAATCCCTTTTTGTATGCCTTTCTACAATATGGAGGAAAATGTTGAAAATGTTGAGAACTGCATGAAATTTTCCATAGCAGACAGATCTGGGTTTAAATCCAGGCTAAGTTTCCTTATCCTTAAACAAGAATAATGCAAATATTATTTAGGGTTGTTGGGAAGATTAAATAAAGTTATGTATAAAACAAGCTTAATACATAATAAGAACTAAAAACTGGTAGCAGTAATTATTAATTTGCATCATGTATACTGAAAAAGAAAATATAAGAAATCTTTAATAACTTCATTCTAAATTTTAAAATACCAAGCCAACAAAACATCCTTCAAACACTATCACTGATTTCTGTTCTTCCCAGTACAGTCAATACAGTACTCTCCCCACTCCCCAAACCACGGTTTCACTTTCCACAGTTTCAGTTACCAAGATCAATGCAGTCCAGAAGCAGATGCTCCTCTTTCTGACATAGTCAGGAGGTCAACAGTAGCTTAACACTAGGTCACAATGCCTGCTCATTCCCCTCACTGCATCTCATCGGCATTATATCATCTCACATCATCACAAGAAGGGTGAGTGCAGTACATTAAGATATTTTGAAGAGAAATCAGATTCACATAACTTTTATTATAGTATATTGTTAGAATAGCACCATTAGTGTTGTCATTCTCTTATTGTGCCTAATTTATAAACTAAACCATATCATATGTACACATGTATAGGAAAAACCAAAGTACACATGAGGTTCGGGACTTGTCTGCAGTTTCTGGCTTCTTACTGGGGGGGTTTCAAACATAAAGAACATTATTGAACATTATCCCCCAAAGAAAAGGGGGGATAATGTAGTCAAGAGTGACACTACTCCAGCCCCAGTCAGTGAGGATTAAAGACATTTCTAAAACCCATTCTGTCCAGAATTCTTAACGTAAATACAAAAACAATACTATACCGAGGTATTTTTCAAGAATCTAAATTTTGGAAAATATAGCACATGAAATATATAACTTTATACACTGTTAACTATCAGGAATTTCAATAGTCTAAAGATAAGTGGAAATTAACATAAATTCATGGTTTCATAGGTCTTCATTTAATTACCTACCTCTTAAGCACCTACTATCAAAAATAATATTATACTTTGTTTTTTTTCACATTTGTCTTTTTAAGATATTCTGACCAGGACATAAGACTGGATAGAGTACATTTCCACATATTATTGCTATCTAGTTTTACTCTACTTAAAATTGCTTCAATGACTTCCCACTACCTATAGAACCAATTTTCAATGCTGCATAGCATAAGATACAAAGCCCTGCCTACTTGGCAGCTTTATCTCATCCCATTCTACTCCATGCATGCAGGGGCTTGCTCTCCTACACACTGGTCACTTTGTGAACTCTGGTCCTTTCATCTGAAAACCTCTCCAGCTCCCTCCACTTACAGACTTCATGTTTGCAGGCAAACTCTTTCTACTTTCCAACTAAGCTGAGGGATCCTTCGCCCACAGGCATTTTTTTGCCCCTTCCCTCCAACTCTCCTCCTGGGTCCCATCACCTCCTGCGCAGACCTCTACTACAGCTCATTATCATTAATTTGAAATGTTTGTGCATCTCTCTTTCCTTAAACTGTGAGTTGGCTGAGGGCATGGATGCTACAAAGCTCATTTATCTTTTTTGTTTTCAAAAAATTGTTTTAACATTTATTCATTTTTGAGAGAGAGAGAGAGAGACAGAGCATGAGTGGGGGAGGGGCAGGGAGAGTGGGAGACAAAGAATCAGAAGCAGGCCCCAGGCTCTGAGTTGTCAGTACAGAGCCTGATGCAGGACTTGAACTTACTGACCGTGAGATCATGACCTGAGCTGAAGTTGGACGCTTAACAGACTAAGCCACCCAGGCACCCCAAGCTCATTTATCTTTTTAACTCAGTGCCTGACAGTATCTGCACACAGTGTTAAATAAACACATAGTGACATCAAAGGCCAATGGTGTTTTTATTGTTGTTTATTCTTTTAGAATTCAGAGATATACACTGACATTATTTCCCTACTATTTAAATAAAAGTTCGTGAATATCTTGTGGACTCCCATTCAAACACAATTACCACATATGTGTCATCAGTGAAGGTTAAGAATCACACAAGTAAATATAATTTATGGATTGAACTTATTTTTGTTAGGCCTTACATCAGATACTCAGTTGATGGTTATGTGTCTCTCCCTTTAACTTCTAACTTGGGGTGAGTTTTGTCCCAGTTGTTTAGGGGTAAAGAAACTTAAGGGCAGGGAGGATCAGGTCAAGTTGGGGTCCAGTGTACCAGCAGTGGATATATCTATTTTCCAAATTCTCAGACAACACTGTAAAGTGGAAGAAACATGGGTACTGGAGACCAAGAGCATCAGACTCTAACACTTACTGTGCAAGAAGGAATAATAAATGTAAAATTCAACTAAATAACCATTTCTTCCCCCTATAGGCCTGTGGTGACGATAGGAAGCCAAACCAAATCAAATATACAAGATTCTTCCCCAGAATAGATCCAGAATTCTGTCTAGTTTTCTAGGGTGCCCTCATTACAATAAGGAGCTATATTATAGGGTATAATAACCTGGGAGGCTATGGAGGAAGGCCCCTTCTGACTAGGTATATTTGACATTTTGTCCAGAAATGAAAGAGGTAAAGTGAAGAGTAAACTGGAAATCCAACAATAATGTAAGGTTATTATATATCTACTTTAAGACAGACCTTCATGGGAAAAAAAATGAATGAATTTAACATAAACACAGTACATGGCCTGCAAAGACAGACTTGGGGTAAGAAATGATTAACATAGTGTCTGCCCCATATGTGCTTAATCCGTATATGTTTCAGTTCTAGTTCTTTTTGCCAAACAGATGTGTAAATTTAGGATAACTGCCACAGTTTCTTCATCCTTAAGATAAGGCTAAATTATATCTACCTCACAGATCATCATAATTGAATCAGATGGTACATCCAAAGCACCTGGCTGGTAGCAGGTATTCAACAAAGGTTAACTCTCTTCCTCCCTAATTGCTGGTATTGGGGAGCAGTAAATAAAAGAAGTCAAAAAAGGAATGAGATGGTTTATTACAGATTAAATTAAAGGCAGATTTATAGTACATACCAAAGAACGCCTCATCTGCATTAATATTGCCATAAAGCAGTCAAAGCTGATCATTCCTTCCTGGCTTGATAGTAGTTTGCTTTTCTCCATGGAATTCACAACCGCTGATGCCCCCAAAGCCATTTCTATCCATTCAAGAAGGTACCGCAAAGAGCCTCGCTGAGCTGCTAAACCAAGTAGCAACTCAGAAGCTAATCTGCGACCTAAAGTGTCTGCCCCAGAATTGGGAATAGTTACCCCTTTAAGAAATGTTGTCACTTGTGATAAGCAGTCCAAACCCATTGGAGGAATCTTGCTTTCATTTGCTAAAGATAATGGTGGCAAGGAGCTGACAACTTCAATTGCAGTATGAATAACGTCGTTGCAAAGACTAAGACCAGGTCCTGACACAGGCATCATCCAACTTTGTCTCAGAAGTGCAAATAATAAACTTAGACCAGTTCGAACACCCATTTCTATAAGTGCATCAGTGCTTGACCGGGGACGTTCACTAACAGAATGGACATCTGCTGAACCAGAGCTGCTCTCCGGAGAATGCTGCTGCTGTTTCACTTTGCCTTTGTCGTGGTATTTATTAGAAAGTGCATAAAAGACACGCTGGAGTACGAGCAGTCGTTTCCGAAGTGCCCCAGCGAATGGGGAATCTGAACATACCATCTTCGCTAGTGCTAGCTGGCTGCTAAGAAGGGCATCCAAATAGTGGTCCTGCTCATCACTTGAAAGAGATTCACGTTCAAAGTCTGGCAACTGTGGTCCTTTGAGGCACAAAACTTGTTGGGGCAAAGGTACTACTTCTTTATTGCTGACCAGTTTAGAATACAGAACAGCAACTCCCTCTCTTGTAGCAATAGATTCACTATCCTCTGTAATCCAGGAGCTGTTGAGGTGTTCAAGCCATTTCAGTTTCACTGGCGGAACCATAGTTGCCATGTTGGTTTATTCTTCAGCCATTAGTTCTATAAAGGGAGATGAAAAGCAGTCAAAAACTTATATGAATGATTCATAAAATGTTTCTGAACTTCCGTCTTGCACTATAATCAGTGATTTCAAACGGGTGAGACAAAGTCTGAACTGGAATTAACAGCAATGTACCAATGTTAGTATTTTAGCTTTGATAAGTGTACTACAGTTGTATAAGATGCTAATATTAAGGGTAAATGAGTAAAGGGCATATGGGAACTCTGCACAATCTTCGTAACTTTTGCAGAAACCTAAAATTACCCCAAAATAAAGTTTCTCATTAAAAATTAGTGACTTGTATACCTCTTCTCTTCAGGTTCTGGTCCCACTGTCAGTGTAACAGTGGGTTCTACATGCTGATGACCCCTAAATTCATATCTCCAACCCAGATCTCTTCCCTGAACTCCAAATTCACATACACAATTGCTCACTTCTCTCCATATAGTTATCTAATAGGCATTCTCAACATATTCAAAACTGAATTCCTAATCCACCAATACCGTCATGCCCACCCAAACCTGTTCCTCTTGTTAACTTCCTCATCTCAATAAATGGCAACTCTATCCTAGCTCCTTTGACCAAATATCTTGGGAGTCAACATTGATTCCTCCCACACCAAATTATTCAGCACTACCTTCAAATACATCCAGAATCCAAACAGTTCTCACTCACTTCCTTACTAAAACCCTGCCCCAAGCCATCAGATAAATGGTTAATATCCAAAATCTATAAAGAACTTATCAAACTCAACATCCAAAAAACAAATAATCCAGTAAAGAAATGGGCTAAAGACATGAACAGACACTTCTCCAAAGAAGACATCCAGATGGCCAACAGACACATGAAATGATGCTCAACATCACTCATCATCAGGGAAATACAAATCAAAACCTCAATGAGATACCACTACACACCCATAAGAATGGCTAACATTAACAATTCAGGCAACAACAGATGTTGGCGAGGATGCGGACAAAGAGGATCTCTTTTGCACTCCTGGTGGGAATGCAAACTGGTGCAGCCAGCTTAGAAACTGGAAGTTCCTCAAAAAATTAAAAATGGAACTACCCTATGATCCAGCAATTGCACCACTAGGTATTTATCCAAGGGATGCAGGTATACTGTTTCGAAGGGGCACGTGCACCCCAATGTTTATANAAAGGGGGGGAACTGGGTGGCTCAATCAGTTAAGCATCTGACTCCTGATTTTGGTTCAGTTCATGATCTCACAGTTTGGTTCATGAGATTGAGCCCTGCACTGGGCTTGTGCTGACAACACAGAACCTGCTTGGGATTCTCTCTCTTCCTCTCTCTCTGCCCGTCCCTTATTTGCTCACACACACACTCGCTCGCTTTAAAAATAAATAAGTAAACATTAAAACAATGAAAAAGTAAAAGCATCAAAATCAGCCAAACTGGCTAGGTTTGAATCTAGTCTACATTACTTACTGGCTATTAGCCAAGGCGAAGTTCTAGGTTTGAACCTAGACTGTTATCATTTACTGACTATTGACCAAGGCCAAGTTTTCTTAATATCTCCACGGCTCAAAGTGCTTATCTGTAAATTATAGGATAATAAAGAACCCTCTATGGTTATCATGAGGGTTAAATGAAATAATGATTCTTAGAATCATTGCCTGGGACATAGTACACAATCAATGGAAACTGCTATTACAATCATTATTATTTTGTCCCTTATTGCTATCTCTACCAAATATTGGTTATAAATACATGTGGAGATGTATATAAAAGTATTTTTTTTAAGATTAGAAAGACTGCCCCCCCCCCCAAGTCATGACAGTAATTGCCCATGGGGGATGGCAGGTGTCAAACAGGACATTAACTTTATGTATGTTTCCATTCTTTTATTTTTAAAGTGATCACATAAACATGACAAAATTTTAACAATGTTAAATGATGGCAGAAGACAAAGAAGAGTTCTTTTTTATTCTTGTACTTCACTTCAATCTTAAATTTTTCTCAGAAAAAGGAAAAACAAAAAAGCTCGTATGATCATATGGTTTCCAAATATAATATAATCAAAATTTATCATCACTGTCCCATTATTGTTTTAATTTTTACCAGGCTGCTTTTTACAAAAAGCATTTTAACCAAAAAAATCCTAAAAGCTTTTAAGGATTGCTTTTATCTACCTTGTTCTTACTGTAACATAGGTTTGAAAAACAAAAATCAGATAACATACGTTTAACAGTGTTTATCTTTCTCAGGCATACAGAAATCTGCAGTTATAGGACAAATAGCCTAATGCTGACATGCATGCTACATCAGACTCTGTGATAGTTACTTACAATTTGTCATGTTGCATATGTATTACACACAAAAAGACAAACATAACCTCTGGGTATATTCTGATGATGTACTCCATAAAACAAAAAAATGAATCATCAGAACAAGATTTGCCAAAAATAAGGGGATGATGCTTTACAAATAATTCTGATCAATGGAGAAAAGTTCAGACAACAAAATACTGCATCAGACAAAACATTTTTAATAAAACTTTTGAAATACTGGATAAATTCTACCTAGTTCTTTTTTTTAATACATTATGTTGTAGGCAAATAAAAGGATAAAAAATAATTCATCAAGAGTGTTCAAATTACAAATTCTGGTTCCTTCAGTGCTAAAGCACTAATAATAAACTAATATGCACTGGTATGTCCCAGTTTTTTAAGCTGTAAGCCCCCTTCACATGAGCTACAACCAAAAGATCCTCTCTAAATATGAAAAATTAGAATATATTATTTTTTCCTTCACTTAGACAAAAAATAAAGTTAGTATTTCTTCAAATACTGGATAAAAACTAGTTTCCAACCATCTGTTTTGAAACCATATTACCTACTTAGCTTTAGAATCTCCAGTGTTGATGTCCTACAATTGTTCAAAAAGGAAGCAAAATTGTTCATTTAATCAACTCTTCAATGTAGTTTTAAGTAACTGTCCAATTGGGGCAAGGTGCAATAATTTATAACAGATTTAATTTTTTTATTTTCCCTGAAACTCCAAGAAAGTATACAGTAGGTTCAAAAGTTTATATCTTTGTATTCAACCGACCAACATTTTCAAATCTTAGAAAGTCAATAAACCAGTTTATCAACCTCCTACCTTAGCTACAAACAAGACACACATGATCCAATAAATACTGGAATGGAATTAGGAAATTAGGATGCTACTACCCAAGAAACAACCGTTGGCAAAACTGTTTACTCCCCAGAGCTCATGTGAAAATTTACAAAAAAAGGGAATCAAGTGAAATAATCTCCAAAGTTTCTTCCAATTCTAAAATACTATGGACACTTATATTTAAAATAACCCCCCCCAAATAAAATAAAACCCAAATGTTTAATAACATACAAATTTGGATCTTACTACATTCTACCCACTTCTGGAAAGAATACAAACATTGCACTAGGTTACAGTATACACCAAATTATTTAATTTTTTAAAAGTTTTATTTATTTAAATAATCTCTACACCCCATATGGGGCTCGAACTCATGACCCCAAGATCAAGAGTCGCATGCTCTTCCTACTGAGCCAGCCTCAAAATTATTTAATTTTTAAAAATTTAAACATGTTCCATGTTGTTCTTGTCTTATGGTTTTTTATGATAATTAAAATATCTGAAATCTGATAGCTGCTTAAGTCCTAAAGACTTGTAAATTTAAATTTTAATCTAATTTTTAAAAATAAAAAAAATTACAATAGAAACCACTGGATTCAATCATATTTCAATGCCCTTATTCACATGTTAATGTCAATTAGATCTCGAAAAACAGGGTGGGGAGAAGGACCTACATAATTTGATAAGACCACATAAAAGGTAAATGTCAGAACCAGAATTTCTTTTTAACTTTTTTTAAAAAAAATTTAATGTTTATTTTTGAGAGACAGAGATAGAGCATGAGCAGGGGAAGGGCACAGAGAGAGAGGGAGACACAGAATCCGAAGCAGGCTCCAGGCTCTGAGCTGTCGGTACAGAGCTTGAAGCGGGCTCAAACCCACCAACTGTGAGATCATGACCTGAGCCAAAGTCAAACGCTTAACCAACTAAGCCACCCAGGTGCCCCCAGAATCAGGATTTAAACACACGTCTGCAGAGTCTGAAGTTGAATGCAATTTCCACAGTCCCATCGTATCATTCCCTGGAAAAATTAGTTCTAAATGCAGGGTGGCTATATTAATCAAGAGTGAGAGCTTGTCAAAATACACATGCCCAGCTCCCCAACCACAACCTACCCTACCTAACAAGTTCTTTTGGAGAAGTGTGGTACCGCCGCCACCACCCCCATCTTCATCTTTGTCATCAGTGCCTAAGGATGATAGCTGTGACAATGTGATTTATAATAAGAAATATACTTATATTTGGTTTTTGTCCCCATATTGTCCCCATTACTAGCAGAAAGCTCCGAAAACCCTTGGAATTTGGTGTGACATCTTTTGTTACGTTAATGAAGTGACTTGGGGTGTCTGGGTGGCTCAGTCAGTTGAGTATCCCACTCATGATTTCTGATCAGGTCATAATCTCATGGTTTGTGGGTTTGAGCCCCTCATTGAGCTCTGCATTGACTAAACAGAGCCTGCTTGAGATTCTCTCTTTCTCTCTCTCTCTGCCCCTCCCTTGCTTATGCTCCCTCTCTCTCTCAAAAGAAATACATAAACTTAAAAAATGTTTTTAAAAGTGAAGTGACTTTTGGAAAGTATCTGAGGATAGGGGCTAGTTGCTAATGGAGCCAACCATGTGACTAGAAGGTAGGAAATTTCATTCCCACCCTCTGACCTCTGGGGAGGGGAGAGTGACTAAAGACTGACTTCAATCACCAATAGCCAATGATTTAATCAATTATGCCTCTGTAATGAAACCTCTAAAAAAGCGAGAGGTGCCTGGCTAGCTCAGTCAGTAAAGTGTGCAATTCTTCATTTTGGGATTGTGAGTTCGAGCCCCATCCTGGGTATAGGGATTACTCAAAAATAAAATCTTAAAAGGGGGGGGAGGGGTATAGAGAGCTTCTAGGTTGTTGAACACATGAAGACTCAGGGAGAGTGTCATGCTCCAAGAGGGCATGGAAGCTCTGCACTCTCCACTCTCCTTCCCCATACCTTGCCCCATGCATCTCTTCAATCTGGCTATTCCTGAGTTATAGCCTTTGATTCATAAACTGGTAATCTAGTGAGTAAAATGTTTCTCTGAGTTCAGTGAATCATTTTAGCAAATTAATCAAACCCAAAGAGGGCTTGTTGGAACCTCCAAGCTATAGCCAATTGGTCAGAAATACAAATGACAACAGGTACTTGTGACTGGCATGAGGGGGGTGGTGGCAGCCTTGAAGGACTGAACCCTTATCCTGCAGGACTGGACACTATCTCTAAGCAGACAGTGTCATATTGAGTTGAACTATAGGACAACCAGCTGGTGTCCAAGAATTGCTTGGTTTTGTGAGTAAAACTCACACAAGTGTAACTGGAATCAGAACTACACATCTAACTGAAAATTCTCTCTACGCTGACCCATTACAGTAGTTTCCTTACTCAGCTCCCTGATAACAGGTTTCTCCCCACTCTGTTCATCTTTCATCTTTCCACAATTCTGTTATGCTCTTGTTTCAAGCTTCAAACAGCTATTGGTTTGCCAGGTAAAGGACAACTGCTTTACCTCCTTACAATTAGCAATATAAGTACTTTCTCAGTTTATCTTCTTCTACCCTCTTCCATGCAAGACCTTTCAGAACTTGAAAACTAGGCTAATTCTCTAGCAGGATACCTCTCACTTCGAACTATAATTAGTCAGGTTTTTTTACTCTAACCGTAACACACTCTCCTGGATAGGGACTCCATCTTACTCAGTTTTAATTCTCTAGCATGCAGCCTAAATAAACTACAGTGTTTGTTAAATTAACTGATTAATTACAACTAATGTCTACATTTAAATAGTATTAGCTACCAAAAGAGTAACTTTCAGACAAGTTAACTTCAAATCAGTAAGTTAATGATTGATTAAAGGCCAATTTATAAATTATAAACTGTAATTCAACAGAGACAACCTCTATTACCAACCTTTTTCCTCAATTCAGTGCTGATACATAACAAGCCTTCAAGAAATGGTGACTATTACCATTACCATCCCCAACCACAGTTACAGTTACTATCCATGTATTATCTATACCCAGCTCCTAACCTCAAGTGTAAAAGTCTAGAACTAAAGTCTAGAAGTACAGAAGAACTTCTAAAAATGTAGAACTCAAGTGTGTATGAATTATAAGTATAATCTATTCCTTGCCACAAGTATCCAAAGGAGGCAATGATCCAGAAAGCCCCTGAAAATTATCACATCTCCATGGGGAGGAGTGGAGGTCAGAGTTATGAGAAACTAGAAACTTTGAAAGCAAAGAATATAGAATTTGAGTGAAGAAAAAGATGGAAGGTAATGAAACAGTAAAATACTACAAAATGATAGTAAGTATTTAATTAACAAGGAAGTTGCAAGCAAGACTAAAAATGCAGAAAAGCAAGAAGAGATCAGAGAATTTCTGTGAGCAAATTTCAGGAGCTTTTCCTAAGTCTGGCTCAAGATTCTGTGAAACCAAATGAAGGGAAAACAAACCACAGGATCATCTCAATTGATTCAGAAAAAGCATTTCATGGGAAAAACAATCAAACTAGGAACAGAAGGAAACTACCTCAACATAATAAAACCCACATATGAAAACCCACAGCAAACATCATACTCAACAATAAAAGCTTTAAGGCAAAGATGTCTACTTTCACCACTTCCATTCAACAGAATACACGTTCTAATCAGAGCAATTAGGCAAGAAAAATAAACAAAAGGAATCCAAACTAGAAGTAAAATGAGCTCTGTTCACAGATATCTTACACGTAGAAAACCCTAATAATTCCACACACATACAAAAAAATCAAAAAACACAAAAAAATGTAGAACTCATAAAGTAATTCAGCAAAGTAGCAGAACACACACACACGCACACACACATATACACACACAAACACAATCAGTTGCATCTCTGTAACTAATAATGAACAATCGAAAAACAAAATTATGAAAATAATTCCAATTATAATAGCATCAAAAAGAATAAAATACTGAGGAATTAACTTAACCAAGAAGGTGAAAAACCTGTACAATGAAAACTGCCAAACACTGCTGAAAAAAATGGATGTTGAGAAATCTTCTCTCCACTAATGTATATGTTTAATTTTTTTAATTTTTTTAAGTTTATTTATTTATTCTGAGAGAGAAACAGCATGAGCAGAAAAGGGGCAGAAGGAGAGAGAGAGAGGGAGGGAGGGAGGGGGAGAGAGGGGGAGAGAGAGAGAGAGAGAGAGAGAGAGAGAGAGAGAGAGAGAGAGAGAGAATCCCAAGAAGGCTTCACAGCACTGTCAGTGCAGAGCCTGACATGGGGCTCGAACCCAAGAAATCAGGAGATCATGACCTGAGCTGAAACCAAGAGTTGGACACTTAACTGAATGAGTGTGATCCAGGTGCCCCTGTTTAATTTATTTTTTAAATAAAATGTTAATCAATTTCAAAGGGGAAAAAAAGGTTAAAATTTTTTCAGAAGCTTTTCAATAGTTTCACTCTAAAGAACGAAATCTATCCATGCTTGTTGAAAAAGCCAAGAAATGACCTCTCTCCCCTGCTCTCCTTTCTATAAGTTATATCTGAGGTGTTTAATTCCTAGAAGGAATCATGCTCCTTCCTTTCTACCGTAGGACACTTGCACATGACAGTTCCCTCTACTTATAGCCTGCCTTCTCCATCCTGCTCTCTTTTACCCAGTTAATGTGTAGTCATGAGATATCAGTTTAAGCAGTACAGGAACATACTGGGTACTCAATAATTGCTTGCTGACTTAAATGTCACTTCCTCAGGAAAGCTACCCTTGACTATACCCATATGAGATCAGGTTCTTCTTTTAAAATGTTCACACAGTACCCAATACTTACCTTCTCAGCATTTTCAACTTGCAATTATGTACTATTTGTGTGAATATGTGTTTAGTATTCTCTCATACCAGTCTACAAAGTCGTGAGGGCAAAGATGCTTATATCCACGGTGCTTAGCAAAGGTAAAACACATAAAGAGGCCTCAGTAAATATTTGCTGAATTGTGCTGCGCAATATGTGTCTATGTAATTTATTACTTACAAAGAATCTAACGTAAACCCAGATATTATCTTACTCTGAGCTGATATATAACAGGAGTACTTTAACGTAACCAATTCCAGGGGCGCCTGGGTGACCCACTAGGTTGCGCATCTGACTCTTGGTTTCAGTTCAGGACATGATCCCAGGGTTGTGGAATCGAGCCCCAACTAGGGCTCTGCACTGAGAGAGGAGTCTGCTTAAGATTTTCTCTCTCTCCTTTTGCCCCCTCCCCTGCTGGTACGCTCTCTCTCAAATAAAAAATGTTTAATTAATAAATAAATAAATAAAAGAACTGATTTCAAGGGTGGAGGTATCACAATGGACAGACCACATGAATTCTGTCTTCAGTCCATTTCTGTCTCCTCTTCTCATTGTACATAAATTTTGGAATAGTTCCAGCTACTCCTAAGGCTTTCTTTCATGTACCTCTCCTATGCTAATGAATCCACTCCAAATGTTTCTCTCCTAAACTCCAGACCTGAATATCCACTGTTAACATAATATACCCACTAAGAAGTCCCAAAGGAATCTTAAGTTCAACATGTTGAAGACTGAACTTGTCATTCACCACCACTCCCTGCCACACCCACATTCATCAATAAACTTATGAAACTCTAAATTAGTTTAGAGATTCATAAAAGAAAGACATAAATGAGAATACTTATTAAAAACATTATCAAGGAAGTGAGGAAAGACAGTCCATGTGCAAAGTTCTGCAATTGAAAATTAAGTGCACACTGTGATCCAGCTCTCCCTACCCCTGTCCCAAGTAGTTCCCTTCTAGAGGGCTTTATTAGGCTGACTTATTTTGGCTTCATTAAACCATACCAATTTTCAGTGTTTAGCTGCACAAAATTAAACAGCTGATAAAAAGGAAAAAGCTTCTTTTTTTGTTATTATCCCTATTTAGAAAGTGAGTACACTTAGAAAAGGAAGAGACTTGCTGAGTTTGCTGGCAAATTGTTTTGCTACATCAATAATGAGAACAACTCAAATAAACCAGGAAGCAGCCTGCTTATTCAGCAAGTAAAGAACTATAGGCAAAATCAAATCAAACTAATGGGTTTTCGCTTGTATTCAAGAACCACCAATTCACAATCCTGATGAACCAGCTAAATGCTGGCAAAGAAAAAAACTGCTGTTGTCTTGTTTTATTTTGTTTAATTTACAGTAATGATTTATACCACTAAAAGACAATTGGTTTTTTTTTTTCCATTCATGGTCCAATGCACAAATCCAAATTTAGTGATACACATAAATTACCAAATTCACCAGTGAAAAGTGGGGCTGGAAAACTACCAAAGGCCTGGAAAATAAACCAAATAGTACTACTACTGTCTTTGTAAAACTGAAATAAATGAAACAGGCTGAAGGATTTGAGCACAGGCGTAGAATAGTTCTTACAAGTGAATTTATCAAATAGTGAAGCTTTTTCTTTTAGTTTGTTTATTATTTATTTATTTATTGAGAGACAGAGAGAGAGAATGCAGGCACATATAAGAGGGGACGGGCAGGGACAGGGAGAGAATCCCAAGCAGTCTGTCAGTCCAGAGCCCAACGGGGGTAAGATGCCACGGAACTATTAGATCATGACCTGAGCCAAGAACAAGAGTCTGACACTTACCCAACTGAGCCACCCAGGCTCCCCAAATCATGAGGCTTTCTAACACTCTACTCTCTAGGTGAACACAGCAGTTAACAGTAGCCAACATTCACTGAGCACTTTCTACAGGACAGGCACTGTGCTAAACCCTTTACATATACTATTTTATGTCAGAACAACTCTTTAAAATAAGTGCTCTTATTATTCCCATTTGCCAAGAAAGGCAATAGAGGCACAAAAAGGCTCTTAGTTTCCTCAAGATCACAGTGTCAGTAAATGACAGAGTCTGGATGCAAACCAGAGTAGTCTGACACTCAACCACTGAACCACTAAATCATGCTGCTTCTTATCACTATCATGGTGGTTTCACATGTTCTCTATCACTCTAAATTTTTTAAAATTAAAAACCTCAGAAAGTTTCAATGAATCAATTGCCTAATCAGTTCATTCTCAGAGTCCTATTGGTATGATAAAATCCATTCCTCCTAGCACTCTCTCAAGATCATTAAATCATCCCAATCAGGTAACAACAACAACAAAACAATGTTCACAGTCCTTAGCAGAAATTTGCAGGATAGAAATGCAAAGGACTGAAAACAGCAAAACAATTTTGACAGAGAACAAAACTGAGGAATTTCCATTATGTGTCTTTAAGGCTTACTATAATACAGTAATCCAGATATGTGTACTGGCATCAAGATAGATCAACAGAACAGAACTGCAAGTCCAGAAACAGACCCACACAGATATAGCCAATTAATTTTTAACTAAAGTGCCAAGGCAGTTTAATGGGGAAAGAATAATCTTCAACAAAGTGTGCTGGAACAACTGGATATACATATGGGAAAAACATGAACCTCAACCCTAATTTCACACCATATACAAAAATCAACTCAAACCGTTCACAAACCTAAATGTAAGAGCTAAAACTATAAAAATCTCTAGAAGAAAACCTAGGGAAAAATCTGAGCCACCTTGTATTAGGCAAGTATTTCTTAAACAGGACTCAAAATGATAGATTAGACTCCATCAAAATTAAAAAGTTTTTCTCTTCAAAAAGCACTGTTAAGAAAAACAAAAGGCATGCCCCAAACTGAAAGAAACTATTTGCAAAACATATATCTGACAAAGGACTTGTATCAATAAATAAAATGAACCCTTGTAACTTAATAATATGAAAACAACTTTTTAAATAGACAAAATATTTGAACAGACATTTCATCAAAGATCTATAAATGGCCAAATAAGCATAAAAGATGCTCAACATTAGTCATTAGAGAAATGCAAATTATATGGTGATTCTATTACAAACCCACTAAAACGGCTATATTTAATCAAACATACAATATCAAGTATGGGTGAGGATGTGGAACAACTAAAACTCTCATAAACTGCTAGTGGTAGTGTAAAAGGGAAAACTTTGGCAATTTATTACAAAATTAAACATATACTGTATTACCATATACACAGCAATTCTACTCCTTATGAATTTGCCCAGAAAAATGAAAACACATGATCACATAAAAACCTACCCCTGAAAGTCCAAAGCATCTTTCCTCATAATACCCAAAAACTAGAAATTCAAATGCCCATCAACTGACAGATAGAAAATAATAGTATATCGATACAGTAGCATACTACTCAAAAATAAAAAGTAATAAACTACTGATACAAGCAAGAACATGGATAAATCTCAAAACCACTATGCTAAATCAAAGAAGCCAAACACAAACGACTACATAACTATGCCACCATACATGTAAAATTCTAGAAGAAGTAAAAGTATAATGATAAAAAGTAGATCAGTGGTTGTCAGTGACTAAGGAGTAAGAACAGACTGATTAACTGCAAAGAGGTACAGGGGATAATTGGAAATGGACTTTCTGGGGATGATGAAAATGGGCTATATTTGTGATTATGGCAAAAACACAATGACCTACATCTGTCACAATTTATCAAATTATTCACTACTACCTACTTCTGCTAGATTAAAGCTCAGTTCTAACCAACTGATCACTGCCCATGAAGTCAATAGCTCAACCATTTCCTATGAAACTGAATACAAGTCACTGTTGTGGGCTTAAGTCCTTCTAGAGGGAGCCAAGTCTACCTTCCAACTTCATCTTCCACAACTCCCCTATACACATCCTAATCTTCAAAAAGCCAAACACTCCCCACCTCTGTGCTTTTGTTCATGCTATTTCTTGTAATTGACTGTCCTCACCTATCTAACCTTTACCTGTCATGATCCATGCTTCTTCAAAGGCCTATCTCAAAGGTCACCTCTTCCATGAAGACTTTCATGTTAATCATTCTATCAACAATACAGAATTCATCACTTCCTCCTCTAGACTCTCCTAACACTTTGCAAACACTTATTATAACACTTGTCACTCTGCCTGATGTATTATTATTTGTATACCTGTCTTCATTACCACTGACCCATTCACTCTAGAATCAGACTTAAGCTTTTCAAAACCGGTACTCTGTACCCTCTTTTGTCCCTTTAAGCCACTGGCATCCTACCTTTCCCACTGGCATCCTACCTTTCTTGTTGCAGAGGCTCAAGGACTCTCTGTAATAGATGAATTTATTCTGATCTAATGAGTTTACAAAAAAATTTCAAAAAGTAGATAGCTCATGAGGGGCTAAGGAAATAAATCAAAAAAGAGATTGCATTCTGCCTTTGTTATAAGTGGGAACTTTGCCTGGAAAGAGACTTTTTTTTTAATTTTCTTAATGTGAGAGAGAGACAGAGCATGAGCAGGGGAGGGGCAGAGGAAAAGAGAGACAGAATCCAAAGCAGGCTCCAAGCTCTGAGCTGTCAGCACAGAGTCCAAGGCAGAGCTTGAACCCACCAACTGCGAGATCATAGGTCAGAAGCTCAACTGACTGAGCCACCCAGGTACCCCTGGGAAGAGACTTGTTTTAAGAAGACCCTTAAAATCCTCTAAACCAAATCTTCCTACAAGAGCATTTTCAGCATAACATTCTGCTGCTTACACATATACAGTAATTTAAAACAGGTCCTGGGCTAGGGCTTCTATGACCTCAGTCTCCCAAACTTCATCTCTATTCTTCCATGATTTGCCTCGTACCTTTTGAGGTTGACCTCTAGGATTACACTGTCCAAGCTTCCCTGAGCTTTCAGGAGGGTCAGGCCAATGAGAGGCACTAGAAGGAAATCAGAGAATGAGAAGAAAAAGAAATGGCAGTCCTTATTTCCCTGGCTCTCTCACCATTTCAGAACCCTTTCCTCTATGGCTATAGGTGCCATCCACTGGCTTGCCTTTCATTGTTTCAACTCTGATTAGGCTTCAGTGTTCCTCTTCTTGACCTCTGGCTTAAAAGTATCAACAACCTCCATATATTATTGGGCCTTGGGAGCTTCACAATCCCTTGGTGCTTTCCTTAATCTTACCCACTCAAACCTCTATAACTAGTCTATTTATTTCCTACCACGGCCCTGAGTGATACAGCTCCCTGGACTTAAAATTCCTCAATCTGCCTTTCAAGGTTTACAATCCACTGTTCCCTCCACCCTATCAAATCTTAATCATCCCACGCTTCTTAGCAGCCTCCTGCTCTAGTCAGGCAGGCATCCCTCCCAATCCTTACCATCACTAAGTTGGAATGTATTCACCCCTACCCCTGCACCCTCAGTCATGCTGCTGCCCATGAGAATGCCCACCTGTCCTTTCTACTTAATAAATCCTATACGACAGGTACTAAATGAGATCCTACCATCCCCTCCACCCCCCCCACACACATAATTAAACCTTTTTTGTTTTTTAAGTTTATTTATTTTGAGAGATAGAGATTGCGTGGGGAAAGGGCAGAGAGAGGGGGAGAGAATCTCAAGCAGGCTCTGCTAAGCACGGAGCCTGAATCAGGATTTAACCCCATGACAGAGATCATAACCTAAGCCGGTATCAAGAGTCATGTGCTAAACTGTACTGAGCCACCCAGGTGCCCCATAATTAAACCTGGTCTAATAACCTTAACCCATGATTATCTTTTCCATGTTGGAATTTCCATGTCTCTTATGTAGAAGAGACATGGATAACTAAAAATAAATGCTATATATATTGCGTTGTATAAACTCTAATTTTTAACTGTATCTCCTTCAAAGGGAAATACTTTGAACTATTTTAAGTTCCTTCTTTTATATTCCATCATGGAAATTAGAATAACATTAGAAATACAGTAACTCTTGTTAACAAAATATAATAAACAAGAATACATTCACTATAATATTCTCATATAGAAAGTTTGTGATAACTAGCTATAAGCCAATTAACTATGTTTTTCATAATTCTATTTTCAAACTATGGCTGCTATCAACGCTGGGGTTTTTAGAAGATAAATGCACTTTATAATAAAAGAATCCTTAGGAACAAAAGAGTAAAGCAAGTTATGAATTTGTCAAGTTCAACAACTTGTTATGCAAATAGATACAATTAGCCCAGAAATACAAGGAGAAAGGCACACACAGGATACATTAATTTGTAGGTGGCCAGTGAACCAGACAATACCCTTCAGCAATAACAGATTTTCAAGAGATATGAAGAGGTCAGTGGTCTTCATCATATACTATTTGTAGAAAAAATCTCCTCCCCCTTGTTTAGAACCATCAATTTGCTGGCAACTAAAGCCAAGTTACATCAATCGTAACATCTTTTCGTAAATTTATCCTCACTGAACTCCCAGTGACATATACGATTTACACTTCAGGAACTCATTCTTATGAGGTTCCCCTAAAATAAAAAATAGAGACAAGGTTAAAATTCAAGAAAAAGGTACTATGGCTAGCTCCTCATACAATCTCAGAATGTGTGAATGTAATTTTGAGGAGAAAAAAAAATTTTTAAAGACTATATGAAAACTCTAATGGTATCAAAAGACACTGAAGGGGGTGGCCTTAATAGTACCAAATGCTAACTGGCTTCAAAGTAACTTTTTTAAAGAGAGACAGCGCACATGAGCAGGGGAGAGAGAGACAGAGTGGAGAGAGAATCCCAAACATGCTTCATGCTCAATACAGAATCTGATGCAGAGCTCGATCCCAGGACCCTGAGACTGTGACCTGAGTTGAAACCACGAGTCGGACACTCAACTGACTGAGCCACCCAGGCACCCGAAAGTAACATTTTTATCTCTTCACCAGAAAAGAAAACAAAGGGATGTACTCCTGGCACATTCACTAATAAACTAATGTCAGTCCTATATGCACTTTTAAAAAAAACTCTCTAACTATATGTTAGTTTTAACAAAGGCATTCCAATTTATTACTACTAAGAACTTGAAAAGAATGTGCAAATTTATACAAGGTAGGAAGGTCTATGACATACACAGCACAGGGCTCCTGTAGTACTCATAACCCAGAAGAGAATACAGATATGTAAAGAGCTACAATATGACATGCTACCCAATATGAGCTATGCATAATACTAAGGGAATGAAGACAAGGACAGAATAGTCAGGACACAACAAATACCAAAAGTATGAAAACATGAGGGCCTAAAATAAAAGAACAATAAGGTATTTGGCTTGTGAAAAGATGAATTTTAATGATATTGAGAAGTTATGTTTAATGAGACTAGGCTCAATCAACATTTTCACACTGCAGTTTTAATTTTTTAAAAAGTCATTGCTTAAACTAAGAAATATCCTATTCATTACAGCCATGTTTAAAATACCAAAAAAATAAAAAAAGGAAAAAAAAAACAATTTAAAAAGCCCACCAATAAGAAACTAGTTAAATGAATTATACACATACACTGGGATTCAAGGTAATCATAAAAATGAATGAGGAAGATCTATAATTACCTGGAATGTATTAACTTGGAATGATAATCATGATATATTAAGTTTAAAAATACATTAAGATGTAGACCAAGCAATTCCACTACCAGGTATGTATCCAAAGAAACTGAAAGCAGGGACTCAGATATTAGTATAACAAAGTTCACAGCAGCATTATTCACAATAGCCCCCCAAAGGCAAAAACAACCTAAGTTGAATGGATAAACAGATGAATGGATAAACAAAATGTGTTATATATATGCAATGAAATATTGCCCAGTCATAAAAAGAAATGAAATTTTGATATACCTACAACATGAACAGACCTTGAAAAATTTGTCTTTAGAAAAATAAGACAGACACAGAAGGACAAATATATGATTCCTCTTTTATGAGGTAATAATAGGTGAATTCATAAAGTACCACAGAAGTTACAGAGGCTGTGGGGGAGAGAAAGAGAGAATTATTATTTAATGGGTACACATTTTTTGTTGGGGATGATGAAAAAGTTTTCAATATAGACAGCAGTGATGGTTACACAACACTGTAAACACATTTAATGCCACTTAATTGTGAAGTAATTATACTTCACAAATCGTTTAAATGATAAATATGCTATTCATACCACAATAAAAAAATATATAGGACAGTATGTAATGTCTGCCACTTGTGTAAAAAGAAATAAAAATGAGAGAATATATATGAATGCACAACTGGAGGGGTTTAGAATTTCTGAAAAAATACATAAAGAAAGTAGCAACAGTTAATTCTGGAAAAAATTGGAAAGTGGAACTAGAGAATGAATGCGAGACATGCATTTTCCTGTGATCTCCTCTGTACCATGCAAACTTCCTTACTGTGTGCATATATTAAGAATTTTTTTATTTAAAAAAATTATCCATGCAAGGATAATCTTCCTATGGATGCTAAAACCACTGGGAAAGGTTGTGGGAGAAATGATTTTCACACAATCTCAAAATACTACCCCCTAGATCGCTTACTAGTTACGGAGGGGGGAAAAATGTTCATTTACAATGAAATGATTTAATAGTAGTCACCATCTTAAACAAGTGATCAAACTTAGCATCACTTATAATGGAAAAGGGGGGCATTAAATGCCTCCTGAGGTGATGTAAGAAATACACAGCACCTATACAGTGTTCATGCAATTAATGTTTAACCTGAATATATAATCATAAAGAAACAATCAGCAAATTCAGAATATATAATCATAAAGAAACAATCAGCAAATTCAAATAAGACAAATGGCCTAGATTCTTCAGTAAAGTTAAAGTCACTTAAAAAACAAAACAAAACAAAACAAAGGCAGGACTGTTCTCGATTAAAAGAGACTAAAGAGAGGTAAAACCCAAAAGCAATAGTTCAATGTGACTGGATCCAAGATCAGAAAAAAAAAATTAGAAAAGATATGAAGGAAACAACTAGAAAAATTTAAATACAGACACTGCATATTAGATGACAATGAGTTCATGTTATTTTCCTTAGGTGTGACAAAGGTATGCAGTTATACTGAAGAATGTCCTTCTATTTAGGAGACATACAAAGTATGCAGGAGACGTGTATGTGTGTGTGCATGTGTGTGTTTAGAGAAAAGAAAAAAGCAACTTGAGCAAAACATTACAATTTTTTAAACTAGGTGAAAAGTGGTATATGGATGTTTTAGTGTAATATTCTTCAACTTTTCTATCGATTTAAGAAATGTTCAAAATAAAAGTTTGGGGAGGAGGGCAAGAACAGCTGAGTGGGAACAGATGAGTCCCAGTAAAATAAAGAGAAAAAGAAAAAAAATATTATCTTTTACAATAAAAGTGTCCATAAGAGGGGCGCTTGGGTGGCTCAGTCAGCTGAGCATCCAACTCCTGATTTACACTCAGGTCACGATCACCAGGTCATGGCAGTGAGCCCTACATCAGGCTCTGTGCCAAGCATGGGGCCTACTCAAGAGTCTATCTCTCTCTCTCTCTCTCTTTCTCCCTCTGCCCCTCTCCACCACTTACATGTGCTCTCTCTCTCTCTTCCTCTACCCCTAAAGTTTAAAAAAAAAACTTTAATATTTTTTAAAGTATACATAAGAGTTAAATAATAAGCATTAATATTCCATAAATAATCATGTCCTTCCTGACGAAGCATATGTGATAAACTCATTTATTCTCAGCAGTATTTGCTCTAAGAAAATCTTTTGATATCCTTGCTACATAATCATTATCCTTTAAGTAATTACGGTGATATCATCTCTATAAACCCAAAAGTTAGAGTTACAAATCTTACTCAAAAAGAAGCAGACAAACAATTCCCATAAAAATCAACACTAAGTTGCCTATTTTTCCTAGAAGGAAGATAAAAGCCAGGCAGCAAGATAACAAGTTTACTTCAGCGTCTGCTTTATACAAACTGCACAGAAGGAAACTAAAAGGCAGAGAATAGCTTGGGTTCAAGATAAAAGAGAAGGCAGAACTTTCAATCACTTAAATCTTCAACTCACATCTTCATTGTTTTAAAACAGTATGAATTCCTGTATCAGAAAATTACAGCAGGGAAAATCCAAATAAAACTGATTTGGAAATGAGCTTAGCTATCTGACTATGTGTTCCATCTTGATAATTCACTTATAAATAAAATATAGATGTCATACTATGAAGACCTAACTCAGAAGGAAATGGGAAGCTTTTCTCGTTCTCTCATCTTGAACCCTACTTCCCTCCTGAAAATCTCTCAGATTGATGGAAAACACCAGAATTTGAAACTAAGTCCATCCCTGTAGAACTAATCAAGCTGTACATTTACTATATGTACATCTCTATGAATTTATATTATAGTTTGATAAAGTTTTTTAAACATTTTTCAATCAAATACCTAGGTTCAGGTCTACCCAAAAATGTAAAAGACCTATATGCTTAAAATTACAAGATACAGATGAAAGAAACCAAAGGAGATCTAAATAAATGGAGAGACGTGTCATGTTCCTAGATTTGAAGACTAACTATAAAAATATCAGCTCTCTTCCAAATTCATCTCCAGATTTAATATAATACTATAGACAAGCTTACTTTTTTAATTTTATTTTTTAATTTTTTTATGTAATCTCTACTCCAACATGGGGCTTGAATTCAGCACCCAGAGATCAAGAGTCACATGCTCTACCAACGGAGTCACCCAGCCACCCCTAAACAAGCTTATTTTAAAATTTATACAGAAAGGAGAAGGCAAACCATAAGAGGCTCTTAACTATAGAGAACAAACTGAAGGTTGATGGAGGGAGGTGGGTGGAGGGATGGGCTAAATGGGTGATGGGCTTTAAGGAGGGCACTTATGATGAGCAATGGGTGTCATATATATAGGTGATAAACCACTAAATTCTACTGCTGAAACCAGTACTACACTGTATGTTAACTAGAATTTAAATAAAATCTCAGAAGAAAAAAAATTTATATAGAAAGCTAAAATTGTAAGCCTTACCATCCTCAGTACCAACAATAAAATACTGAAAGATATAAATAAAATGTAACCCAATATCCAAAAAGAAAAATACTTTTAAAATGAGACCATCCCAAAACTCTGCTTGAGAGTGGTTAACATAGCAAATTACTAGATGCAGTCAATAAAACAGAAAGCAAGATTTGCTAAAGAACTGACTTCAAGTACAAAAATCTATTTCACAACATAATAGGCTCCTTTCTTCTCACCACTCCAAAAGTGGCTCAGCTGGTTAACCATGTGACTCTTCTTGATTGTGGCTCAGGTCATGATCTCACAGTTCTTGCGTTCAAGTCCCACATCAAGCTCTGGTGCTGCCGGCACAGAGCCTGCTTGTGATTCTGTCTCTCCCACTTGTCTCTCCCATTTGCTCTCTATCTCTCTCAAAATAAATAAAAATATTTAAACTTAAAAAAAAAATAAAGAGCCATGCTTCATTCTTCTTAATGTTTACCTAAACATTAAGGTCTCAGTTACTTACCTTTTGATCTAGTATAATGTGAAAATACCTTTTTTCCCCAAATTCTATAAAAAAATGAAGCATTGTACTACTTTAAAAAATGAAGCATTGTACTACTCATTGCCTCCTTAAATTAACCTAACCTCAAACAGGTTTTCTATCTATACACCCAGCCTTTACTAATAGGTCAGCTATTAGAGTGTGTGGTTTGACTATACATCCCAGTTTGCCATCCCAGATATTAGCATTTTATGCCAGTAGTCCTGCATATACCCTTTTACAATGGTAGAGGCAAAAGACCAAGTACCTATGGATATTCTCTTTTAAAGAATATAGAATTTCAGGTTATAAAACAATATATATAGAATTTTGAAAAATATTTCATATAAATGATCTAGAAAAAAATCTGGAGAACTACACATTAGAATGTAACAGTGGTTACTCTGCAGAGTTGAATAGTTTTTACCTTTTGCTTTGTATTTCCCTAAACTGTCTTTTAAAAAAGTATTTTTTTA
This sequence comes from Crocuta crocuta, assembly GCF_008692635.1. Classification (NCBI taxonomy): domain Eukaryota; kingdom Metazoa; phylum Chordata; class Mammalia; order Carnivora; family Hyaenidae; genus Crocuta; species Crocuta crocuta. The sequence continues at coordinate 10,048,487 of NW_027527920.1, read as the reverse complement.
CAACAGTGTATATATATTTCACATTTTGAAGGAAATTATTTCCATTCGTTAAAATGTAGCTTTCTTTCTGACCCAAATCCTCATATCATTTCAAAAGCACACACTATTCATTAATATAGTTTATTCAAGAACTGAAGCAATGTGATATATAGAGAGAGAGAGACAGAAGAAAACTTTAGTTTTAAGATACAGAAAATCTAAATTCAAGAACCAGTCTTACTGTGGAAAATATAGTTCCTATCTATCTTTCAAAGTTGTTTAGAGGATCAAAGGAGAATCCATGTGAAAGTATTTTAATCCAATACACTAATATAAGCTATGATTATTACAAGCACACGAACAAACTATGTAAACTCAGACTTCACATATAAAATGAAGGGGTCTAATTAAGTGAGCTCCAATACCCTTCTGGTATTAACAGTGTCCTCTTCACTCAGCCTCCTACCTGCATCTAATCTATCTCTTCAGGAGGTATACCTTTTTTACAGATAATAGTTCCCAGGTCTCCATGTTTTCTATCTTCACTAGGACAGAGCGAGCTCTCTACATTCTTCTCTTATGGCCTTGATTGTCTGAAAGTGAAAGAAATTATGTTTGCATCCTCCAAACAGATGTTAAAATCTCCTGTAATCTGATTTATATTTTATGATCTCCATCTGCTGTATCTTGCAACGTGGAATAGTGGCTAAGCACATGGACTTTGGAGCCAGGCTGCCAAGGTTCAGAACCTGACTCTGCTACGTCACCAATTCTGCAATTTAACAGTAAACTATTTAATCTCTCTGTGCCTCAATTTCCTCATCTGTAAAACTGAGATAACAACAATATACCTACTGCATAAAGTTGTTAAACAGTTGTAAAAACAGTGCCCGACATACAGTAAATGTTATATATGATTAAGTCCTTTTTAACAGTGCTTCTCTCTAAAAGTCTAATACTTACAGGCTAAGATATAACAAGCAACATTTCTTTCTTGTTTTTTTTCTCACTGAAAAATATCTTCTCATTTACCTATCAGAATTTCTCCACTCACTGTAGTGAAGTCATTTATACTCATCATCAGATGTTTTTCTTTATTCTTTGTTCAAATCCTCTAAGCCAACATTTCCCAAAATTGGTTTCCTTTAGAAAATTTGTTTCACTAGTTCTTCAAGATGTTATGAAGGGAGAAAAAGGTTCAGTGATCGAATAAATTTGGAAAAGGCTGTGTTAATGTTAAACATATTTCTTTTACATTCTTTCTTGCACTATTACATTCCAAGAGAGCATAAAGTGCACAATGTTCACCAAGTTTATTTGACCCCAAAACCATTTAGTCAAGAAGCCACATTAGGAAAATGCTGCCGCTCCAGTTCTTTACAGCCTTTAATATAAAATATTCTATGTTTGGGGCACATGGATGGTTCAGTCTGTTAAGTGTCCCACTCGATTTCAGCTCAGGTCATGATTTTAAGGTTCTTGAGTTGGAGTCCCGCAATCCCGCATCGGGCTCTGCGTTGACAGTGCCTGCTTGCAATTCTCTCTTTCCTCTCTCTCTGTCGGGGATCCCCTGCTCATGCTCACTAGCACTCTCTCCCTCAAAAATATACAAACTAAAAAAAAAACAAAGAAAGAAATGAGGTACCAAAAAAAAAAAAGAACAACAAAACAAAACCAAAATATTCTATGTTATGCAAACTCAACATTTTAAAAACCTGATTCCAACACAAGGCCTGTTCTCAAATTCATGCTGAGAAATCTGACTCAAGAAACCAGTAATTGCTGCCCTGCACAAATCACTTCTGAAATTTCTGAATATGAACATTGACCTCTAAAAAGAACAACCACCAACGGCCAGCTAGCTAAATATGCTAGGTCACAAGCTGTTATCTCATGATGGCATATTAACCTACTTATTGGCCAAACATTCTTTAAACAAAGTCTAATTATTCAATATTCCTAAGTATTCTATGAATGTTCAATAATAAGTACTTGTACTCTTTCTTCAAAGGAATTCTACCACAGAACCTTGTCAATCATCCCAGAACCAGTTCGGGCATAAATACAATGCCCTAAACATACAATCTACATTGCTGAAGAGCTATCCAAAAGAACACCACTTACTAAATGAAGAAGAAACAAAAGAATTGCACTATTTTGCAATTCTTGATGAATTAATAAATCTAAACGATGATCATCAAAAGCTGCTAACATCCCAAGAGATAACAAGACCTTATGTACCTCCTAGGTACACAAACCACTCCTAGAAGTACTCTTACAACAAGAACAACAAAAATCTGACAAATTGATCAATTCACAGGAAATTTAGGAGATAGAATATGATAAACGACATCACAGAAAAGAATTTGGCAAAATGAGACCATGTGACATTTCTGAGAGCAAACAACCTAGTTTCTTTTAACAAAAATTTTAAGGAAGAAAATAAAAGAGACGGAGGGAGAGTCTAAAAGATTAAAATTGGGGCGCCTGGGTGGCTCAGTCGGTTAAGTGTCCAACTTCGGCTCAGGTCATGATCTCACAGTTCATGGGTTCGAGCCCCGCACTGGGCTCTATGCTGACTATGCTGGGCTCTATGCTAGCTCAGAGCCTGGAGCCTGCTTCAGATTCTGTATCTTCCTTTCTCTCTGACCCTCCCCTGCTCACGCTCTCTCTTTCTCTCTCTCTCTCTCTCTCTCAGAAATAAATAAAACATTAAAAAAATTAAAAGATTAAAATTGATTTAATAAACATGCCAATCAATTATAAAGTATGGACTTTACTTTGATCCCACTTCTATACATATATATACACTTATACATACATTTATGTAAGTAAAACAATCAGAAAAATATGAAACTTGATTATATATTTGGTGATATTAAGAACTGGCTATAAATTTATTATGGTAATGGTATGATAATGATATTTTGCTTACTGTATGAAAAGAGAGACTCTTTTAGAAATCCAAACTGAAATATATGAATTTACAAATTAAATATGACTGAGATTTGGCTCAAAAGAGTCCAAGGATTTGGTGGGGTATAGTTCTATCCACTACAGAAGAAATAAGACTGCCCATAATTCTTCAAGCTCAATTATGACT